>NW_027510150.1:443567-1643567 GCF_048772815.1 Callospermophilus lateralis
AGAGTCAGCTGGAGCTTGCAAACATATCCAGAAGCCACAACTTCCCTTGGATAAGGACACCATGAAAATCCTGAAGGGCTTTTCCTAGCTCCCCAGGCTCCTTTCCCTTCTCCTCCTTCCACCTACCATTCCCTCCTCAGTGGAGGACAGAATGCCTCCCCTTTCCCCCTGCTCTTTTGGAATGCAGTCTGCGCAGACCCAGGACACCTTGGCACCACAGAAGAGACCTTCCCTAGGACCAAGCACACAACTTGGGCACCCGCCTGTCCAGGAGCTGGGGAGCCAGCAGCGAGGAGGTGGCACCAGCAGTACAAATATGGCTGGGACAAGCAGGGTTTAGCGGCAGTCCTCCTAGAGGTCACTCCAGTGCGGCTTGCTCCCCTTGATGTGGGAGAGGTGAGGAAAGGAGAAGACCTAGGCAGCTTGCCAGGCAGCCTTAAGCACCTAAACCTGGGCACGTGAGACCAATTAAGAAATACCTTCTTTGGTTGTTAAGTTCACAGGTAGCTAAGTCCTGCCAAATAGAGTACAATGGGGAAAAATATTAGGGGCTGGTAATCAGTCTGGAGTGTGTCAGATAGTACAGTAGAGAATGTAATAACAGTGTTCCCTGAATACTAGGCAGAAAGGTTACATGGTAAGTGTCCACCACACTGAATTTCAATACCCATAGCAATCTTTTAAGTCCACTTTTTTTCATTGAACTATAATGTAGACTTTTAAAAGTCCAAGAAATAAAATTAGCTTTTTAAAATTTACAACATGAATACACCTGTACATCTGCCACCCAGATATTTGAAAAGAGCTTTAACAATTTGCCCCAAACTTCTCTCCTGGTCCTTCCAAGTTCTTATCCCATCCAAGGGGTGCCACCCTACTGAAATATATATTAGTTTTTGTGTTTTAAATTATTTATTTATTTTATTATTAACTTATGCATGCTAGGGATCACCATTGAGTTATATCTCCAACCTGTGGGAATTTTCATAAATCTTCTCTTTATTCTGAACTCTGCCCTTGGTTTCCCATGAAGCTCTCACCAAGTCCCTGGGGATCTTTTCATTGCCATATTCTCCTTTTTTTAAATCTATGACTGAGCTTCCTGATGAGATATTTTACATACATCTCATCTCTGTCTTAAAACTGCTTCATGATCCCACCTGCCCAAACATGTTTTAGTCATAGTCTTTATCTGGGTGAATATTGCCATCACCTGCAGGAACATCTCACCCAAAGCTTGAGTGGCATCTGAAACACCTTCCCTTCCCTTTCTTACAACATTGTTCTACCTCTTTAGCACCTATCAAAAGTATCTTTTTTTCATATAGCACTTGTTCTCATTTAAGCCCTCATCATTTTTTCCATGAATTATGCATTGTTTTTATTCATGTGACTCTTCAGTAACTTAACTGAAAACATATTTAGGGCCTAAACTTGTGAGGTAAGTGATGTAAAAGAATACAATTGGGGAACAGGGTTCCCCTATAGAGAAGACCTCTCAGAAGCCTGAAACAATAAAGGGAAATGTTCAGATAAGTGAGAACTGCATAAATGAACATCCTGAGGCAGGAAAACATTCAGAACATTCCAGAAGTTGAATTATCAGTTACTGGAAACTGCCATCCAATGAGAATGGAAAGGTAGTCATGGGTCAGATCCTAGATCAGATGGGCTTTCTACAGTGATTACAGAAGGAAGTAGAACTTTAAAGTAGGAGAATGACACAACTTTAAATGTTAAGATGACCACTGAATTCCATGTGGACCACATTGGATAGAAGCCCCTCTCCCTATGCCCAGACTTTTAGGATTGCCAGGAATTATCTCTAGGTGCTCCTGATTCTGAAACCAGATGAATTAAGATTTATCTCCCATACCACTTCCAAAATAAACTTTAAAATCTTTATATTGGACTAGTATTTTACTACATAGCCTTTGCCTACTTGCTCAAAACTAACACTCTTGGGCTGGGGTTGTAGTGTTCACCTAGCAAGTGTGAGGCCTTGGGTTCAATCCTCAGCACCATATAAAAATTAAATAAATAAATATTGAGTCCAACTACAACTAAAAAATAAATATTAATTTTTTTTAATTGACGCTCTCTAAAAACATCTGGTACTTTAACCATATCAAACCATTTAAATTTTTTTTCTTTTTAGATATACATGACAGCAGAGTGAATTTTGACATATTATACATACATGGAGTAATGAAGCATAAATTATTCTAATTAGGATCCATTCTTATAGTTGAACATGATGTGAAGTTACACCAGTCATGTATTCATATATGAACATAGGAAAATTATGTCTAATTTATTCAACTCTCTATCCTATTCCTATTCCCCTTCCCCTCCCTGCATTTCCTTTTGCCCAATACAATGAACTTCTAATCTTCCCTCCCCATTCCACTTATTGTATAATAGCATCGAATATAAGAGAGAAAATTTGGCCTTTGGTCTTTGGGGACTGACTTATTTCACTTACCATGATAGTCTCCAGCTCCATCCATTTACCAGCAAATGCCATCATCTCATTCTTCTTGTGGCTCAGCAATTTTCCAATGTGTGTGTGTGTGTGTGTGTGTGTGTGTGTGTGTGTGTGTGTGTATTATATTTTCTTTATTCATTCATCTGTTGAACAGCACCTAGGTTGGTTCCATAGCTTAGCTATTGTGATTTGTGTTGCTATAAACATTGATGTGGCTGTATCACTGTAGTGTGCTGGTAATATACTGATTTTAAGTCCTTTGGGTGTATGCAGAGGAAAGAGATAACTGTGTCAAATGGTGGTCCCTTTCCAAATTTTCTGAGGAATCTCCATACTGCTTTCTAGAGCAGGTGCAACAATTTGAAATCCCACCAGCACTATATGAGTGTATTTTTCCCCACATCCTCACCAACATTTTTTATTACTCATATTTTTGATAATTGCCATTCTGACTAGAGTGACATATCTCAGTGTAGTTTTAATTTGCATTTGTCTAATTGCTACAGATGTTGAATATATATTTTTCATATATTTCTTGACTGGTCATATTTCTTCTTTTGTAAAGTGTCTGTTCAGTTTCTTTGCCCATTTATTGATTGGGTTATTTGTTATTTGATGTTGCTTTTTGAGTTATTTACAAATCCTGGAGGTTAATTCTCTGAGATTTTTCCCATTCTGTAGTCTCCTCTTCACATTCTTAATTTCTTCCTTTGTTGTGAAAAAGCCTTTTAGTTTGATGCCATCCCATTTATTGATTCTTGATTTTACTTCTGGTACTTTAGGAGTCTTGTTTAGGAATTCTGTTCCTAAGCAGACATGATGAAGAGTTGGGCCCATATTTTCTTCTAGTAGGCACAGGATCCCTGGTCTAATGTCTAGATCCTTGATTAAGTTTTGTGTGGGGTAAGAGAAAGTGGTTAAATTTCATTCTGCTACATCTGAATTTCCACTTTTCCTGTATGTTTTGATGAAGAAGCTATGTTTCTCCAATGTATGTTTATGCTGCCTTTGGCTAGTATGAGATACCTGTATCTCTGTGTCTTCTATTCTGTTCCATTAGTCTTCATGTCTGTTTTGGTGCAAACACCATGCCATTTTTGTAACTATGGCTCTTTAAGTTTTGATATTGTGATGCCTCCTGCTTCATTTTTTTCACTGAGGATTGCTTTGGTTATTCTGGGTCTCTTATTTTTTCAAATGAATTTCATAACCACTTTTTCTATTTCTGTGAAGAGTGTGATTGGAATTTTAATAGGAATTGCATTAAGTTTATGTAGCACTTTTGGTAGTATGGTCATTTTGACAATATTAATTCTCTCTATCCAAGAACATGGGAGATCTTTGCATCTTCTAAGGGCTTCTTTAGTTTCTTTCTTTAGTGTTTCATAATTTTCATTGTAGAGATATTTCACTTCTTTATTTTGTTAGATTGATTCTCAAAGACTTTTTGTTTGTTTTTTAAGGCTGTTGTGAGGAATAGTTTTCCTAATTTCTCTTTTAGTTGATTCATTATTGATGTATAGACACATGATTGATTTATAGGTGTTAATTTTATATCCTGCTACTTTGCTGAATTTGTTTATGGTGGTGTCTTTTGGGCCTTCTAAATATAGACTTATTTCCTTGGCAAATAGGAATAATTTGAGAGCTTTTATTCCTATTCATATCCCTTTAATTTCTTTCTTCTGTATAATTGCTTTGGCTAGAGTTTCTAGGACTATGTTGAATAGAAGTGGTGAAAGAGGGTCTTCCTGTCTTTTTCCAGTTTTTAGAGGATATACTTTCAATTTTTCTCTATTTAGAATGATGTTGGCCTTGGGTTTAACATATATAGCTTTTACGATATTAAGGAATCTTTCTACTATCCCTAGTTTTTATAGTGTTTTGAATGTGAATGAATTCTATATTTTGTCAAATGCCTTTTCTTAATCTATTAAGATAATCATGAGATTATTTTCCTTAACTCTATTGATGTGGTGAATTATTGATTTCCACATGCTGAAACAACCTTACATTCCTGGGATGAACTAAACTAGTTCTACCTTTAAATATGTTTTTGTATGGTGAATTATTGATTTCCACATGCTAAAACAACCTTACATTCCTGGGATGAACTAAACTAGTTCTACCTTTTAAATATGTTTTTATATGCAATTTCCCATTATTTTATTAAGACTCTTGCATCTATATTCATCAGGGATATTGTTCTCAAGTTTTCTTTCCTTGATGCATCTTTGTCTGGTTTTGAATCAGGGTGATACTGGCTTCATAAAATATGTTTGGAAGGGTTCCCTCCTTTTCTATGGAATTATTTGAGGAACATAGGTGTTTGTTCTTCTTTGAAAGTCTGGTAGAACTTGGCTGAGAATCCTTCTGGTCCTGGGCTTTTCTTCCTTGGTAGGTTTTTGATGGCATCTTCAATTTCATTGCTTGAAATTGATCTGTATAAATATTCTATGTCCTCCTGATTCAATTTGGACTCATTCATTTCTATGTCCTCCTGATTCAGTTTAGAACATACAATCTAGAAATTTGACAGTCTTCAAAATTTTTTATTTTATTGGACCATAAATTTTCAAAATTTTTTCTTATTATCATCTGTATTTCAGTAGTGTTATGTCTTGTTGATGTAAAATTCCCTGAAGCAGTATGAAATGACCTTCTGGGTCCTTTCTCATTAACTTTGGCTTAAAGTCCATTTTATGTGATATGAGGCTAGAATCTCCTGCTTATTTGTGAGATCCAGATAAATGATATATTTTTTCCCATCCTTTTAGCTTCAGTTTGTCGATGTCTTTGCCTATAAGGTGAGTCTCTGGAAGACAGCATATTGTTTTGTCTTGTTTTTAATCCAATCTGTCAGTCTATGTCTTTTGATTGATGAGTTTAGGCCATTTATATTCAATGTTATTATTGAGAAATTATTTTTGTTGCTAGTCATTTTGATTTCTTTCTGGTTTTTACTTTGAATTTGTTTTTCTTTGATTGACTATTTTTCTAGTGTAGTTCCTCCATTTTCTGGTTTTAACTTTTATTTCTCACTTCTTCATGAAATATTTTATTGAGTATGTTTTGTAATGCAGGCTTTCTAGTTTTGAATTCTTTTAACTTTTGTTTATCATGGAAGGTTTTTATTTCATCTTCAAATCTGAAGCTTAATTTTTCTGTGTATAGTATTCTTGGCTGGTATCCATTTTCTATCAGAGTTTGATATATATTATTCCAAGACCTCTTAGCTTTGAGGGTTTGGATTGAGAAATCAGCTGAGGTGCATATTGGTTTCATGTAAACTGTTACGTTTATCTGGCAATATTTAAAAGTCTATCCTTATTCTATATGTTAGACATTATCATAATACTGTGACTTAGTGTGGGTCTGCTGTAATTTTGTATATTTGGCGTCCTATAAGCCTCCTGTATTTGATTTTCTATTTAATTCCTAAGGTTTGGAAAATTTTCTGATATTATTTCATTGACTAGATTGTGCATTCCTTTGGTTTGTATCTCCAAGCCTTAATCTATCCTGATAAACACTATATTTGTTCTTTTCATGTTATCCCATATTTCTTGAAAGTTCTGTTCATGGTCTTTTAAATCTTTTCTCCATGGTCTACTCTATTTTAAAGATCATTATTTTGTCTCCATTATGTAAAACTTGATCTTCCAAGTGGTGTAGTCTGTTCATGATGCTTTTCATTGAATTTTCTATTTGGTTTATTCATTTTGGGGATATCTGCTTGATTTTTCAGAATCTCTCTTTATTAAAATGTTCTTTCACTTCCTCTGTGCTATTTCACTCCTTATGTCAACCTATACCTTGCAGATAAGTTTAATTATGAACATTCTAAACTATTCTCTGAGATTTCTTCCACCATGGTATTTGTTAAGGTCTATAAACAAGTCAGGATGGCACCTGGTATTTTGCCAAGAAATGTTAGAGTCTGTAAACAAGTCTGCATGGTGCCTGGCAAAATGCCAGAGGGAGTAGTTTGTAAAGTAACAAAAGCAAGCCATTAAGTGTGGAGATTCCTTATTGGTTGACTGCTGTATCTATTTTATGCTAATTAGATAAGCTGTGTAAAATGTATAAATACCGCTCCTGTCCTACAATAAACGGTTCTCACTCCTGCTGTACCAACGTACACAAGTTGTTCGTCACCCCCTGGTTATTTTGCCCAGCCAGCCGGGCTGCGGCAGGTATTGGTGGACTTTGTTATTGAAGTATCTTGGTTTTTGGAGGGTGATTTTTTTCCCTTGCTTTTTCATGTTGTTTGTGTGTCTACCTATCTAAAATTATGATTTTAAGGCAGTAGAGTTTCTACATTGTGGACTTATAGTGTCCTTGAAGGTTTCCAGTACATCACAGTTTAGTGGGAGACAAATTATAACACACAATACAAACAATATATAGCATTAAATCAAATAGTTCCTATTATGACATCTACAATACTAATTGTCACAATAAATAGAAATCATGTGGTCAGTTATTGCCCATAGTAATCAGGGTAAGTTTGCAAAGGATTTTATAATTTCAAATGATGGACAGGGAGAAAACAGACGTGACATAGAATGTGATAATTATAAGGAAGGAAGAGAGAACCTAGAAGTAAAAAATTAAAGGAAGAGTGAAAGAGAGAACAATCAAAATTGGTTGTTAGGAGCAGAAAAGGGAGAAAGAGAATCAAGGGTAACAGATAAGTGAGAGAAATAATATATAAAATTAAAAAAATAAAAATAAAAGAATACAAAATAAAATCAAAATATATTACTCATCCTAGTCCTGAAAAACAGATTCATGAAAAAAATCTGTCTTCAAAAATACTAGAAATGAGAAAAAAATATGAATATGTATATGTGTGTCCATGAACCATTCAGGTCACAATGAAACAGAAAAGAAAAAAATAATAAGAATTTAAAATTAAGAAAAAAAAGATCTTAATGAAAATTTAAAGAATTTTTTCCACTAGAATTTAAAAGATTCTCAGCTTCCCTACTCAGCAGTGTTAGATGGGATGGGCTGCAGTGTGATATCTGCTCCACTCTCAGATTAGGATTGCTGGAGTGTGAGAGGATATCCTGTAGGTAGAGCTTTTAGTGGTGGGGTTTAGGCTTTGGTAGGCTTCAGGTTCTTCATTGAATAGTGATTAGTTTGAAGATTTTAAATCAGCATACTGGCAGGGCCCAGCAGTTATCAGTTCATACTGGAAGACTGCACCCCAGAGGTCTCCCCTAGGTTCTACTCATGTGGTGGAAGAGCCAATTTTTAGCCCCCTCCATCACCTGTGGACCCTATGTTTCCTTGTCTATCAGGCTCAGTCTTCATTTCTTCCACCCTTGTGAATTCCTGGCTATGCACATCTCTCTCAGAAAGTAATGCAAGTGGCAGGATTGAAGGGGAAGGAAGAAGCTGGGTGGATTTCCACAATCAGTATACCTTTGTGCAAACCTCTCTCCATTTTTAGTTTCTCCTTGTCACTTAGATACACTCTATGTCATACAGTATGGGTTTGCCAGGAACAATTTCCCTCATCTGCCAGTCCCTGCACAATGGCTGCAAAATCATTCCTTCCTCTGGCCTCCACAAGCAGCAGGAGAGATACATCTTCTTCCCCACAGAAGGAAATTATGTAGCATGCCTTTCAATTTAGTTGGGCAATACCTTTGAACTCTGATCTCTCCATATCCAAACATGCCTCAGGCCTTCTAAAAACAAAATAATTCCCTTATCCCTCCAAGTTGCTCTTGGAGGGACATCTCTGGCTATTGCCTCCTATGTTAGTCACTACAACCCCAGCAATGGCACTGGGGATTTATATCTCATTTTATTATATCCAAACTTCTGAGTCCCTAACCTGTTTTGAATGTCCAATATTAAATCTCAGTAAAGCCCCCCCCCCTTTTTTTTCACTCACCTTGCTGAGGAGCTGCCTATCTGCTTTCTTGATTTCACACCATGGAGCAGCCAGGAAAATGACCTCATGTATTCTGCCATCTTGAGAAACTTCTACATAAGGTTTTGGAGTTTTTCATACCATATGTGTGTGTGTGTGTGTGTGTGTGTGTGTGTGTGTGTATATACATATATATATATATATATATGTGTGTGTGTGTGTATTTTATGAAAAAATATAGATATTTTATGAAAATAAATATATACATATATTTATTTTATGAAATGCTGATTATGGTACTGACTATAGAAAATATTTAATACTATTGGAGAAAAGCTAAACCCAAGACTTAGTTAAAACAATTAACTTTTAATACACAGAGCACTATGAAGAAAAAGGCATCTCATTGAAATGATAGTATTAACCAGTGAATCTGTACTTCACCCACAGGAAGGAAAAATTGACTATAAGACTGCTTTCACTATGAATCTGTCTAACAGAATATCCACTGGGGATTCAGGTCTCCCAAGAAAATGGAAGGATCCTGCTGAAAGCTGTCTTGAAAGAATGAGCTCAGTGGTAGAACATCACTGGATTCAATCTCCAGTATAACCAAAAATAAAACGCAACAAAATATAAGTAAAAAGACAAGTATAATACAAAAGTGAGATAAACATACTAGTATATATTCTTATTAAATTCATATTTTGAAAGTTTGTATTATAATTTTGATAATTTGCCTTGTTCTGATTGGTCTAGTGTGAGGGTAAGTTATAGATGTATGTAATATGGAAGCATGTACACAGTGAGGTAGGAATAGCTAGAAATGTAAAAAACACAGGAAAAATTTATTCACCTGATATTCACATAATAACCAGGAAAACTGTATAAGTTTTGAGATGATGCCTTAGTCAAATAATAAGAAGAAAAAAAAATTTCCTTAAAGTTCAAATATAAAAATACAAACCTTTGTCAAGACACATGTTGTAACAACATTGCAGGCACCTCTGAAGGGCTAAAATGATATATAAGATCACCAGTAACTGGGGATCTCTGTTCACTGGCCCCCAAATTGCTTGATTCCTGTAAGTATTTTGCTTTTAGGAAGGGTAGCTGGATGGACTGTGACCTCCTGAACTGTAGCCCAGAACAGTGAAACAATGATGGTAGAAAAGTGGTGAAATCCGGACAGAGTGTGCAGTTGAATTAACAGCAATGCTTTGAAGTAAATTGTTAGCCTCATCACTATACCTTGTTTTATATGAATCATATAAAATATTAATATTAAGTGAATCTGGGTAAAGGGCACATGAGAACTTCCTACACTATCTTTTCAACTTTTCTATAAATCTTAGATTACTTGAAAATTAAAAGTTTACCAAAAAATGTGGGAAGGAGACTTAACTATGTACCTATGTACCGGTGCACACAAAAACAAACCTGAGCTGTAGTGATGTTCTGATAACAGCAACAGAGATGAATACACAAGTGTCATTTCAAAAACAACCCATGGAGAAAAGAGGAAGTAGTGGTTGGGAAAAGGGCACATGGGCCTCCTGAGTGCTGGCCATGTTTTACCTTCTTGACCTGAACTGGGGTTGCACACATGTCTTCATTTTTGGTAATTCACTGAACTGTACTTTTTATTACATACCCTTCAATCAAAGAAAAGATTAAAAATATTTCAGTATTACTGGCAAATACTTTCCCATTTCTGGTAAAGGTGAGAATGAACACAGAGTATAGAAATAAATGAGGTGTACAAGTGGCGGGGGGATCCTGTGTGGGCCCAGATACAGCAGTCATTAGACTATAAGTCTAAAGTTTTTAAACCTGGAAGGACCTTGGAAATAACCAAATTTAGCCCTGGAAAATTCTTCATGGAGGCAGGTTTGCAGGTGCTGCTGTGTTGGGAAAGGCAGGGCCAGACATGGGTGTCTTAACAGAGCTCTCAGGAGATTCTGAAGCAACCACATATATGCCACAGAGACATCTGGGGAGTGAAGTGATTTCAGAGCCAGAGTATCCCAGAAACTCACAAGAACCATATCCTCGGCCTGGCTTTCTGTATAACTAAATCTCAAACCCATAGTAAAGACTACTGAGATTTGAGACCCCCACTAGAAGTATCAGTAAGTTCCACCAACCTTAATAAGATTATCATAGACACGTTTTGTTATCATCATGAATTTTTTTACCCTAGAAATATCACTGTTTTTTCAATTTAATTTAGGTTTCATTCTTCCAATACAGCATTAATATTTTAACATATTTGTTATTTATTAAGTAATGGCAGGTCATAGTTTATAAACTATTAAAATATAAGGGCTACTAAGCTATGTATTGAAGTTGAAAAATGAGAAAACTAATCAGTCAGAGATATTATAACTAGTCAAGAGTTTCTAAAATTCAATTCTCTTTTTTCAGACTGATAAATTCAACTGAATTTCTCCCCATAATTATTGTCTAATAAGATGAACTTATATATACTAGTTTTGAGCTTGGATTCTTTCATTTATAGTTCTGTTAGTTGTGATTTTTCTGAAAATTTTTTCTATTGAAAACACTTCAACAGTATGTTGGCAATCATGCACAACAAAAAAATCTTCATTGGATACTTAAAATAAATTAAGGTGCTTCTTATTAATATAAGAGTAACTCATAGTATATTAAAGGTGAGTTTAATAACTTCTTTTAAGAAATAACAATTTTAGGTAGGCAATTGTGAAGAAAATTATCATCATAAAAGCCAAAGCCACATGATTCTTCCATAAACTCCAAGGTGAGAGATTGATGCCCTGGTTTGTCAAGAATTCTTCACCAGTACATCTGAAATTCAACACAAAAACATATGACTATATTCCTAACATCTTTCAAATTGTACTCAATATACTTGCTATTCCTTTGTTAAAGAAGTCTATAGGTCATCTAAATATTCAGTATTTGTCATTTCATAAGTAATAGCTAACAGTCATTGAGTACTTCAAATTTTGCTAGATATACTAAGCAACCTGTGCCTGACAGCTTAGTTAATTCCTAAAACAATCTAAAGGAATATAAATATTATGCATATTTCAAAAAGGAGATGATGCAGGCTTAACTCACTTGGCCAAGTTTACAGATTCACACTATGAACCAATTTCCTAGGCTTCTCAGATTCATCTGTTTTCAAATCTATAATGCTGCTCTCTTCAAAGGAAATACTGATCAAGTAAATTCATTTTCTCCTGGTGGGAAAGCCTCAGTTTTGATGATGACAACTCTGTCCCCTGTTTATATGATCAAAGCTCCTTAAATTCTGCTTACATCACAAGACAGTCATCCAAAAAATAGGCTAAGAATTTTAAAACCAGAACCATGGGGGAAAAGGGCTTGTGAACAGAATTCTGTTCTGTCAGCTCTCACACCAATACTATAATGAGCATTGCAGATAGTCAGCACAGGAAGATACCAGCAGGTCTAGGATCAGGCTCAAACCTTAAGTAGCAGCTGGAGGAGAGCAGGATGGAGTGCCTCTGTCACAGGTGAGAAAAGCACCTGGGCAGGGCCTACCAGTAGCCAATAATCCAGAGGTTCACAGACTATAAGCCCTTAGTAAACGGTCAAAATTCTCTATTACAAATTCAAATGTTCTGAAAAAGAACTCATTTTTTTCACATTCAATAATATTTTACTGTTAAGAGAACAAGAGTTACACAACATGTTCACATACATTAGTGCACAACAACTCACTTTACAAGTTAGAAAACTTAGGCTTAGAAAGTCTTATTGACCTTGAAAGGATCCTTACCAGATCTAAGGCCAGGGACCTTTCCATATCATACTATTATAGTAAGCAAACCCAATGTAACACTGAATGCAAACTTACATCACATAATTGGAACAGCTACTGCTTTCTGTTGTATTGAGTTCTGGACAGTAGTTTCGTCCCAAAAATTCATTGTGTTGCAAAGCCTAAAACACAAGGGGGAGAAGGGCAAGATAAATCGTTTCAAGGTATTATCACAAGGGGGCAAGTGATTATCACAATTATGTCCTCAAGTTTAATGTTTATGATTATTTCTAAAAAATGTTCTCTTTCTTGCCATGTCTTTGCCACAGCAAAGTACCTAATGTTCCCTGGAAATAAAGTAGACTAGGGTTGAGATGCTGGTTCCCATCGGATAAGAAAGGAGAACTCTCGTTAGATTAGACTGTGGTTACTTCCTTCTCTCCCAATTTTATGCCTCAAACACTATAATTAAAACAATATAACAGTGAAATGGTTCTGTGATTGGGTTTGGAGTCTCTGATGGCTTCATAACTGTGGCATGCTTGGTGGCTAGGAAGTTTCTGTGCAAAGACACAGAATGCCTGGCTGCTAGGAAAATTTCTGTGCAAAGACATGGGATGCCTAGCTGCTGTAGCAATGCTCTGCATAAGGAAGATCACCACAATGTTTCACCAAGCTCCACTGCACCTGAACCTGTCCATATAACAGTAAATTTAAACAATGGACTCTTTTGAGAGCTACACAAACCTCTTAACATTACATATTGCAACTAAAGAATGTAAGTGAGGAATAAGCTGCATAATGTTACTTACTCTGTAAGCTGCCTAATGACACAACGAGCAATAATGTACTACTGATGCCAATGATCTAATGTAACTTATTGATATAAATAAAGCTGACAGCTTGGCTATTCTGCTATTCTGCCTCTGCATCTTGTCTCTGTGTCTCTTTTTATTTTCCTTACATAATAGAGCTCAAAGAATATTGCTGATTTATAATAGCAATCTTCTCTTATTTATTTTCTTCCAATCAATTTTAATTATGATAGTCGAAAATGTAATCATTCTATATTGACACAGGTTATTTTGGAGTTGAATAGCTCATGAAAGACAATATGGTTTTGAGTATTATGTGATTTTCGTTCTGTTCTAGTTTTACTTTTTGATATAAACTATAAATTCTAGTCTCTCATCCTCTCATTTACTTCCTTATTTAACTAAAACACAACATGTTTATCATCAACTTTTATCTTCACATTTTACTATGAGATTTATCTATGACTTTCCTCTTCCTCAAACCATGGGGTGACTGGGGAAAACCCCATGTGACTCCAGGAACTTGTGCTAACTGAGGCTAACAGGAGAGTTTCATTCATTGCTCTTGAAAGGAGACTCCCAAATCACAGACATTCACAGCTCATGGCTGGGGAAATGAGCTGTTCAGGCTTTATTTTGCTTTTCTCATAGCTTGGAAACACATGTACTGTAACAGATGAAGACAACTTACCAAATAGCCATAATGAGGGATACTGAAGTACTCAAGCCATGAGAGCCAAGGTGGAAGAGGAGTGAAAGTCAGCAATATACCCAATAAACCCTACAAAAAGCAAAGACCATGAATCAGAACCCAACTGGTGATTTTATGAAGAATTCTAGATAATAGCCTTTTCAACTTTCAACTCTACAACTTTCCAAACATTTCTACTAGGATCAACTCTCTTCATATTCCTTCCATTTACTCTAAAAAAAAGATCTTCATCGTTTGAATGTGTATACACCTCTGTGTATCTAAGGTTGTTTATTATTTTAAAGGAAGGACCATTTCCTATAATCTTTATAATATATACTATTTGGACTATCTAAAATTATTAATACTATGTCCTCAACATTCTCTGTAACTGCACACAATGGAAATTTAAGAAGTAGTCATTCCTTGGTACCCGAGGGGGATTGGTTCCAGAACCTCAGTTCACAGATACCAAAATCTTCAGATATTCAAATACCTTATTTTTAAAATGGTGTAGTATTTGCATGTAAATCATGTACTTCCTTTTATACTTTAATATTACTTTCTATATATTTCAAATCCTTTCCATATTCCTTAATGATACTATAACATAAATGCTATATAAGCAGTTGACAACACATATTTTATGGCATAATGACTAAAAAATGACATTAAGAATAATTTGAGGTTCAGAATGCAGGCTTCAGATTACCCAAAGCCTAGAACTGATAAACACAATAATATGATGAAGTACAGCAGGAAAATATGGTCAATACTTCCATTTAAAGCTATCAGAAATCAATATTACAACAGAGACACTAGGAACGACTTCTCAAAACACAAGGAACAGCTATGAGGTTCACCTAAATGGTACCAAGTACCACTAGGATAGCAAAATAATGACAATGTTGTATGTGTGCCCACATTTAGATTTGACTTAACCAAGTGCTTCATATAACACATACCATCTCTGAGTAATATGTGGTTTCATGACTATGGTTTTAAGGTTCTACCAAGAACCTTTACATAATATTCAGTCAAAGCATCCAATAAATCAAAAAATTCATCTGTATTTATTAAAGGATATTTTATTTATTAGATGAAATATAAACAAGACATCACTTTCTGAATGAGATACATTGTAGTTGACAAATTCAGAAATGAAAGATTTACACTTTGACCAGAACTTATGCTAATTATGTATCACTGAAAGACATCTATTGTAGCAGAGATGACAAGTGCATTAATTGGTTAAGCACTCCTATTTAGTCCATGTCATGGAACAAAAATGTGAGAACTATGTTGGGGATATAGCTCAGTGGGTAGGGTGTTAGCCTCATGTGCACAAAGCCCTGGGTTCAATCCCCAGCACCACACACACACACACACAAAAAAAAAAAAAAAAAAAAAAAAACAGGGGAACTTGTTCTGTTTATCTGTTAATTCATCTATGTGATTACAAACTTTAGGGCCATGTGAGATTAGAATTAAGTAACCATTATAAAGAAAAGATAAGCAGAAATACTTGATATAGACATTCTTAAGAACACAAAAAGGGAATCACCTAGTACTGTGGACTTTGGAATTTTCCAGTATTCTTAAAACACTCCTTTTCAAAATACAGGACCCAGGTAAGACACCCCTCCCCATGCCACACACTATTACACTTCTCAAGGAGCTTCACATTCACCTTGGAGTTTCAATGCATCCGATGAAACTGTCTCCACTGGTTAAACAGCTGGGAGTTCTCTAACTCCAGCATGAAAAGCAGGTAGAGAGTCTACTGTTCTCATTACTCTGGTTTCTAAAGTTCAAGGTCTTATTCAATACTATCAAGAAGTGTCTTTTAAAAGCTCATCACTAAAGACATATTCATACTAACTACATTAGAACACTAGCAAAATAAGTTTGGATAAAGTTGAGAAGGAAAGCTGGTAAATTCTCTAGAATATACCTCATCTAGGCCTCCTGGAAGCATCCAAATCCCATGTATAGAATACTCAAAGTAGGTTTTAAATGACAGGTAAAGGTACAAGGAAGAAAGAAGGGGAAATTTCCTTCTGATAGAAGTACAGTTCATACTCACCAGCATTAACAGATAATAGGTACTTAAAATTGCTGCTATGAACAAACATTGATATGAACCTATAGCCAGTAGCAGGGAAGCAGTTGAATAGTACACCATCAAAACAGTAAGCATCGTGATTAAGAAAGCTTCTGCCTCCAGTTTCAATCCTTAGAAAGAAAAGAAGGGTTTAGCCCTGCTGCCTAGGTCAATATGTATTCAGGATCATTTACCATGCAAATAATGCTAATAATCAGAGCAATTAATACCTGAATGAAGAAAGTTACCCACATCCAACTACCATGGGCCAGCAATTTCAATTTTCACCTATATATAATTGCATGAAGTTACAACACATATTTCTTTTGTACATTTACTTCCAAAGCACTTTTCCGTATAACACCTCTGTTTTCCTATGTGGAATTAGGACGAACTTCAGAACTACTTAGATGGAGAGGCACAGGCAACACAACTGGTCAAATTATACTGCCTTCTCCTGTACTCAGACATCACCACATTGCTCACTGTTTGCTGTCACTGCATTACTGAAGAAACAGGGATCAGGTTTCACAACTTCAGTGGTTTTAATGCCTGGGGGAAGGAAAGGAATCTCCATACCTAAGTCTCCCAGACAAACCATCACATGGCTCTGTGATAGAGAATGAAATAAGATAAGTATACTTTAAAAAGTGTAACAAGCAAACATTCATTATATAGTTTAAAGATTTGGAACAGCTATAAGAACACTGATCAGGAGTCTGGGGCCTAGATACCATGACCAATTCCTTATAACACACCTCTTATTTGTAAACTGGAAGTTTTTGGTTCTTATACTATAGTGTGTTATCATAAATAGATATTTCCAGTGTATGTAAGAAAGAGGGAAACATATATATAAATTCAGAAGCAATGACCTTGGGGTAAAGTCTGAGAACAATGCAACAATGATCTATTAAATCAATAAACCCCAAAGTAACCACCTTTCTCTCATTATTTAGGGTACAGGGAAAAAAGACATGTGTACACAGATTCTTTACTTTTCTATATATCTCTGTAGACCTTATCAATAATACATAACAATCTAAATTTTATCTGTATATAGTTGCATGTTGAGAGACAAAGAGAAACAATATAGATAGATAGGCAATAACTATCACAGCTCCTCAGCATAGTGTTGAGTTTTTTATAAATTATTTCTATGTTTCTTCATGATACATGGCATCTTGGTAAAATGAAGTTTTGTAAATATTGAAAGTTCTGTTGAGTAGAGCATGGGGCATGTGTGTGCAATCCCAGTTATTCAGTGGACTGAGGCAAGATGATCTAAATTTTAAGACCAGTCTGAGAAGCTTAGAAAGACCCTGATCAAGACAAAAAAAAATTTAAAACAGCTGGGGATATATCTCAGAGATAGAGCGTTTGTCTATCATCCATGAAGCCATTGGATTGATACCCAGCACTGCACCAAAATCAAAAACAAGAAGCTTCACTTGGGAAAGACTTGACAACAATGCTCAACTGAATGGCTATTGTTGAGCATGCACAATGGATACACACTTCCCTAGTGGTGGGAAGTGTGTACTTCTAGTTGTAGGAACCATAAACATGCTTGCAAAAGAAATTGGTTTTAACACATAAGCAAAATTAAAGACACATTCTCTTTGTATTGTTACTTACCTATCAAGAAGTATGCTACACAAGTACATATAATTGGCAGCAAACTCCTGGATAGTAAATCAGATACCAGTTTTCCAAAGAAGTAAGATGACACTTCATACCATCCACTAATAAGCTCTTGTCTACAAAACAAAAACACACACCACACATCCCAGATTAGTCCAAGGCACAGCCCAGCTGAGATGCTGCTGTCCAGGTTCCTGCTGCCACCAGGTCTGCCACCAGCTGCCCACGGGCTCCAGGCTGACCCTCCCACTCTGCCCCCATCCCTTCTCCATTGCAGGTATAGCATCCATGGAGGCGGGACACAGAGTCTGCATCTCCTCACTCTTCTCAGATACCCTGCTTCTCCTCTCAGGCTGACTCCCTCTTAGTAGTACAAAAAGGGCTAATCTTAGCAGTAACGAAAGATTTTCTTCACTCCAATTCTGGCCCTGTAAAAGATGACACTGTTATTCTCCAAGGCCTCAAAGCAACTTGTGACCCCTAAACTTTTTATACTTCTGCTTCTCTCATGTTAGAAAAAGAAAAGTACTTCTCCCTTCAATGATCACCAATCAATCCACCCATCAGCTACCAAACCCTCATCTTTCTTCTTCCTGATATCTCTCTCCTGTAATCCCAAACTCTTCCACCAGTATCTTCATTCCTTCCTTTTCTGATAATTCCAGTCCTTGGCATATAAATATGGTAAAATATCTTTGAAAGCAGAAGAAACAACCCAGTCTGCTTTTTAGTGTAAGACTGCCCTCTTGATCTTTTCATTCCTTCATCCACTAAGGCCAACTGTACTCCCACCTCCAATTTATTGCTAATCCTACAACTCAACTCTCTACCAAGAACTTCAAACTTTTCTTGCAAGGGTCATGGTGGCCTGTTATTTCCAAAAAATCTAAAGATACTTTTCAGCTCTTTATTGCTGGCTTTCTCTGCAGCACTGCAAACTGATGACCACACCTAATTCTGAAACTTTGTTTTCCCTTGGTGACAGGCCCCACAAGCTCTTGATTTTCTATTTTACTCTTGACTGCTTGTTTTCAATTAATTGTGATAACCTGCATACATATTTCAAAAGCTCATGTTACACAATGATAAATACATACAATTTATATTTGTCAACTAAACAAACCAAGAAATAAAAGAAAAATACTGGTAATCCTCTGGGTCACACCTTTGACCCAATTATAGATCCACTCCCCAAATAGAAACCTACTCACCTAAAGAGCTTCTCCAGTTCAACACTCTTTCCTCCTAACAGGCCGGCCAAACTCTGGAAGATAGTCAGTGTACAGAGTGCCCGGGCTCTGCCAGGACAGAAGAACAACAACAAAAAAAATCCTCAATCAATTCAAAGCTATTAGATCAGCTTTCAACTCACAGGATCTCCTTCCACAAATTATATAACATTTTTTTTTTAAAATAGAGTCTTTAGTATTTTGTTATGTCAGCCTGAGCTATCTGGTCAAAGAAATACCATCACCTTGAATTCAATGTTTCTCTGTTTATATTTTAGGAATGAATGCTTGGCACCATTCCTAAAATATAAACAGAGAAACAGCAAACTTAATAAACTCCTCAGATGGTTAAAAATTTAATTAGCCAGTTTGATTTTAAAGTTGAGTCAAGAAGATGGTGAGACATGTGGAAGAAAAATGCCAGATGTTGGAAGGAACCCGCACTCAATTCCTTCAGACACACAGACAGCACACACGTCAGCAAAGCCCGACAGCATCCGTGACCAGGACAGCCACCTTCCTACAAGGTCTTCAAAAATAAACCAAAGAGATATAATTTAAGAAGAAAAAAAATATGTGTACCTTCTCAGTAAAATATTTGTGTTTTTTTTTTTAAAAAGGGTTCAGTGAATTTATGCCTTTATAAAGATATAAATTTTATGATTATATACCAACCTCCTGGAAATAAGAACAAGCTTCTCTTCAAACCAACTTAACTGATATGAATGATTTTTAATTGAAACATTTTGAAAAAAAAAGATAATGTAGTACATCAATTAAGTGACATAAAAAACAAGAGAAAAAAATATTTTAAATATAAATTCAAGTGAACAATTCCAGCTATCTTAAAGGAAAAACAGGAGTCCAGAGACACTCCATATATTTTCTTAATGCTTAAAGAATGATGAAATAATAGTACCTGTAAATGTGTAAACATGAAAATGTTAATATGATAATTAAAATAAATAGGAAAGAGCCATGCCTAGTAGATAATCAACTACATAACTTAGAGTCCAAAAATATACTTTATGTAAACTTATAAGCTAATTTGAGATGCATGGGATATAGCAAAGATTCAGTTCAATGTAGCTAATGATATTATAGTGTTCATAACTCTGAGAAAAAAAGAATAAAATTCATTCAGCTACATAATATGATTTATTTTATATTACTTTTTATTATTACAGAACCAATTCATTCTAATTCTTTGTAAGATAGTAACTCACATTTGTCATATCTAGTATTATCTAGATTGATTTTAATTTTTGATTTCAAATAAATCAAAATATACCTGTGCATATATAGTACAAAGTAATGATATGATTCATAAATATGTTAAATAATGAAATCAAGGTAATTCAGGTGATCTCCACCACCTCAAATATTTATCATTTTTCATGGTGAAAACATTTGAAATTTGATCCAAGCAATTTTGAAAGGAATATTATTATTTAGCATCTTCACAGCAATGAGAAATGTATCTCAAAAAAATAAAAAAAAAAATGTGTCTCTTCAATCTGAGACTTTGTACCCTTTGATCATAATCTCTTCATTCTGCCCATCCCTCAGATTCTGGCAACTACCATTTACTATTCTATTCTATGCTTCTAAGAATTTAATTGTTCTAGAATGTATGTATGAGTGAGAATATGTGTTATTTGTCTTTCTGAGCCTGGATTAATTTACTTTCCATAATATTCTCCACTTCCATCCATGTTGTCACAAATGACAAAATTTCATTTTTCAGGGCTGCACAGTATTCCATTATGTATACATACTACATTTTTTTTCCCATTCATCTGCTGACAGGCACTTTGATTCCTTAACTTGACTATTGTGAATAGTGCTGCCATGAACATAAGACTGATGACACCTTTTTCACAAACTGATTTCAAATAATTTCCATAAATATCTAGAATTGGGATTAGTGGATGCAATCATTTTAAAATACATTTTCCAAATTTGCTTAGCCATAACTACAACCTTATAAAGCTATTAAATCAAAGGTGCTCACACTCTACATAGGATTCAAAGCTAGTTCTTAGTTTTACAGATTAGAGAAAGTGCAAGGATAGTACTTGATCCCAAAGAAGAACAAAACCTTTGGTCTCCGTAGCAATTTCAAATGATAAAGGACTGATAGTCACTGCTGGAGAGTGCTTTAAGGACATAGTTTCCAAAATGATGCAAAACTACTGTTTTCTAATCAAAAGAATAAATCACTGATCATCCCAGGAGGGATTAGGTAAGCCACACACACAGGCTACATTCACATAGCCAAATGCCCACAGAAAATGTTAACAAAGATAAGTCAAAAGGATGAATTAAAATAAGGCTGATGTCTAAATTCTTCAAAAAAAATCTCAAGAAATTGACCAAGATACTTAGCATAAACAATGTTTTTTGGAACCGGGGGTTGAACCCAGGGGCTCTTTACCACTCAGATCCAGCCCCAGTCCTTATTTTTTATCTTGAGAGAATCTTGCTAAGCTGCTGAGGCTGTTCTGACTCCACCTCCCAAGTAGGTGGGATTATAGGCAGTACCTGGCTCTGACATAAACAATTTACAGGGGAAAAAAAATTTACACTGATATACAGTTTCAGAGGTTTCAGTCCACCCTTGGCTGACTCCTTTGGTTGGGGTTAAAGCAGAATATTATGGCAGAAGTGATGTTGGAGGAAAGCTGCTCAGCTCATTGCAGCCAGGAAGCAGAGAGAAAGAGAGAGGAGGAGGGGCCAGGGAAGAGACAAAACTTCCACCAGGGCATGCCCCCAGTGACCTGCTACCTCCAAATAGGTCCCACACCCACTAGTCTTTCTAACTATCAATTGATGAATCCACTGGTGAGAAATGTGCCTTCATGATTCTGTCACTACCCGAAAGCCCCACCTCTGAACACTCCTGCATTGGGGAACCCTTCAACACATGAGAGTTTGGGGGATAGTGTAAATCTAAACAATGCTCATTCTTAGTTTAGAAAATAGCCAGCCTTCTCCATGTATCAAAATAGACTCAACACAAGCTTTTACAATCACCCTCTATAATAAAATGGGGATAGACCATACAGCCCCTTTGGCTGTTTAGAGGTCACCTTAGGCTCTGGATGACAAGCAGCCATCCCATCAGGTAGCCATGTATGGTTCTCCATACACGAATTCTGAGGAGAACCCTGGGTCTGGGATGTTGCTGAGCACCTATGTTCAGAACATGACACAGCCAGTTAAATCTCTCATCATGAGGAGAGACTAAAGGACACATTACAGTTGAAACTAGGCAACAATCACAACAAGTAATATGAGTGCTCCATATAACAGGAAAAACTGAGTCCCATCCTCTTATCTGACACTCTTATGTTCCAAAAAAAAAAAAAAAACACCAAAATTCAAAGAAATTGACTCACAGGTAACAACAACAACAACAACAGACAATCTTGATTACATCAAAATTAGAAACATTTATGTGTCAAACACACTACCAACAGAGTGAATAGATAACCCAAAAAATAGGAGAAACTATTCACAAATTCAGTAACTGATAAAGGATCAGAAAAACATAGATATAAAGAACTCCAAGTCAACAATAATGAAAAAATAAAACAATTAAATTTTTAAAAAGGCAAAAGACTTCACAAGATATTCACCAAAAATCCAATAGATCTCTATTAATTACAAAAAGAAAAATGAACAAGTTCTGGTGGGGACGTGGAGAAACTGGAACCCCTGCCTGCTGCTGGAACAATGGAAAATGGTGCAGCTGCAGTGGAGGGCAGCATGGCAGGTCTTGGAAATCTTAACAGAAAATTCTTATGACCCAGCCATTCAATATACCCCATTGAGGTGAAAGCAGAGACTCACAGAGATAATTCTAATAATCATAGTATTACTCACAATAGCCAAACAGGGGACAATAACACAGACTTTCACCAATGGATGCATAAACAATATAGTGGACAATTAGTTGGCCTTATAAAACAAATTCCAACATATACTACAGTTTGGATGAACCTTGAGAACATTATGCTAAGGGAAATAAGCCAGTCATATGCAAAAAAAAATATTATATGACTGCAACAGAGAAAGTCAAAGATGGTTGCCAGGGGTTGGGAGAGGTGGGAATGGAGAGTTACTATTCAATGGTATGAAGATTGCATTTCAGAATATGAAAGAAAGATCTGGAGGTGGACAGTAGTGATGGATGCTCAGTATTATGATGCCACTGAAATGTACATATAAAAATGGCTGCATATAATTTACCACACATATACATACATGTGTAAAAAAGAATATTGACTCTTTGCTGAGTTTTGCACCATACTTATTATAAATACAAATTCTTGAATGGATGTCTACAAGATTGAATAAAGTAATGGCATTTTATCAAAATCAAGATCCAAAGTGACCTACCTATGGTAGACGTCAGTACAATCATGTTTTAGTGCCAGGAAAAATGCACCTATGACCACTCCCAGAATGACTGCCATAGTTATCTTTTCAAAAAGAAAAATGAACATAAAAAAGGTAAGAATTTCAATTAGAGTTAAGATTTTTCATGTCATTTATTATTATATGACACATGGATATATAATCACATCTTTCCATTTCAATAAACACTTTAATGGTGTGGCCAGAGTCCCTAGGAGAATATAAAGCAGTATATGTTATGAAAATGCTATCTAAATTAGATGGCAAATTAATGTATCTTTTCTTCAGGAAATTGGCAGGACAACAAGCAGACTACTGGACAAGCTAAAATTACTCTCAGTGTCCACCAGGCACTGTCAGTTAAGGGTCCAGTTCAATTCAGGTACTGAACCCACAAATGCTACTAAAGTTAACAGACATGCAGGGATATGGGGAAGTCATTTGGGAACAAATGAAACTCAATACTATAACAGTATTAAAATGTGAAATAATCTGTGAAGGACATTTATGGCATAAAGGAAAATAAAGTTTAAAAAAAATGAAGCATGATCTGTAAAGAATAGTTTGTGGGGACCCTAATCTGGAAATACTTCCAAATAAATGCTGATGGTTCTACCAATGTGCAATATAAACAGGTAAACAAGAGTCTTTACTTTCATAGTATAACTTTTAAGAATATTCAATCTTTCAGTTTCAACCCTCCATATTCTTAGTTTATTTTAATTCCAACTTGACATCTTATACTACCAATAAGTACTAGGATGTTTCCTATAGTTTTCAAAATTCTACAATTATCAGACAGCTTTCAAACATTTAACAAAACAAAGAATTGCATGACAATATCATGCATACTTTTATGAGGTTACACATTTTATTCTGTCTTACATTAAAAAAAAAAGAAAACTAAGCATTAGTAGTGATAATGGCCATATATATGAGCTTTGTGCATCTGGTTTGTTTTAAACACAAAGATGAAAAAGGAGTTCTTCCAAAATGTTACTCAATCTTTGTTCAAATATGTTGAACCAACATTTCTCAAGGATGTGCTCTGAGGGGTGTCTATAGCTTTAACTACAAAACAAAACAAAACAAAAAACCAAAAAACTATAGATGTTCAATATGTTAATAGAAATGATTCTCAGACAGATTGATAACAATGTCTTCCAAATTTATTTAATCAGGAAAACTTTAGCACAATGAATAATCTCTAAATAATTTTATATAGATAATTCATTTATTCTAAGAACTTCCAAATACAACTGCTGGCTAGAGGTCAAGTCTGAATCTTGTAAAAAACTAGTTTAAATCAAAACATAGCTATCAGGTAACAGATAGCGTCTTATAAGAAGGAAGCCATAAAACAAATCTGTCTTAATATTTTAACAAATCTATCTTCAAAACTTAGGCAAAAAGAACACTCCAGTTTAAGAATCCTAAACCACAAGGATCATTAAACTATGCTCCACAGATCAAATGAGGCCAGAGACTGTTTTTTCTTCTGCCCACAAATTAATAACAGTTTTGTAAAGTAAAAAAAAATCATAAAAATACTATGTCTTTTGATATAAGATTTATATGAAATTCAGGATCCATGAATCAAAGTTCTAGGAGAACATAGCCAGGTTCATTTTTTATGTATGACCTAAGGCTGCTTTCACTCTAATGTGAGAGGTCACTACCTGAGACAAGGACCATATGGACCTGAAAAGCCTAAAATATTAACTATTTGGCGCTTTCCACAAAAGAGTTTGCCTCTTCCTACACAAATATTCCAGCATTTACAAAATTGTTGAGATTTGTCCCACTAAGCTCAGGGATCTCTAAGAGTTCTCCCCTTATTTTAGAGACTACTATTCTCTGAATATTGCTGGACTTCCTTTTGTAGAACTGAGTTCACTGATGAGACCAGAGGGCTGAACACCAAGCCTAGAGGCACTGGGCTTCTGTTTGCATCTTAAGGACACCTAGGACCAAATGCACAATCCTGGTGTATTTGCAAGTAGCTATGTCCTAATCATACTCTTTCCAGAACTACTACTTTGAGAAGCAAGTAAGAAACATAATACATAAATCATATAAAAGAATGAATGGATTACATCACATTGTTCAAAAATACATAATGCAGGTTGATAGATCTAAGTCATCTGACATGCTTCCAAATGACATCAAATTTGCTCTGAAACAGTAAAACTTTACCCTTGATTGGTAGGACATAAAACTGTCCATGGTCTGAGAGAAATGACAGATCAAAAGCACAACAAACATTTGCAGAAATTGACAATCTGACTCAAATACAGATGCGGGCAATAAGTAAATATGAAAATTATGATGGTTAATGTTAAATACTCAGTAGTACTTCATTAGAGTCCACAAAGGCCATCTTTCAGTACAAAACTGAAACTCAATGATTGATAATGTGCGTTTGGTCCTCGGCCTCTTTAAGATGCAGACAGAGGCCTAGTGTCTCCAGGCTTGGTGTTCAACCCCAAACAATCAGCTAAACTGATTTCCTTACAAATGACAGAAAATGAACTGGAAGTTAGAAAAGCTTTGTATGACACAGGGGTTAAAAACAACAGAAAAACCTTGAGAAGTGATAATCAACAATGACCACAGAGCTAGCCAAAGAAGAAAAAATTACATTATATTATCCTAGTTAAGAGGGTTAACCTGACAGTTAAGTCTGGTTACTATCTGTGCATAAAATGCAAACGCTTTGAGGTATCTAGTCCTTTCTAAAGTTTAAAATCTCTCAATAAGGAAGGTGAATTATAAGGAAGGGCACTTTGCATACAGGATCCTCCAGCAGACAGTGGGCAGCCCAGACAATGGTCAGCCTAGACAACCCTCAACTGTTTCAGTAACATCAAGTTCTCTCACTGCCTCATTTCAAGGGCAAAACAACCCTCTTGCCCCTACTGCCTTTTGTCTCCCGTCCCTCTTCTCCCTCCATCGGTGCTTAAATTTTCTATATAGACCTTTCTGCAATCTGATATATCAATTTTCATGTCTATACCCTCATAACAAATGAATTGCGTGAGAACAGAAATGTTTATTTTTACCCATTTTGTGTACTGCTTTCTGAGTTCCCAAAATGCAACACATGATCTTGTGAATGACTCTGCAAATGAAAGTGGACAGCTATGCAATACCCATACATATCTGAGATACACTGTCTTTATCTTATTTTTTTTTGAGGAAAATTTTTTTCTACTCAATATTACCCATTATAATTTGTCTAAATCAACAAAAATTCTGGGTGAGGTAATCCAAGACTCACTAAGAAACTTTCCCATAAGTAAAACTTGTGATTTTTTGTTGTTGTTGTTCTATTGGCCATGATTACATACCAAATGAAGCAAGGATAATAAATGAATGAAAGAGAATAAACCAATTCCTGAAGTAGATCATATCAAAACCATGTTAATTCTACAGGGGTATTTCACAGCATAATTAAAAGAGTCTCAGGTCACCTGAAATATGTTTTCCTCAGGATCTCTCAGCAAGTTCTTGAAAAAACGCCAGACAATCCATCTGAGCTGATGATAGAAGGAGGTGATATAGGTGTTCTCCTTGAAGGCAGAGCTCCTCTTCTTCTGACCACCTGAGAGCTGGTCTAACTCAGCTTTTGTTTCTCTGTAGATGGAGGAGTTGAGGTAAAACTCAACTAATGTTTCTATGACTGGTATTTTCCCCTTGGAGAGCTCTTTAGTCTCACTGACTTTCAAATAAAAATGAATAAAGAACAAAAACACTACTATCAGACAACAAGTTATTTAATGCATTTTTCTATGACTCCTTTCTTCAATAACAATTTGATTTTAGAGCTTGAATATAAAAATTACTAGCTTTATTGCCACTTTTCACATTAGGAATACACAGGTGAATGAGCTGGCTACTACTATGACTGTAATTACAGATACAGCAAACTCACTGACCTTTTCCTCCTAACTTGGAACCTAACCATTAAAATAAATATCTTCATACAGAGTTATAATGTTAATATAAAAATCTGGTCCTTTTATTCTACATGTTAATGCATAAAAAACTGTTTCTCATTTATAAGTACTATAACAATGAACATACTTATTTTTAAATGGAAACCTCCCCATAAAATCAAAAGTAGCATATAAATGCTCACTCATAAATAAAACAAACAAACAAACAAACAAAAAACCATAGCACTCATAGGTAACAAAGCCTATCTGTTGACTGGTATCAGAACACAACATTAATACAAATTCACAAAGCCCTATTATAATATCTTTCCATATCACAAAACCTCAGCCAAATTGATTAGGCAAAAACTGTGAATCTGAGACTGATGTACCTTCACGCCCCTCTTCCTCTCTGTTTAATACCATAGCAGAAAATTCTCCATTAATGATCTCCAGAAAGAAGACTGCAGGGCTGTTGTACAGCTTACAGGGATAACCTGCAAAAGAAGGCACTCCAACAACTCAACCCGATGGTCTTTGAAAGTAAAGAGGACTCACACAGTGTGAGACAGGTGAGACTAGGGAAGGCAGAATTATCATCTTCTCCCTCATTTTCATACATACATACATACATATCCAACCAAATCTGGACTCTTTAAAACATATTACATTAGTTATTATCTACAATAAGTAGTAAAGTTCAATAAGCTATCTAAATTTCCTGGAGTTTATCAATACTCCTTCATAAGACTAAGGCTAAGTCCAAGAAGGAAGTTTTGAAGGCCCCGATGCATTGTATTCTCTGAGTTGATCCAAGAAATACTGGAATGGCAGTACTAATGACAACAAGATAGCTTTTCCACCTATTAAATTCATATTTCAAATTTATCATCTGTCAATCTGTCATAATTCCAAAGAGGAACAAATCCTTCAGGGTAGCATTCTGGAAAGAAAATGACCAGTACAGTACACCTGAACTCTTTCCTCCACTTGTAGTGGCATAAATCATCTAAACTTTGCCTGTGGTCTGATTCTTATCTCCTCTGGACTCCCCAGACCCATACATGCTTGAGTATTTTTTTAAATTTTTTTTTTAAAGAGAGAGTGACAGAGAGAGAGAGTGAGAGAAAAAAAATTAAAGAGAGAGTGTGAGGAGAGAGAGAGAGAGAGAGAGAGAGAGAGAGAGAGAGAATTTTTTAAATATTTATTTATTTATTTTAGTTTTTGACGGACACAACATCTTTGTTTGTATGTGCATGCCAGGCGAGCGCGCTACCGCTTGAGCCACATCTCCAGCCCATAGAGATAATTTTTTAATATTTATTTTTTAGTTTTTGGTGGGCACAACATATTTGTTTGTATGTGGTGCTGAGGATCGAACCCGGGCCGCACGCATGCCAGGTGAGCACGCTACCGCTTGAGCCACATCCCCATCCCCCATGCTTGATTATTTTTAAAAGAGAGATATTAAACAAAAACAAATTTAAAAAGACAACTGTTTAGGGTCATAGAGAAGCATCTATTATCATACCCAAATATCTCTGAAGCAGATTGTATGATATAATTTTGATTGTATGATATAATCACATAATTTAATAAAAAATTCAAAGAATCAGACATCCCTGAAATATTGGTCCAATCAGATTTGGGATTAGCCATTCCATTGACTAATAGATCACTCACACACACTTAAGTCCTAAATCTTGAGTCTAATGTTTCTAGAAAGTTAAGTAGCATCTCCACGAGCTCTTGTGAGGCAGAACAAGATTACATGCCATGGTAAAAACTAAAAAAGCAATATGTTATAGGTCTCAAAATAATAATATTGGGCCATTCCATAAATATTTAACTGACAGAATAACTGGATATAAATCCAAGTAGTTAAATTTTGAACTTTCAGGGAAAGATCACTGATACTGTTTGTATATGAATCTCCCCAAAGATTCATGTTGTTTTAATCAACTGTGACCAAAAGACCTGAAAAAAAAAACATAGAGAAGGAAAAGTTTATTTTGGCTCATGATTTCAGAGGTTCAGTCCACCATCAGTCAACTTCGTAGTGGTGGGCCCAGGTGAGATAGAACATCATGGTAGAGGGGCATGGAGTAGGAAAGCAGCTCAGATCATGATAATTAGGAATTAGGGAGAGAGGTCCACTCACCAGGAACAAAATATAAGCGCAAAATGTATGTCCTTAGTGACCTACTTCCTCTAGCCACCCCCTATTTGCCTGTAGTTATGATCCAGTTAATATATAACAGAGGATTAATCCATTGATCAGGTTATACCTCTCATAGTCTGATCAATTTACCTCTGAACAATCTTATACCATCTCACACATGACCTATTGGGGAAAACCTCATATCTAAACCACAACACATGTGTTTAAGGCATGGTACCCCATATAGCAATCTGATAAATTAATAACTTGAATGGACTACTATTTGGTGGGAGGAATTAAGTCACTGGAAGTATGCCCTGGAAGAATTTATCATGCTCCTGATCTCCTCTCCCCTCCCTCCCTCCCTTCCTCCCCTCCCCCTCCCACCCCCCCTCTCTATCCCTCCCTCCCTCCCTCCCTTCATCTCTCCCTCCCTCCCTCCTTGCTGGCAAGAGTTAAACAGTTTCCACCACTACACTTTTCTGCCATGATGTTTCTCACCAAAGGCCCAAAGAAATGAAGCTTAGTTCTCACCTAAGGCCAAAAGCAATGCATATAGCTGTATTGGAGTGAAACCTCCAAAACCATGAGCCAAAATAAACCTTTCCTCCTCTAAGTTACTGTTCTCAATTATTGATCACAACAATGAAGAGTTGATTAACAAGAAGTGGGGTCATTGCTGTGACTATACCTGACCATGTGCTTCAGAAGCCTTTGAAAATGATTTGCGGGAAGAATTTAGAAAAATGTGGAGATACAAGATAAAGAAGCTTTGGAATGTTGTAAGCAATTATGGTGTGATCTCAGATGACCAGAATGTCAACAGGAATGTGGACAGTAAAGATTGTGTTCATGGGATTTCAGATTATAATGAGGACTGTTTTGGGAACTGGACATGGTATATTCTGACAAGGAAGTTGTTTCCATTTTGTTCATGTCTCGACACTCTCTGAGGCTGAATTTAAAGCTGATGAACTAATTAATCTACTGGAAGAAATTTCAAGGCAACAAATCATTGGGACTGTGGCATAGTTATTGCTAGTAGCTTTTAGCCATATTTTTAGTGAGAAATGGCAACAAGAAGCAGAAAAGAAACATTTAAAAATTTTCTGTTTGGCCAGAAAAACACTTGTAAAGCTGCAAATAAGGAAGGTGTGGTTGCTAAAGAAATCAGAGCCTTTAAAGAGAAACCAATGTTTCATGGAGAAAAAAGGAAAGATGTTTAAAGGTGTAAAAATGATAACTAGTTTGAAAGACTCTGCTTTGAGAAGAGAGTCCTGGGTTACATTGCAGGCACAGGGCCACCTAGAAACTTGTCCTGCCAGGACTCATTTCACTGTCCAAGCACTCAGTAGCTGCTACAGCTATTGTTCGAGCAGACCCAGCTACTGTTCCTACAGGCAGTGGGCCTTGGTGTCATCTGTGTTGTGCCAGTTTTAAATAATGCAGAATTCTGAAGTAGGGGGTTCATGAAAGTTTTTACCCATATTTCAAAGGAAGGAATGGGAGATAGGAATTTGTGTCAAGGTTGCAGTCTCTGCAGGCAGCCCCTGAGAGGGTGATGTGAGATTCTGTGAGAGGCAGCTAAATCAGTAATGGAGTTTCCAGGACTAAGAGGTGCCATGAACCATGGAATGTCTGCTGAGGAAGGATATATGCAATGAACAAGGCTTTTTTGGAGGCTGTTTATTCCCTTTTGGAAGGGAAATTTTTACTCTGTTCCATTGTATATTACAAACATGTAACTTACTTTTTATTATGTATACGGGCCCACAGCTAAGGTGTTACCTTGAGTCTCACAGAATACTTTGGATTTAGAGTTTTGAGAAATGTTGGAATTGTTAAAGACTAGAGGAGATTGGAGAACTGAATGCATTTTGCATTATGAGATGGACATGAGCCTTTTGGGGTTGGGGCAGAATATTATGGTTTGGATATAAAGTATACACTTAAATACTTAAGTACTAAAGAATTTAAGACTTGGTCTCCAATGTACAGAGATGGAGCTTTTAAGAAATTATTTGATTATGAGGGCTCTAACTTCCTCAGGAAACTAATTCATTTCATGGGATAATAATTAGAATAGATTACTTAGAAGTGGGACCTAATTTGAAAAAAATAGTCACTGGGTTCATGCCCTGGAAGGATTTATTTTGCCCCTAACTCATTTCCTCTCCTTTCCTCTCCCTTCCCCACCTTTCCTTCTCATTCTCTCCCTCCTCTTTCTCCCCTTCTTCTTTTTCTTCTCTCTCTCTCTCCCTGTTTCCTTCCCTCCCTCTTTTCCTTCCTCCCTCCCTCTCCCTCCCCCCCCTTCCCTCCACCACACCCTTACATCATTTTTCTGCCTCACCTCAGGCCCAAAGCAATGAAGCCAGTAGACTGTGGACTGAAACATCTGAAACTTGAATTCAAACACCGCCATACTTTTTGTAATTAGTTTTTCTCAGATATGTGTTATAGGAATGAAGAGCTAACCCACACAGTCACTGGGAAGCAGAACAGCCACAGGACCAGTACAAACACTCTCACACACATATGCTGCCATATGAAGAAAATGTTTGGCAACAAAGTGACCAAGGATGTTTTAGAGTGGTAGAACCTGAGGTAAATTTATACAAAGATCAAACAGCACTCCCATCAACCCCTCTGTTCTCTCCCAGAATTCCAAGAATGAAGGATCTAGTGCATGAAAAAGTCAACCAAACCTGCTGATGCAAAGTATTCCAAAGCCTCCTGTGCAGGACCATGGTACAATAGTTTTCCTGAGGCCAATAAGGTGAGGCTGTCAAACAGCTTGAAGATGGAATACCGAGGGTGATTAATGGTGAAGATGATTGTTGGTCCCTTCTCAGAAATCCTAAGTCAAAAGAGGGAAAATAATTAATCATTACACATCTGAACCTTGCCCTTCCTAATAAAACAGTTTATTCTTACCACTAAAACAAGAGTTCGAAGTTCAACTTTATTTTCTCTTACAGTCTTCTCACCTCATCTTATGTTACCTACATGACACCTGGGGAATCTAAATTCAATATTTTTTTTATATTTTTTTACTTGTAGATGGACACCATACCTTTATTTTTGTATCTTTTGGTTTTTTTTTTTTTTTAGCTGTTGATAGACCTTTATTTTTTAATACATGGTGCTGATGATTTAACCCAATGTCTCATTTATGCCAGGGAAGTGTGCTATCATTGAGTCACAGCCTCATTCCTAATTCAATGTTTTTATTAGTACTAAATTATTAGAAATTCACTTTAATATGCAATTTAAAAATTAAACATGTTATCATTCTTTATTATTTCAACAACACTGCAACTCAAAAAAAAATTCATGATGGGCTGGAGATATAGCTCATCAAAAGTGCTTTCCTAGATTATGTAAGACCCTGGGTTTCATACCCAGATATGCAAAAAAAAAAAAAATCAAGATTTTTGTGCACCTTAATAATTATTATGAAAAAGTAGTAATTATTATGGGCTTTGTATCTTTAATAATAACAACTAAGGGAATTTTTTTATTTGCTTGTTTTGAAAGAATTGTTCATATACATTATTAATATTCTTTGTGTTCTAAACAGGATTTAAACTTGGCAGCATTTATAGTCAGTTTTTCCTTGGAAGAATTTTGCGGTGCTTATAAGTACCATAACAGCAATTAAAATACATAATCAAGATAAAAAAAAGATGATTCTTACCAAGAAAAATAAAAAATAAAAACATTAGGCTTCTGAAAAGATGGTACATCGACAGTCTAGAATCTACTATAAGGCTTATTAAAAATACAGATGCCTGGACACTCCTCCTAGACACTGAATTAGAATTTCTGAGGATGATACAGGGAGTCCATATTATTAACAAGCTGTCCATGAAACCTACAAGTATAATCAAGTTTGAGAAGTAGTAATAGAGTAAATACTAAGACAATAGTCTGGGCTGGGGATGTGGCTCAAGCGGTAGGTAACACGCTTGCCTGGCTTGCATGGGGCTCTGGGTTCGATCCTCAGCACCATATAAAAACAAAATAAAGACGTTGTATTCACCGAAAACTGAAAAATAAATACTGAAAAATTCTCTCTTTCTCTTTTCTCTCTCTTTAAAAAAAAGACAATAGTCATACAAATAATTCTCATTGATGATTTATTTTCTTTCGTTTTAGGATTAGTTTTCCTTTTCTCTACCATGATAAAACAATGAACATTCTGAAGTATGTACTATGAGATTGCTAAATGCTTTAGAAATTACTTCAGTTTAATTTTCACACTATTGTCATAAGGTAGTTTCAATATTATAATTTCATAATTTTTAACAGGAAAAGCTTAAAAGTTAAGCGAATGCCCACTAAGTCACAATTATGAAGAAGAAAGGCTATGATTCTATCTCTGGTTTAATTTGTGGTAGAAATAGTGTTAAAAGGCCATTTCAAAATGAGTTATTACTATGTGTGCAAAAAATAAAGGTAAAAATGTTCAAAGTGGTTATTCAAAATGTTTATGAGCCAGGTGTGGTGGTATGTGACTGTAATCTCAGCTAGGCAGGAGGTTGAGACAGGAAGATTTCAAGTCCGAAGTTAGCCTAAGCCACTTGGTGTACCTCTGTCCCAAAATAAGACGTAAGAAGGTCACATGATCAGTGGTAGAGCACAATGAGGTTCAATCCTGAGAGCAACAACAACAACAACAAAAAATTTTAGGAGACCCACTTCAATCTACAAATTTGATTAGTTCCTAGTGTAGTTTAGTAGTGTGCCCAAGGGTGCTCTGCCCCAAAGAGATTTGGGCAAGAAGACCAAAAATTTCAATAGAATGTGGAATAGATGTAGCTAAGGATTCCTTGTAAAGGCTAACAACCTAGGCTAAAGATGATATAAGTGGAACATCAAAAGAACCAACAGGACTCAGCTAAGAAAAGGATACTCCTGGTCAAAGAAACTCAGTGTTACAAAGCAAGCGGTGTGTTTATATGTGTCTGAGAGACAGTGACTTGGTATTAAATGAATAAGGTAACTAAAGAGACTACAAAAAGAGAATGACAAGCCTAAGATTGGCCCTTCTCTCAGAAACTGGAACTGTATTCAGTAGACATCATTGAGCTGGTAGACAACTAGAAGCAGGAAGCAGAATTGTATGAGAGCCCTGCTACTCAAAGTGTGATTGGATGGGCAGTGGCATTAGTATCAGTATCTCCTCTTAGAGTCCTCTAGGGCAAATCCTGGGCTCCACCTCAGACTTAAAGAAACAGAATCTGCATTTTAATCAGACCCCAAGTGATGACTGTGCATAGCAGGTCTTGATCTCTGCAAGAGGCAGGATGATTGAATGCCACCCAGTAAAAAAAACATAAAGGAAATAGATACAATATTCTGTGTCAATTCATCATTGTCTAATGAACACTGTCAGCAGAGCTGTAGATAATAAAAAATTTCCTGGATATGTTCTATAAAGGTACCCGAACTCCAGGCCCATAACCTGGCATCTTCATTTATATGTATGTTGACATCTAGAGCATAAGATATTTAAACAAACAGCCATCTTTGCATTGTCCTGTTTTTTTCTCTCCTATCAGAAACTTTCTTACTGGTGCATGGCCATCAGAGAAAGCAAGGTAAGTACTAGGGGAAGCCATGACGGTGGTGTGTCAGGCACGTTAAAGTATGAAGTAGAGGGTTTTCCAGAGGTAGGAGACAAAGATATTGCCCAGAGCAAGTGGCAGACTGGTTGTATTAAACAATTAAATTATAGACAGACCAAGTAAGTGAATATATTAAAATAAAAAGAGTCACATCTCTTATGATCTGAAGTGACTTGCAAAGGCTGAAAGGGAAAGAACTAAAAATGACACAGAGGTATTTGACTGGAAATAAAAATAAAAATATGAACTCATGGGTATCTAAATATATATTCTTATAAATAGCAATAATTACAGAAGTATGTTTACATGTTTTTTATAATATACATACATATATATACAGAGATAGAGATAGAGATAGAGATAGATATATATATATAGAGAGAGAGAGAGAGAGGAAGAAGGATTGAAAATACAGCTCAGGTATAGAGTAAGTGTTTAGCATATATGAGGCCATGGGTAGGAACCCTGCCACACACACAATAAAACACCCACTATACACACACACACACACACACACACACACACACACACATACACATCTGTATACTCACATATAAAATTCATCCAGGACCAATGTTTCCAAATAAAATAGAATATATTTCCATATATATTTCCATATTTTATATAAACACATACAGTAGGCCTAGGTACGCCTACTGAAGATCTAAAAGCAATGCCACTCCAATAGCAGTGAGCACAATAGCAACCACATTTTGGTTTCTTAATATTAATTAAACCAGAACAAACCAGATCCATCCAATAGCCAATTATCTTCCCAGAAAAAAAATACTAATCTATTCTAAAGAAGAAAAGTACTTTCCCAGCAGGGAAGCCCAGCAGATCCCAACATGATCAAATGACAGAAGTTCATACCACCTATGAGACCAGAATCTGCTCATGGAACTTAGGGATGGACCCAGTAGAGGATCACCCCATGAAATCCACCAAGACTTGCAAGAGCGTGATGGACAGGAAAAGACTGTGGAACTCACACAGATTATCAAAACAACCAAAACAGGAAAGCCAGAAAAGACATGTTTCAGTGAAGAATCCCAAGGCACTGCAGGAAACAGACACTGCCGGGGAAGTTGGTGACATGTGACTAGAGTCTAAGCACTGGATGGTTGTGAAGCCACCACTGTCAACTTCCTTACCTGAAGACTGGTGTAGTGGAATGTCCTTGCCTCTTGGAATTTACACTGGGGAGAATTTACCAGAGATGGAGCATGAGGTCAGGAAAAAACTTACACAGGTGGAACACAGAAGGAAGAAGAAGGGAGCAAAGCAGTAAAATAGAAGTTAGGGAATCCAGGTGGGGAACTGGGAATTTTTTTTAAACTTTTCTTGGAACTTTCTTGTCAGTTTGAAATAATTTTTTTATAATTTTAAAGAAGATGTTCAAAAATTAATCTTAAAAATTTCTCCTATTACATTCCTGCCAGTCTCCTTTCTTGATAGAAATGAATGACTTTTTTCCCATTGTTCTACTTTTCCAGGCCCCCACTTAGGAGTCATAACAGGCCAACTCCATTTCCTAAGCTCATCCAGTTGGTTCCACCTACAAAAAAGACTCAGAACCCATGCTTTTCTTACCACTTGACCACCAGCATCCTAGAAGGACAGGGCCTACTTCTGCAGCTATTTCTTGGTATCCTTCATTCAAATTGGCCTCACTGTGCAATCAATGCTGACACTCTCAAAATGTCCCTGGACCTTAGCAGCACAAAATATGTCTCACAGGGGCCAATGAGGTCTATATAATGTGTCCCAAGCCCAAATTTACTGTACATCATTTCTAACTGGCTGAATTGTGGCCTCTCCAAAACTGATATGTAAAAGTCCTAACACCCAGCACCTCAGAATGTGGCTACTTTTGGAGAGTCTTTAAAGAGTTCACTAAGATTAAAGAAGGTCATTAAGTGGTGACTCATCTAACTGTGTCTATTGAAGGATCCAAGAAGAAACAACTTGTAGACACTTGATCTCAACTTCCAGCTTTCAGAGCTGGAAGGAAAGTAGTATCTGTTATTCAGCCCCCAGCCTGTGGTCTTGTTATAAGAATCTAGCAGCCAACCTGCACTGGGTTCTGTCCCTCTGGCCTCTCTGATGCTCCACACACATCAAGCCTCAAGCATGCTGTGCCTCAGGGCCACTGGATGCTCCTTCCAACCAGAACTCTCTGCTGACAGAAAGAGCAGGAATCACTCTGTCACAGGTCCCTTGTCACATACTTGTGGTCCTCCATGACTATCCTGTTTTTTAAAACAATTCCTCACTCCCTCCATGGCCTTTCTTCCCCAAGTTGTTCATTCATTTTTCTTAATAACACTTCTTTGCTCATTGACTATTTCTCTTTAAGAAGAAAGGAAAGAATTTTGCTCTTCACTTCTGAAACCCTGGCACCCTGAACCCCTGGTACATAGAAGTGATCCAATTGTAAATAAATAAAAGAACAACGTTCCTACAGTATTTACCTTTTCAGGAGCAAAAGTACAGTATTTGCTGTGCTTATATGTAAACCAGTTGTTGGTCGATCCAAGAACAAGATGGGAGGATCAGCAATCAACTCCATTGCTATACTGGTCCTTTTTTTCTCTCCTCTAGATAAAACCTAAAACACAGATTATTACATTATCAACAAGAACCACTATGGTCACCACCATAGTGAATTAACTTCATTTGGTGGATTAACTTCAGTCCTACAAGATATTTTTTTCTCTATTACCCTCATTATTCTGAACAAGAAATAAGTGGACACCTGAAAGAAGGAGGTCTCTATTTGAACAGATAAGTACCTGGAGGCTAAGGGCAGAGGATCCAAGTGGCTGGACCTGATATGAAGCTCAAACTTTTAACATTCTGTATATTCCTCACCAAGTCAAAGGTTTAAAGACAGTGAGTAACAAAACTAAAAGACATGGACCTGACACAGTGAAACCACAGTCTAAAACAGGAGATAAAGCTAGGAGATGAAAAACGAAAACACCTTGAGTATTCTATTAGTCTTCTAACAACAACCTCCCTTCCCCCACACACACTTCACTGCTTCTGACAAAAGTCCCTGAGTGGACTTACAAGAAAAGGGTACACTTGAAGCCAGGAGAGCTCACATTCTGCTATACCACACAAGCACTTTTTAATTCCCATAAGATTTTCTAAATTGATAACATCTACACCCTAACTCAATACAGAATTCCCAATTAATCATTTCAGATAAAAGCAGGAGGTGGGATAGTCCACAGGTACCTGGTTCAAACTTTTCAACCAGTCAATATCATTGTGTGTGGTGAGAGGACTAGAATAGTTCTGGGGAGAAAAGCAGTAGGGAACAATTCTCAAATGAAGAGTCTCCAAGAGAAATAATCAAATGCAACTCATAGCCCTTGATTGGGAACTTTTAATAACTGAGCTTTGAAAAGACACCTGAAATCGAAACAAAAGAAACAATTGAAAAAATTGACAAAACTAAAAGTTGGTTCTTTGAAAAAATAAATAAAATCGACAGACCCTTAGCCACGCTAACGAAGAGAAGAAGAGAGAGAACTCAAATTACTAGCAATATCACAACAGACACTTCAGAAATACAGAAGATTATCAGAAATTATTTTTAATCCTTATACGCCAATAAAATAGAAGATAGTGAAGGCATCGAAAAATTTCTTAAGTCATATGATCTGCCCAGATTGAGTCAGGAGGATATTGACAACCTAAACAGACCAATATCAATTGAGGAAATAGAAGAAACCATCAAAAGACTACCAACTAAGAAAAGCCCAGGACCAGATGGGTATACAGCAGAGTTTTACAAAACCTTTAAAGAGGAACTAATACCAATACTTTTCAAGCTATTTCAGGAAATAGAAAAAGAGGGAGAACTTCCAAGTTCATTCTACGAGGCCAACATCACCCTGATTCCTAAACCAGAAAAAGACACTTCAAAGAAAGAAAACTACAGACCAATATCTCTAATGAACCTAGATGCAAAAATCCTCAATAAACTTCTGGCAAACCAGATACAAAAACATATCCAAAAAATTTTGTACCATGATCAGGTAGGATTTATCACTGGGATGCAAGTTTGTTTCAATATACGGAAATCAATAAATGCTATTAACCACATCAATAGGCTTAAAAATAAGAACCATATGATCATCTCGATAGATGCGGAAAAAGCATTCGACAAAGTACAGCATCCCTTTATGTTCAAAACTCTAGAAAAACTAGGGATAACAGGAACATACCTCAATATTGTAAAAGCAATCTATGCCAAGCCTCAGGCTAGCATTATTCTGAATGGAGAAAAACTGAAGGCATTCCCTCTAAAATCTGGAACAAGACAGGGATGCCCTCTCTCACCACTTCTGTTCAACATAGTTCTTGAATCACTGGCCAGAGCAATTAGACAGACGAAAGAAATTAAAGGCATAAAAATAGGAAAAGAAGAACTCAAATTATCACTATTTGCAGATGACATGATTCTATACCTAGCAGACCCAAAAGGGTCTACAAAGAAACTAATAGAGCTAATAAATGAATTCAGCAAAGTGGCAGGATATAAAATCAACACGCATAAATCAAAGGCATTCCTGTATATAAGCGACAAATCCTCTGAAATGGAAATGAGGACAACCACTCCATTCACAATATCCTCAAAAAAAAAAATAAAATACTTGGGAATCAACCTAACAAAAGAGGTGAAAGGCTTATACAATGAAAACTACAGAACCCTAAAGAGAGAAATAGAGGAAGATCTTAGAAGATGGAAAAATATACCCTGTTCATGGATAGGTAGAACTAACATCATCAAAATGGCGATATTACCAAAAGTTCTCTATAGGTTTAATGCAATGCCAATCAAAATCCCAACGGCATTTCTTGTAGAAATAGAGAAAGCAATCATGAAATTCATATGGAAAAATAAAAGACCCAGAATAGCAAAAACAATGCTAAGCAGGAAGTGTGAATCAGGCGGTATAGCTATACCAGACTTCAAACTATACTACAGAGCAATAGTAACAAAAACAGCATGGTACTGGTACCAAACAGGTGGGTGGACCAATGGTACAGAATAGAGGACACAGAAACCAATCCACAAAATTACAACTATCTTATATTTGATAAAGGGGCTAAAAGCATGCAATGGAGGAAGGATAGCATCTTCAACAAATGGTGCTGGGAAAACTGGAAATCCATATGCAACAAAATGAAACTGAATCCCTTTCTCTCGCCATGCACAAAAGTTAACTCAAAGTGGATCAAGGAACTTGATATCAAATCAGAGACATGGCGTCTGATAGTAGAAAAAGTTGGCTATGATCTACATACTGTGGGGTCGGGCTCCAAATTCCTCAATAGGACATCCATAGCACAAGAGTTAATAACTAGAATCAACAAATGGGACTTACTCAAACTAAAAATTTTTTCTCAGTAAAAGAAACAATAAGAGAGGTAAATAGGGAGCCTACGTCCTGGGAACAAATCTTTACTCCTCACACTTCAGACAGAGCCCTAATATCCAGAATATACAAAGAACTTAAAAAATTAGTCAATAAGATAACAAATAACCCAATCAACAAATGGGCCAAGGACCTGAACAGACATTTCTCAGAGGAGGACATACAATCAATCAACAAGTACATGAAAAAATGCTCACCATCTCTAGCAGTCAGAGAAATGCAAATCAAAACCACCCTAAGGTACCATCTCACTCCAGTAAGATTGGCAGCCATTAGGAAGTCAAACAACAACAAGTGCTGGCGAGGATGTGGGGAAAAGGGTTCACTTGTACATTGCTGGTGGGACTGCAAATTGGTGCGGCCAATTTGGAAAGCAGTATGGAGATTTCTTGGAAACCTCGGATTGGAACCACCATTTGACCCAGCTATTCCCCTACTCGGTCTATTCCCTAAAGACCTAAAAAGAGCACACTATAGGGACACTGCTACATCCATGTTCATAGCAGCACAATTCACAATAGCAAGACTGTGGAACCAACCTAGATGCCCTTAAATAGACGAATGGATAAAAAAAATGTGGCATTTATACACAATGGAGTATTACTCTGCATTAAAAAATGACAAAATCATAGAATTTGCAGGGAAATGGATGGCATTAGAGCAGATTATGCTAAGTGAAGCTAGCCAATCCCTTAAAAACAAATGCCAAATGTCTTCTTTGATATAAGGAGAGTAACTAAGAACAGAGTAGGGACGAAGAGCATGAGAAGAAGATGAACATTAAACAGGGATGAGAGGTGGGAGGGAAAGGGAGAGAGAAGGGAAATTGCATGGAAATGGAAGGAGACCCTCAGGGGTATACAAAATTACATACAAGAGGAAGTGAGGGGAAAGGGGGAAAATATAAGGGAGAGAAATGAATTACAGTAGAGGGGGGTAGAGAGAGAAGAGGGAAGGGGAGGGGGGGAGGGGGGATAGTAGAGGATAGGAAAGGCAGCAGAATACAACAGACAATAGTATGGCAATATGTAAATCAATGGATGTGAAACTGATGTGATTCTGCAATCTGTATACGGGGTAAAAATGGGAGTTCATATCCCACTTGAATCAAAGTGTGAAATATGATATATCAAGAACTATATAATGTTTTGAACAACCACAATAAAAATTAATTTAAAAAAAAGACATCTGAAGACAATTTGGGAAATGTGGATAAATATGGTTTGACATAGTTGCTGATATGATGATGTTATGTTACTCTTCTTTTTGTTAGTTGGTAATGGCTTTGTGGTAAGGTAGGCAAATGTCCTTTTTTTCCCAATGCATGTAAGTATTTTGGGGTGAAATATCATACAAATTTGTATAAAATAGTTCCGTAAGACAGGGTTAGAATAATTATGAGAGATGTTAACAATTGAGAAATCAAGGTGAACAGTACTAGTAATTATATTAATTTCCATATAATTAACATAATAATAGATACATACTAAACATAATTTATAATAAATAAATAATACAATGTACATATAATATATAACTAATATATTAATTACCCCCAAATCACATCATTATAGTAATCAGACCATCTTCTCTAGATTTCTGTTATGTTCAAAATATTAAAAAAAACTAAAACTATATAAAATTATTTGATACTATTAGATTATGTTAATTATAAGAAATCAAAAACAGCCTTTACATATGTTGCACAGAAATCTAAGCAAGTAACTAAGGACAATGAGTGCTTAATGGTAAACAACAGAGTAAAAAAAAAAAAAAGTACAAACTGGAATGACAAGATCAAATAAATAAAGAAAGCCAAGGAAAAGCAAATCAATACTCAGTAATCAAAAATAAGTAGCATCACAGGACTATTTTTCTAAATAAAACACTTCACATAAAGCCTATTAGCAAGTATAATAGGAAGCAGCAGCCAATAGGATGCTCCACCCACACTCTTCATTTTTTTTTAGGAGGGAAGATCAGGGGCTTCATTCAAAGACACTTCATTCTAAACAACTCATTATCACATACAGCTCCAAATATCTGCTCAGCAAACCTTCCACGTGGAGTAGTAAACTGTAAAGTTCGATCATTCTCTCCATGATCCTGCAAACCCACAAAAGGTTGAGTTACTTAGTCCATTCTATTACTTTTGCCCACAAACGTACTTCTCAAACCTAAGAGCCTGGTAGATAAGTCTGGAAATAAATATTGGCAGAAAAAAAAATGGGAATGAGGAGAGGATGAGAAAAAAAAAAACTGCCAAAGATAAGCTATAGAAAAAATTAGTAGCAATGCAAATTAGAAGTCAGTCCTACTGTGATCAAATATAATTCTGGAAGTCAAATTACAGACAAGTTATATACACAAAGAAATAATACCTGGAACTTGTCATTTATCAATTCCAGAAATATGCCTCCAAAAAGCCATGAAATAAAGGTCCCAGGAAGAAGAGAAGGAAAAGAGCAGTAAAAGTCAGGAAGAGAAAAACAGGAAGAAGAAAAGTTAGAGCAAAGACATCAAATGAGCCCTGACTACAGCAATGAGACCACACTCCACTCCAGGGATTCCACCATCTTTGAGATTGTTTCTTCAGCTTCATTTCCACCTTCAAAGTAGCTATGTAGCTATTTTTCTCATCATTACAGAAAACAGCCACACATGTCATAAGAAACTTCTGATTAAGGTCACACTGTCCTCACAGGGAGGTCCGCTTTCCTGGCTACAATTCTACCAGTTTTTTTCACTTTACCTTATAATCAGCCACTTCACTTAGATCTAAATCCTCAATGACCTTGTTGATCCTCTCATTTTTTTCATGATTTGTCATAGTTGTTGAAAGCCGAAGAGCTGCTGAGAACTGCAAATTTTCTCTCACTGTCAGGGTGTTCATCAGGACATTATTCTGAAGGAAAATACAATTTTCATGAGACATACTGAGTCTTTTCTGATTCTATCCCTCTAGGATATGTAACTCAATAGATGAAAATAACAAACCCAAGGAAATGCTGTAGTTAATGTTGTGTTTTCAACTCTGCTCACTATAGAGACTCCATATACAGACAGCTGCAGAGCCCAGGGAGGAATTTCAACACCCATCTGAACATCCAAGTGGAGCACAGGGAATTATGATATGACTACTGGAAGATACATTCAAGAATGTTCTCAGGAAGAAAAAGAGGCAGGAGGGCAAAAACAGATATCAGCAGACCCTTCTGAAAATGATACAAGTAGAATTGATATCCATGCCCTACAGAGGTCATATTCCAGATCCTCTCTGCCTTTCCATTTAACTCCACCCTCTTTCTAATAGGAAATTATGAGAAACAGATGTAAGAAAAGTTGATTCTATGAGTATGTCACACAATCAACTGGAAGCACAATAAACTGCAAACCAAGGCATGTGCCTATATAGAAACACATGAAACCTAAAAGCAAACCAACTAATACTTACTTGAACCACATAACCTGAATGATATTTGAAATTGGCAGGTCGAGGTTCTCCATTGATCAAAATATCTCCAGATAATCCACTTGGGTCTTTCCTTGCAGCTAAAATGTTTAACAACCTACAAAAAGACAAACATGGTGAGGTTTTTTTTCCCCTTCAATACAGGCCATCTCTCTCAGCTACTGTTAGTTCAAATTCTGTTCAAGCTATAAAATTAACCAATCAAGAGATATATAACTTAACTAAAACTTAGTACATGTGTGTTTGTGTGCTTCTGTGTGTGTGTGTGTGTGTATGTGTATGTGTGTTTACATTCAAATTCTCACCTCCCTTTTCATTTGTGCTATAAGAAAGCACAGAAATATAAAAGCAAGGCAAATTTGGCTTATCCTGCATAGATCTCCCAAAGGACCCTCCTGTCCATCTGACATTGGTGGATCCAACACAGGAAATGTGCTCTTTTATCTAAATGTGTCTTCAATTATTCCTTATGTTCCTTCTCCCCACATTTAATATTATTCCCTTCTTATACTTCCTCATTAGCTCATAATAGGTTCGACAGGTGTACCTCAACCACTTTATGATGCTCTATTAGTAAGACTGATAAAAGTTATTTCTAAAAGCTCACTGAAACTACAAAAAGAAAGCTGACTTATAATTTCTGTTATACTCACAAAGACTTGTTTTGACCTTTGGGTACCATAATGGCGTTGAGACCAGGTTTCATGATTCCACTGAAACACAAAAGCAAAAATGAGTAATTATTCTATTTAAACAAAGTTCTATTAAATTAGGATCTATGTCAAATACAATTAAGGGAATTTCATGAAATTGCATCAGATTCTCATTAACATCTCTTAATTATTTTTTTCTAAAGAGAAGCAGGAAATGACTTACTGAAAATAGGTATATTCTGACTGAACAGAACTTAGTTACCTTCCTACATGTGATTTTATGTTCACACAGTGTGTCAGTCATTTATATTAGACTTGCCCTTCCCCTTCCTTTCTTAATAGGAATACGATGGATGTCCTGGGAGTAGGGAAACAGACACCAGCATCTGGGAATACAGGATGGGAAGCAGTGAGAGAGTAGAGGGGAAAAGTTGTAGGCTGTGAAGAAGCTTATATGAGAAAATAAAAGAACTGAACAAATCAGTAATTACATTAAGAATATGAAGAGGCATTTTTTTCACTGTTTTTAAATAGACTTTTTAAAAAATACATTTTTTAAACATGGAAAATGTGTGAAGAATCTAAAGTGCTAGATTGGAATTGGTGCATTAATTAGAAGTAATAGGTTTTAATCTACACAATAGTTATAAAAGAGTATAGATGGAAGGGAACTGAGGAACCATCTGCTATCTACCACTCCACTTACCCATCCTGGACAGAACCACAACCTCATGCACTTGCATAAGGGATTCAGTTTTTTTTTTTTAAATAAAGTTTATATATATATATATATATATATATATATATATATATATATATACACACACACACACACACACACACACATATATATATGTGTGTGTGTGTGTGTGTGTGTGTGTGTGTGTATGCATGTTCATGCATACATATATTCCCTAGGCATGTCCACTGAGGTGGTTTAATTCTAATAGCACATGAATAGAAAAGAGCATTCTAAACACTCACATGATGGTTTATAAATTCCATTCTCCACAAATCCATAGAATGAACATCAGCTGATTCTGGCCTAGGGTCAGTGCACAGTTTGGATTTCTTTTTTTGTAATAGATTAAACCTAGGGACTCATACATAATAAACAAGCACTCTATAATTGAGCTACAGCTTCAGCCTTTTTAAAATTTTACTTTGATACAGGGTCTTTCTAAATTGTCCAGTCTGGACTTGAATTGTGATTCTCCTGTTTTGGTGTCCTGAATAACTAGGATTACAGGTATATGCCTCAACCTAAAATGTGTATGGAACTTCTAGCTATAACAGGAAAATACTCAAAGAATAAAAGAATAAGTCAAAACAGTGAAGGAGGAAGGGAACTCAAATTGAACGGTCTCCCACTGACTAAGTTTAGACCAACAGAAGTATCAAGATAAATAACAATAATAATACATTACCACTAAGTGTTATTGAAAGAGGAATCCTTGACTATTGTCAATGGAGAAAATTAAAGAGGAAATAGTAAACTGAAGCTTTTTCCTCTTAGTTTCATGCAAATTATGAGATAATGGAAATAAATCACCCTTCGGTAACTATCATATTTTCTGATCTAGACAGGAGTCATGAATGGGAGCTGAAGCTGGTGAGTTGGAATATAATAAGGAGCAAGATTCTGGATTAATGTCAGAGCACCACCCTTCACAATAGTAGTGAAGTGCAAAGAGGAAAATGGTGACACTGTGGTGAAATTTGGCAGACAGATGCATGACCAGGTGATCAATTTTAACATCACCTGGAGTGGGATGGAATTAGAAGGTACCAGTCTGGATGAGCCTGAAGAAACATGATGTGGTGAGGAGCACAGTGATGGGCAGCCCTCAGAGCCACTCCTGCCTTCATTCTGAGGATACCTGTCTCCTCAGCTGCTGCCAGAAAACAAATGAGTGATTACACAGGAGAGGGTCCTTCTTTCTAGAAAGTAAGGCTGAAAGAGCTAGGGATAGAAAATGATCATGTGAACAGTCTGCTCTCAAATGATTCCCAAAATACACTAGTAGGGCCAGGCTCAGTGGCATGCGCCTGTTATCCCAGTGGCTTGGGAGGTAGAGGCTGGAGGATGTCAAGTTCAAAGCCAGTTTCAGCAATTTACTGAGGAACTAAGCAATTCAGTGAGGCTCTGTCTCTAATAAAATACAACAAAAGGCTAGGGATGTGGCTCAATGGTCAAGTGCCCCTGAGTTCATTCCCCAGAACCCCCCCCCCAAAAAAAAGAGACACAGTCATGGGAGTAAACAGTGGAATGTAAACAGGTAAGGAGTCTAGTGAAAGGATTATGTTCATGCAGGTTTATGTTTGAAATCATTTAAAAAATAATCATTAACCTGAAAATTTCCCAAAGAGAAGAATGAATTTTCCTCACCATTATATGAATATTCATAAATCTTCAGGAATGGATAATTTTTCCCATAGTTATTAAACATTGGTAAGGAAAAGTTCAAGCGCTGTGTATGAAGACAAACTAAGCTTAAGAGAAAGTTTTTCATGAGGTATGAAAATCTTTTCAATTCTCAAGGTCAAATTTGGTTTAACTTCTTCTTACAAAAGGAAAGCAAAAAAGTATCCAAAGGAAAACCGAGATTCTCACCATATTTCTTGGAATATGCTTACTGTTTTGAATGGTGACTTGTGCTATCAAATACAAATAAAAAATAATATGAGTAACTCTTCCTCCATCCCACAGCCTACTAACCTGAAGTGAGCAGACAGGAAAAAGATCTGACACACAACAACCAAAAATGGTTGTCCTTTCCCACAGATACTTACACCAGAAACACGAGAAACAACAGTCCCTGAAATTGTAAAAATTGAAAGAACTTCAAGATTTGACTGCACATTTATTAGCCTAAGAGCACAAAACCATGACCCCTGTCCTTTGCTGAGAGGCACAACACTGAGCCTTGAGTACAACAAGAAGTCTTGAGCAGAGGTGACACTTAGGGTATTCCATCACTAGTCTACTTGGAGGAAAAGATAATCTAGAGGTGTTGGGAGTGTGGCTCAGTGGTAGCAAGATGGCCCACTGTGCACAAGGCCAAGGGCTTGATCCCCAACACCAAAGTGGGCAGGGGCAGGTAAATGTACCCTCATATAAAGAATGTACTTTATATGTATTTAGCCTACACATATTCAAATCAAATTACCTTTTACCTCTTTCAACACAAAATCTGAAAGTACCAACATTTTCTTGATTATCTCACAAAACTCTTGTCAGCTTTTCATAAGTCAATTCTATCTAATCATTAACAAAGGATAAAAGCTTTAGATCCACTATTCCTCTTCTTATTCACCTGGTCAGGATTTCTTAACCAACACAAGAGAGACAAGAAGCAGGCATGACAGCAGGTATTGCCAGAGAAGAGTTCCAATCCTGCACAGAGCCCCTGAGCTCAGCCCATGAACCCTTAGATCCTCACCATTTTTCTCTCAGGCACACCCCAATACTGTCTACCCAACCCTGTCACTTCCTTGTCTTCTGAAATATGTTAGGCACTACTGACAGTAAAGACCACAGATGCATACAAAATGTCAAGAAAACAGGTCAAACACCTGATTTTATATAGAGCTACAACCACACCAGGACTCTTATAACCACTTTCCCAGCCTTGGAGAGTCAGGAAAAGTTGCTTGCTTACACTAGGAGTAGTTATTTTGTCTATTAAAAAACAAAACAAAACAAAAAAAAAAAAAACAAGAAACAAGTGTTGCCAGGGCAAATCCAAATTCATTTCCCCTCATGATTATCTCACAAAACTGTCGTCAGCTTTTTATTAGTTTTTATTAGTCAATTCAATCTAATCATTAGAGGGAAGCGCAGTTCTCTAGCAATCAGACAAACATTAACAACCCTAAAGGCCACCATCTGTGAGCTCATATAGATAAAGTAGCGAGAGGTTCCAAACTCACTGCCACTTTAATAATTAAATGACACATTAATTGCACAGTCATAAAAACAACAAAACATGATGCAGTTCATAAATTCTCTTCAAAGTTTAAACTACCTGATAACTGATCCAATCATTTAAGACCTTGTTTAGCCTAAAGGAAAGAAAGCATGCAACTATATGTCTCTATAAAACTTGTACTCAAATGCTCACAGCAGTCTATTGGTAGTAAGCAAAGCCAATAAATAAAGTGATCTTTTAAAAAATTCATACACATACCTGATATTTGATAGTATTTCTTTCTCAACCGTTCTTCGTTGGAGCAGAGAGCCACTCTTCACTTGTACTCGATAGCAGATGTTATGAAAACTCAACACAGCTCCTTGGGTAATTGTCTCCTGGTCACCAGCGATCATCTCAGGGAGGTCATTGGTGTGTCTTTGTAGCATTGGGATAACAACCTGGTCATTACTGGAAGACATCTTCAGAGGTTTTGCCTTTCTGTGGAGGGAAAAGTAATAGTAAGTTGATATTCCATATAAATGAGATTGTAAACTCTAGATACCAATTCATTGAAAACAAGATTATTTTAAATTGTGCTGCAGTGAGTAAATTCTTTTCCAATGAACAGCCTGCATCACTATGATAAGAATAATCTTAGAACCTAAAATGGGAGACAGATGAAACTTTAAATGCTCGTACTCAAATTAGATGTCAGATAAATTCCAATACACAAAATAGTTGAGTATTAAAATTACCTACAACTCATAAAGGAGAAAAAAAGACAAGTGAGCCAGGTAATTGGCACATGCACACCTGTAAACCCAGTGAATCTGAAGGCTGAGGCAGGAGGATTGCAATCTCAGAGGTCAACCTGGGCAACTTAGCAAGACACTGTCTTAAAGGAAATATAAATGTACCTCAGTGGTACAGAACCCTTGGGTTCAATTCCCAGTACTTAAAAAAAGGTGAGGACTGCTTCTGACTTCAAAAAGCATATTATGATACAGCTTCAGTTCAGGGTCAGCCTACATGAGCATCATAATATCTCCTGTATTTTTTTTTAATGTTGGAAGTGTTCATAATGCTGTTACCAAAAAGGGCTTAGACAAGCAGACAGGGACAGGAGAAAGTTCTCTGAATTTAGAGTCCAGACTTCACATATCTGGTTATTATGTACCTTCAGTCAAGTAAGAAGGTAAACTTCAACATTGTTTATAATGCAACAGATTTCATTACTAGGAAAACATTTAAATTCTAGGAAGATATCAAATTAAGTATGAAAATGATTAAGTTAATTAAACCAATAGTTAAGCAGATCAAGACTTGAAAACAAAAACTGAAAAAAGAAATCAAAATTAAGAATTCAAGCCATAAGTGGTTGTGCATACCTACAGTCCTAGCTATATGATTAGGCTGAGGCAGGATCATCATGAATTCCAGGTAGCACTGGTAATACAGTGAGACTCTGTCTCTTATAAGAAAAATAAGGAACTGTGGGGGTATAGCATAGTGGTAGAGTGTATGCTTGAGACCATGGGTTTGACCCCAGTACAGGGGAAAAAAACATTAAGCATTCAATAGTTGAGTTTAGCTACAGTTTAAACAATGACAATGGAAGAGAATTAGTATAGTTTACTGAATTGAAGAGAATTGGTAAACTTTAGTTTTCTGAATTGAAGAGAATTACATAAAAGAGGATAAGGAATATAGGGCATGATGGGAAGGGTGTCTGACCTACATGTAACTAGAGATGTGAGAGAGGAGGGAAAAATGAAGCAGCATCAGTCATTAAAGAAATATTGGCCATAATTTGGAGGTTGATGCAGGCGGAATGCATGTAAAAGCAAGACCACAATTTTAAAGTTTAATATGTTGGAGGCAACAGCAACTTCAGAATCAATATGGAAGATCTTTGTCATTCCCATCCATTGACTTTCTCTCTCCTCTAATGATCTTGTCCTTCCCACTCTGCTTCACTATGCCTATTTTAATCCCCCTTGTCTAAACAATATCACATCAGTACCACTAAACAAACAACTGGTAACTCTGGTCCCCTTTGTTTTCCAGTATAGTTATATTGATTAAAATTCCTTTAGTGCTTTTTGACATTACTTTTTCTTCCAGTTTTTAGAGGCTAGTGGCTGGACCTAAGTTTCTGGGACTCCACCACATTGAACCTCTGGCCTAGGACTTCAGAAGCAACACTTAAAGCATGCAAAATTACAACTATGATAGTTACAACTACAACAAGCCATTTCAAGAAGTACACTTAGAACATGCACTGTTGCATGCATTATGGAAACACTGAGAGGGCTCTTCCATTGCCAATCCTCAGTCTCCTCTGCATCCTTGTGTGACACACAGAAAAGACACAGCCCTCAAAAGTAAATGTCAGGTAAAGCTTCTCTGAAGAGACACAATGTTATACCCTTTATTGTCACTAAACTGTGTGACAGACCATTCTGTTTTCATTATGGCCTCCTTGGTGTAACTATATTAAGTGCAGAGGGCCCTTGGGTCAGCCCATGTCCATTGTAATGTGCTCCCTCATGGCAGCTTTCTACTCTAGGTTGTATATGATTTTGTAAACATCATATTTATGCTCACTTCAAATGCTTCAAGGATGCTTAATGGCAATAAATTCAGAAACAGATTTTGCATGCTTGTGTAATTTAATACATCTTGTTTCAAAAAGAATGTGTTTCTGAAGAGAATTCCTGTATAATACCCAGGACCTGGAATAAATATGCCCAATATACATTTGTTACTATGAATCTCTATACATTTCTGAAAAAATAATCAGCAATTACATTTCCATTATTAGGTAAGAAAAGTTTTAAAACAAGGTACTAGTATAGATACACACACAAGCTGATACATTTACAACTTAATTTTTTGGTCATATATTTGAACATTTTTAGCATTATTTTTGTATGTATTGTAAAAGGCTGGTTAACTTTTAAAGTTAATTATTAAAACTTAACCACTCACAGAAAAATTACAACAGGAAATTCAATAATTCTTTAACAAACCACCCAAACTTGGAGTTAAACTTAATTTCCTGTGAATAAAAAAAAGACCCAATACATTAGTCAATGCCTTTAAAATATGTATGTGAACAAATTTCTCCTACACCTTTAGGAACTCCTATGCTCAGTAAATTTATGTCCATTCAATATCAATTCCATTTATCTTCACACACTTGGAGACAGGTAAGGATTTTACCTTAACCAACCTGCAAAACCCCACTATAATCAACTGCTCCACCACATCATTTTCTGAAAATCCATTCTGAATCATCAGTTTGTATTTCATAGTCATTTTCAAATGAATCTGCCAGATTTTGCACATATAATAAGGTCTTAAGACTCTCCACTTGAGCTAACGAATATCCAGTTGGCAAGTAAAAGAAGGATTAAAATCTTGGCATCTCTGGATCCATGTTACATCTGTTCCTTTACTCTCAGTCAGTCACCTTGGATTCTGGAAATGACAGACCTGACCAATAAACCCCTTGTGATGAGTGGAAACTACCCCTGCACACACCACACAAAACACACATACACATACAACTAGGAAATACCAGCTTTCTTATCTCCAACAGGTTCCCACCAGACCAATTGCTGCGGATGATCACTCATGCCATAGTTTGACAAAAGCTGCCTGACTATGGATACTTCTATCTAGTTCCCCTTGACTTAATAATCTAGAAGTTCATATCAATGCCCCCAAATACAGGGTCTGGAAACACTGGTCTACTTCCCAGTATACCTATACTGATTAAACTTCCTTTCCGCTTTTCACCATTACTCTTTCATTTGATTTTGAGACAAGGGACAGAACTGACTTGCTAACTGCCCCCCACCCCACCCCCATTTCATCAGGCCTCTGGACTAGGACTGAATTCTGGTTAACAAAAACTCCCATCATCTCATTTGAGCAGCATGGTTGCTATTTTTTAACAGATCACAATATAAACCAACTTTCCTGCCAAACAAATTTGCCCAAGTTGTGTGTGCTCAGAGGCAGGGCAGTTAACAGGTCTTGACTCAAACATTGAGAGGAGTCAGCTGGATCTTTCAAACAGATCCAAAGAAACAGCTTCCTCTTAATATGATGCCAATCATTTCTGCTGTGCTGTTGAATTCCTGAAGAGCTTTCCCCAAATACCCCTGGCTCCTTTCCAGGCTGCCTCCTTTCTGCAGTCTGGGACCACCATGAAAAATATGACCCCTTAAAATTAAGAGCATAGAAATTCTGAGTGGGGAAATGAGACTGGCCCACCTCCCCTTAAAAGAGGGTCAAATGCTCCTCAGCAACAGGTACAAGTGAATAAACACAGAGACCCTTTCTTTTTTTTCAAGGAACCAGCCTAACACTTCCTCAGAGCCATGTCGCCCTCTGGCTCCCCAGACAGCCTCCCTACTTATTCACTTGGGGTTTTACCCACAAGTCAAGTCCAGTGGGGGTTTGCGGGGCTCCCCATCCCCCAGCGTTCTGGGGACGTGGTCTGTGCAGATCCTGGACCACGCCCACAGCCACCGCAGAGACCTTCACAGGACCCAGAGGTCCCCAGTGAATCTGCTGACTTGGGGTCGGGCACTCACCACTGGAGGCGCCTGGCAAGGTGCGGGCGGCCCCGCTCAGTCCTGCGGGTGGCGAGGAAGTGGCGTGGACGCGGCTTCGCCATGCCGGATCCAGCTTCTGGGCTGGGGCACCGCCAGCAGCTGCCTCCCAAGAGCTGGCTCCCCAAGGCCCAGACAGTAAAACGAAAGAGGAAGGGGTGGTGCCGCTACCAGGAAGCAGTAAGTAAGCATCAGGGGGCCCAGGTTCTGGGAGAGTGTCCCAAGATAAGGAGAGGAAGCCCTGCTGGTTGAAATAAGCCCTCAGAGGGAGGGAGGAAGGGGTGCTGTCATGCAAGCTGCAGGGCTGACACTTGCTGTTGGCAACATGGAACACCTCCCTCTTCTTCACCAGTACTTCTCATTGACTGATGTACAGAACTTTTCCTGAAAGTTGGTGAGGAATACATCAAATTATTAGTTTAAACCTACTAATCCTTTGATTTATGTGTGGAACTTCAGTTTTACAGAATTCCTGCTAATATTTGTCCTATTTTCTTTATTTTTTCCTTTGAGGCAATGAGGATCGAACTCAGGGCTTTGAGAATCCTAGGCAAGCTGTCTAGCTCTGAGCAACATTTTCAGCCCTCTTTAAATTTTATTTTGAGATAGGAACTTGCTAAGTTGCCTACACTGGCCTAGAATTGCAATCCTACCTCAGCCTCCTGGCTAGTTGTGATCATTGGTAAGGGCCATGGTGGCCAGCTCAGTGTGTCCTTATTTTATGTCCACCATAGACTTGTTAGAATACATTCCAGCACAGAGCAAGCAAGGAATTTATGTTTTCTGTGCAAAGTGACAGCTTCATCAAGGCCTGATACCTGGGCCAAAGACATCTTGGTTCTACTATCTACATCTGGTATAGTGACATGTTATAGTGATTTCATCTCCTTATTGGCCCATGGGTAATCATGGGAAAAAAGTTGATTTCTAATGGCTTAAGTTTATATGTTATGCTTGTTTATCCTTTTGTTAATTAATTTTTAGAATTTATGGTTTTAAAATGCTTCTTGGTTATGTTATTTGTGGTTTGTTTTCTATTTTGGGGAGATATGCTTAATTTTTTTTTCTTTTTCTTTTATTCTTATTTTTGTTTGTTTGTTTTAAATTTAGAGCATCAGAAATTCAATGTCTTGAAGTTATGGGACCAGAAGTCCAAAATTAAGGTGAAGGTAGGGTTATGTTCCCTCTAAAACTGTAGGGACCCTTCCTTGCCTCCATGTCACTCCCAGTGATTGCTAGCAACTCTTGGTCTCTTTGGTATGGAGCTGTATCACTCAAATTCTCCTTCTTCATGTAGAACTCTTCCTGTCTCTGTCTTCACTGGGTGATCTCCCTGCCTCTGTCTTCAAGTGGACAACCTATTATAAGCACACCTGTCCAGCTAATTTTTAATTTTATGGATATACTGTTTTTCTCTTCATGGCTTAGCATAGTACCATGTTTTGTAAATATTCCAGAGATACCTAAAGAAGAAACTAAGTGATCTCTTTTGATAGTAGAGACTGAATAGCCCTTATTAGAAATACCTGAGACTAGAAGTGTTTCAGACTTTGGACTTTTTTAGATGTTGGTCTGTTTGCATACATATCCTGTGATATTCGGGGGATGTGACCCAAGTTCATATAATCTTTGCATGGATGTAATTTATACAATATCAATGTACAACATTTTAATAATTTCATGGATAAAACAAAATTATATTGCGTGGAAATTTCCACTTGTAGTATCATACCTGCCCCTCATAGACTTTCAGATTTTGGAACAATTTCAGATTTAGGGACCTGCATCTTCTATGAAGTTAGATGTGTATATAGTATGTCACATATTCATTTCAAACCCTTCATACGTATAGGTAATTTTTGTCTGCTTTCTCTGTCAAAGATTGAGATAAGTAGGGTTAAGTTTCCAACTACAATTTAATTTTCATATTGTTCTTCATATACAATCTGGTATTGTTTTATATATCTTAAAGCTCTGTTATTCCTATATAAAATTCATGATAATTAAATCATGTGTGAACCATTTATCCATATTAAATAATTTTTGTTAGATTCCATAGTCAACCTATTGAGTATAAGACTCCAGAGATATGAATTTATTTGTTTTTAATATTTGTATCACTATTTCCCCAACAATATTAAGAATAAAATAGTATCTATTAACTATTTTGAAATAATACACCATGTTTTAAAGGCAGCTTTTGGTATTTTATATGTTGGTAGTTTGATGCTCTGTGTCTTATGTTTTGTTCTGGCTTAGTTTTTGGAAAATAGAAAAATTAGGGGTTGGTACAGGATTGCAATAGCAGAAGAAAATATATGCACATGGATACATATGTGTCCTTTAGCTGATGTATTGTAATATTCACTTTTCCTTTCTGCTCCTCACTTCAGGTTCTCTGTTCCATGTGGCAGCTGTGTCCTTCACAATTCATTTCATTTAGTGAGAGTGAGTGTCACCTTCCAAGTCTTTTGAATATGATGATTTCTCCATTGGTAATGAAAGGAGAAGTGATAAAATTGTCACATCCCAGTTGCATTTTAAGGTGTTCAAATGCTTTCATATACATTTCTTTAGCTGGGCTTCACAAAACCCCTAGATAATATTATGCTCATTTTCTTGAAAATAGAAATCAAACCCAGGAGAGTTAATAGCTGTCCAAAAATCCCAAGACACCATGCCTCAGAATCATGAATCCCAGAGTCAGAGAGGATGGAGCAAAGATGAAACACTGACTCAAATTGTCTGACACTAAATCCAGGGATCATTTACATTCCAGTTACATAGAATTATGATGTAGCTGACTTCTGGAATGTGTAGAATTGTCACTCAAATACAGCTGAGACAGCCCAGGATTTAGGGAAGGTGTGAAACTAAGTTCATGTTTGCTCATTAAAAATGTTTCAATAATCATTGAAAGCTGAAAGGCTTTGTTTCTCTGGCTGTCCAGCAGGGGGTGCTGTACAACCAAGGAGATCTGTTGCTTAGCTTTTACTGAACAAAACCAATATAAAGTTTCCAAGAATTTCAAAAGTGAAAGTCAATATTGGGTTTGGAACATAACAGGAAAATAAAGGAGACACATTTTTTAAATTAGTAGCTAAGATACCTATATTTACTTATTATGCATAACTATACCATTATTTAGAATTCAAATATTTTAAGTAATTTTTCAAAATTCCTAAAGATAAACTACAAACCCACAGGTGAGAAAATAGCAGAATGCTCTATATTAATCTATCCAAATCACCTTCTACTTTCATATTAGTTGAAAGCAATTAACTTGTTTAGGTGTTTAGGAAACTTCACTCCCTATACTTTCATGTCAGCTTTGTCCCATCGATTGGCTCAGAATCCACAGAAGGCCTCTGCAGACTGTATCATATCTGTGTCCATCTCTGTATTGGAACTGCTCAGACAGCTTGTTCTCTGGGGACATCATGAGCTCCTTTTCTGGAAGGATAAGTAGGCTCTTGTTAATCTTCATGTTCAATACCTGTTCCATGAATATGAATGTTAGAATTCTACACCCTTAACTAGAGTCCAATACAGTTCTAGGTATGGCAGGTCATGTAGCTCTAGAAGATGACTGTTCTTGTCCTACCAACTTTGATTTATAGAATAACAGGTGAGGGCATCTTACTAGGGTATCTGAAAATTATTCCTAATTGTCCTGATATATTACACAAGTGGCATATAAGATAGATAGATAGATAGATAGATAGATAGATAGATAGATATTTATTGCTATTAACAAATGTGTGTTTTGGATGTCTTGGTTACCAAGAAAAGGATCTATGTGACCTGACATAATAATTTCAGCAAAGCTTAGAAGGCGATTCTCCCTTCCGTGCCCTACCAGGGTCAACAATATCAGGAGGACTACCTTGAGACTCATCAAGAGCTTGTTTTACTATACTTATATATCATGTTTTCACCCTCCATGAATCAGTTGATGCACTATGCTTGATACTATATTTTGGCTATTTTGAATAGTGCTGCAATAAACATGGGAGTGCAGAGATCTTTTGAATATGCTGGTTTCATTTCCTTATACATTTTAGTGAGGTTGCTAGCACATATGGTATTTCCACTTTTAGTTTGTTAGAGAATCTCCAGATAAAGTATAGTTATATAAAGTTTGTATTGGAGAGGCAATTTTTTTTTGGTTTAAAATCCCTATTTCTCAAATGTATATTTGTGATTTTAAATTTATATTGACACATATGCATATTTGAAGGATTTCTCTGGGTTTTGTGTGTGTGTGTGCTCTTTGGTAAATATACCTCCAATGTCTAGTATATTAAGAAAGAATTATTATCCAAAGTACATGTATGAAGACACAAATTGGCGTGAATATATTTGTATACAACCAGAGATGTGAAAAATTGTGCTCTATATGTGTAATAAGAATTGTAATGCATTCCACTGTCGCATATAAATTTTTAAAATCAATAAAACAAAATAAAGAATGCTTGTTCCTTTTTAGATTGTGACAGTAGCACCAGGGCACTGAAGCAGGGAAGGATAATACAAATGGAGCAAGAGAGAAACACAGTGGACCAATTGGCATGAGAACACCTGTAGAACAGAAAGGCAGTCTGAGCTTAGCTGATTTAGAGGTGGCACAGTGAGCAGTATGTGAAATGTTGTCCATGTTTCTCAACTTGTGAGCAGAAAGCTGAAGCAGGGAGCAGTCTTGTGGGGCTCATGCTGGATCATGCTGTGGGAAACCTGGGAGATCATAGCAAATATTGTCTCAGTGTGCCAGCTAGCACATACTATGTGGCCCGAATGTGATTAAAACAGGGATGATTGCATACAGGGGAATTCAGGTCAGGGATTCAGAGGGGAGTGAAACTCTCTTTCCCTTTATGGCTGGTGCTTGTACAACCATCTGGAGAGTGTTGGGAACTGAACAGGTGAACATGACTACATTCAGGGAGACTTGGATATTTATGGGTGGTAAAATGTACAAGACCTGCCTTTCCTCTTTCAACCAAGGAATTGGTTAGCCTACAGTACGTGTTGAAATTTTGGGAAGCCCCTGAGGTTCAGATAACCAGCAGAAATCAACCTGTGCCCACCCCTAGAGATGTGTTGATCTAATCTTTATGGAGTAGAAAACAGCCAACAAAGTTCCACAGATCCTAGATGTCAGCCATTGGAACTTCCTATTTAGGTCTAACTCTGCAACAACCCTGCCCTACAATTGTAATCAATCTAATATGTCCAGACAGAACTCCAATAGAGAGTACTTCCCATTGTATCCTACCTCATGCTGGTAAACCATGAAGCTGACAGCCATTTCAGTCAATTTCTGTTCCCAACACTCCTGCCAGCCACTTGGTAAGCAACACAAAAGAAGTAAGGGTTTAATATCCGAAGCACTTGCCAACTCTAAGGGGTGTGTAGCCCAAGAAGAAATAGATCATATCAGAATCTCTGGGACACTATAAAGACAATTCTAATAGGAAAGTTTATAGCCATGTGTGTCCACATAAAATAATCATAAATGTCCCAAATAAACAACCTAATAATGCATCACAAGATATAGAAAACCAAACAAATTATAAAATGAGTAGAATTGATAAAATAATTAACATCAGAGTCAAAATTAATATAATAGAGAATAAAGAAGATACAAAGAATCAATGAAATGAATGGTTAGTTTTCTGAAAAGATAAACCAGACTAATAAACCCTTAATCAAACTAACCAAAAGAAAGACAAGACCCAAATTTATAAAATGAAAGAAAAGGGATGTCACTCAGACATCTTGGAAATCCAGAAGATTGTTAAGCAATATTTTGAAAATCTTTAAATCAATCAATTGGAAAATGTAGGAAAAAATAGGTATATTTGTAGTTATATGCCTCCCCCCCCCAAAAAAAAACTGCACTTAGAGGATATAAAAAATGCAGACAGAACGAAAGCAAGCAATGTGATTGAAACAGTAACATAAAGACTTCCAACACAGAGAAGGCCAGGATGACAGGAAATCTCTGAAAATTCTACCAGTATTTTAAGGAAGTTCTACTCCCAATACTCCTCAAACCATTACATGAAATAGAAGGGGTGCAACACTTCCAAATTCATTCTAGTATCACCCTGATTTATAAACCACAGGACATATCCAGGAAGGAAATCTACAAACCAATGTCCTTGGGGAAAACTGATGTAAAATCTAATCAAATAATATAAATTGCATTCAACAGCACATTAAGAAGATTTTACATCAAGACAAAGTTGGTTTCATTCCAGTGATTCAAAGATGGTTTAACTTATGCAAATCAATAAATTTAATTCATCACAAAAACTTAATTAAGCAGCTGGAGTTGTGCTTCAGTGGTAGAACGCTTGCCTGGATAATGTGAGGCTCTGGGTTTGATCCTCAGCACTGCATATAAATAAATAGATAGAAAAAAAAGCATTTATAAAGAAAAATAATTTAAAATATGTATATAATTAAGGACAAAATCACATAATCATCTCAATATGTGCTTTGGGTTTCCCATACACAAGTTTACGATGTTGAGCTAAGTTATTTCTATTCCTAGTTTCTTCATATTTCTTAACATAAATGCATAACCACATTTAGTTAAAGTCTGTTTCTACATTTATTGAGATGATCATATTACTTTTTTCCTTAATTCTATTTATTTGATAAATTGTATTTATTGATTTTCACATGTTGAACAATACTTGCATCCCTACGGTGAAACCCACTTGATTATGGTGTATTATCTTCTGAATATGTTTCTGAAAACAGTTTGCTAATATTGTATTAAAGGTTTTTGGTATCAATGTTCAATAGGGATATTAATCTGTACTTTCCTTGTAACATCTTTACCTATTTTTGGCATCAGGTGATATGGCTTCAAAGAGTGAATTTGAGGGTCTTCTTTATCTTTCTATTTTATGGAATCATTCAAGAAGAATTGACATGAGTTCTTTAAAAGACTGGTAGAATTCAGCTAAGAATTCATCTGGTCCTGGGCTTTTCTTTTACTACTTCAATAGTTTTGCTTGAGATTGGTCTGTTTAGGTTTTTTTACATCCTCCTAGTAGGATACAAAAATTCTGGTAGGTCCTATATGTCTAGGAATTTATCAATACCTTCTAGATTTCTCCAATTTAGTGGAGTATGTGTTTCCAAAATACTATTTAATAACCCTCTGAATTTCAGAGATATCTGTGGTAATATCTCAGTTTTCTTCTCTCATTTTATTAATTTGGATATTCTCTTTCCTTGTTTTGATTAATTTGGCTAATCAAAACAAGGAAACAGATAACCAGGTTGCCAACTACAGCAGCCTGGAACTGAAGCTGTTTGAAATAGTTCTTAGCTTCCCTTCTCTCCAGTATAAATCAGAATAGAATGTGAAGTACTGTCCACAGGAGTTGAGTCCAGACAGACTAGATTGATGTACACCTAGGGTGGAGCTGATGCAAATTTCTAAGTGGGAATTTCCAACAGTTAGGGTTAAGCTCTGATCAGACCTTTGAAATTTTGTCAGGTGCTATCTCCTAGGACCAAGCAGATTTCTATCTCTGCTGAGTGTCTCAATCTCAGAGGCCTCTTGAGAACTCCACTCACAGGATGAGATAACCAAATTTCTACAACTCTTACAGACTTCACCACCCATGAACATGGCCTTCCCAGGCTCAGTTCCTATTGTAATCATGCCTGCCTGTTTAGCTTCCCAACTCTCTTCAGCTGGTTACATAAACCAGCCAGATTCAGAGGGAAAATGAGCCACATTCCCCTCCATATCCCTAACCTGAGTCCCCTTGGAACAATCTTCTCTAGGCCTGTTTCAATCCCACTCTAATGGACACACCCTAGGCCACACTATAGGTCCTTGCCAGCACAATATTGCAATATTTGCTATGACCTGGGTTCCTGTGGCAGCATGCTGCAACATGACACCTTCAAGATGGCTGCCTGCCTCAGCTCTTCCAGTTGAGAAACACAGAGCACTTTTAAACACCAGCTCTGGGAGTTTGGCTAAGTTCAGACTGCTTTTGTGTTCCACAGGTTTTCTCATGCTGAATTTGTGTGCCTCACTTCTGTCTTTCTGTTTGTGTTTTCCCTCCACTCTGTGGGGAACTCGCGCTGCTGCCACCACTGCTTTGGCTCTAATGCATGCATTCTTGTCCTCCGTTACAAGAAACCAAATTTCAGGATTTTTATGATTCTCTGACTTTCCAGTATCAAATTTCAGTGAATTCCTTTTGTCACAGAGCTTTGTGAGGAGCAGAACTCCTGCTTCTTGAATCATAAGCTATGGAGCAACTAAAAAGTGCAACCCTCTTCTAATCCACCATCTTTGATCTCTCTCTCTGGCATGATTCCAGACTCATTCTTATATTAAAATTTCATTCCTTTTTATGGCTGAAAAATATGGCATTATATGTCTATATCACTGGGTTTTTCCAATCTTTTTTTTTCATGTCTTCCCTCTTTACAGTTCTTCAAATTCCAATTTTAACATGACCATGAGTCTGCCATGACTGTCTAGAGGTGGCAAAGATATGCCCAGTTAATATTCCACATCTTCTATGCTCAGGTTGCTGACTTCAGTGTTTATATAATTAAGAAGAAAATATTTAATGTGAGATCACGTCCTTTTCAAGGATGAGGAAATATTCATGGTTGCCACTTGGTCACTATGAAATGTTAAAAATTTTGTCACTCAAAATGGGACCCACAAACGCAAAGAAGTCAATCCATTATTGAATGTTGATGTCTATGCTACCTGCCCTCGCACATTAGGATATAATGAAACAGCTATAGAAAACCAGCACTATTCCATAGACCAAGGTCTTTTTAGCACCTAGTTTGGACTGGAGTCTCTGAAAAGACATCCCTGTATAGTTTCATTCCTGTTGAAAATTATTCTCATATACTTAGAACTTAAACTTATTTAATAAGAGAAAAGATGTTTCTAATATTTTAGACAAAACTTAGAACTTCTTTTATCTTTTTTTCTAAGTTCCCATACATGCAAAAAAACAAAATAGAACAAAAGAAAACTAGCCAGCATCAGATTTCTGTCCCCTGTATGAAGGAGTTAGTAGTTAGTAAAGGAGAGGACTCCTATGATAATTGATTGATAGGGCTTTTTGTGTATCTGGGCAGAATTATCTCTAGTTAATTACTGTTTGATAAAAGTCAGAAATTGAAATGATTTATGAAAACCTGACCCTGGAAATACAAATCCACTTTTATCTCACTTTGAGTGAATGAAAATATCAGATTTTTGAACATATGCAATTCTGGTAATTCTTTAAAAATTTTTGTTCTTCTTTTAAGAAATTTAAATTTTCAGATCCAGAGTAACCATTGTAAAAAATTGAGTTATCATGGTTTACCCAGATTGTACATGGATTCACAGAGCCACATCAATTAATAATAATTATTTTTCATATTAATCGAAGGGAAATAAGAGGTAGAATGAAAACATATTATCCTTCCAGAAGACTTCAATTGCTGATATAAGTAGCAAGACTTTTTCAATGATATTGACATTTTTATTATTTGTCAGCTCTCCACAACTGCCACAACTGCCTGAAATGTGAAATCATCTTTAAGAAATGTTACATTAACAGCTAGGTATTCTTCAGTATTGTATTCTGATGTTTTGCTTTGTTTTTATATCTTCTCTCAGTTCTGCATCATTTTGGTATATCAACTTGGCAGAGTTTAGGAAGTTCATAAAGTTTCAGAACCACTGTATTTTACTACCTTTGTACTTCATTCTTTAGTATGTACACTATTGTTTATAGTGTGGTGATATAGGCTCCATGTTTATAAATGAGAATCTTTTTTCTCATACTTTATTTCCCATCATGGCAAAGAGCAGACAAAATTAATTTTAGAAAATTCATGTTATTTTTCCATTGCAGACCTTAATCAAATATCATCTTTATGGTCTTTAATTTATTTGCATCATTTTGGTATATCAACTTGGCAGAGTTTAGGAACTTAATAAAGTTTCAGAACCACTGTATTTTACTACATTTGTACTTCATTCTTTAGTATGTACACTATTGTTTATAGTGTGGTGATATAGGCTCCATGTTTATAAATGAGCATCTTTTTTTCTCATACTTTACTTCCCATCATGGCAAAGAACAGACAAAATTGATTTTAGAAAATTCTGTTATTTTCCATTGCAGACCTTAATCAAATATCATCTTTATTGTATTTAATTTATCCATTTAAGTGTGTTTAATCAATGAAAAAAATTAGAGCAAGTACAAATTTATAATTACCCCAAATAGTACTGTATCTCAATTATAGAATATTCTCACATGCTTTTTTTTAACTTTAATGTCAGCACCTTCACAGTCACTCACTAGCATAAAACTTTGTTTATTTTCTCTGTACTGGGGATTGGACCCTTAGGCATTCTAGCTCCAAGCCACAACCCCTACCTTATTTATTTATTTATTTGACAGGATCTTGCTAAATTTCTCATGCTTTCCTCAAACTTTTGATCCTCCTTCCGTAGCTTCCTGAGTAACTGGGATTATATGCATATGCCAACAAGCCTATCTATAGCTAATTTTTAACCTTCTGAAATGTCTTCTCCCTTTTACATTTTAAAGAAACACTAGGGGAAGTTTAATTCTTTGTTACCCTGTTACATTGGTAGTATTAGGACTTGGGGACACCGGAATGTATCCTAAAGAGCCACAATCCAGGAACTGAGAGTCCTTCAGTGGATCCTTCAGTTGACCCTAGCCTTCTAGTTTTCAGTTTATCAGTCACCTACATAAGGAACATAACTGTGGTGACTGCTCAAATGAGGTCTTATTTGAATGTTGTGCCTTAATAGGCAGAACCTTCCAGGTTATTCAATCGTTTTATCAGATCAAATATCACAAAATGAAAATAAAACCTTGTTTTTTATATTAAAATAATTTTAAACTACTGCACAAGAAGAGATTGCTTTTCTTGAAGTCCTCACATAAAGATAGATGATAGATATATAATTGATAGATGAATAGATAAATGATAGATAATAGATAAGATATAGAAGCTACTCTCGATATAAAATCATTTTTTAGCCAATGAGAAGCAAACTGTAGGGTTGCTCATATTTCTGTGCTGACTGCCTGGTGTGCATTCAACCCATCCTCCATTTAAAAATAACCCACAGGGGTGTGAAATGCCTGAGATAGAAATGACTACCACCACACACAAAGGAAAAGACCTTCTAGTACAGAGACACTTATGTGACACTTGCATTATTGAATGGGAAGTAAGTAGGCAAGCTTCATCTTGCCACCATTTTGAAAGCCTGTCTCAGACCCTGTCTGCTATTAAAAGTCTGCTCAGATGACCCACCCTTTAATCATTTCAGTAGAGACATGTGTATGCATCAATTAAGAATTTGGAAGCCAATAGAGAATGTTAGATTCCTCTGTTGGGAAAGAGAAGTTGGACAACATTCCAACTGAAATTATCAGTCCTGAAAATGGAGCCTTTGGCCAGGAACTTGTATGTATTCTATGTTCTGTTCTCATATCTGCTCTAGAATATTAAGATTCTCCCTTAATTGATAAAGATTTATTAGTCCTTCAGAATAAGATAGCCCTAATGTTCAAATAGATACTCCACCATTATATTTCCATAAATAATATATATTGTGTATACTATATATTATAATATATAATGTATACTATACTTATATTATACAGTGTGAGATGTGGTAGATGCTGAGGATTCCATGGCAAATAAAGCAGATCGTAACCCCACTGTGATGATGATTCTATTAACTTGTGGAGAAATGTCACTAAATACACCACTCTATAGTTATAAGGCACAATTACATGTCATTGGGGTAATTATTGGTCAGTGCCTAGGAAGGCTTGTTGTTCATGATGGTGAAATAAAAAGAACTTCAAAGAATGTGATTATTTGGGTAAAGGGGACCGAAACTAGCCACTTCCCTTGTCTCCAATCTGTAGGTGGGAATCTTCATTATATAGTAAAGAAATGTACTCATAAAACATCTGAAGAAATCCATCTGTCACATAGTGGGAATGCAGTCTCTCATATTTATCACACAAATGATAGCTAATCTAGGAGAGATAGAAAGATTGTAGCAGAAAATGGAGCCCCATAAAATTCATCTAAAATTGGGAAGGACCCCTTCAATTCTCCTGTAAACAGATGTGGGTAGAATTAATACAAACAAGAGTGGAGGAAAAGAAAATAGATAAGCAACCTAATGCCACTCTGGTACAATTATGGAAGCAATTACCCTTATCTTCCAAGAAGGAAAAGAAAGAGGAGATAGTCATGAATAATAAATTAACTCCTGCTCCCAAAAGAGGCAAAGACAAATTCCTGCTATTAAGAGGTATAATAGGTACTGGGGATGTGGCTGAAGTGGTAGCACGCTTGCCTGACATGCACGGGGCGCTGGGTTCGATCCTCGGCACCACATAAAGATAAAGATGTTGTGTCCACAGAAAACTAAAAAATAAATATTAAAAAAATTCTCTTTCTCTCTTTAAAAAAATAAAAAAAATTAAAAAGAGGTATAATAAAAGCACCATGAACTTGCCTGATGAATTTTTGGCTGTTTGCTTAAAGGATGAGTAAGTTGGGGGTCAAGGTTCAGGCATCTGAATTGTGTATCTGGACTGGAGGCCATATATAAAATTAGCAGTACATTGGTCTTCAAAAACATTGAAATTAACAGTATTGGTGGATGTGGAAGCTGAATATACATTGATATATTGTATTCCTGACAAAATCTTGGGCAAGTTAACTGCTATTGATGGATGTGATGGGAAAAACAGTAAGGGTTCAAGCTGTCAACACTTATGCTTCAGTTTAGACACCTGCTGCCTATCCACTACCTGGTGTTCATAGCTCCCATTTTTTAATATGTAATTGATATCCTTATCTAATGGGGTAGATTTCCATAAAACATAGTAAGGGAGTTTCATTTTATTATCAAGAGATTAAATATGTGAGCTGTAAAGCCAATATTAAGGAGGCATGCTAAACACTCTCCCATTGATTTTCCTGAGCTTCTCTGTATAGTCACCACTAAACAGTGCCAGCTTCCAAATTGTTATCGAGAGATAAGGGACACCAAACATGAATTCCAAATTGTTATCGAGAGATAAGAGACACCAAACATGAATTGACTAAAATAAACTATGCTCAACCCACAGTCCTTTTAACTACACTATATGGCCAATAAGAAATCTGGACAGGACTTGGTGCATCTCAATTGATCTCTAGAAGGAAAACAAATCCTCTGATTAAAACAGAATGTATTATGCCAGTGTAATAAGTCAAAATGGCATCAATTTTGCAATTCCTAAAGGATTGTTATATGAATCATCTATAGGTTTTTTTCTTTTATGAACTGATTTTTTAATGATTCTAGGGATTTAACCCAGGTCCTTGAGCATCCTGTGTAAATACTCTACAACTAAGCTTCATTCCCAGCTCAACTTCTGGTTCTTGTACTAACTAAAGGATATATTAATATTATTGGGGCACAGATACACCCAAGATGTAATTAAGATGACTAATAGAATTTTATTACATAATATTAGCACTACAAAGACAAGGGCATTTCATTGAAATATTGGTATTAGCCACTTGTGCTGTATGCATTCAGAGGATGAAAAAAGGGAATATATGCCACTTTTCACTATGAACCAACAAATGCCATAATGATTGGGACTCAGTAAGTTACCCAGAAAATTAAAGGATTATGGTTAAGAGTTGTTATCAAAAATAAGCTATGTACCCTTTGAAAGTTACACTTAAAAGCTCTCAAGTGGTTTAGAAAACTAAAAAGTTTGGAGAAAATGCAATGTACATTAACCATTGGAGGCAGTAAGTGTTCCCAGAAAATCTAATGCCTATGAACTTCAACTCTAAAGAGATGTAGTGAATGAATTAATGCTATGAATATAAATTTTACTATTAATCCTAGTGAGTCTTGTAGTTAAATATAAGCATACTGCAGAACAGAATGTGCAACTGCAAATAAAGTTGTTATTTTTGTCTATTATCTGAGTCCAGACTTTTTTAGAAAAATATAATTCAGAAAGACATATGAAATAACATGTTCTAATGGCTCTTCTGTTCCTGAAGAAAACACATTTGTTTTCCACTAGATCAAAGTATACGATTATAAAGGTTTGAAAAGCAAATTTCCATGTCTCAATTTGAGTCCCAACTAAAAATATTTTTAGTAAAGCCATGGTAAATGACCTATTTTATCTTGAGAGTTTATTTGCATATGATCAAGCAAAAAAGTATACTATACAGTTTCTTGGTCAGTTACTCTGTTTTCTACCTCTAAGATTTCTAGTAAAATGCATCCTGTGCATTAACAAAAAAAAATTCTCTCCTGGATATTGAACCCTCATTTAGTCTAGGGAAGTGCTCTACAATTGAGTTCATCCTCAGCCTTTTTTTAAGACAGGTTTAAGATAGGTTTCCCAGCTGGCCCTGGAAATTGTAATCCTCTTGCTTGTCTTCCCAATAACTGTGATTACAGTTGTGCACCCCATGCCTGGCTAATGATTTTGATTTTTGTTAGATGTTGTGTCATGTGTTTCTCATATCAACCCCAATAAATATTTTAGCCATTTTATCTTATGCACTGCTATTATATTTTCCTCTCCATTTGTATACTGTTCCATTACTGTCATTTCTCCCAAAATGAGCCCTTCTGATAATTTTGGATATATAGAAAAATGTTTTGTTCATGTGTTATAATTAAAGAGGTTTTACTAGTATAAGTAAGTGAATTTATACTATAATATAGGATCTTGTCTTTCTTTATACATTACTAATGTAGTATTCATGTCTTAATTATTACAGTATATTTCTTCTGTATTATGTAAATCCAGTAAGTTGTTCTGATATTTGTGTAGTATTTACTAGTATGAAGCCACCATATTTTACTTATGCATTCCTATAGTGAATGTTTGGTTCTATTGCCATCATTTCAAAATCTTTGCATGGACATAATTCCCTTGTTAACTTTTCATGTGTTCCTCTCTGGATGTATGATAAGGGTTCGAGTGATAAGAGTGAAGTGAATAAATATTTTACCCAGGACTATCAGGCTGCCCACCAGAATGACTGCCCAGGATAATCTAATTATGTGCTCTAGGACTCCAGTTTAAGCCATAACCTCACCAGCACTGGTACCATATACTTCCTGATAGAATGAGTTGAGATTGAGCCCTTTTTTTCCCTGATTCCTGGTAAAATTAAATATATACTCTAGAATTGTTACATAATTGAGTTTCCCTTTCTGTATATTTCTGATTCAAACCTTTAAAATTTTATATTTTGACTTAATGGGAAACGAGTATGTTTTGTTCATTGCCTGTTTTTTCAGTTAGGTTGATTACAGTTTTCCACCCCATGCCTGGCTAAAAGATGTATTTGAATGAATTAATGCTATGAATATAAATTTTATTATTAATCCTAGTCAGTCTTGTAGTTAAATATAAGCATACTGCAAACTCTATTGGTTTAATGTAGATATTTGCAAAATAGATAGTGTTATATTTTGTATGAGAGGTGTCCCCCCGCCCCAACCAAGCTCACATTTGAGACAATGCAAGAAGTTTCAGAGGAGAAAGGATTGGGTTGTAAGAGTCTTAAGCCAATCGGTAATTTAATCCACTGATAGGGATAAACTGAGTGGTAACTAAAGTGGTAGGAGTGTGGCTGGAGGAGGTAGGAATTGGGGTTGGCTTTGGGTGTATATTTGTATCTTGTGAGTAGAGTCTTTTTCTCTGCCTCCTGGTCACTGTGATGTGAGCTGCCTTCCTTCACTATCCTTTCCCATCATGATGTTCAGGCTTAGGTTGAGCCTTGAGGAATGGAGCCAGCCTTCTATGAACTAAGAGCTCTGAAAGTGTGAGCCCACAAATAAACTTTTTCTCCTCCACAATTGTTCTGGTCAAATCCTTTAGTCATAGCAGCAAAAAAATTTGACTGAAACAGATAGTAAATACTTAGGCTTTGTTGGTGACAATGGTCTTTGTCATAACTACTTTGCCATGAAAGGGCAAAAACAGATAATACAAAAACATTTCTGCAAAGTTAATGCCTGTATTAGGACCTAAAGCCCAAGACATGGTCCCCACTCATGTTAGGGACGATCACTCAACTATTGCACACTATCATCTTGACACCCATTAGCTGACTCATCTGCTCTCCTACAATGTCCTAAACATACCAAGAGCCCAGCATCAGCTCCTGCTGCGGACAGCTCTAGCACCAGCAGTGCTGTCAGTACCTCAACCTTGTGACAGCCCCAGCTGTTGTAGGACCAGTTGAGAGCTCCATTCCTGCCACCTTGAAGATTTTCTTCTAACACCTACTAAGCAAGCACTGGAATAGTGAAAAACATTTCATAAATGAGTAATCCCACTTTTCCAATGTACATTTGCTATGGATGTTAATAAAATTCAAATCTAAATATATATAGGATGACTTCAAAGGCAGGAGAAGAAGAATATATTCTTCTTTAACATCTCTCTCCAAACTACTCACTTTTTCTCCCCTTTTTTCCTCCCTCCCCAACTTACCAAGTAGCCTTCCATAGCCACAGGCTTTTTATAATCTTGGTTGACTGTCTGAAAAAGTAACTGGAGTATAAATAGAAACAGAAATTCATTTATTTCCGTGGTTCCTTTTAGTTTAAACTAAATTATTGGTCCTATCCATTATAGATTAATTCTGACATCCAAGAACAAAAAAACATTTTATAAAGATTATAGTCATATCCTTAAATATCTAAAACTAACATTTTTCTTTCTACTTCATAGAAAAATAAATTCATAATTTAAAAATGCACCTTAATTAAAATATAGAGATGATAAATTTTATGTTATATGTTTCTTATCACAATGAAACACTATACAAAAAGTCAATCATAATGCAAAAGGGTGATAAACATAAGAATTTATTTGTAGATGCTATTAAATTCTTATTAACATGTATATGTTAGTAATTTTGACTGTTCTCTTTCTTCTGGCAGGTATATTTTGAGCACAAGGTATAGATATGCATTTCTCTGCATAATAAGGAAGTCTGTACTTAGTAAAACATAGTTATATAAAAAGCTGGAATTGTATTCAACACCCCAAAAATTCATTGGCCTTGATGTTCACATAGTAACAAGAATATGACATTATTGGTAGAATGAAGATGGTATGTGGAAATCAATGAGGTATATAGGGGAATCCTGTGTAGGCCCAGATATAACAGTCATTGAATCATAATTCCAAAGTTTTCTGAGCTGAAAGGACCTTGGAAATGACCAAATCCAGCCCTGGTGTGTTTCAGGGAGTTGGCTCTGCATGTATTGCTGTGGTGGGACAAGCAGGGTCAGGCATCTGTGTCTTAACAAGAGCTCCCAGGAGAATCTGATGCATATACCACTGACTCAACCAGGGAAGTAAAGTGACTTCTGAGTAGAGTGTCTCAGAAATGGCACAGGAGTTACATCCCCAAACCTTTGGTCTCTATTCTAACTATGACCCAAAGCCCCCAGCTGAGACTCCTGAGGTTTTACAATTTCACTAGAGAAGTATCACTAACTTCCAACATCATCAATAACCTCATCAAGATGTGTTTTTATATCATCATAGATTTTTGTCCCCTAGAAATAACACAGGTTATTACAACACATTTTAGATTTCATATTTTAATACAACATTAATATATATCTGTTATTTATTATAGAATGGCAGATCATGGACTCATCATCTATTAAAACTAGAGGTCTACTAACCTCCCATGCATTTTGAAGGTGAGAAAACTCATACTAGAGATATTATTAACTTTCTAAGTGTTTCAGTAATTTAATTCTCCTTTTCAGATCAATAAATTAGACTGGACTTCTTTAATGTTTGATGAGATGAGCTAATATAACAGGTCAGTTGTTTTGGCTTGGGTTCTTTCATGTGTAATTCAGTTTGTTGTGATTTTTGTGAATTTTTTCTATTAAAAATATTTTTTTCTGAACAACAGTATGCAGGCTACTGAGCAAAGGCAAAAATATCTGCATTGGTGAAATAAATTACGGTGTTCCTTTTTAATATTAGGGTAATTCATGGTAAATTAAAGGGGATTTTAAGAATCTTTTTTTTAAGAAGTAACAATTTTAGGTAGGTAATTGCGAGAAGAATAGTAGTTATACAAGCCAAAGCCAGGTGATTCTTCCACAAGCTCCATGGAGATGGATCAATGCCTTGGACTGTCAAGTATTCTTCACCAGTACATCTAAAATTCAACACAAAATTTCTGATTACATTTGTAGCATCTGTCAAGGTTTACTCAATATATTCACTATTTCTTTCTTGGAAGCCAATAAGTAACCAAATCGTATGAAATCATCACTTCACATATAATACCTATCATGGAGTGCTTAAAATATTTCTAAATACTGTGCTAAGCACCTTGTACCTAGTAAGTTAAGGAATTCCTAAAATAACCCAAGGGGGTATAGGTATTACGCACATTTCAAAGAGGAGGATTCATTAATAAGGATTAATGAATTTGGCCAAGTTTACAGTCACACAATGAACCAAGTTCTAGTCTCCTCAGATTCATTCCATTTCAAATTTATAATGCTACTCTTCTCAAAGGAAGTATTGATGAAGGAACTTTTCACCACTCCTAGTGGGTAAAAGCTCAGCTTTAACTGATAACACCTATAGACCTTACTGAGAGCATCAAAAGTTCCTTCTGGTTTGGCTCACCCACAGAATAGTTATCCAAAAAACACAGGCAAGAATTCTACAAGTACAAATAGAGGAAACAAATGCTTCTAGGCAGTCAGGGTCTGTCAGCTCTTGCACCATGATGGTAATAATCATCACAGACACTCCACTACAGAAAGACACACAGGAATCAGACTTAGGTAGCAGCTGGAACAGAGCAAGATGGAGCATTCCTGCCACAAGGTAGAAAAGTGGCTCTTATTAAAAACACCTTGTACAGTCACAATTATTGCCTGCTGCCATTCTTGTGCATCTCTTGGAATTCAGCCATTTCAAAAATATCCTTGACCTCTCTGTGCTATTAGAGGAGCTTCTTATTTTCTCTTATGTGAAGGAGTCTTCTGTGAGCATGAAGCCTGTGGTAGCTTCTCCTTATGTGGTCTAATGTTTCCTGTCCATTTCATCCTGACTAATAGCCTGGCACTAACTTTTGTCACAAAGACTATGCCCAGCTCAAAACAAAAAGAGTGGGAAAGGAAAACTCCTCTTAGTAGAGGCTTTATCAATCATTAACAATAGGGTTTGTGTTTTTACAAAGACTTAATTCCATACATTTGAAAAATCTAGGAGAGATTGAGCATGCCAGATTCTCTTTTCCCTTGGTAATTTATCTGTTAAAGTCAAAGATAACAGCAATCATAGAAAACAAAAGTAGTATTAAAAATTAAAAATGAGATCTAAATTGATTGAAATTTGCACTTCAGTTTTAATGACATTATGCAAAAATAGATTTTTTGTAAACTAACTGAAATATGTATTTCTTTCTCTAGAGGATATAGCCTTTGATAAGGAGTATACTGAGTCAATGTATAGACATATCACACACAAACACACACACAACTACGCAGGCTTTGATTTCTCGTAAGTGTGAACAAAGAGAAGGGCCGGGATCTCAGCAAAGCAACGTTAACCACTTTTATGCTACTGCTGCTCTTTGAGCTATTACTAATATCCAAGGGATGGGCTCACTGGTAGCACAGAATCCAAGTGATCAGAGACTATGATCCTTCACTAAACTGTCAAAGCAATTAATTTCAAAATCAATAGTTCTGAAAAAATAAGAACTAATCCCACAACTAAAACATCAAAACAATCTTTCAAAAGGCTCAAAACAAATATGTCTCCACATTAAACTTAAACACAATTTTATGTTCAATACAGGAATTGTATGGGTGTTCATATATATTACTGTACAAGGACTCATATTTCAAGTGATAAAACTTAGAATCAGGAAGTTTTGTTAGCCTTGAAAGGAATCAAATCAGCTTTAAGCCTGGGGGCCTTTCTTAATCACATCATAGGAGTAATCAAACCCTTTGTGACATTGAGCACAAACTTACATCACATAGGTGGAACAGCCACTGCTTTTTGTTGTATTGAGTCCTGGACAGAAGTTTTGTCCCCAAAATTCATTATACTGCAAAGCCTATAACAAGGGGGAACAGAAGTGAAACAGACCTGGATTCCAAAAGTTTCCCAGAAATTATCCCAATGATGTCAAGTCTAATCTTAATTTTGTATTTACAACATGCCAAAGTCTCATATTCATAGTCTATTTCCCACAAAATACCTTATTTTCCCTGGAAATCAAGAGGCCTAAGCTTGGGATGTTGCTTCCCATTGGCCAAAAGTCATTCCTTCATCTCTTCCCAATTTTATAGTCCCATAAACACTACAACTAAAATAATACAGTGGTGATCAAAGGTAATGTTGATTTATGATAATTATGTTTTCCTCAAAGCTAGTTGTAATTATGTGAGTTAGAAATTTGGTTATACATGGATGGACAGTCACTTTGGAGTTGATTGGCTTGCTAAAGCCAATACAGTTAAGAGTGTATTATAGTCTTATTTTTGCTTCTTCTATTTTCCCTAATTTCTCTACAACCTTCATCTTCCTCAAACAATGAGGTGATTGGGGAAAATCCCATGTGACTCCTGGAGTTTGTACTAACTGAGGCTAATAGGAGATTCTCAGTCATGAAAGGTAACTCCTGGATAGGACTCCTTCACTGCTCATGGTCAAAACAATATGGATAGGCTTTTTTTCTGTTGTATCCAGCTTGGGAATACATTTCCTATGACAGATGAGGACAACTTACCATATAACCATAGTGAGGGATACTTAAGTACTGAATCCATGACAGCCAAGGGGCAAAGTTTCCAAAATCCAGTGAAAAACTTATCAAAATCTAAAAAAAAAAAAAAAAAAAAAAAGCAAAAACCATGAAACCATGAATCGGAACAAGTCCAGTGATTTTACGAGAAATTCTAGATAAGTCTCTCCAAGAACTCTAGAATTTTCTATACACTTCTGCTAGGACCAACTCTTTCTTAAAATTTCTTCAATACCTCCACACAGCTAAGATAGTTTATGTATTAAAGGAAGGACAATATACCTATAGTCTGTATTATACATTCATTTATTTGGGAGATTCAGGACAATATTATCTATATTATATTTTCCACTTATTTGGAAGATTTGTAATTATCAAGAATAAGTCCTCTAATTTCTCAGTAACTGCACATAAAAGAATACCAAGAAGTACAGTTATCCTTTGGTAGCCCAAGGGTATTGGTTCCAGGATATCTAGTCCACAGATACCAAAAATCTGCAGATGCTCAAGTCCCTTATTTTTAAAATGGCATAATATTTTCATGTAACCCACATACATTCTTTATGCATAAATAAAAATATAGTGTGTTTAAAAAATCATTTTAATATTTCTTGATGCCTAATACAACATAAATACTACGCAAATAGTTCATATGAATAGAGCAAAATGACAAAGAAATAAGCACATATACTCATTGTAGACATAATTTTTGCTTTGCATAGTATTGATCTGCAGTTGGTTGGATCTTTGAATGTGGATCCCATGGACATGAAGAGCTGATTTTACTGACTATTCAAATTATACTAAATCATATGTACCCAGTAAGGAACCTGACAGTCTAAGAACAATCCTAAGCATCACATGCCCCTTTCTACTTTCATACAACATGTAATTTGTTATTCACAAGGGTCGACACTATATATCCATTACATTAGGAATCATCTGGAGCTTAGAAAGGAGGCCTTAGAAAACCCAAACCCTAGACCTGATAAACAACATAGTGTGGTGAAGTACAGCAGAAAACATGGTCAATCCCTCCATTTAAAGCTACCAGAAAGCAGTGTGGCAATGAAGATGCCAGGAAAGACTGCCGGAGACACACAAGAGACAACTGCGAGGTGCACATAATGCTTGTCCTAACTGGCCTGAGGTACCCTGGAATATTCGGAGCAATGACAATGCTGTGGTTTTGTCTGCATGTGTTAAAACTGGACCTAACCAACTGCTTAGTATATAAGTCAGCATCTCTGAGTAAAATGTGATCCTGGGACTGATTTTTAAATTTCTACATAGAAAACCTTACATAATAATTAATCATATCTTTTATTTGTTGTATGACAGTGTAGAAACTATAAACAAGACATTGCTTTCTCAGTGATATACATTGATTTTTGCCAAATTTATACATGAAAGAATTAAACTTTGGCAAGAGCTTATGCTAATTATGTATCTTTGAAAGACAACTCCTCCTACTGTAGAAGAAAGGATGTGTGTATTAATAGGATAACCACTCCTATTTGATGTCATTGTGTGGCAAAGGTTGGTAACTAGTTTCTGCTGATTCATCATTGTGAGTGCAAAATTTAAGGCATAAAAGATTAAAACTAAGTAATCATTAAAAGCAAAAGCAAGCAGAAAAATATTGATATAAAAAGCATCAGGAACCCATTAATAGGGTGACCTTGTACTCTGAGTTTGGGATTTCCAGTGTTTTTAAAATACTCCTTTGCAAAATGCAAAAGTCATTCAAGTTAGACTCCCCATGTGGCACAACTCTGTTAATGTCTCATGGAACTTAACTTTGACCTTGGAGAGTAATGAACCCAACTGAACTACCTCTGCTCTTAACTAGCTGGCAGTTCTCAATACCAGCATGAAAGGCAGACAAATAGCTTATTTTTATGAAGGAAGTGCCTAATCATTTTTCTTCTGGTGTTTGAATTTCCAATATATCAAGATTTTATAATGTCACCAAGATGTTCATTTAAAAGCTGTTAGTAAGGACATGTTAATTAAGTTTAACATAGTTCACATTAAGCACCAGGGAAAAAAAAAAAAACAAGATAAATGCCAGAAGGAAAGTGGTACATTCTCTAATATAAACAGGATCTTAGTCCATGCACATCCTTAGGTCTATGCACAAAATCCTCAAAGCAGGTTTTACAGGACAGGTGAAAGAGCGGGAAGGAACAAGAGGAAAAATTCCCTCTCAGACAATCACAGTTCACACTCACCATCATCAATAGAAAATATAGTCCCAGAATTGCTGCTGTGAAAAAAATACTGTGAACTCCAATAGCAAGGATCAGGGAACCAGTTGAATAAGCCACCATCAAAATGGTAAGCATCGTTATGAAGAAAGACTTCACCCCTGGGTTCAATCCTTTGAAAGAAAAGAAAGGGTCAGTTTACCTGCCTAGGTTCCCATGTATTTGACACTTGTGTGTGTGTGTGTGTGTGTGTGTGTGTGTGTGTTTGTGTGTATATACACGCATGCACTAATGACAGTATAATACTCTGAAAAAAAATAGTATCAAGATGAAAAGTTGTCATCCAAGACCGAAATACCCAGGGACATTAATTGCATCGTTCACCACTGTATAACGTTACCACACAGATTTATTACACTTTCTACCAAAGCATTTTCCCATATAACACTGATGTTGCCCTATGTGTAATTTTGACCAATTCAGAATTGGTGAGGTGGACACAGGCAACATATCTAGCCAAATTATACTGCCTTCTCCTATTAAAGGAAACTCATCAACAGCACATCCATGTACTCAGACATCTTTACATTATTCACTGTCTGCTATAATGCATTTGTCAGCAAAAAAAAAAAAAATCTGGGATCACAATTCTATATTTTTTTTCTAACAATGGTTTTAATATATGGGAAGGAAAGAGAAAGAATCCATACGCTGAATACCCCTAGACAAATCCTATTACTCTGATTCAGATTGGAGCCAAATGAAGTTTCTTCAACCACCTTATGAACTCTAATGAGTTAAGGCTCACCATCAGTCTTACTGCAGGAACACCAATCCGGACTGTGGGGGAGGGGTTAGATTACATAATTAATTATTTAAGAAACAACTTTTATTTATAAACTGGAAGGTTTACACTTTCTCAGTGGTTCTTACTCTGCAGTGTATTGTCAAAAATAGATATTTCTGTGATGTGTGTATATGTGCATGTGAGTGCATGAGAGAGAGAAAGAAATACATTTACATTCTCACAGCATGAGCCTGGGAAGAAGCCTGAGCATAATGGACGAATGAATGTGTCTATGGCCATTAAACAAGTATTCTTGTTAAATCCCTGAATTCAAAAGTCATCATCTTTCTTTAAACAGGGAAAAGGAGAGGGAGAATAAATATGTGTATGTGTGTGTGTGTGTGTGCGTGCGCGAAACACGTGTGCGCATATGTGTATGTGTGTGTATCTTGATTTTTTAGCTCTCTCTTTGTATCTCTAATACCTATTTATAGTTTTTCCATTTATATTTTATCTTTATGTAGAGGTATAGGTACAGAGACACAGAGAAAAATTGAAAAGCAATAAATATCCCATTATCTCCAACATAGTCTCAAATATGAAGGGATTCTTTACATGTTTTTGTATGAATCACAGCATTTTACTGACATAAAATGTATTTATAGCTTTGAAAGTTCAGTTGAGTCCAGTATGGTGCCATACACCTGTTATCCCAGGAATTGGGTTGACCAAGAAAGGAGGATTCCAAGCTTAAGGCAAGCCTGAGCAAATTAGCAAAACCCTATCTCAAAATAGAAGTGTAAAAAAGGGCTGGAGATGTAACTCAATGGTAGACGAATTGTATAGCATGTGAGTGGCTCCAGGTTCAATCCTCAGTACTGCACACACACACACAAGTAACAAATAAAAATAAAAGAATTTGTGTAGAACAGTATCGACAACTGAACTACCATTTTAGAAAGTGAGGAATGAATACTTGCTCTCCTGGCTTATGACTTGATCTTTCGTTTTGGAAACCATAAATATGTTTACAAAGAGAAATTGGTTTTCTTTCATTTGTAAGACTACGGACACATCCTCTTTATCTTGTTACTTACCTAACATGAAGTATACTGTACAAGTAAATAGAATAATTGTTAACAAACTCCTGGGTAGAAAATCAGATAACAGTTTTCCAAAGAAGTAAGAAGACACTCTGTAGTATCCACTGATATACTCTTGTCTGCAGAACAGAAACACATACCATATATCCCAGATTAGTCCAGGAAGGCACAGCCCAGAGGAGACTCTGCTGTGCAGACTCCTGCTGCCACCAGGTCTGACACTGCAGATGTCCAAGGGTTGTAGGCTGACCCCCACCCCCATGTCATTCTCCACTTCAGGTGCAGCCTCCCTGGAGCATCAGCCCCCCAAGGCTCTTGCTGGGATCCTCTCATGACAGAACTCCTCCTGTGCTGCCCACTCTGGCCAACATCACCCCTCCAGGGACAGAGTCTGCATCTCCTCACTTTCCTCAGAGGCTATATTTCTCCTCTGAGCTGGGCTCTGCTTGAAGAGCAAAACGTCGGGCTAATCTCAGTGATAACAGAGGCTTTTCTTCTCCCCACTTATGATTGTGACAAAGGTGGCTTTATTATTCTCCAAGGCTCTACATGCAGGTGCAGTTTCCTAAACTCCTTTCATTTTATTTATTTTTAATTTTAATTCATTTTATTTTTACCTTTATTTTATTTATTCATTTTTATGTGGTGCTGAGGATGGAACCCAGGGCCTCGCATGTGCTAGGAGAGCGCTCTAGCACTGAGCTACAATCCCAGCCCTCTCCTTTTACTTTTGCTACTCTCATGATTAAAAAAAGAAGAAAAAAGACTTCTTCCTTCAATGATCATATCTTTCAACCATACACCCTTTCAGATACTAAATCCTCATCTTTCCTCTTGTTCACATGGATTTCCTGTATTTTCAAACTCTTCCACCAGTATCTTCATTCCTTCCCTCTCTGATGATTGCTATCCTTGGTGCATATGTAAGCACAGGCAAATCTCCTTTATATTTGAAAATCTCAAGAGAAAAACTGAACCTTTTCTTCTTTTCCTTTGATTCATTCCATTCTTAAATCCACGGAAGGCTGCACACCTTCAATTCTTTGTCAGCTTTACCTACTACTGCTAATTTGCTGATTAACCCACCACTACAATTCGACCTAGCTCCTCAAAATGTTCTTGCCAGAGTCATCTTGATTTGTTATTTTCTAGAAACAAAAAGATAATTTCAGCCCCTCTATTACTTGCTTTCTCTGCAGCACTGGAATTTGCTGACTACACCTCACCCCAAAACTCACTCTTCCTTTGGCAAGAGGCCCCATACACTTGACTTTCTACCCTGTTCATTTTTTTTTCAGATAATACTGGTTATCTCTGCACATACTTTGAAAGCTCATACTGTACATAATAGGTATATATGATTTGTATTCATCCTTTAAACAAATCAACATATGAAAGAAAAGAAAAATACTGATATTCTCCCAATCAGATCCTTGGTCCAATTATGGATATCACCAATTTAGTCAACAGACATCAAGCTCCTTCCTAAAATAGAGATCTACTCACATAAAGAGCTTCTTCTCAAGTGCAAAGGTCTCCTTTGCTGACAGGTTGGGTAAACACTGAAAGCCAATTAGCAGACAGAGTGTCCAGGTCCTGCCAGGACAGAATAGAAACAAAAGAAACATAGTTTTTTTTCCCATAAAAAAAAGAAAGAAAGGAAGAAGAAAAAAATTACTATCCTGGTTAAAAGAGAGAGGAAGAATGACCCCATGACGTCTCTCCCTGTGTAGGGTATAGAAATTCTGTGTGGGAAGACAAAAAAAAAAAAAAAATCTGGGGTTGGATATTGGCTATAGTTGCACAATGAGCAGGTGCTTGATGCACTAAATAGTAACTGCACATTCAAAAAGGGTTGAAAGGGTAAAATTTATGATGTATACAGTTCAACAATAAATAGATACAAATATATATGAAAAATAAAATTAATTTTTCCACTCATTTTTCAATGCATGAACACATCCTACCCACAATGAATATAATGTTTATCAATACTTAAACTCAAAAAAATATGAAATGGATTTTTCCAAGCTTGAAAAAAATAACAGCATTGATTCAAATTTACTTACCTAATCTGGATTTCGGTGCAATCATTTTTTAGGTGAAGGAGAATAGAACTCGTAACCAGTCCACCTATGATTGTGGTAATGATCTTTTTAAAAAAGGAAAATGAAAAAGATAAAGAAATAATTTCAATTAGAAGTGAAAAATGTACACCATTTATGATAAAATATACAGCTTCATAATCAGATTTCACCACTGAGATAAACAATTTACATGGCTTGGCCAAAGTCTCTGAGAGAATCAGAATACAGTGCACACTATTACACTACTTTCTAAATTAAGTTGAACATTAACCTGTTTTTTTTTTTTTTTTTGAATTGAGAGAATAACAGAGCAGATATTGGAATGGCCAAGACTCCTCTCAGTGTCTACCAAGTATTCCCAGTTCAGGGCCCAGTTCAGGAGCAGGACCTATGAATGTCCTACAACATAGTAGCAAAGCAATGCAGGTACCTGGCAAAGTTGATCTGGGAACAAATTAAAGACCATGCAGCTTAGAGGGATGACTTCAACTGAGCTCTCAACTCTTCTGCCAGGAAACATGCACATTTTCTACCTGCCCATTTCCCATAATCAGGATTGCAACCAGCATCTCACATATGCAAGGCAAATATGCTCATACTGAGCCACATCCCCAGCACTTTTTGTTTTGCATAGGGTCTTGCTACATTGCCCAGGTTTGTCTCTAACTTGTGATTCTCCTACCTCAGCCTCCTGAGTAGCTGGGAATACAGGCATGTACCAACATATTAGGCAACTATTTTATACTTTAAGAAGTTTCAAGTGAAAATTCTTACATTAGAAATAAGAAAAAGAAAAGAAAATACTCATAATTCTTAAGTAGACTATATCAGAACCCAATTGCTCCCACATAAGAATCTCACAGCAAAATGAAAAGAATCTTTCAGATTACCCTCTCTATAGAGGTCCTGTAATTAGGCAGCAAGTTTTTGAATGAACGCCAGGAAATCCATCTGAGTTGGTGACAGAAGGAGGTGACATAGGTGGTTTCCATGAAGGCTGGGCTCCTCTTCTTAAGACCACCTGAGAGTTCTTCTAATTCAGCTTTTGTGTCTTTGTACAGGGAGGAGTTAGCATAAAACTCAGCTAATGTTTTTGAAACTGTTTTTTCTCTCTTAGGAAATTCTTCATTGTGGCTGACTTTAGAAGAAAAATAGATAAAGAAGGGAAATATTATTAGCAGACAAGAACTGACTTAACCCAATTTTCTGTGACTCATTTATGAGATAACAATTTTAATCTAAAACTATCACGAGGGTTGTCATTGATGTAAACATTAGTAAACACAGCTAATTGGCCAGATTCTGCCATAATCATATGGATAGAAAAAACTCACTCAACCTTTCCCTAACAATTTGGATCTCAGTTCTTGAAATAGACTTCTTACCACAAAGAGTTATATTTCTTAGTATAAAACCTTGTCCTTATTTTCTACTAGGAGAAAATACATAAAGTACCAATTTTTATTATAAAAGTACAATAAATAATAAGCAAATTTATTTTTAGTGAATTTTCCTCTTACAATAACAGCATCATATAATTGCTCATTCATAAATTGAATATAAAACACAGCACTCATTGACAATAAAGTCTATCTATTGGCTGGCATCAGAACATGGCATAAATGAATTCACAAAGCTAAGTTTTAATGAGCCACCACATTGCTAAGCTTTGGTCAAACCAATTAGGCAAATATCTGTGAATCTAAAAGATTCACATACCTTCATGGTCTTCTTCCTCTCTGTTTAATACCACAGCAGAGGAAATTCCATAAATGACGTCCAGGAAGAAGTCAGCAGGGTCATTGTGGGGCTCACAGGAATAACCTGTAAAAGGAGACACCCCAAGAACTCAGTGTGATGGTCTTGGTATGTAAACAGGTCTCATTTCCAGAGGGTGACGGAGGTGAAGCTAGGGAAGACAGAATCTTAAAATTTCTCCCTCCTCTTCTTGCTCTCTTCTCACCTCACAAATTTGTACTTTCTTTCATTCTATTCATTCATGCAGACTTTCAACAACATTCTGTCTGCCAGCAATACATGTGTGGGTATCATAAATCATGAAACTCGAACAGCTATCAATATGCTCTGGTGCTTCCCAGTACTAAGCTTAGTACTTCCAAGTAAACTTAGTACTTCCCAGTACTAAACTTTAGTACTTCCCAGTACTAAAACTAGGTCCAGAAAAAAAGCATTAAACATCCTGGGTACAGGATGTTTATGAGTTCACATAGTTCACATAGGGACTGCTGAAACTTCCCTGTGCATGCAGCAATGACTGCTTCTCTGCCTACTGAATTTGGAGGTGCAAATGATCACCTCACATGCTGCCATATTCCAAATATGGAGCAGCATTCTTGAGAATATGAGCAGCAGGTTATACCTGAACTGCCACCTCAGCTTCTTTTGGCACAATCATCTGAAAAGAGCCTGAAGTCTCACTCTCAAATTCATCTCCACTGGATTCTCCAGACTCATACATGCTTGGTTAGATTTATTTTATTTTATTTTTCAAATAGTTTGTTAGTTGTTGATGGACTTTTACTTTATTTATTTATTTACTTATGATGCTGAGAATTGAACTCCGTGCCTAACACACTCTACCACTGAGCCACAACCTAAGCCCAGGTTATATTTAAATGACAGAGATTAAAATAAACAAATAAAAAATTAGCTAGTGAGTATTCACCACTGCATTTGGAGTCATGGAGAAACACGTATGATTATCTCCAAATGTCTTTGAGTAGATTTTTGGAGCCATTTTTAAAAAACACATAATTCAACATGAAATAGAACCAGGCACCTCAGAAACATTGGTTCATTAAAGATGAATTTAGAACCACACATTCTATTGACTATTATTCACACCCATTCAATTCATAAATCTTAAATATAATGTTTCTAGAAGGTGATGTAGCATCTTCATGAGCCCTCATCAAGGCAGAGCAAGATCACTGCCAAGTCAACATAGAAAAACCACAATTGGATCTATGATCATGAAAAAAGTAACACTGGAACTTTCCAAAAATATTGAAATGACAGAATAACTAGATGACAGTACAACCAGTTAAATAATGAACTTTCAGGAAAAGACCATTGTTAGGGTTGGGATTTGAAGTATTTCCTTCCCCAGATTCATATGTTTAGAACTTGTTCCACATGTAGCAATGTTGGGAGGTGGGACTTTTAGAAAATGATTGGCTCTTGAGGACTATAATCTCCTTAGTGAATTAATACATATGATTAATTAAAAATATGAATAAATTACTGGGAGATGGGACCTAGATGGAGGAAGTTGGTGAGTGGGGCCATCTCCTTAAAGGTTTTATGTTTCCCTTGCCCCCCCCACTCTCATTCTACTTCCTGAATGTCTTGAGCTAAGCAGCTTTCCTGTGTCATGTCCTTCTGCCATGAGGTTCTGCCTTATCACAGTCCCAAAGTAAGGGAGCCAACTGAAGGTGAACTGAAACCTCTGGAATCATTAGTCAAAATAAATCTTTCCTTATCAAAGTTGATTTTCTCATGTATTTATCACAGTGATGAAAAGTCGACTATCAGAAAATATGTACCAAGAAGAGGAGTCATTGCTATGACTGTGCCTACCCATGTGGTTAAGAAGCCTTTGGAAGTGATTTGCAGGAGAAATCTGGAAAGGTTTGGTGATGACAGCTACAGAAGCCTTAAGATGTTTTAAACAGAGCTTATTGAACAATTCTGGTGGGAGGTCAGAAGACCAGAATGCCCATAGGAGTGCAGACAGTAAAGATTACATTCATGAGTTTCAAATGGAAGTGAGGACTCTTTGGGGAACCAGACTGGAGGCCATTAGTGATACATCCTGGCAAAGAACATGTGTACACTTTTCCATGTCCTTAGGCTTTGTATGAAGTTGAATTTAAATGTGATGGACTAATTAATCTGGTGGAGGAAATTTCAGTGCAGCACAGCATTTTGATCTGTTTGACCATCTTTATAATAAAAATCAGGACTAAATATCAGAGCAGAAAGATTTTGAAAATTTTGTAGTTTGGCCAGAATTTAGCATGACTAAAAGCAAAACAAGTATTTCTCATAGAGACAATAGGAGAGATGCCTTGAGGGCATTCAGGAATTGACCAACCTGCATAACAGGCTCAAGTGTGTAAAAATGAAAACATATTGAAAGACTTTAAGAAGAGTCCTTAGCACAGGGGTGCCTAAGAAGTTCTTTCCCTAGGATTCCTTTCACCCTGTGTTATGGTTTGGATGTGAGGTGTCCCCCAAAGGCTCACATGTGAGATAATGCAACAAGATTCAGAGGAGAAATGTTGGGTTGTGAGAGTGTTAACTCAATCAGTGATTAATCCCCTAATAGGGATTAACTGAGAGTAAGTGAAGTGGTAGGGAGCTGCTGGAAGAGGTGGGAATTGGAGGCGTGGCTTTTCTATCAGGCACGTGAAGACCTGTATCCCCTTACTGATCATCATGTGAACTGGTTCCCTCTGCCACACTCTTCTGATGTTCTGCCTCATCTTGAGCCCAGAGGAAAGGAGCCTGCTGTCTATCCATTGAGACCTGTGAAACTGTGAGCCCAAAATAAACTTTTCCTCCTCTACAATTGTGCTGATTAGGTCTTTTAGTTGCAGTGGTGAAAAAGCTAACTAAAACACCCTGCTTAGCGGCACATGCATTCAGAACTGCTGCAACCATGGTTCAAGAGATCCAGAATAGAGCTGTGGCTGGTTTTACAGTTTGCTGTCATCCACATGATGCTGGTTTTGCAGGAATGCAGGATGCCAGAGTTAGAGGAGTCTCTCAGACTTCAACAGAGAGTTCAAATGAAGGCCTGAGAGCCAGATAGTGTGTTTCAGAGTTGGAATCCCTGAAGGTGAACCCTGAGAAGGCAAAGTGTGAAACTTTGAGAGTGAAGCAAATGATGCACTGGAATTCCAGGAATTAAGAGATCCCTAGAATGTAGAATGTCTCCCAAGGAAAGCTGCAGACTAGGAGCAGAACCAGAAGAAGGAGCCATAGGGGTTACAACCAGTAAGGACAGAGGCAGAGGGGCTTCCCCAGCCCTAAGAGCCCAGATCTTGCTACCATTGTCTCAGAAGCTAAACGTAGACCTACAGAATTTAATGTTTTCACTGCTTTGGTCCAGTCCCTTCATTCTATGTGCCTGTTTCTCCCTTTTAGAATGGGAAGGTTTACTCTGTCATTATATGTTGGAAGCATAGAACTTTTTTTTTATATAAGAGTTTACACCTAAGGTTTTGTCTTGAATCTCAGAGGAGACATTGAAATTAGACTTTTGAGACCTGGTAGAACTGTTAAGGCTATGGGGATTCTTGGGACTGAATGCATTTTGCATTATGAGATAGGCATGAGTTTCTTGGGACCAGGGTAGAAATTTATGGTTGGCATATGAAGTGTCCCACAAAGATTCCTGTGTACAAGGCTTGGTCCTCAGTGGAAAAATGTCCAGAGGCAGGGCTTTTAAGAAACAATTGGATATAAAAGTTCTAACTTCATGTGGATTAGTCCATTTGATGTATTAATAATTCCAATTATTCCTACTGGGAGGTGGGACCTAGTTGGAGGAAATAGATGACTGGGAGCATGCCATGGGGGGATCTGAAATTCCATTCCCTTCCCCTCCCCTCCCCACCTCTCCCCTCCTCTCTGGTCATCATTGACCCTGCTCCTCCTCCTCCTCTTCCTCCTTCTTCTCCTCCTCCTCCTCCTCTTCTCTTCTCTCTCCCTCTCCCTCTCCCTCTCCTTTTCCTTCTCCCTCTCTGTTTCTCTCTCCCTCTCCCTCTCCCTCTCTCTCTCTCCATCTTTCTCTCTCCCTTTCTGCTTCCTATCAGCAATGAACTGAGCAACTTTCCTCTAACATATTCTTCCTCATGAGATTCTTCCTTGTCTCAGCTCAGGTCCAAAGCAATGGAGCCAGCTGACCATGGACAGAAGTCTCTAAAACTGTGAGCCAAAATAGATTATCTTTTTATAAGTTGTTTTTCTCAGGTGTCTTGTCACAACAATGGAAATCTGACTACCAATCAATGATAACTAAGAATCATAACAGACAGGTCCAGTAAAAATACTCAGATGCACACACACATGCATACTCAGATAGAAGAGGGAAAAAGAAAGAGACCTAAAAATCAAGCAAGCACTGCCAAAATGAAGAAAAATTCTGGCACCAAAGTAACCAAAGATGTTTTCGGGTGGTGGAATCCCAGGTACCTCTATATTATCAACCAGCACTCCTGTGGACTCCTCTGCTCTCTCCCAACATAGGATGAATGAAGGATCAAGTACATGCAAACAGTCTACTACACCTGCTGATGATAAGTACTCCAAAGCCTTCTGTGCAGGACCATGGTATATTAATTTTCCTGAAGACAAGATGGTGAGGCTGTCAAACAGCTTGAAGATGAAATAGTGAGGTCTATGAATAGAGAAGATAACTGTTCGTCCCTGCTGAGAAATCCTAAGTTAAAAGGGAAAACAATGAATCATTAAATATATGAATCCTGAACTTCTTGGTAAAATATTTTATTCTTGCTTTTTGACCATTTGTTCCCAGTTCTACTTGATTTTCTCTTATGAAGTTCTCATCTCATTTTATATTATCTACATGATTACTGGGGAAATGAAATTCAATATTTTTTATTAAAAACACTAGGACATGGGCTGGGGATGTCGCTCAAGCAGTAGCTCACCTGGCATGTGCGGGGTGCTGGGTTCGAACCTCAGCAACACATAAAAATAAAGATGTTGTGTCCACCGAAAACTAATAAATAAATATTAAAAATTCTCTCTCTCTCTCTCTCAAAAAAAAAAAAAAAGACTGGACTTCTTAAAGGATTGTGAATCAACAGTCTAGAATCTACTATAAAGATTCCTGGATAGTCTTCCCAGATTTTGAATTAAGGTCTAGGGGTGGGTAAAGGGATTAATTTTCATTTTTTATTTTATTGTACCTGGGATTGAATCCAGGGGTGCTTAACCAGTTAGCCCTCTTTTATTTTGTATTTAGAGACAGGGTCTTATTAAGTTGTTTTGGGCCTTGCTAAGTTGCTGAGGCTGGTTTTGAATTGTTATCCTCCTGCTTCAGCCACCTGAGCTGCTGGGATTACAGGCATGGGCCACTGCAACTGGCAGGAGTTTATATTTTTAAGAAGCAGCCCAGGTAATCTATAAGTACACTTGAGTTTGAGAATGAGTTATAGAGTAAATATTATTAAAGGTGTCATATGATAAATTCTCCTTGATCATTTATATCTTTTAGGTTTAATTTTCATTCTTCTAACCTGATAAAACAATTAACATTACTATGTGTTTGCTAAATGCTTTAGAAAAAGCCATGTTTTCATGTTCACAATATTCTTATAAGGCGGTTCCGATATAATTATTTTCTTCTTTTTACATTTCAGGCTTAACGTTCAAGCAGATGATCAAAGGGTCATCGAATACTAGGGAAAAAATTTTGAATTTGATTTCTGGTTTAATTCTACAGTATAAACAGTGTTAAACTTCCTTTACAAAGGAGTTATAGCTTATGGGTAGAAGACACAATGACAAAATCACTGTTGAAAAACTATATTTGAAATACTTTAGGGACCGGGCATGGAGGTACATGCTTTTAATCCTAGGTATTCAGGAGGGTAAGGAAAGAGGATTGCAAATTTGAGGCAAACCTGGGAAATTGAGTGAGACCCTGTCTTTAAAAAAAAATAAAAAGAAAACAAAAATTAAAAGAACTGGAGATACAGTTCAGTGGTAGAGCACCCCAAGGTTCCAACTTTACTACTAAAAAAAAAAAATATGAGAAGACAGCTTGAATATGCATACTTGAGAAGCACCTAGTATATGCTAACTGTGTGTGGAAAGATGCTTTGCCTCAAAGATAATCAGGCCAGTAGGCCAATAATTTCAGTACAATGGGAAACAGAATTAGATGAGGGTTCCATTTAAGCAAAATAGGAGACTTACAACCCATTATGAAGATAATACTAGTAGAACATCAAAAGTCTCAACAGGAGTGATCTAAGAAAAGAAGACAGCTCATTCTTGAAGAACAAAATAAACAAAGCATGAAATTTTAAAAAATGCTTATTTTGGAAACTAAAAGAAGCTCTTTTTTTACAAAGCAGAACTTATGTGTGTGTATGTGTTTAATAGTGAGATATTAGATGTTGGATAAAGAAAATAACTAAAGAGATCCCCCAAAAAAAAGGGATGATTAAGTCTTCACTCAAAAAACACAACTGTAGCCAACAGGTATTAGGGAGCTAGACTAGGAGCAGGAAGCATAATTGCATGACAGCCCCGCTTCCCAAAATGTTGTCTGAGGACCAGTGGCAACGTTATCAGAATCCCCTGTTTGATTCTCCTGTGGAGAATCTTAGGCTCTATCTCAGACTAAAGAAATAGAATATGCATTATAGCTAGACCATTGATGATAAGAATACACATAAGTCATTTAGAATGACCAATTAGAGCTCCCTGAAGTAGGCAGCATGCTTGTGTGCTACGTAGGACAAAGCATAAAGAAATCAGTTATATATTTTGTATCAATCCATCATTTGCTAATAAACATCATTAACATATTTCTAAATATTAAAAATATCTTGGGTATATTCTGAAATGGTACCAGAAGACTAGACCCATAACTTGGCATCTACACTTGTATGTGCACTTTACATTTCAAAATTAAGATGTTGAATTATCCATCTTTGCAACTTCCTGTTTCTTCTCTTCTAGCACAGAACCTTGCTTATGGGGGCATGGGCACCAGAGGAAGTGACATAGTGATAGAGAGGGTGAGCCATGAAGATGGTGTGTCTGGCAGCTTAATATATGAGGCAGAGGGGTTCCAGAGGTGGTAGACCAAAGCAACTGGGAGACTGATTGCATTAAACAATTAAATTACTTAACTGAGAAAATAAGCAAATATATTAAGATAATGGGCCATATCTCTCACTGTCTAAAGTGACTAGCAAAGATTGAAAGGACAAAATTTAAAATAACACTGAAGGGGCTAGGGCTGTAGCTCTGTGGCAGAGCACTTGCCCAACATGAGTGAGGCACTGGGTTTGATCCTTAGCACCACATAAAAATAAACAAATAAAATAAAGTATAGCTGTCCATCTACAACTAAAAAATATTTTAAAATACACTGAATTGTTAGATTGGAATTAGGAATATTATTATGAATTCACAGAATTTTAATGATAACATTAAATGCTAAAAGAAATATCAACATTTGCAGATGTATGTTTATTTGTGACTATCAGAAATTCACATGTAGGTGTTGGTAATGTTGCTCAGTGGTAGATTGGGTACATACAATGTGCAAATCACACAGAGACTCATAAATGCATATGTAAGTATATTTATAATTATTATCTGAACAAATAAAATATAGAATCAGATTTCTACTTTATATGTGTGTACACACACATTCTTACACATGTATATTTCCTAGATTTGTCTACTAAAGGCAATGCCACTAGAAGCTAAGCCACTCCAATAGTAGTAAGTGCACTAAACAACCAGATCTTGGTTTCTAACCAAGGGCACCTTCTACAAATGGCTGATATAGTACAACATGAGCATGGAACATCATAATGACCACAAAGGAAAGAAATGCTGGACAAATGATTAGGGAGAAGTCAAAGGAACACAAAAGCCACATTGAATGAACTCTAAGAGGCCCAATCAGGATCAACTTGATCACTAAAACAGGGAGTAATAGAGATTCCGACTCACTGAATCATATGGGAAATGAATAGGGAAGAAGAAACACCTCTTTCTTAGATACGCTGTTAACAATTACATGTTAAGGCAGCTACCACAAGAGCAGGAGATTTGGGTGCATCTAAAGTTGGTGGGGGACATTTAATGAGGAATAGAACTTGGCATTAAATAGTCTATTTTATTTCCCAATAATATACTAATCTATTCCAGTGTAGGGAAAACAGTAATTTATCAGAAGAGAAGTCCAGCAGACACCAATGTGATCAGATGATGGAGGTGTACACCAGCTGTGGTGGGTGAAGCTCAGGTGTGTTATACTGGGAACTCAGCATGGTTTCATGCCTGAGTCAGCCTAAGCAACTGTAATAGACCATCTGAAGGTCACTCATGAAATGTCCTAACTCAACCACATGAGAGCCAAAGACTGAGCATCTTTTCCAGATTAGAGGATAAAAAAATGAAACATCCAGGAAATACGTGTTTCTTCAGAATCCTGAGACAGAAAGAAAGCAGGGTGAGCTTGTGACATCTGACTGGAATTGAAGGACTCAATAATTGTGAAGCTGTCATTGTTAAGTTCCTCACTGGAAGGTTGATATGGTATAGTGTCTTTATATCTTGGAGTTTAAACTAAGGAGTATTCAGTAGTGATTAAAGGATGATGTAAAGTAAAAAGTCTATGTAATGGTGAGCGAGACATGGAGGGCAAGAAAATGCAGTAAAATGTAACAATTGGAGAGACTAGGAAAGAAGAGTGGATTTTATTTGTAATATTCTTGAAGCCATCTTATAATTTTGAAATTATTTTTTATACTTTCAAATGAATTTAAAATTTAACTTTTGAAATGTTGTTTCCTATAAACTTTCCTTTCACAGTCTTGCATTTTTTTTTTCTTTTTGTTATTGGGAATTGAACTCAAGGGCACTTAACCACTGAGCCACATCCCTAGTCCTTTTTTATATTATATTTAGAGACAGGTCTCACTGAGTTGCTTAGAGCCTCACTAAGTTGCTGAGGCTGGCTTTGAACTCATGACCCTCCTGCCTCAGCATCCAAGCTGCTTGGATTACAGACATATGCCACCATGCCCAGCACCACAGTTATCTCTTCTTTTTTTTTAAAGAGAGAGAGAGAGAGGAGAGAGAGAGAGAGAGAGAGAGAGAGAGAGAGAGAGAGAGAGAGAATTTTAATATTTATTTTTTAATTTTCAGTGTACACAACATCTTTGTTTGTATGTGGTGCTGAGGATGGAACCGGGCTGCACGCATGCCAGGCGAGTGCGCTACCGCTTGAGCCACATCCCCAGCCCCAGTTCTCACTTCTTAATAAAAGCTATTGTCATTTCTTTTGCTTCATTCTTCCTCTTAATCAGGCCCCAAATCTCAGGCATTATCTCTCAATTCTCAAAGCTCAGGTCCACTTCCCAAACCGATTGTTTTTTCCAGCCTCAAACAGATTCAGAACCTGTGCTCCTCACCACTGCAATATGGGCACCTTAGTCCAGACCCCATCCTGCCTCAACAGTTCCTTCTTAGAGTCCTTCACTTATCCTATCCGAACTTCACAGCCTTCCCTATAGCCATTGCCCTGCTCTGATATGCTCAAAATGCTTCCATGAGTCTTTTGTGTTAAGTGCAAGGTAATCAAACTAGATTTAAATGGGTCTGTTTTCCAAAATCAGATTCTCAGTAACCAATCATAAGAGCTCTATATTACCTGAGTTGCATTACAAGGAAGGCCCCTCTGTTTAACTCCTTAAGGAAAGTAACTTTCTAAAAATCTCTTGGCTATATGTACTCTTCTTTCTTCTGCCCTTTCTTCCTATAAAGCCAACCCCCTTTGCTCAGTTTATTGAACATTCATTGTTCCCAATTCTAGAATGGCAAATGAAAGATTACTGTATCTTTATTAAGACAAAAAATGACCCCATGTCCCTAGCAAAAAGAATAGAAAGCCATATATTTAACACTGGCCTAGGAGAGCTAGGCCAGCCCAACTTCATCTCACATCATTTCTAACTGTGAATGGCTGAATTCTGGCTTCCCCCAAACTCACATTAAAGTCCTAACCCCCATTATCTCAGAATGTGGCTACCTTTGGAGATACGTGTCTTCAAATTGGTCATTACGATTGCATGAGAACGTTGAACGTCCTCACTCACTGGTGTCCAGTTAAGAGGAGATTAGAAACTGGCACAGAGGGAGAAGATGGTCATCTAAAAGCCAATAAGAGAGGCCTGGGAAAAACAACCTTGTGGAACATCTTGATATCAACTCTCAGCCTCCAGAGCTAGAAGGAAATTAATTTCTGTTGTTTGCCTCCAGTCTGTGGTATTTTGTTTTTACACCCAAATCATCCAGTTTCCTTTCCCCTTATCTACTAGGTTCTGTCTCTGTGGTCTCTCTGATGTTCCACACACACCAGGGATGCTCTTGCTCAGGGTCACTGGCTGCTCCTTCCACCCAGAACTCTTTTCTGCAGATACATTAGATCTCACTCCAGCTCACCTGTCACATGCTTGTGGTCTTCCCTGACCCTCCTGCTATTTAAAACAGCTTCCCAACCCCATTAGCATTTTATTTCACTGCACTCTTATTTCATCAATCTCAATAACATTTCTTTGTTTGTTTATAATTTCCCTCTAACAAAGAAGTAAGAAAGCCTGCTGATATATTCTGATTTCCCTGAACCAAGAATATATGGTAAACAGAAGTAATCATATATTGCATAAATGAAAGAACTTTACCTTTTCAGGAGCAAAAGAACAGCATTTGTAGTGCTCAAATCTAAACCAGTTGTTGGTTTATCCAAAAACAAGATGGGAGGATCTGTGATCAGCTCCATTGCTATCCTGGTCCTTTTTCTTTCTCCCCTAGATAAAACCTAAAGCACAGATTATTACATTATCAGCAAAAATGGCACAGTCAGTATGATTGTTGAACAGTCCTGACAGAAATACTTTATCTCATTGTCCTAATTATTGTGAGCAACAAATAAATGAACACGGGGGAGAAGAAACAAGTTTCTCTTACAAGTGAATAAACTGAGGGTCAGAGCAGTGCTGCTAAGTAAGTGTCGAGACTGGATGTGAAGCCCATGCTTTGAACAGTCCTGTATGTTTTTAAGTATATTTAGGTTTAAGATAGTCTATTAGAACATGAAGAGTCATTGCCCTGACATAGTGAAATTATAGCCTAAAATGGGAGAGAAAGATAGGAGAGGAAAAGGGGAAAACTTTATGGTGATTTATTAGACTTCTAACAACTTCCCACCCTGTTTTCGCCAAAAGTCCCCAAGTGGACTTACCAAAAATAGGTACATTTAGAGCCAGGAAATGTTCACTATCTACCACACCACAGTGACACCTTTTCAGTTTCTACAAGGTTTTCCATACTGACATTGTCCATGCCCTAACTGAATGCAGAATTTCTACTTTACCTTTTCAGAATTAAAAGAAGACAGGTTATTCAACAGGGCAACGGGCTCACTCATTTGAATGAGTCAATGTCATTCTGTGTGTGAGTAGAGAAGGAAGGTTTTAGGTAGGCAGAAAGTCAGAAGCAATTATGAAATTCAGAGTTCCCAAAGAGTCTCTTAACAGGATTCAAACAAGGGTGCTATTGACAATTGAACTATAAAAGACATTTGGACACAATTTGGAAAATGTGTCCAAATTAACATGAACTCCATATAGATGATGATGTAAATACATTACTCACTGTGTTAGTTGACAATGGTATTAAAACAAGGAAGGCAATGTTCTGGTTTGTTGGAGATGCATAACAAGACGTAAAATATTATATATATATTATATATATATATATATATTATATATATATATATATATATATATATATGTATATATATAATTTCTATAAAATACTTCAGTAAGAAATAGCTATAGTAACTAAGGAAGAAGATATTAACAACTGAGAAATTTAAGGGAATAGAATCAGGAATTTACTCTTCTATTAATGATTCAACAATCACATTATAGTAAGGAACTATCTTTTCTGTTTTTAATTAACTTTTTAAAATTTATATATATATATATATATATATATATATATATATCAGAATGCATTACAATTCTTCTTAAACATATAGAGCACAATTTTTCATATCTCTGGTTGTATACAAAGTATATTAACACCAATTTGTGTGTTTATACATGTACTTTGGATAATAATGTCTATCACATTCCACCATCATTTCTAACCCCATTCCCCCTTCCTTCCCCTCCCACCCCTCTGCCCTATCTGGAGTTTGTCTATTCCTCCCATGCTTCTCCTCCCTACCCCATTATGAATCAGCCTCCTTATATCAGATAAAACATTTGGCTTTTGTTTTGAGGGGATTGTATAACTTCACTTAACATTATCTTCTCTAACTCTATCCATTTACCTGCAAATGCCAAAAGTAAAAAAAAAATGAACTATGGAATTCAATTAGATTATTTAAATATATGCAGTCAGTGACTACCTCTGTATATTTTTCCATCAAACATAAGCAAGAAATTTAAGGCTGCGAGTGATTAATGTTAAAGAGTAGAGTAAAATCCCACAGAAGAAACTCAAAAGTCAAGTCAATAAACAGATGAAAAGCAAAGACAACTCAATCACTAAGTACACAAAAAATAAATGGTAAATAGTGTCATCCTAGGGTTGTTCTTCCATAACAAATATATTTCACATGCAAGAATATCCACAATAATACAGGAAGCATCAGCCAGTAGAACCCCAACTTTCATTGCTTCTAAGTTGGGGAGTTCTTAAGGAGGTGAACCATTTACAGTCTAAGTAGCTCATTATCACACACAGCTTCAAATGTCTGCTCAGCAATCCCTGCCTACAGACTGTTCAACTGTTCAATAGTGTTAAGTTGATGCATTCCACTCAATTTTTCTCTCTGATGCCTAAGTAGGCATTAACAGTTTGTCACACTTCACTCTTTGTCACACTGTTCACAACTGTACCTCTCAAACCTAAAGAAGCCTGGAATATAGATCTGGAAATAGAACTGGCAAAGGAAAGGAAAGCAAGGAGAGAGTGAGGTGGGGATAAGAAAACTGACAAAGAAAGGCTCCAAAAATTCTTGGTGACTATATGAATTAAAAGTAAATTATAATTTGACAAAATTAAAATTATAATTTTACAATTTTGAAAGAAAAATTAAACATACAAAGCAATAATTCTTGTATTCTTGTCATTTATCAATTCCAGAAATTCACCTCAAAAAAGTCATGGAACAAAGGCCCCAGGAGGAAGAGAAAGAAAACAGCAGTTAATAGCAGGAAGAGAAACAGGAAGAAGAAGGGTTAGTTCAAACACATCAAATGAGCCATGACTTAACAATGAGGGTGGAAAGGGTCCTGTGAGGAACACTCTCCACACCAGACCACCCTCCATTCCTAGGATACAACCATTATTAAGAGTATTTTTCCACTTAATTTCTACCTTCATAGTATGTAAGTAGTCATTGTTCTCATCATTACAGAAAGCAGCCACTTTTGACCCCACACATCTTGGGGAACACACATTTAGGTCACAGCATCTACACAGGAGGTCATCTTTCATGGTTATGATACTATCAGGTTTTTTTCACACTACCTTGGAATTTGCTACTTTATCCAGATCTAAATCTTCAATGACTTTGTTGATCCTTTCATTTTTTTCGTGATTTGTCATAGCCGTTGGAAGCCCAAGAGCCGCTGAGAACAGTAAGTTTTCTCTCACTGTCAGGGTGCCCATCACGATATCATCCTAAATGCAATTTTTTTTTTATTTTTGAAATCAGGAATCAACATTTTTCCCTTTACCAAAAAATGTTTTATTTTTACTTTCCATTAGGAAATTGCCAAATATATTCAAAAATAGACAGAATAATATAATAAACTCCACATCTTCAAAATTCAATTTCAGGAATTTATAAACTCATGATCAGTGTTGTCTCATCTATAATTTGAAGAAAATTCCAGACATCATAGTACATAGTTCTATATGTCTATAAAACGTAACCACAATATGATTATCATACCTAAAATTTGTAAGTGATAATATTTAATATCATTAGATTTCCATTCAGTTTTCCCTATTTCATACTTGTTTCTTTACTCTGTAATGATTTTAGATGCTTAATCATAAATCTGCTCCAGGCTGGACTGACTTCTCTCTGGGACTTTTTTTCACTAATTTTCTAAGTTGAGTGTAATTTTCCCTGTACATGTGTCTTCTTCTGTCTCATTTTAATCTCCTCAGTCATATTTCAGTATATGTAACTTAATCCATGATCTATAAAAATAACATAACCAAGGTAAAGTTCAAGCTAATAGTAAACTTTCAACTATACCAATTTCAGTGACCCACATAAAGATAGCTGCAGAGTCCAAGGAAGTCATTTTCATCCTCAATCTGCACGCCAGGTTTGAGCCCAGGTAATCATGCCCACTAGAACGAGATACAGCCAGGTTGCTTTGTACAAGGATTTGCAAACACATCTTCTATGGAAAGGAAAAAATGCTAGAAGGGTAAAAAGGACAACTGTGGACACTTGTAAATTATACACAAGCCAGAATTGATACCATTGTCCAACAGGGACATTTTCCAAGTCCTCGTTGCTTTTCCATTTAACTGTTGAGATGGAAGATTATGAAAGGTGGTGGAATGAATATTGGTTATGTGAGCATGACACATAAACAACTAGAAGCATAATAAGCTGTAAGTAAAGAGTATGCTCATACAGATCAAACAAAAACGGCAAATCTACGAATTCTTACCTGAACCACATAACCCAAATTACATTTGAAATTATCAGATTGAGGTGCTCCATTGATCAAAACATCTCCAGATAATCCAGATGCATCTCTCCTTGCAGCTAAGATATTTAGCAACCTATAAAAGGACATATACATTACAGATTTCTCTACTCCATTATAGGCCATATCTCCCATATTCTGCTAAACTTAGAAAATTTACTACTCCAGAAATCTGAGGTTTAACTAAAATTATTTATATGTGCATGTGTATGTTTAAATTATCATCATCTTTTTGTTGTTGTTGTTGTTGTTGCTGTTTTTGTTGTTACAAGAAAACCCAAAGGTATATAAGCAAAGCCATGTTGGCTGATACAGCACAGTCTTCCCAAATGAGTTTCTAGCTGTCTGAATTTGGTGGATCCAGCTCAGGCAATGTACTTCTTTACCAAAAAAAAAAAAAAAAAAAGAATTCTTGTCTTCAATTATTCTTTCAGCTCCATCCTCCCACTTTTATCATTATTCCCTTTCTCCCCTCTCCATTCACTTCTAATATGGCCAACATCACCATATAAATTGTTTAGTTATGCCCTAGTAAACTTTAAAAAGCCATCTTTAAAAATCACACAACAACTACACAGAAGTGGTTGAGACATATTTTCTGTTATACTCACAAAGATTTCCCTCGACTTTGATGTGCCAGAATAGCATTGAGACCAGGTTTCATGATTCCACTGTAAACACAAAAGCATGATGATTTATCGTTCTACTTTAGATGCAGTACTATTTATTTAGACTCTGCAATGATACACTCAAGGAAGACTGAAGAAATTGCAGACAGAAAACAAGCACCAAATCAAAGAAAAAAGACTTATTGGTTAACAGAAGTCTAGTCTATGAAGGATGTTATTATTAGTCAATATTTATAAGAAAGATGGATCAGATCCCTCTAAATTCCTTTCAGTTATTCTTTAAACCATGATCCTTTTTGGACAACTATTCCATTTACAATAACCTCAAAAATAAAATAAAGTACTGGGAATTAAATTAACCAAGGAGGGGAAAGACCTCTACAATGATAACTACACGATGTTGAATAAAGAAACCGAAGAATTTAGAAAATAGAAAGACATACCATATTCTTGGATAGGCAGAATTAATATTGTCCAAATGGCTATACTACCAAATGCAATAGACATATTCAATGTGTGTAGGTACCTGCATACATACACTCCCTAGGTCTGTCCATTTAGAAGGCACAGAGCAATGACACCCGAATAGCAATGAGTGTTCAAATCACCCAGATCATGTTTTCTCAATACCATTCTCCAAAAATAAATACTGGAGGATTCCAGGACTGGGAAGGCAAGTATACAATAAATTTGGAACTTCTTGCTATGCCAAAGAATTAAGAGTGGTGGGATGAGTTAAAAAATAAAAAAAATTAACCTGTCTTGAAAAATTTCCTACTGACTAAATCAGCAGCAATAGGAGTATAAAGATAAATAATACTAATGAAGCATTACAATTGAGTGTTATTGTATAGAATACAAATCATACTAGACACTGTGGTGCACTATTGTAATCCAAAGACTCCTTATGCAGATGCAGGAGGATTGCAAGTTCGAAGCCAGCCTGGAAAATTTAGCAAGATAATGTCTCAAATCAAAATATAAAAGGACTGGGGAAGTAGCTTAGTGGTATAGTAACTCTTAGTTCAGTCCCCAGTAAAGGAAATTAAAAAAAAAATACAATCCATGAGTCTATACAGTAACCAAAAGGAGAAATGATGAATGAATATTTTTCCTATTATTGGAATGCAAATTATGAGATAATGAAAATAGGAACTCACCCTTTATCAATGATCATAGTGGTTGCTGATCCACACAGGAGTCACCACAGTGGAATGAAACTCAAGTTTAATAATGAACAAGATTCTGGAGTAATATCAGAGTATCACCATTCATATTAATCAAGTACAAAGAGGAAAATGGTAATCTGATGGTGAAGTTTGACGGACAGCAACATAAGCAGGTGATCAGTTTTAACATCACCTGCAGTGGGATGGGACTAGAAAGTACCAGGATGGACAAGACTGCAGAGCCACGATGTGGTGGTTAGTCACTTATGTGAGGAACACAGTGAAGAGTGATCCTCAGGACCTCTCCTGTCTTTACTCTGAGGATACATCATTTCTTGCTTGCTTCCAGAAAGCAATTGAGTGATCATACAGGACAGGAATCATCTTTCTAGAAAGTAGTACTAAAAGTACTAGGGAAAAAGGTGTATCATGTGGATAGTGTGCTCTCAAGTGATTCACAAAAACCAGTAGTAACAATGGACACAAATGAGACACAGTGATGGGAGCAAACAGTGCAGTGTGGACAGTTAGGGAATCTAGTGAAAGGGTTATGCACATGCAGCTTTACATCTCAAATTATTTCAAAATAGATAACCAGACCAATCGCTCAAACAGGGTGAAGAATTTTCTTCACAATTATAGGATATCCACACATCTGCTGGAATGGAGGATTTTTTTTCATTTCAGTGCCCCAAGCATGCAAGGCAAGCACTCTACCATTGAGCTACATACTCAGCCTTTTTTTGATAATTTTAGCATTGGTAAGAGAAAGCTCAAATGCTAGATATGAATAAAAACTAAGCAGAATAAAATTCTAAGAAAGTAGTGAACATTAATGAATTCTCATGATCAATTCTTGTCTTATTGTCTTCTTAAACAATGAACAGAAAAGCAAAAAATCCAAAGAAAAACCAAGATTCTCATGATCTTTTCTTGAAATATTGTCATCATTTTCAATAATGATAGTGTTATCCAACATAAACCAAAAATAAGAAAATGAGAGTGACCCTTCACACATCAGAGACTATTTGAGTCCAGTAGATAGGAGAAAGTTTGGAAACAGTGCAGCCAGAAAAATATGACCTTCTCATGAATAAAAAACCAGAAATGAGAATAAGCATGAAAACCAATTCTTGCTATGTTTGTAACAGTAAAAACAAAATAAAAACTTCAAGACTTACTACATTTTATAAGCCTAACAAAGCACAAAACAATGGCCTCCTCCTTTGTAGAGATGCACACCACTAAGACATAAACTCAGTGTGAACTCTGGAATAGAGGAGACCCTTAGTATATTGAGTCAGTAGTCTCCCAGGTAAAAAAAAAGATAAGCAAGAGAAATTGGGAGTGTGGCTCAGGGGAAGAATGATGACCCAGGGAGCACAAAGCCCTGGGTAAGATCTGTTAATCCACACTCCTCCACACCCCAACAAATAAGAAACGGCGGGGGAGGGATAAAGTGAAGGGCAAGGTAAATATACATTCCCACAGTATGTTTGAACATCTATTCAATATGCATGTGGTCAATCACATTACTTTCTACAAAAAATTTTGTCAACATTTCACGAGTCAATTTTAATGAGTCAATTTTCATGAGTCAATTCTAATTCACTAAATGGAATCCTTTTAGTCTAGTTTATTCCAAAGGGATGAAAGCATGTGTCTATACACCAGCACAAAGACTGAAACACAAATGCTCACAGTAACTTATTGGTATTAGGCAGAGCCTGTGACGCCTGAGATAGGTCATTAAAGTGGTCTTTTAAAAAGTTCATATACATACTTGATATTTGATAGTAGTTTTTTCTCAACTGTTTTCCTACAAAATAGAAAGCCACTCTTCACTTTTTCCCGATAGCAGAGGTTATGGAAACTTAACACAGCCCCTTCAGGAAATGTCTTCAGGTCCCTGGAGGTCATCTCAGGGAGGTCACTGTTGCTTCTTTGTAAAAATGGGATATAATCCTGGTCATTACTGGAAGACATCTTGACATATTCTGCCTTTCTGTAGAGGGGGAAACAATGTAAGTTGATAGTCCATATAAATGTGATTGTAAACCCTTGCTACTATATTTAAATCAATTCTGTTTTAAACAGTGCTGCACTAGATTCCTTTCTAATAGTCAGCCCACATCACTATGATGAGAACAATCTTTGAACCCATAATGGAAGGAAAAACAACTTTGAATCCTCAATTAGATGAAACACTCAAAATTAGATGCCAAATAATTTCCTGATAATTAAAAAGTACCCAAAACTCATAATGGAGGGAAAAGACAGGTGAGCATTTTAAGTGCCTGGCTTAGTACTTGAAAACATAGTATGACACAACTTACATTGATGGATAGCCTACACAATCATTATATGCCACATTTTTTTTTTGAGTTTATAACATTGTTACTATGAATGCAAGCTTAGTCAAGCAGTCAAGCACAGGTGAAAGCTCTCTGAATTTATAATTCTAGACTTTATATTTCTGGTTGTTATGCACCTTCAATCAGCTGAGAAAGTAAACTTCATCATAATTTTTCACAATGGCAAATCATTTCCTTAATGGTCATTTAAATTCTAGCAAAATTTTAAATTAACTATGAAAATTATTAAGTAAATCAAGCCAACAGTTAAGAAGCTCTATACTTTGAAGCAAAAACTGAATATTACATTCATAAAGTAGATTTAAAACATTTCACTGAATAAGTTGCAAAGGCCCATTAAAATATTTGATTAGAGTAAGACATTCATGCGAACTGGTCTTGTGCAAGAGGTTTGAAATGTTACCTGCAACAAACCTAACTTTGTTTTTGAAAAGACAATGTCATCCATGAAGGAATTTCTCTCTGTCCCTAAGTTTTTCAAAAATAACAAAATTCTGAAAAACAATTAAGTAGGAAAATGAGGTAGCACACTCAGTCCTTAAGACTATGGGGTCAGCAAACATCAGGAAACAGAGACTGAGAAAAGCAAAGTTATAAAGCTAACTATCAGTGATGCACAGGCATACATATTAATATTGTACTTTCCTCTAACACAGTGCTAAGGGCTTTCCTAAATTAAAGAGGAGAAAGGCATGTGGAAACTAGTCACTGGAATAAACCATGATAACCCTTTCCTTACTAGCATATTAAAATTATATCACAGAACAGAGACCTAATATGATAATGAGACAGGTAGCCCATGAAGTCTACTTCTTCTATGATGAAAAGAGCCCAGGTGGGCTCTAAGACTGCACTTCTATATGAAATGACATCACTGAGTTTCTGCCTGGCTATATGCAATTAAACACACACACACACACACACAAAAAAAAAAAAAAACAACTGTATATTTCTCTTTCTTATTGAATGACTGTTAATCCCATTCCCACCTGCTGCCTTCCCTATATTAGAGCTTAAGAATCAAAGCCTTGTTCCTGCCAAACAGTATTCCTGTCTGATTTTCCTTTGGGGGAACACAGGAACCTGCAGTACTGGTAACAAAAATGGTGTGTACTTCAATCTGAAAATATTAAATGTGCAAAATTAGAAAGTGTGGGAAAAATCTAAAAGAAAATGCTCCTACTGCCTTCTAATAGCTAAATGCAATCCATTTCTTCAAGCAAAACAAAAGAGATTCATCCAAAGAATTAAATCTGATCTCTAAAGATAATTCACATTATTTTTCATCAAAACATAACATCTTCATTCCTGAAGTGAGCTTCATATTTTTGTACTCCAAATTTCCAATAGCAATGGTACATAAAGAAAAAAAGAAGACAAAACAAGAACAATTTCAATACCTATAACTTTCCAGGAATTCCCACCCTTAGGTCTTTCCTAGAAAAGTCCCAAAGATTCCCAACCATGTATGCCAGTATTTAGATTATGATTCCATTTAGCATTAAAATGGTCTTCGAGTTCAGTCATAGAGTAGGAACTTTTGCCCTATCTTTCTCTTTGCTGTAGCCTGTCTCCTCTATTTAAAGTAAATAAAAGAATAATATTAACAGAAATATCTTCTTTAGCTTTTTATTGCAAAACCACAATTTCCAAAAATCATATTTGTATTTGAAAATTAATTGCATTTGAAAATTGAATTTTCACTTAATATCATAATATCTAGTTATTTCAGCCCTTTGGACATCCTCACACCCTAATTCTCAAAGATTCATATAGAATAAAAGTCTAATGAACCACAACTACTATAAACACAATGAACCACAACTACTATAGTCACTAGCAAGAAGTCAGGAGCAATCACGTTAAGAATTAGATTTGTAGAACTTCTCTAGGCATGATAGATTATTGTAGTGTTTTTCTTCCTAGGTATGGAAGCTCATCCCATGGAAAATCAATGTTTAAGAGATGGTTTTATTCAGAGTTCAAAAAATGAAACAGGGGAATATTTACTCATAAATCAGTTTCTTGACTCTAGAGGTTACAAATATAAGATACAAATAATGAGGAAGGGGGACAGGTTATTAAAAACGGGGAATATCCATATATTTTCTGGGAATAGGAAAGATCTTCAACAAACTCAAATCCCTCCTATTTTCACTCTTTTTATGAAAGCCCCAGGGAAAGTCATTGTTAGAAATCAAGGACATCTATGGAGCCAAAATTCCTCTAGATGTCTTTGGTCACTTGTTCTTTGTGATCATGCTGGAAAGATTTCAGAGGAGTTGCTCAGAGTAGCTATGGCATGAGTTTATTAGAAGAGACAGGAAAAAAAGGAGACAATGATCTTCTCAAAGAAGAGAGGGAAGGTGCAGCCCTCCTGACCTCTAGTTTTATTGGGGACCCAGGGAAGTTTCCAGAGTCACACCAGGTCCACCTCTTGACTTCTCACTGATAGAAGGATTGCATTAGACTATCAAGTCACCACTGCAAATGGTCTTTTGCCATGAGGGGACATTTTAATATCATAACAATATGTTAAAAATTCAAAGCAACTCTGAGTCACTTTGGCCCGTGTTGACCAGTTTTAATTAGGACTTGTTCTTACAAATTTTATTGATAGTGTGCTTTGCTTTTACTTTTTCTCTCTTTCTTTTTTTTTTTAAGAAATGTCATTTAAGATCACATTTTCTTTTTTTAAATTTATTTGTTCTTTTTATATAAACATAACAAAGAATGTACTTTGGCATATTATGCATACAGGGACTATAACTTATTCTAATAAGGATCCTATTCTTGAGGTTGAACATGATGTGGAGTTACCGTGATTGTGTATTCAAATAAAAGGCTAAGAAAGTATGTCTCATTAATTCTATTGTCCTTGATATTTCCCTCCCTACTCCCTTCCCTTCATTTTCCATTGTCTAATCAATGGATTTCTATTCTTCCCTTCCCTGTTCTCCCTTGTTGTGGATTAACATCCACATATCAGAGAGAATGTTTCGCCTTGGGTTTGGGGAGACTGGCTTATTTAACTTAGTATGATATTCTCCAGTTCCATCCATTTACCTGCAAATGCCAAAATTTCATTCTTCTTTATGGCTGTGTAATATTCCATTATTCTGTCTCATTGAGTCCTGGAATCTGCCCTGTATAAAAGTCACAAAATCCCTCCTTCAGAGAACTTGTGTTCTTTTTATTAACAGGAAGGAGTCTTTGGCCCTGCATTTCTCCAGCAGATAAAATGTTGTTTACTGATGAATCTTAGGCTAGATGGAGCTTCAGGTAAATTGCTTTTAAAAAGAAAGCACGTGGAGGTTAGCACAGTTTATATAATTGCCCCCCTGAACCCCATGTTTCCACCACTCACATCTGTTATCTGTCATCATCTTCTCTTCTCCTTTCTCTTCTCCTTTCCTAAGGTTGGCCTCACTAATCTGGCACTGTGACAAGATGAACAACAGCAAAGAGGGATGATTAGAAATTTATAGAATCAGGAGATTCAAGGGGAAAACAAGAGGAATAGGCTAAGATCAAGCTGAGTGCTTGAGTTAGAATTTACCAGAAGCTTTACATCACTGGATCTAAAACAAAGTCCTTCTGAAACAGAGAGCTCCTGAATTTCACATGAGAATAAAAACTTGCACAGGCTGAAGATATATGTCAAGAAAATTAAAACTGACATAGTCTCTGGTTAAACACAGCCTAGTTATACTTATATGCTTACCTATCTTTTCTATAAATGTTAACCTCTTTTGGCACCAGCAGAAAAGCAATATAGCTACTTTTCCACAGTTTGATCAAAGTGCATAAAATACATTTTTTTCTTTTTACATCACTTGCCTTTTATAAAAGAGTAAGCAGCCTAATCTGGTCTGCAAGGATTATGTGTGTCTTATTATGTATGCAGGACTAGAATTGCTGGTATCAATAACATCAGTGCTCTTATGACTAAAATAAATATGGATTTAAATTTTAACTGAGTTCATTTATCACTGTGTATTCAGTCAGCAGATACTAAAATTAAAACTAAAATAGAGGTAGTATCCCAAATGTTTTGGATATTAAGGGGTATTTTGAGCATGCAAGAAGAGCATGGGAGCCAAAAACTATTGCCTAAAACATTTATTTCTGGAATGAGGACCCAGACTCACAGACTTGCCCCAATATGACAGAGAGGGAGTAGATATCATAATTTATTTGAGAATATTTTAAACATCTCAAGAACAGGATGTTTTTTATATCGTCCCTTCACATACAGTCAATTATTAGTCAGGATGAAGTTTAATCAAGCTCGTAAGCTAATAAAATGTTCTGGGCTTCTTACCAGTGACAAATAAACAGCTCATGTGTACACTGATTGTTCTTACAAGTCATCATTTGAGATAAGCTGGGAACTTTAAAAAATTCCAAAGTGCTAGCAAATTGATCTCCTTACCCTTAAAAGGCTGAATCCAAATTGCCAACTACAATCAGGTCCTATGTAGTGGATAAAATTTAAGGTAATACCAGCCAGACAGAGCTTCAGGTAAGTTGCTTTCAAAAAGAAAGCAAATGGGGGTCAACACAGTTTATAAAATTGCCCCCCGATCCCCATGTTTCCACCACTCACATCTGTTATCCGTCATCATCACCCTTTCTCTTTTTCTTTCCCAAGGTTGGCCTCACCAATCTGGCACTGTGACAAGATGACCAACAGCAGAGAGGGGTGATATACTTAGTAGTCACATCTATTACACACAAATGTCACAGGGCAAGACTGAAAGAAGAGGTTTTGGAGGCAAAAGCCGATGCAATGTGAACAGCAAATTGAATAAAGGTAATAATGGATTACAACCCACATAACAAAATAAACACCCATGAGTCAATACTAATATAAATTTGAATAAAAGAAGGAAAGGGGAAATTCTTCCTTACAGGAAAATATAAAAGTGTAGAAAAAATGAACCATTTTTTTAAAACCCATCCTGATATTGACATAATATCATTTACAACATGTTCCAATAGTTGATGCCAAAATTCATCAGTGGAGGTTTAAGAACAAACAGGATATTGACATAACACAAGTGTTTCTCCCAAGATATGTCTTAATTACAAGGAGAAGATGATGATGACTCCTGGCCAACATCACCTCCACCAAGGCTGACATCATTAGCAATGAGAGGCACCAACATCACACACCCCTGATATGGTGCCTGGGAAGGCCATTCACTGCTGTGGTGTTTCTCAGAAGGCAGGACCTCAAGGTGATCATGAGAAAACATCAAACAAATAAAATGTGGTGAATTCTACCCATAAATTCTACCCATAATTCTACCCATAAACCCATAAATTTACCCATAAATTCTGCCCTTGATACTGTTTATGGGTAGAATTATTTATTCTACCCATAAACAGTATCAAGATCTTAGGGGAAAAAAAGCTGAAAAATTATTATAGGGAGGAGAAAACTAGATCTATAGCAGTGAACTATAATGTGAAAAACTGGATTGTATCCTGAAGAGAAAAAGGGTAGTAGAGGGACAATAAATCTTGGAATAAAGTATGTAACTAATGTATTACAAATAATTTAATTAGTAATATGAATCTAATTAATAATACTATAGTAGTCTGCAATGGATATTTATTAGTTTTGATGATTGTACTCTAATTATGCAAGATGTTTTGAAGATTTTCCACTTTTTTAAACTTTTCATTAAGTCAAAAATTATTTCAAAATTAAATGAACTCAGCCACATAGTGAGGCGCTGAGTAACATAATGAGACTCTGTTTTTAAAAAAGGAAATAAAATGGTTGACCCAGCTATTCCACTTCTTGGTCTATACCCCCAAAGTCTTTAAAAACAGCATGATATAGGGACACAGTTACACCAATGTTTATAGCAGCACAATTCACAATAGCTAAATATGGAACCAACTTAGATGTCCTTCAACAGATGAATGGATAAAAATATGTGACTTATATACACAATGGAATATTACTCATCAATAAAAGAGAATAAAATCATGGCATTTGCAGGTAAATGGATAGAGTTAGAGAAGTAATGCTAAGTGAAGTAAGACAATTCCAAAAAACCAAATGCTGAATATTTTCTTTGGTATAAGAGGCTGATTTATAGTGGGATAGGGAGAAAAAGCATTGGAAGAATAGACGAAGTCTAGCTAGGGTAGAGGGGTTGGGGGGGAAGGGAGGGGGCATGGAGTTATTAATGATGGTGGAATGTGATAATCATTATTATTCAAAGTACAGGTATGCAGACACGAATTGGTGTGAATATACTGTGTATACAACCAGAGATGTGAAAAATTGTGCTCTATATGTGTAATAAGAATTATAATGCATTCTGCTGTCATACATAATTTTTTTAAAAGTAAATAAAATGGGCTGGGAAGTGGCTCAGTGATTAGCTTTGCTGGGTTCAATCTCTGGTACCACCTCCTTAATAAAATAAAAATAAATATAAAACAAGCAACATTTTTCAATATTTGTATTAGAAGTGTAGTATTGGACTTAATCTACCATCATTGTTCCTGAAGTTTTCCTTATCAAAATCTATACAGCCCAGTCAAAGCTTATTCTATGAAACATTGTATTGTGAAGAATGACAGCAAAAATCTCCCTTCCTGGCTAATATGGCATGTTTGTAATTAACTGATATTCAAATGGCATGAACAACGAGATTCCTCTAGAAATCAGGCTTGTGGAGATGTCTCTGGCACACTGAGAAAGGACACAGAGCAGGAAGCTTATAGTTTCCTCCTCCTTGTTGGCCTTCAACATGAGCTGCTCTATGAACAACTAGGGGAGATATAAACTCACTACCAGGTTAGGTCAAGGGAAGAAGAGAAGGAAGGAAGAAAATAAAAGAGGGTGATAGGAACAAAGTGAGACACGGAGGAATAAAAACATAGAGATGGACAGACAGACATGGTACACATTAACAAAGTTCAGTAGTATTTTGTTACCAATGAACTCTCACCTTCCTTATCTATTAATACTGCACCATAACACCTACCAGGAAAAGCTTTGCCCAAGCTCTATGTGTGTGTGGGGGGAGGGGTTACACACACACACACACATGCACACACGCAAGGTAGGGACAGAACCAGGGCAACATATATACTGAGCATGTGCTCTACCACTGAGCTCTGCCTTTATCTCCTAACTTGTCCCAGCTTTGAGTGACCCTAGGAATTCTCAAATTCCTCCTATACATATGTGATGACTAAAATTCCTACCTGGAAGCTAAGAGTGAACATGGGAATGATTATAAATGACAAATGCACACAGTAGCATTTGGTTGCTCATTAATGGCCACTTCCTTCTATTATGCAAAAGACTTAAAGAATTTTTTTTGAAAAATTTTCCACATTTTTATAGGTACATTATAGTAATACATAATGGTAGGGTTTTGTTATGTATCCATACATGAAAATAATATAACAATATTATTTGGCCAATATAAGATCTAAAGATCTTAAGCCATCTCAAACTCATGGAAAGGGTGAGGTAAAGTATAATGTTTTCTTCTTCCTTCTCAGTATTCTGCTGTCCCTTCTCCCCACCCTAAAGTACAAGCAAGGTGGACATGATTGAGGTAGTGCTGTTGGAAAAGGGAAGCAGAAGGAATTGACATCTAGCTGAAGATATGATAAGTTTGGGTACCTCTCAGACTGTCTTCCTATATTTCCTCTTTTTTTTTTTCTACTGGGAATTGAAACCAAGAACTCACAAATGCTAGGCTCTCCTGCCATTTTTTGAGACAGAGTCTTACTAAATTGCTCAGGCTGTCCTTGAACTTGAAATCAGCCTGCTTCTATCTTGAATAGCTAGGATTACCAGTATGCACCACCAGGCCTGGGTAGTCCTTTCTCTTTCTTTGTAAGTCACTAACTTCCAATGGACCCAGAGGGAGATTCAAAGCTTTATTAACTTTCTAGACACTTCTGGCATTAACTTTTGAAGACATCTTGTGTGTGTCACATGGGAACATAGAGGAGACTGAGTAACCATAATGGAAACATCCTAAGTGCTATCCTATAATGCATAAAACACTGAATGATCTAAGTGAGCTTCTTAAGATGGTTTATTGTAGTTGCAATTTTTCTTGTCCTAAGTGTTGTTACCAGAATCCTAAATCTGACAACTGACTGACTTTGTGTCCCAATCAATCAGGTCTGGGCGCTTGCCTCAAAAACCAAACAGAAAAAGTAATAGCAAAAAGCAGGTATTAGGCAGGAATTCAGGGACACCAAGATTATGGAGGCAGAGTATAAGAAAAATGCCACTGGAGGACAATACAGGGAGATGAGTCATCTTGTCCCTATTTATAAGTCCAATTATCATGCCATCTCCCACTGGAGGTCTTATGGCCATGAAAACTTCTGTCACAGGATTGGTCTTCTAAAACAACCAATGGGAGTAAGGCGGACAGTGTTCTAACTAGGTTTTCTAAAGTAATATTTAACGCTATTCTAATCAGGGCTTATAAAATAACCAATAGAAGCAAATGGGGTAAGGAAAATAATGCCCCACAGCTCAGTATTATGACACTAATTTTTACTCCCTTGGGTCTTGAGCTTCCCTCTTTTGCTGTGTCCACTCCACTCTACCTTACAGAGTGTCATTTCCACCTTCACCTCAACAAATCTGTGCTTTGCCTGCTACTCCTGTGTGTGTTGCTCAGTTCTTTGTTCAGGACATGAAGAACTTGGACCCCAACTGGACTACACTGTTTAAAGTTATACCTCAATCAGTATAGCAATACCAGGAAACAAAGGAGACCACATTTCAGCATTGTCTTTGGGTGTACTAACTATGAGCCTTCAGATCACAAGTAGACAAAGGGGGACCAGGAGTCCTGGGAAAACTGTGGTCTGGGGGATCATTATGTCAGAATTTATCAGGGGAAGGTCTTTTGTCAGATTAGAAAATTGGGGATGCTTATTTATACTTTTAGAAATTTAGAACCTGAAGTTTTGGTATTATATTTTTCTGTATTATTTGTGTTTTTTAGTACTGATTTCAATGTGCATTGTAATAAGCTGGTTAATTTTTAAAGTTAGTTATTAAAACTCAATATTCACAACTACTCCCAGAAAAATTACAAACAGGAGCTCAATAACTCTTCAGCAAATCATCCAAACTTGTGGACAAACTTTGTGTCTTGGGAATAAGTAAAAGACAGAATACATTTGTCAATACTTTTCAAATAATGTTAACAAATTTCTCTTCCATCCATAGTAAAGCCCATGCTCAGTAAGGTTTTGTCCATCCAATATCAACCCTATGTTTGGAGACAGGTAAGGTTTTACCTGAACCAAGACACACCTAACACACGACAAGACCCAGAGTCCGTCGCACCACCACATCATTTTCTGAAAAGGCATCCCACAAACCTTTAATTGTCAGTTTGTATTTCATGCTCACTTTCAACTGAAACTGGCAGGGGTTACAAATGTAACAAGGACCCAGACTTCACTGGACCCTACAAATACCCAATGGGTAACTAAACATAGGATTTTAAAAAAATGGATTCTCTGCCTCCTTTTTTCATCTTTCTCCTTTGTTCTTAGTCAACTTGGATTCTAGGACCAACATGTCTGATGGATAAACATCTTGTGGAGAATAAGAACTGCCACCCAGGCAACAGCAACTTTACTATCTCCAACAAGACTCCACCGGATCAGTCCTGACCTAATGATCATCCAGGTCACATTTGGATCAAGACAGATGGACTGTGCTTTTTTCTGATCCACTTGTCTATAGATCCTAGAAGTTCTTGTCAGTACCTTGAAGACAATGCTGGAGACACTGGTCCCCTTTTTCGTTCTCATGTAGCAGTACTGATTAAAGTTCCTTTCCTGCTTTTAATCATTAATTTTTCCATTTGATTTTAGGGGCAAATGATCAGACCTCATTTGTTGGGACTCCCAGAGTTGAAGCTCTGCTCTAGGACTCTACCAATACAAACTCAGTCATCTCATTCTAGCTGTGTGCTCTTTTCTCACAAAAAAAAAAAAAAAAAAAGGCACATAATATCCATCTTCCTTTCCTGCCACACAAATTTGCTCACTTGACTTAATAGTGGTTCAGGCAACCAAGAGCTTAGGTCTCAGGATGGGTGTGCTCAGAAACAGAGCATCAACAGTCTTTAAATAAACTCTCAAAGGAGTAAGCTGGACCTTCCAAACAGGCCCAAAGAAGTAGTTTCCTGTCAGTAATGATGTTAAGCATCTGTGTTGTGCAGTTCCTGAAGGGCTTTCCCCAAATATCATTGGCTCCCTTCCAGGCCTGCCCCCTTCCAGTGTGTCCCAGAGACAGTTGGGAATCCCCATGAAAAACACACCCCCTTAAGACTAAGAGAGTAGGAACTATGAGAGGGGAAATGAGACAGTCAGACCCAAACCCAGCCCTCCACTTCAGCTAGAGGAAAGGCACTCCCAGGACCTTACTTACAGCCCATCTGCCATTAAAAGTATGGTGTGTGTTCCTTGCTGCTGTTCACCCTCTCAAGCAATCTTATGGACCTCAAAACCCAGATACATCATTAAAGCCTGGATGCCTTCTCCTAATATCTCTGAGGATAAACTAGATAAAGAATGAAACTGTTAGGGAATCTCTGCAAAGGCAAACTCCCAGGGCCTTTAACTTGTTACTGTACATGATTTGTACTTTCCCCATCTTTGTGTTTTCTTAACAACTGCCAGGACTCCTCCTAACACAAGGCAAGGATTTCTTACAAGATAGCACCAATACAAGGAGCAAACATGCTCCTGGGCTCCAAACTGACAGTCTACTACTCCAGGCAGAAGTGTTTGCATACAAAAACAGCACTCATGCTTTGAAAACATACACCCAACTGATGAAAATTCCTGCACTCTAGCCTATGCCTACAACATGTACATGTGAAAAAGAACCAGTCCCTTTCTTTACTCAAGCAAGCAGCCAGCCTAACAGGGTCAGAGCTGGGCCTCCCTTCTGGCTACAGAAGAAGTCCAATACAGCTTCCTGGTGTATCACTAGATTCACTTTCATTTTGCCAACAAACACAGAAATTCCTGTCTCACAATCCCTTAGTGGTGGCCTGGGGGCTGCCCTTCCATCCTGAGTTCTGGGGACACGTGCTGTCTGTGGACCCAGGAACACAGCCAACAGCTGCAGCAGAGACCCTTCCAGATCAAGGACCAGATGACTCCACCAGGGCCCTGACCTGGGGGCCAGACACTCACCTGGAGCGGCCGCCTGGGAAGATGAGAAGCTTCCCCTTTCAGGACTGCAGGGGCCTAGGTAGTGGCTTGGAGGCCGCAAGGAGGCTGCGTGGGCCAGTGGATGCGGCTTTGCCACAGGAGGCACGGGTCCGGGGCCAGGGCGCGGGTGGCCTCTCCCTGGTTGGCGAAGGGACAGAAAAAGAAAGGCACAGCACCCCCTGCCAGTCAGCAATAAACATCCAGGGACCTGACAGCCAGATTCAAGAAGAGAGCCCAACCCAAAACTTATTTTTCTTTTTTTCTTATTCTTTTCTTTCCGCCTCCCCTTTCCCCTCCCCCTCCTCCTCCCCCTCCCGCCTCCCCTTCCCCCTCCTCCTCCCTCCTCCCCCTCCCCCTCCTCCTCCCTCCTCCTTCCCCTCCATTTTACAAACAGAAAATGGGTATATGATTAAAATAGAGAAGGACACAGAGTGTGTCTATGTTGTAATGGAGGATAAGATCCACGGATGCCAGGATAGGGCCACCTTGGTTCATATAATTTGCATTATACAGCAGATAGTGAACAACTAAGAAATAACTCATTTGAGCTTGGTGTGGTGGTGCAGGCCAGTAATCCCAGCTACTGAGGAGGCTTTCAAATTTGCCTTTCAAATATGAGGTGAGCCAGGACAAGTTAAGAGATCCTATCTGAAAATATGAAATAAAATGAAATGGGCTGTAACTCAGTAATAGAATGGTTTCCTAGTATGGGCCAGGACCTGGATTCAATCCCTAGCAGTGCTAAATAAACAAAAATAATTCATTTGGTTATAAGGTTAACAGTTACATCCAGTGAATACATTGAGAAAAACAAATACTGATGTTGGTAATTAACTTGGAGAGTCAGATAATACAGCAGCAGATATAACAATAGTCTCTGCTTCATAGGCTGAAATGTTAAATGTTGAGAGTTCAACATAATAAAATTTCAATACTCATACAAGTATTTTATTTAAGTATATTTTTATGCAAGTAAAATGTGCCTATAAAATAAAGTACAGAAAATCTCATTAGACAGCTTAATGTATATTTGCAATGTGTATATCTGTATATCTGCTACCCCAATTTTCAAAAGGGCCTTAATAATTCCTCAGAAGCTTCTCTTACACTCCTTCCTAGCCATTATCCTTTACGGAGGTTACCACTGTGCATTATACATTAGTTTTTGTCTGTTTTACATTGTTTAATATTTATTTATTTAAATATTAGTGCTTTAGATGGTGCTGTGGATTGAACCCAGGGCCTTACTCAAACACTAACTCTATTACTGAGATACATCCACATCCTGTGAGGATTCAAATAACTTTCTTCATTCTCTTGTTGATTCTGCAGTCTTTCCTCCGCCCCTCACATAGGTCCTCACCAAAGTCACTGAGGATCTCTTCATTGCCAAATTCTCTGGGCTTTTTTCAGCTTCTCTGGCATTTGATCCCATGCCATTTGATAGTCAAGAAATTTTCCTTTTTGGATTCTCTCTCACTCTTCCTGGGTTTCTCCTTGCCATATTCGCTTTCTTCATTTTCTTTCTTAAATTTGTTTAGACAATGTATTCTCTATGACTAGGTCCTTAGCTTTATCTTAGATGATCTTTCCAATAGCAAAGCTTCAACTAGTACTGGTATGTGATGACTCCCAAGTCTTTCACCTCTTTCATGAGCTGGACACCTTGTGCCAGATTCTACCTGACATCCTGATGGGATGTCTCACAGGCATCTTATCCCTAATAGTCCTAAACCTGTCTTATCATCCCCCCCCATCCAAACATGACTCAGTCACAATCTCTACCTGAATGAATGTTACCATCACCCACCTGAACACCTTATCTCAAACCTGAGTGGTATCTGAGAAGTCTTCCCTTATCCTTCTTATAACATCCTTCTACTTCCTTACGACTTCTCACTTCTGAGAGGCCTTCTTTTATATGGTATTCTTATTAGTAGTTAAGTCCTCATCTTCTCTTTCCTGAGTTACTCATTTTTTTTTTCACTAATTTGATTGTTTAGGAACAATTAATTGCGAATGTATTCAGGCCTGGCCCTTAAGTGTGGTAGGTGATATGAAAGAAATGGATGGGGATAATGCCTTCTTCCTTTGACTTCCCTTTCTTCACATTTTCTCAGCAATTGTAATACACACACTTGATTCTGTAACAACATTTCCTGGCCAGGCAAGGAAAAGAAACATATTCTATTTCTCAGTAAATTCAGACAAAAAAATGGTAATAAACTTGGGTACCCCTTCAAAGGGAGACTTTGGAAGAGACTGAAGCTGGGTCTATAAGACCTTTAAGTTGAGATGTCACTGATGTTTATGCTCAATCTAGGTCATGATCATTTTACCATGTCATACTGAAAATGTCACCACTGTCTGGACAGGTTGGCATATATAACCAGGAATCTGATTTTACTGGCAGTAGTAGTAGATCAGATTAGTTCAGCAATAAATATGTGAAAACTTTTGAAGAAAAAAAAAAAGAATATGACTGGGGAAGAGGGTTCCCTATAGGGAAAAGGCTTTGAAACCTGAATCAAGAATGGGAGCCATTCAGAGGAGGATAGAATTGCAGGAATGAATGTTCTAAGGCAGAAAAACCTTCAGAACATTCCAGAAGTTGAGTGAAGCCAGATATCAGACAGTGCCAGCAGATGAAAATAGAAAGGTGAGGGGGGCCAGATCCTGTAAGTCCTGTGAACTTTGATAAGGGGATTATGATGGGAAGCTGGGGTTGAAGTATGGTGTGATACATTTATTAAAATGTTAAGACTCTGAAAACCATGGGAACCACAGTTTGGATGGGAGCCATTCCCCTTTGTCCCTTTGTAGTTCAGCATCCTCATGTGTGTCTCCAGCACTACTGCTTCTGACAGATGATTAATGCAGGTTGTTCTTCCAGCTGACATGCTGTAGTCACCTCACCTTGAAGATGAAACCTGGATAACAGACTAGAATTTCACTATATGGTCTTTGTTTACTTATTCAGAACTGCTAACCCCAATAAATACCTGGTACTTCAACTCATCAATTTTGATCCTCAAAAAGATCTCCAGACATACTACTACATTCCTGTTTGTTTGTTTAGTTCCTATTGATAAAGAAAAAAATATTCAGCAATAAGTTTTAAGACCCCATAAGGTACACTTTACTCAGGACCATAGTGATATGTATGGGGACAGTGCAACACGATCTTGCAGTGGACAGAGAGACTGGGCTGGACTCTGAATGCAGCATGAACATTCAGAGAATGGGAAATTATAGTCAGGATGTAATGTGGAATCAGTGGATGGAAAGTCACTAAGAGGACACATCAAGGGCCAGGGGGATTCTGGCTAATCCCACCTGACAGGATTCTTGTTGAAGATTGACCAGAGTGATCAAACATCACCTGAGTGATGTCACTCAGGTAAGGAATCTGAACAAACAGTCATTTTGATAAAGTGATTTAGCCAAGTTCTTTGTTAAAGCTGGACTTTACAAGGAAGTGCACAGATGGGCCTAAGAGCAGCTTCAGGAGACTGACTACAGTAAAGAATCTTTGTCACCTGTCATTCTTAAAGATCAGTTCAGGACCAGATCCAGGGAGAAGCTTTATTGCTGTGCAAACGAAGCAGCCCCTTCTGAGGTTTACTGATGTTCTGGGCATTTTATGCATCCTCAGGCAGGATTGTCATACTGGTTCATGCACCCATCACCCTCACAGGGAGGGAGGAAAGGACGCCATCATGCACATGGCAGTGTTGGCACATGGAGCTTCTCACTTATGGTTGGCAACATTGCCCCTTTCCCTCTTGTTCACCAGTATTTATCTTTCACTGGTGCACAGAGCCTTCCTTGAAGTTAATGACAAGTAAATCAATTCCAGGCTAATAATTATTTGGTTTATATATGTCACTTCTATTTTTTGTAATCTCTTCAAATATATGTTCTTTTTTCCTTTCTCTCTATGTTTTTTTTTTTTTTTCTGGTACTGAAGATTGGACATGCTAGGCAAATGCTCTATTGATTGACTAACATTCCCAGCCCCCTCTTCCCTTTTTTGATACAGGTCTCATAAAGTTTCCCAGGCTGACTCAAACTTGCAATACCCTGCCTCAGTCTCCTGAATAGCTGGATTACAGGTGTGAACCATTATGCCCAATCCATATGCCCTTATTTCATCTCTATGATAGCATTGTAAGAATACAGTGTGATATAGAACTAGGAAAGTATTTAGGTTCCCTATGAAAGTGGCAGCTTCACTTTGTGGCATATGGCCTGGTATCTGGGACCAAAGAAGACCTCTTGGTTCTACTCTCTTTATATCTGACATAGTTATATTTTTATGGCACTTTGATATCTTCTTTGAAAATAAATAAATTTGTAAGTAGCTTAACTTTTTTATGTTACGCTTGTTTATCCTTCTGTTAATTAGTTTTCAGAATTAATGGCTTATGAAATGATTTGTTTCTTGTTTAGTCTTAGGGGGAGGGATTTCTTACATTGTTTTATAGCTTGGAGCTATATATGTTTATTTTATAAGAATTCTGGATCTAGAAGTCCAATATCAAAGTTTGGGACTGCTATGCTAATTTTGAAAATGTGGGGATCCTTCCTTGCTTCTTCTAGTCTCTGGTGGTTGCAGAAGCTCTTGCCCTCCTTGGTGTTGCTATATTATTCTGATCCTCTGTCCTCAAGTGGTGTCCTCACTCTGTCTCTCTGTCTGTAAGGACACATAAATAACAAGTCCTTTATAAGGGCACTTGCCCCATTAATTTTTCATTTTATGTATTTGCTGATGGGACAATATAGAAGGAGAAGAGAAGGGAAAGGGGAAACACTGTGGTAAATATTGGCCAAATTACATTATTATATTGAATGTATTTATGAATATATGATGACAATTTCCACCATTATGTAAGACTGTAATGAACCAACAAAAATTTATGGAAACAATTTGAACAAAAATAATATTTTAGTATAACTATATTTCTGTTGTGAACTTTGTAAAACATGGAAGAGAAAAGGCCTCAAAACCATAGAATGTATGCAGCTCCTATGCTGGAATTTCTATGAAGAGTTAAGATAAATGTTAGGTATTATATTTTTCTTATCATTTTCTCATAATTAATGTCTATGAGAATAGCTGTATAGCTTCATTTTCATATTATTTTAGCTCTCTAAATGAACTGAGAAAACCAACAAAGTTCAATTATAATACAAAATGGTGTGTATAAACAAAAACATTGGAAGAAACCTTAAAAATGTCACTTTTTCAATATCTTGTTTAATATAAAAATTACTCCATTTATTTTCTTTCTCATGTGTCTCAATTAATTTGCAACTGAATTTAATTTTATACTAATAAAATAGAACCGATTTACTTTTTAATATGTAATAAAAGTTTTAATTCAGCAAATATTAATTGTAAGCAAGATTTTAAAAAAGTTTCTTAAGCCATTATAAAACTAAAGTTGTGGTTTTACACTGTTTCAAGAATACAATTCTCTTCTGAGAAGTGTCTGTTCAGTTCTTTGGCCCATTTATTGGTTGGGTTATTTGTTTTTTTATGATAAGGTTTTTGAATGTTTTATGTATCCTAGAGATTAGTGCTTTATTTGATGTGCTTGGGGTAAAGATTTGTTCCCATTCTGTAACCTCACAGATTGTTTATTTTGCTGAGAAGAAGCTTATTAATTTGAATCCATTCCATTTATCGATTCTTGGTTTTAATTCTTGTTGTATTATAAAGTTGGGGACTAATCCAACATGATGGAGATTTGGGCCTGCTTTTTCTTCCATTAGATGCAAGGTCTCTGGCTTAATCCTAAATCCTTCATCCACTTTAATGTGAACAGACACTTCTCAGAAGAAGATATACAATGGATCAACAAACATAGGAGAAAATGTCCAATATCTCTAGCAATAAGAGAAATGCAATTCAAACTACTCTAAGATTTCCTCTCACTCCAGTCAGAATGGCAGCTATCAAGAATACAAACAACAATAAGTGTTGGTGAGGATGTGGGGGATAAGGCACACTCATACATTGCTGGTGGGACTGCAAATTGGTACAGCCAATCTGGAAAGCAGTATGGAGATTCCTTGGAAAACTTGGAACGGACCCACCATTTGACCCAGCTATCCCACTCATTGGTTTATACCCAAAGGGATTAAAAACAGCATACTACAGGGACACAGCCATGTCAATGTTTATAGCAGCTCAATTCACAATAGCTAAATTATGGAACCAACCTAGATGCCCTTCAGTAGATGAATGGACAGAGAAACTTTGGTACATATACACAATGGAACATTATTCAGCATTAAAAGAGAATGAAATCATGACATTTGCAGGTAAATGGATGACCTTTGGAGAATATAATGCTAAGTGAAGCAAGTCAATTCCAAAAAAACAAAGGCCAAATGTTTTCTTTGATATGAGGACACTGACTCATAAGGGAGATGAGGGGGACGGAGCATGGGAGGAATGGAAGAATTTTAGATAGGGCAAAGGGGAGGGAGGGAAAAGGAGTGTGTATGGGGGTAGGAATGATGGTGGAATGAGTTAAATATCATTACTCTAAGTACATGTATGAAGGCAAGAATGGTAGTGAAAATACTTTGTGTACAGTCAGTGACTTGAAAACTCATGCTCTATATGTGTAATATGAAATGAATTGCATTCTGTGATTATGTACAACAGGTAAGAATAAATAAATAATTTAATAAAAAGATAAGCAAAACAATATAGTTCTCAAATACTACTGATCTTTTATTCAAAACTAGACTTTATTATCCATTTGAAGTTTAATTTTATTAAAAGGAGTCTATAGTTTGAAAGTTCATGAATTATCAGTAAGTATCAGCCAAATTTTGAGTTACCAGCTATTTTTTTTTAATAGGAGAGTGTCTCCCCCAATTTACATGGGGAAATTTATTTCTCAATAAAAGATAAAATTTTATTTTTCAATAATGTTCAGTAATGTGACCTTTAGAAAGTGAACATGACAAATAGAATACAGTGTTTTTTTCTTAAATTATTTATTTTCGGGTTGGGGTGTGGCTCAGCGGTACAGTGCTCATCTAGCTTCTTTAAGGCCCTGGGTTTGATCCTCAGCACCACATAAAAATAAATACATAACATGTAGGTATTGTGTTCAACTACAACTAAAAAAAATCAAATTTTTTAAAAAAATTATTTATTTACTCATTTATTTGTCCTAATTATACAGTTTGTATTATCAACTCACTTCATATTATATCATGAATCTACTATGGCATCCTGATTTTTGTTAATGGCTCTAGAATGTTATTAAAATATGATGTCTAAATATAAAATAATGATAAGCTTTAAACTTATGATTCATATAAAATTACTGAAAAATATCAATGTCATCCCTGGCATTGGATATATAAATGGTTCCAGATTTTATTATTATAAATAATGGTATGAATAACAAACATCAATATTTCTTTCATATTTGTGGCTATTCAAATCAAAGAGGCAAATAACAGGGACTGATATTACCAGATAATAAAAACTGACTTAGAATTTCTTTACAGAATTCTTTATAAAAATGTGTGGAAATTTACTAATTAGGTCAGTAAGTGTCAACTCATGTTTTAGATGCCACTTGCCAAACAATTTTCCAAAATGTTTATACCCATTCATAAAAGGAAAAAAAATCACATGATTCCTATCTGCCCAACTGCAAATATAGCAGACGTTTAGAAAATTATTTATTTGTGCTTGAATTTAAATAAAATATTATACACCAATAGGAATAAATTTCAGAACCTCAGATGTTGCTTCACAAAAGACAGAATTCCCTAAAACCTCTTCCAGAATTTAAAAAGAAAGGGACATATTTAAAATTTTAAGGCAGGGATTTCTTTTTAGTGGATTTATTCCAGAGAATAAAACACTATCAATATTTTTTTTAAAAAAAATCATAGTCCATTACCGATATCCAAAAGGGGGAAAGAAACTTCTCTAAATAAAAATAATATTTTTCATCAGTGAATATGCCAAAATGGCATCAAATTTACAATTCTTTAAGGTTTTGGATTTTTTCATGCAAATCATTTATATTTTTTTCTTTTATGAACTGTTGATTCTACTGACTCTAGAAAATATTTAATACTTTTGGGGAAAGTGTAGACCCAAGGTGTGATTAAAACACTTTTATCACAAAAATCACTGTGAAGACAAGGAAAATTTTCATTGAAATCGTGCTATTAGCCACTTGAGCCATAGTTCACCCAGAGGATGGAAAAATTGACTGTATGGCTCCTTTCACTATGAAACTGCCAAAGAGAGTAATCACTGGATATCTGTTCACCCAAGAAAATGGAAGGATCATGGCAAGAGCTGTCTTGAAAATAAAGCTCCCTGGCAGAGTGTCACTGAGTTCAATCTCCAGTATCACCAAAAATAAAAAAATATATATAAAACTACAAAAATAATTGTAAAACAAAAGGGAGATAAAGACATAAGTATATATTCTTATTAAATTCATATTTTAAAAGTAGAAATGGATAAAAATTGTGGCATATATAAACAATGGAATATTATTCAGCAATAAAAGAGAATAAGATCATGGCATTTGCAGATAAATGGATGCAGTAGAGAAGATAATGCTAAGTGAAGTTAGCCAATCTCAAAAAACTAATGCTGAATGTTTTTTCTGATATAAGGTGGCTGACTCATAGTGGGGTAGGAAAGGGGAGCATGGGAGGAATAGATGAACTCTAGATAGGGCAGAGGTGTGGGAGGGAAAGAGAGAGGGTAGGAGATTATCAAGGATGGTGGAATATGATGGACATCATTATCCAAAGTACATGTATGAAGACATGAATTGGTGTGAACATACTTTATATACAGAGATATGAAAAATCGTGCTCTATATGTGTAATAAGAATTGTAATGCATTCCACTGTCATTTATTTAAAAAATCAAATCACTTTTTGAAAAGTGTAGGTATTGTACTTTTGACTGTTTTGCTTGTTCTGGTTGGCCTAGTGTGAGTGTAAGGTATACGTATATGTAATATGGATGCATGTACACAATAAGGAAGGCACAGGTAGAACTGTATAAAACACAGGAAAAAGTTTATTCACCTTGACATTCACATAATAACCAGGAAAACTACATTATAAGTTTTGAGATGAAGGCTTAGTCAAATCATAAGAAGAAAATTTTTTTCTTAAAATACAAAAATACAAATCTTTGTCTTCAGACATATGTTGCATCAACATGACAGGCAGCAAAGATGGGCTAAATGATATAACAGGATGACCAGTAACTAGGGATCTCTGCTCACTAGCTTCCAAATTGCTTGATTCCTATAAGCATTTTGCTTTTAGGAAGGGTAGCTGGATGAAATGTGACCTCCTGAACTGCAGCCTGAAACAGTGAAACAATGATGTTAGACAGAGTGTGCAGTTGAGTCAACAGCAATGTGTTGATTTAATTCTTAGCCTGTCACTGTACCTTGTTTTATAGGAACATACAAAATATTAACACTAAATGAATCTGGGCATGGGCACATGAGAACTTCCTGCACTATCTTTTCAACTTTTCTGTAAATCTAAGATTATTTGAAAATTAAAAGTTTACTAATTGTGGGAAGGAGATTTAACTATATAGCTGTGCACACAAGAGCACAAACCTGAGCTGTAGTGATGTTCTGATAACAGCAACGGAGATGATTACACACGTGTCATTTCAAAAACAACCCTTGGAGAAAAGAGGAAGTAGTGGTTGGGAGAGGGGCACCTGGGCCTCCCAGTTCTAGTCATGGTTTCCTTCTTGACCTGAACTGAGGGTTGCACACATGTCTTTATTTTTTTGGTAATTCGCTGAACTGTACTTTTGGTTAATTACCCTTCAGTAAAAAAAAGGATTAAAAATACTTCAGTACTACTGGTAAATACTTTCCCATTCCTGGTAAAGGTGAGAATGAACACAGTATATGGAAATAAAAGAGGTGTACAAGTAGGGGTATCCTGTGTGGGCCCAGATCCAATAGTCATTAGACTATAAATCTAAAGCTTTTAGAGCTAATGGACCTTGCACATTGCCAAATCGAGTCCTGGCAAGTTCTTCAAGGAGGCAGGTCTGCAGGTGGGCTAGACAGGGCCAGACATATATATGCCACCAAGACATCTGGGGAGTGAAGTGACTTCAGAGGCATAATGTGCCCAAAATGCACAAGAACTATATTCACAGATCCCTGGTCCTCTACTAAATCTCAAAGCCCACAGCCAAGACTACTGAAACTTCATAATTCCAATAGAGAACTACAGTAAGTTCCAAAATCTTAATAGACTTATCATAAACATAATTTTTCTATCATCATGATCTTTTTTCTTTTTTTTATTTATTTCTTTCATACATAACAATAGTGGAGTGCATTACATTCATAATTATCCATTCACAGCACAATTTTTAGTAACTCTGTATATAAAGTATGTTCATACCAAATTATGCCATTATACATGAGCTCTCTTTTTTGTATATAATTCTTATTATAAAGGTGTATTAAGATTTGTATAATTTTTTTACCCTGGATATATCTCTGTTTTTTCGACCTATTTTAGATTTCATTCTACCATTATAGCATTAATATATCAACATCTGTTATTTATTAAGTAATAGCAAATCTATTAAAACTGAAGGGCTAATAATCAACGTATTAATTTTGAAAATGAGAAAACTCATTCCAGAGATATTAGTAACTAGACAGGAGTATCCAGGATTCAATTTTTTTTTCTGACCAATAAATTCAACTGAATTTCTTCCCCACAATTACTGTCTAATGACAATATACAATAGTTTTTGGCTTGGATTCTTTCTTGTATAATTCCATTAGTTGTGTTTTTTTCTGAAAATATTTTCTATTGAAAATAATTTGACAGTATGTTTGGCAATCATGCACAAGAAAACAAAAATCTTCATTGGATACTTAAAATAAATTAAGGTGCTTCTCATTAATGTAAGAGTAACTCATAGAATATTAAAGGGGAGCTAAATATCTTCTTTTGAGAAATCATAATTTCAGGTAGACAATTGTGAGAAAGCAAAAGCCACATGATTCTTACATAAACTCCAAGGTGAGAGATTGATGCCCTGGTTTGTCAAGAGTTCTTCACCAGTACATCTGAAATTCAACACAAAAATATATGACTATATTCTAAGAATCTTTCAAATTTTACTCAATATAGTTGCTATTCCTAAAAAGTCTATAGGTCACCTAAATCTTCAGTAGTTGCCATTTCATATATAATAGGTAACAGTTATTGAATATTTAACATTTGGCTAAATATACTAAGCATCTTGTGCCTGACAGCTTAGTTAATTCCTAAAACAACTGAAAGAAATATAAGTATTATACACATTTCAAAAAAGAAGTGATGTAGGCTTAACTTACTTGACCAAGTTTACACAGTCATACTATGGACCAATTTCCTAGGTTCCTCAGATTCACTTGTTTTCAAATCTATGATGCTGCTCTCCTCAAAGGAAATACTGATGGAGTAACTTCATTTACACCTGGTGAGGAAACCTCAGTTTACCTCATGTCACCTGTGGCTCCTGCCCATGTGATCAAGGCTCTTTATAGTTCTGCTTACACACACGACAGTCACTCAAAAAAAAGGCTAGGATGTCTAAAACCAGGATCAGGGGGGAGAAAGGGCTTCTGAACAAAATCATGTTTTATCAGCTCTTGCACCAAGCCTGTAATGAGCATTGCAGATAATCAGTTATGGGAAGATACCAGGAGGCCCAGGATCAGGCTCGAACCTTAGGTAGCAGCTGGAGCACAGCAGGATAGAGTGAGTATCCCTGTTACAGGTCAGAAAAGCACCTGAGTAAGGCTCATTAATATCCAATAATCCACAGGTTCAAAGACTATAAACCCTTTCAAAACCATTAGAACAGTCTATTACAAATTCAAATGTTTCTGAAAAAGAACTCATTTTTTCACATTAGATAATATTATACTGTTAAGAGAACAAGAATCACACAGCATGATCATATACATTAGTGTACAACACTCACTTTACAAGTGAGAAAACATAGGCTCAGAAAGTCTTATTGACGTGAAAGGATCCTTACCAGCTCTAAGCCCAGGGATTTTTCCACATCATTCTATGATAGTAAGCAAACCCAATGTGACACTGAATGCAAACTTACATCACATAATTTGAACAGCTACTGCTTTCTGTTGTATTGAGTTCTAGACAGTAGTTTCATCCCCAAAATTCATTGTACTGAATAGCCTAAAATACAAGGGGGAGCAGGGCAAGATAAATACTTCCAAGGGATTATCACAAGTGGGCGAGGTAAATAGTGTCAAGGGATTATCACAATTTTGTCCTCAGGTTTAATCTTTATTATTATTGTTTCTAAAAATATTCTCTTTCCCTTTAATGTCTTTGCCAAACCAAAGTAATTAAAATTATTTTTCTTGGAATTCAAGTGGCCTAGGGTTGTGATGTTGCTTCCCATTGGCTGAGAAAGGAGAACTCTGGATACATTATACTATGGTTACTTTCTGCTCTTCCAATTTTATACCACAAACATTATAATTAAAATGATAAAATGGAGCACAAATAATATTGCTGATTTACAGTAACAATCTTTTCTTGTTGTTTTTTTCAAATCTAATTGTAATTATGGGAGCTGGAAACAGTCATACTGTATTGACACAGGTTACTCTGGCATAGAGTAGTTCACTAAAGCCAATATGGTTCTTTGTTTCTCTTCTAACTTTCCTTTTGATATCAACTATAAACATAATTATATGGTTGTTTCTCTTCTAATTTTCCTTTTGATATCAACTATAAATTCTAATCCCCATCCTCTCATTTATTTCCTTACATAATTAAAGCACAACATGCTTATCATCATTAGTTAATCTTTCCATGTTACTATAATATTTCTCAACAACTTTCCTCTTCTTCAAACAATGGGTGATTGGGGAAAACCCCCCATGACTCCAGGAACATGTGCTAACTGACATTAACAGTAGAGTTTCATTCATTGCTCTTGAAAGGAGAGTCCCAAATGGAGGGCATTCACAGATCATGGCTGGGGAAATGAGCCGGTCAGGTTTTATTTTGATTTTGTCACAGATTGGGAACCCACTTACCATAACAAATGAAGACAGCCTACCATATAGCCATCATGAAGGATACTGTTGTACTCAAGCCATGAGAGCCAAGGCAGAATAGGAATGGAATTCAGTAACATAATACATAAACCCTACAAAAGGCAAAAATACATGAATCAAAATCCAACAAGTGATTTTAAGAAGATTTCTAGATGAGACCCTTTTCAAGAACCCTACAACTTTCCAAACATTTCTGCTAGGAACAATTCTCTTCAAATTCCTTCCAGTTACTCTAAACAATAATCTTCATCCTTTGAATATGTATACATCTGAATATCTGACGTTGTTTGTGGTATGGAAGGAAGGATGACATACCTATATCTATATTATATATTTTAATTATTTAGAAGATCCCAAATGATTAAGACCATGTCCTCAACATTCTCTGTAACTGCACACAATGGAAGTTTAAGAAGTAGTAATTTGTTGGTATGCCAGGGGCATTGTTGCAGAACCCCAGTCCATAGATTAAAAAATCTGAAGTTACTCAAGTCCCTTCTTTATAGTATTTGCACAAATGTAACTCATGTATAGCAGAAAATGTGGTTAATCCTCCCAATTCAGGCTACCAGAAATCAGTATCACAATGGAGATGCTAGGAAGGACTTCTCAGAACACAAGGGACAGCTAAATGATACAGTCCTAAGTGGTACCGAATGCACTAAGATAACAAAACAATGACAATGTTATGTGTCTGTACACATTTAGACTTGACCTAACGAAGTTAAGCCTAAAACATAACCATCTCTGAGTAAAATGTGGTTTCAAGACTGTGGTTTTAAGGTTATACAAAGAAACCCTTGCATAATAATCAGCCTAAGCTTCAAATAAATCAAAGAAATCATCTGTATTTATTAAAAGATATTTTATTTATTAGATGAAATATAAACAAGGTCATCACTTTCCCAATGCAATACATTGTAGTTGACAAATTCAGAAATGCAAGAATTAAACTTTGACAAGAGCTTATGCTAATTATGTATCACTGAAAGACATTTATTATAGCAGAGGAAATGTGCATTGATTGCCGAAGCACTCCTGTTTAGTCCACGTCTTGGGGCAAAAATGAGGAACTCATTCTGCTTATCTGTTGGTTCATCTATGTGCATACAAACATTGGGGTCTTGTGAGATTACAACTAAGTAACTATTATAAAGGAAAGATAAGCAGAAATATTTGATATGAGAGATTCTTAGGAACACAGAAAGAAAGTGATCTAGTACTATGGAATTTTACAGTATTCTTAAAAAAACTGCTTTTCAAAATACATGGGGGACCCATGCCACACACTATTACACTTCTCAAGGAGCTTCACATTTACCTTGGAGAGCAATGAATCCAATTGTTAAACAGCTGGCAGTTCTATATAACACCAGCATGAAATGTAGGCAGAGAAACTACTGTTCTTGTTGCATGGGTTTTAAAGTTCAAGATTTTATTCAATATTATCAAAAAGTGTCTTTTAAAAATTCATTAGTAAAGAAATTTAAACTAACTACATTAGAATAGTGGCAAAATAAGGTTGGATAAAGTTGAGAAGGTGAGCTGGAACATTCTCTAGACTGTATCAATCTATGTCCTCATGAAAGCATCCAAATCCCGTGTATAGAATCCTCAAAGTATGTTTTAAATGACAGGTAAAGATACAGGAAAACAAGGGGAAATTTTCCTCTCAGAGAAGCACATTTCTTACTCACCAGTATTAACAGATAATAGGTCTCCATAATTTCTGCTATGGACAAATGTTCATGTTCTCCTATATCTAGTATCAGGAAACTATTTGAATAGCATATCATCAAAACAGTAAGCATCATAATTGAGAAAGCTCTTGGCTCCAGGTTTGATCCTTAGAAAGAAAAGAATTGTTCAGCCCTGCTACTAGGTCAATCTGTAATCAGGATCATTTACCATGCAAATATTAATAATTCAGAGAAATTAATATCTGAATGAAAAAAGTTATCCATATCCAACTACCATGGGCCAGCAATTTCAATGGTCACCTGTATATAACTGCATAGAGTTATTATACAGATTTTTTTGGTACACTTAAATACCAAAGCACTTTTCCATATAGCACCCATGTTTCCCTATGTGGAATTATGACCAACTTCAGAACTGCTTAGATGGAGAGACACAGGCAACATAATTGGCCAAATTATACTGCTTTTTCCTGTACTCAGACACATTGTTCACTGTTTGTTGTCACTGCATTAGTGAAGAAACAGGGAACAGGTTCCACAACCTCAGTGGATTTAATACCTGGAGGAAGGAAAGGTATCTCTAAAACCTAAGTCTCCCAGACAAACCATCATGTGGCTCTGTGATAGACAATAGAATAAGATAAGCATCACAAACTACTTTAAAAACTGTAACAAGCTAACACAATACAATCTAACGATTTTGGAACTTCTGCAAGAACAGAAGTCTAGGGGTATATATTCCATGACCAATTCTTTATAACATACCTCTTATTTACAAAATGGAAACTTTACACTTTATAAGTGGTTCTTATCCTATAGTGTGTTCTCACAAACAGATTTTTCTGGTGCATGTATAAGAGAGAGAAACATAAAAATTCAGAAACAATGACCCTGTGGTGAAGGCTGAGAATAATGTAACAATTATCTATGAAATCAATAAACCAAAGTCACCATATTCCTCTCATTAATAAGGAGAGAGGGAAAGGATACACGTGTACACAGATTCCTTATCTTTCTATATATCTCTATAGATGTTATTGATAATGCATATGAATGGCTATTTTAAAGAGTGCATAATGGATACACACTTTCCTAGCTGAGAGAAAGCTCAAATGCTGGGTATGAAGAAAAACTAAGTATGATAGAGTTCTTTGAAGGTAGAAAAAGTTCTTGAATTCTCATGGTCAACTTTTGTGTTATGTTTTTCTTATACAATGAACAGAAAAGCAAAAATCAAAGGAAAATCAAAATATTCTGAAATGTTGTCATCATTTTCAATGATGGTAGGCTATCAAACAAAAATCAAATATATAATGAGAACAACTCTTCACAAACAAGAGACTATTTGAAGCCAACAGAAAATAGAAAGTTTGAAAAAACTTCAGCCAGAAAAATGATGACCTTCTCATGAATACCCAAACCAGAAATGTAAGTAAGCAAGAAAACCAATCCTTGCTGTCTTTTAAAGTAAATATATATATAAATTAAAGAACTTCAAGACTTACTACATTTTATAAGCCTAACAAAGCATAAAACAATGGCCTGCTCCTTTGCTGATATGCACACCACTGAGTCATAGAAGCATTGTAAAGTCTTGAGTAGAGGAAACAGTATATTGAGTCTGGAGTCTACTAGGTGAAAAAGACAAGTAAGTGGGATTAGGAGCATAGCTCAGTGGTGGAACAATGGCCCAGTGTGCATAAAGCCCTGAGTTTGATCTGTAATACACATTGAAGAAAAAAAAAGAAAGATTTAGAGAAAGAGAGAGGAGGGGGTGGGTTAAATAATAAGGACAAGGTACATATACATTCCCACAGTATGCCTGTATATCTATTCAACATGCATGTGGTCAAATCACATTATTTCTACACAAAAATCTTGTCAGCAATTCAAGAGTCAGTTTTACTGATGGAATGATTTTTGTCCTAGTTTAGTCAAAAGGTAAGAAAGCATGTGTCTATACACGAGCACAAAGACTGAAACACAAATGCTCACAGTAACTTATTGGTATTAGGAAAAGCCTGTGAAGCCTGTGAAGCCTGTGATAGGTCATTAAAGTGGTCTTTTAAAAAGTTCATATACATACTTGATATTTGATAGTAATTTTTCTCAACTGTTTTCTGTCCAAATAGAAAGACAGTCTTCATTTTTTCCGATAGTAGAGGTTACGGAAACTTAACACAGCCCCTTCAGGAAATGTCTTCAGGTCACTGGAGGTCATCTCAGGGAGGTCAGTGGTGTTTCTTTGTAAAAATGGGATAAAATCCTGGTCATAAAGGGAAGACATCTTGACGTATTCTATCTTTCTGTAGAGGGGGAAACAACGTAAGTTGATAGTCCTTATAAATGTGATTGTAAACACTTGAAAATACATTTAAATCAAGTCTGTTTTAAACTGTGCTGCATTAGATTCTTTTCTAATGATCAGCCCATATCACTGTGATGAGAACACTTAGAACTTATAATTGGAGGAAAGACAACTATGAATTCTTGTGCTCAAATTAGATGCCAAATAATTTCCAAATAATTAAAGAGTATACAAGATACTTGAATCTCACAAAGGAGGAAAAAGGCAGGGGAGCCTTAGAATTGCCTGGTGTAGTACTTGAAGTATAGTATGATACAATGTAAGTTTAGGGATGGTCTACAGGATCCTCACGATCATGTGCCACCTTTTATTCTTTTCTTTTCTTTTTTTTTTTAGAGAGTATAACATTGCTGTTACAAATACAAGCTTAGTCAAGCAGTCAAGCACATAAAAATTTCTCTGAATTTATAATTTTAGACTTTATACTTCTGTTTGTTATGCACCTTCAATCAGCTGAGAAAGTAAACCTCATCATAATTTTTCACAATGGCAAATCATTTCCTTAATGGCCATTTAAATTACAGCAAAATTTTAAATTAACTATAAAAATTATTAAGTAAATCAAGCCAATAGTTAAGAAGCTCCACACTTTAAAGCAAAAATTGAATATTACATTCATAAAGTAGATTTAAAACATTTCACTAAATAAGTTGCAAAAGGGCCATTAAAATATTTAATTGGTGTAAGACATGAATGTGAACTGATCTTGTGCAAGAGGTTTGAAATGTTACCTCCAACAAACCTAGCTTTGTTTTTGAAAAGCCAATGTCATCCATGAAGAAATTTCTCTCTGCACCTAGTTTTTTCCAAAATAACAAAATGCTAAAAATAAAAGAGTAGGAAAGTGAGGTAGTGCACTCAGTCCTGAAGACTATGGGGTCAGCAAACATCAGGAAACAGAGACTGAGAAAACCAAAGTTATAAAGCTAACTATCAGTGTTGCACAGGCATACATATTAATATGTACTTTCCTCTAACACAGTGCTTAGGCTTTCCCAAATTATAGAGGAGAAAGGCGTGTGGAAACTAGTTACTAGAATAAACTATGATAACCCTTACTTTACCAGCATATTAAAATTGTATCACAGAACAGAGACCTAATATGATAATGAGACAGGTAGATCATGAAGACTACTTCTATGATGAAAAGAGCCCAAGTGGATTCTAAGATTGCACCTCTACATGTGATGACACCAATGAGTGTCTGGGTGCCATGAACAGGAGCTGAGCACAAAGGAGCTGAGAATGACCCTTACCTTTGAGCAATGCAGATATTTCACCAGCTTCTCCTTGCAGCGAGGAGAGGTGGACCCCACCTCTGCTCCATAGGGGAATTACAGCTCAGGGGAGTGGGTGTAACCTCCATGAAACCCCATCCCTTGCCTCATTTGGATGGAACTTTATGGAGGACCTTCCCCTTAATAAATAGGGCTTCAGGCGTGCTCTCTTTTTTGTCTGCCTCTCTTGCTTCTTTTGTGGGAGCTGGGACCAAGGAGCCATCACTGAATCCCAAGAGAAAGGTATTTTCTCTGTCTCTGTGTGATTATTTTGTGTCAACGCAATTCACTGAAGTGACCCTGACTGATTTAGTTGTGTGTGGCACCAACAGAGACCATGCCTGCCCTATATATGATATATAAAAAAACAACAACAACAAATAAAAACTGTATTTTTCTCTTATGAAACTGGCCTGTGAATTCCATTCCCACATGCTGCCTTCTTTATATTATAGCTTAAGAATAAAAGACTCCTTCATGCCAAGCATTGTTTCTGCCTGATTTTAGTTTGGGGAAATGAAGGAAACTGCAGTAATGATAACAAAAATGCTGTATACATCAGTTTGAAAATAATAAACATATAAAATTAGCAAGGGTTGTAATGCTCCTGTTGTTTCAGAACTGTCTTCTATTAACTAAGTGTAATACTTTTCTTAAAGGAAAACAAATGAAATAAATCCCCCCAAATTATATCTGATTTCTAAATAGAATTCATATTATTTTTAATTAGAAAATATCATTTTTATTCCTGAACTGAGTTTCATATTTTTGTTTTCAAATTTCCAATAACAATGGGCCAAGGGAAAAAAGAAAACATAACAAGAACAATTTCAGTAACTAGAACATTTCCAGGAATCCTCACTCCCAGGGCTTTCCTAGAAAAGTCCAAAAGACTCCCAACCATTTATTCCAGTGTTTAGATTATGACTCCAACAATTTAGCATTCAAGTGTTCTTAAATCTCACGTCATAAGAACTTATCTTTCGCTTTGCTCTTATCTATCTCGTCTATGTAAATAAAAGAATAATATTTATAGAAGCATCTCTTTTAGCCTTTTCTTGCAAACAACAATTTCTGAAGATCATATTTGCATTTGAAAATTAAATGTAACATTTAATATCATAATGTCTAGCTATTTCAGTCCTTCAGATCTTCACATACACTATTTTCAAAGATTCCTATTGAATAAAAGACTAAATCACAATGAACCACAACTCTTACAATCCCTAACCAAAAGTCACTAGCAATCATGTTAAGAATTAGATTTGCAGAACTTCTCTAGGGACGTTAGATTCTTGTAGTGTTATTCATCCCAACTGTGGAAGCTTATCCCTTGCTAAAACAATATCCAGGAGATGATTTTATTCAGAGGTCAAAGAATGGAGAAGGGGAATATTTACTCACAAATCAGTTTCCCAACTCCAAGGGAGTTGAGTGGTTACAAATGTAGGATACAAATAATGAGGAAAGAAGATAGTTTATTAAAAAAAGAGGAATATCCATGTCTTTATTTTTATGGGAATAGGTAGAGATCTCCAACAAACTCTAGTGCTCCCCATTTTTTACTCCTTTTATGAAAACCTCAGGGAAAGTCATTATTAGAGATCAAGGCCATCTGTGGAGTCAAAGCCACCCTAGATGTCCTTGGTCACTGATTTTTGGGATCATGCTGGAAAGATTTCAGATGAGTTTCTCAGAATAGCTCAGGCATGAGTTTAATAGAATCAACAGGAAAAAGAAGACTTTCATGGGAGACAATAAATTCTCTCAAAGAAGAGAGGGAGAGTGTAGCCCTCCTGACCTCTAGTTTTATTGGGGATTCCAGGGAAGTTTTCAGAGAGTCATACAAGGTCCACCTCTTGACTTTTCACTAATAGAAGGATTGCATTAAACTTTCAAGTCACCACTGCACATGGTCTTTCCCCCTGAGGAGAGATTTCAATATTATAATGACACATTAAAAATTCAAAGCAACTCTGGATCACCTTGGCCCATACTGATCACTTCTAAATAGAACTTGTTCTATAGATTTTATTGGTAGTGTACTTTGCTTTTAATTACTCTGTCTCATTGATTTTTGGAATCTGGCATAAATGGAGGTCACAAAGCCCTCCTTCAGAGAACTTGTGTTCTTCTTACCACCAGGAAGGAGTCTTTTACCCTGCATTTCTCATACAGATAGCAGGTTGTTAATGGAGAAATCTTATTAGTCTTAGGCCAGACATAGCTGCAGATAAATTGCTTTTAAAAATAAAGCACATGGGCGTCAGCACAGTTTATAGAATTGCCCCCTGAACTGTATGTTTCCACCACTCACATCTATTATCTATCACCATCGCCCATTCTCTTCTGCTTCCCCAAGGCTGGCCTCACCAATCTGGCACTGTGATCAGATGAACAACAGCAGAGAGGGGTGGTTACAAAATTTTAGAATCTGGAGATCCAAGGGGAAAACAAGAGGAACAGGCTAAGGTCAATCTGAGTGCTTGAGTTAGAATTTACCAGTAGTTTTACAGCATAGGATCTAAAACCAAGTCCTTCTGAAACAGAGAACTCCTGAACTTCACATGAGAACAAAAACTCCCAAAGGCTGAAGATAGATGTCAAGAAACTAAGACTGACAGATTCTCTGACTAAGTACAGCTAGGTATATGTACATATGCATATTGCTTACCTCTCTTTTCTATAAATTGTATCCCTTTTGTGGTACCAGCAGAAAAGTAAGCAACCTAGCTCCTTCTCCCCAGTTTTATCAGTTTCTCAACTCCAGGGGAGTTGAGAGGTACAAATATAGTATACAAATAGTGAGGAAGTGAAATAAGATAATAAAAAGGAGGACTATCCATGTCTCTCTCTCTGTCTCTCTCTCTCACTCTCTCTCTCTCTCTCTCTTTATGGGAATAGGCAGAGATCTTCAACAAACTCAAGCCACTGCCATTTTTCATTCCTTTCATGAAAACCACAGGGAAGTTATTGTTAGAGACTACAATCTGGTGATCCAAGGGGAAAACAAGAGATTCAGGCTAAGGTACATAAAATTCATTTTTTCATGATTCACCTTTTATGTGGGTGAGCAGCCTAATCTGTTCAGCAGGGATCCAGGTAAAATCCCTGGATTGGCTGATTCATAACATTTCCACACATGTCTCCACATTAAGGTCAACATTCCTGTTTTCTTCCAGTTTATAATTCAATCATCATCATAACAACCACTTATTGTGAACAGTAAATCAGGAGAGAACAACAGTACTATTTCTCAAAATTCTGAGGAGACCTGCAGTAACAAATGTATTTTAGCTGAGGGCAGTGATGCACAACTATGAGCCCAAGTGCTTAGGAATGTGAGGCAGGAAGCCAGCCTCAGGGATTTAACAAGACCCATACACAAAATAAAATTTGGCCAAAATAAAAAGTTGATAAAATATCTAACATTTTTTATTTCTCAAAATATATGAAACCAGCCTCAGCAATTTAGCAAGACCCAGATTCAAAACTGAAAATAAAATTTTTTAAAAAAGAGTATGGGTAGAACTCAGTGGTAGAGTTGTTTCCTAACATGAATGACATCCTGGATTGAATTCTTAGCACCACAAAATATTGAAATAATGAAGGAATTCTAATTACAATTATGTAATTCCCATTACGAATTGAATAGCTGTAAACTTTGATGTTGCTATGTTACTTTGGATATAAACCAAGAAGTGAGATAACTGGGTCAAAAGGTGGTTCCATTCCCTTTTTTTTTTTTTTTGAAGAATATTCATACTGCTTTCCATATGGTTGCATCCATTTACAGCCCCACATGCACTGTATGATTGTACCTTTTTCCCCACATCCTCAACAAAATGTATTGTTGCTGATATCCTTGATAGTTGCCAGTCTGACTGGAGTGAGATAAAATCTTAGAGGAATTTTGATTTGCATTTCTCTAATCTCTAGAGATGTTGATCATTTTTTCATATATTTGTTGATTATATTTATTCTTCTCTGACATGTCTGTTCATTTCCTTTGCCCATATATTGACTGGATTATTTGGTTTTTAGGTGTAAAGTTTTTTGAGTTCTTTATATATCCTGGAGATTATGCATATGATAACTATTTTCTCACATTCTGTAGACTCTCTCTTCATCTTAATTGTTTCCTTTGCTATTAAGAAACCTTTTCCTTTAATTCCATCCGATTTATTTATTATTGATTTTACTTCTTATGCTTTAGGAATCTTGTTAAGGAAGTCAGCTCCTAAGCCAAAGTTGTGAAAAATAGAGCCTACTTTATCTTCTATTAGGCACAGGTTCTCTCTTCTAGTGTGAAAATTCTTGGTTCACTTTGAGTTGAGTTTCTCACAGGGTAAGAAACGTGTTTAATTTCATTTTGCTACATATGGATTTCCATTTTCCCAGCACCATTTGTTGAAGATGCTATCTTTTCTCCAATATATGTTTTTGGCAACTTCGTCTAGTATGAGATAACTGAATTTATGTGGGTTTGTCTTTGTGCCATCTATTCTGTACCATTAATCTATATGTCTGTATTGGTGCCAATACCATGTTGTTTTTGTTACTATCACTTGTAGTATAATTTAAGGTTTATTGATTTTCTATAAACATCACTTTTTTTTTAACCAGGGATTAAACTCAGGGGCACTGAACCACTGAGCCACATCTTCTGCCCTATTTTGTATTTTATTTAGAGACAGGATCTCACTGAGTTGTTTAGTGTCTTATCTTTTCTGAGGCTGGCTTTAAACTCATCATCCTCCTGCCTCAGCTTCTATAACCACTAGGATTATATTTGATTGCCATTGTGCTCAGCTAAATATCACTTCTTTAGGGATCCCTTTTCTGCTGTGCTCAGTGATGGCTCTCACAGGCCCCCAGACTGCTCTGCATCATTCATCACATGAATCGCTCTTCTCATAACTGTCCTCTCCAAAAGAGCAAGTATTCTGACCTTGTATACCTAATGAGGGGCCTGACATGGAGATGGAGTTCCCATTATTATATAACTGATTTAGTCATACATAGTCAGATTTGAGTAAGTGATTAAATTCACACTAAAATACCACTCCAGAGATTCCATTAATAATGGATGCTGGTGTGCTTGCTTCACCAGAGCCAATCCTTTATAAGAAACAGAACTTGGTCAGAAAATGCCACTCCAGGCAGGCCTGACAGAGTCAGGAAGCCAGGTTCCCAGGTCAACACAACAGAACACAGGGGGTATGGAGCAAATGTATAGCAGTGCAGAGGGCAGGGGGAAACCCCAGGGGAAGGAATGAAAGTGGTATTAGAAGGTTGCTTGGCTCAGGGCCACCTGAGTTGTTTGTCCTCTGGCCCTGGCAGCTCCCCACCCTGTCTTCCCCACTAAGACCATCTGAGCAAGACAAGAGGGGGCCAGTGCCCTGAGAAGACCAACACAGGCCTAAAGGTGGGAAGGCTTATTTTTGTGTGATCTTTGTGAAATAAAATACTTATGCAAAGTACATGAAATGTATCTGTGGAGATTGATGAATTATAACATGAGTAGGCTGACATCCACCTCCCCAGTCAGGACCTACAGCATCCCTAGCACCATAGAAACACACACATAGTATTCGTGACCTACTTGCTACATCCCTAAGGTGGCCTTGGCCCTGGATTTTGTCATTACCATGTCCTCAAACCCCAAAGAGTAATTGTATGTCTCCTGGTTTTGAAGGTCTTAAGGATGGGAACATAGAACACATTTTGTTCTTTCCACTCAGTATTTTTTGAGTCCATCTTCTGGTTGTATGTAGCCTGTTTACTCACTGTTTCTGCATTAAATTTTTTGCCTGAGAGTCTCATAAGCTATGCATCCTGATTCTGTTGATGGACAGTTGTGCTATGTATGGCTTGTGTGCACTCTGTGTCTTAATGTGAGGCTATCCTTCTGGATGACTTGTAACATTGAGGGGGGGGTTGGATGGGAAGGGAAGGGAGGAGACACAGGAAGCATCTATTTTCATGGGGACAGGGCAGGTGTGAGAGGCCTGGCTACAGAAGTGAGAGTGGGCCTATGAGCACCATGAAGAAAAGGCACTGCAAAACCTTTGATGTTTACTCCTGTCTGAGACTGCACTGGTATCTTTCTCCTAAAAATATTTGGTTGTTATGGGCACCCCACAATCCTCTGGACTGGGATACCTGACCCCTGCAACCCTCTGAGATATAAACTAGTCCTATATGCATAGAGAAGCCAGGCAAGACAATCTATTGCAAAACACTGCTCATGAGGGACAGAGGAAACACCACCAACTGTCCAACAACTGTGTCTCTTTTCCCAAGATGGGTATATCTCAAGAGTTTTCTGTTTTGGAGATTCAGGGATTCACTGTCACACATCCAGGTGCTTGCCTGCTTAAAGATAAGGTAGCCGGAACCCTGGAGTGAAGATGTTTACACAGCTGTCCCCTCTCCACACCTCAGCTGTGCTGGGAACCAGGCTCCTCAGTGGAATCCAATTCTTGGAGACTTCTGATAGCTCAGAGCAGAGCTCCCCACCTTTTCAAGAAAACCTATCTCAGCATCACCTCAAATCTCCTTTTTACTGCTGGGGACAGTCCTGGCCAAAGATGGCCAGGAGTCTCTCCTGTCATAGGAGACTGGGGGTGGGGGGAGGCTAAAGCTCCAAACACCAGTTCTTCTGTTCTGAAGAAATAAGACTTTGAGTCAGTCACTGAAAACCAGAAAAGAGAATTTTATTAGTAGTAAAACTAAATTAAGACTCAAACAAAGAGCACTCCCAAGAGGGTTGGTCATATCCCAGCAAAGAAAAACAGGAAACAGTGCAATCTCTGAATTTTTTGGTGTTTTGTGGTTGCCTTTAGAACTGGGTCTGCATTCAGCACTCTTTGCCAATCAGGTGTTCACCTTCTTCATGTTGGGTGGTGGAGTTTTGATCTTAGTTGGTCCTCTCCAGAATTGTCATGGTGGCCTTCTTGTTCAGAGGAATTCATCCACAAGTCAGTTTTCTGCTAATATGGTTAATATGATTAATGACAAGGCAGAATTCACCTTACAGCCCCTACACTACTGAGAAAATTTTTCTTCTGAAATATATTGGGACACCTAGGGCCATAATTTCTAGCTTTACAATGACCCCAATTGACCCTGTCAAGAGTTAGAATAGCCCCCATTAATCTTTCTTTCTGGATATATATCTTGATTGGCCCTCTTTTACCTGTTAATTCTTTAAGGTTTCCACATTTGTTGTTTTTCTGTAAGTTATCTGTTTACCCATTTGCCTTAAAAGTAACATAAAGAAAACCATAAAAGTAACTTTAAAGAAAACCCATGACCTTGCCATGTTATTGGTTTGCATTTCACTGGTCACTACTAACTGCTACCTAATAACCCCTGCCAAGGTTCATATCTGGGACAAGGGTGACTAATACCTACTTTTAGCTGATAAGGGTAGGAATCTCCCATTCTTGCTGACAGTGAAATGCTCTTGATTATGAGTTAAGCACTATCCAGGGACCCTCAATATCTAAAATAGAGAAAGTCATCTTAGAGTCAAATGCCCTATGAGAAAAACAACAAGATACAACTATCACCATAAAATTGATATACTAAGAGACAGAGAAATATTAGATACATTGAGCTGTTCCAAAAACCAGAAATTTCCTCCACCAGAAAGTGCTAGAAAACCCCCAACTAAAAACTTGTCTCCATGGCAAGGGTGGTGAGGACAGATAATCTTTTGGGGAATGCAAATCTGGTTTTTATGGTAGGTGTTACCAGAGACTTAAGTCAGGGGAAACTCACCACTAAGCAACATCCCCAACCCTTTTTATATTTTATTCAAAGACAGGGTCTTCCTGAATTGCTTGGGGCCTTGCTATTTTGCTGAGGCTGGCTTTGTATTTACAATCTTCCTGCCTGAGCCTCCCCAGCCACTGGGGTTCAGGCATGTGCTTCACTTTCCAGTGGCTTCTCCTGCCACATACGGGGCAAGAAGTCTTTGGAAGTCTGCCCTTAATTGGGCAGATTTTCTTCTAGTGCCCTCACTTTCTGTAATGATGACAGACACCTACAGAGGCTCAAGGGTTCTGTGGGGAAGAACAGAGGGTGGCTATGAAGAGCTGCAATAAATAATTATATTGGTCTCTTGGCCCTCTTTTCTCCTTTCTTAGGTGTCTTCATGGTTCCTCCTGGTTTGATCATAAAAGACCTGCATGGCTAACTATAAGGGAAGTCCCAGGGCCTGCTACCAATTTTGTAATTTCTATTATCTGGGGCAAATTGAAGAATAAATTTATTTTTTAAAATAAGTTGCCTTTCAAGAGATGCAGGATCTAAGAATGTATATTTACTAAGCCTTCCTTCAATATTTCTACAAAAGTCCTGGAATTTCACCCCAACTCCTGATCAATTGATGCCAATGTCATAGAATAGGTTTCATCCTATAATTTTTAAGTGCTGCCTTGAGACAAATGATCAGGTGATCTCTGTATTACCTTCAAAGTGATTCATCATAACTCCAATGAGGATGCTCAGTTTGAACAGCAGAAGGGCCCACAAGGTATAAAGTGTTAGGAAGATGTAAATCATCCTCCAAATCTTAGCAAACTGAGATCTATGTTAGACTGTGACTCAAAATTACTGTTATATCTCTCCAGATTACCTCAAGGCCTGAGTTTGAATCCCTCTATGTTTTTATCAGGGTCGTCAGCAAATCTTTCTATATCCTGTTGGTCCTGATTTAGATCTTGCATAGAAAAAGGTAGCTGCATTCTTACCAGTCAATATTCCCCAATTTACCCCTTTAATGTGTATAAACTGGTAGTAGGCTAAATAGGGACAGACTCATGATGAGGGAAACGAGGGTTTCGGGAATGGGAGCAGGTAATGGTGGGTACAGAGGAGAGTGGGAGAATTTGATTTTGACAGATCAGAGTGTTAGGTGCATTGTTGAGAGAAAGGAAGGTGTGGTTAGGGAGTCCCTAGGCCAGTAACGTTTTGACTCATTGCTAGAAAGGCCTCATCAGTGCTGCACATAATTTTTTTGACCCCTTAGTAAAAAGAAAGCCTGTATATAGGGGACTTCTGGCCATTTTTCTTCCTTTCTGCAACATGAGTTTAATGGGGAAAGAGTATTGTAGTTTAGACTTCCTGAAGATAGTCTATAAATACCCCAGGAGTCCATCAGTAGTACTGACAGGGAAGAGAAATAAATGTATGAATGTGTCCCTCTCAATCACTCCATGTTAAACCCAGAACCAGGAGGAATCCCTGTATGGTTCCCGAAAATTCTGTGTGGAATGCCTGTCCAAATTTGTCAACTCATGCCTCATTTGCTGAGCTCTCTGTTACCTATAATCTTATTGAATAGTTAATAACTTTATGCCATCCAGTTGATATAACTTGGGGAAGTGAAACTTAATCCTTTTGCAGAGAATTTTAAGAGCAGGATGGGCATGATATTGAAAAGTGGGGGAGGGGAGCAAGAGTTTTTGTGTCACTCTATTGTAAACATAGATAGTCCAAAAATAACAACAGGATTACTGACATAGAAAAGAGCTAGGATCATTGTATTCCTTGGCTTTCCTTTGGAATAATAAATGTGAGGGGACATGGGGTCCATGCAAAGGCACTACAGAATAAGGACCATAACTACCACTTTGGAGAAGAAAAAATACCAACTGAGAATATATTTCTTAGCTATGAGGGATCTTCAACTAGTGCCCCATGAGAAGATCTGTAAGTAGATAAAGGTGGTTAACTCATTGCCCTCCAGATTCTGGAAGTAACCTATAAAAATGGTGGCATGATGTTCATTACTGAAGAGAGACAGGGGGACCCCATAAGGCAACAGCCATGACAGTGGAGCCTCATTTCCTCTCTGATGGCCTTGCTCAAAAGAATGCCACAAAAAGCAAGAGAAAGTGTACATCTATATGTCAGCAGGAAAAAATGTCACTGTTATTAAGAGGAAAAAAAAGATGAACAGTGACAACATAAATGACATTAGACAAAGCATGGGTGTGACATATGGAAGAGGTTTCAGCAGAGGAAAGTGTAGACAGAGAAACTAAAGCAAACTGTAAGATATCAGAGGCTAAGTTAGACATAATCTCAACCAAAGCTGGGAGAAGAATAAGGTGAAGTTTAAATTCCTTTCTGTAGATGGCTGTCAATCTGATTCAAGGCACTTGATTAGATGTCCCTGGAGAGTAGGGAGTTGAAACTCCAAACCTCAGGTCTTGTGTTCCAAAGAAAGAAAATTTGAAGTCAGAAACCAAAGATAATGCAAGATAACTTTTTCTTAAAGTAAAAATAAAGTAAGGCTAAAACAAAGAGCATTCTCCAAACAGTGGTTCACTCCCAGCAGAGAACAATGAAGGAAAGAGTGCTGTCTCCAAATTCATTGGTATTTTATGGTTGCCCTGAGACCTGGCTCCACATTCACCACTTTTTGACAATCAGGTGTTCAACTCCTTCATGTCAAGGGGTAGAGTTTTTACTTAGTTGTTGTTCTCCAGAACTGTCATATTGGCCATCATATTAAGTGGGGGGGTTCATTTACAAGTAAATACTATGTTAGTGTGAGTATTGGGGTCAATAACGAGAAAGAACTTAACTTTTTTCTCCTGTAATGCTAAGAAAATTTCTCTTCTGAAATTTATTGAGACACTTATGACCATAAATTCTAGCTTCACAATGACCACAAATGACCCTGACAAGAGTTAGTAATAGCCCCATTAATCTTTCTTGGTGTATTTCTTAATTGACTCTCTTTGTTCTGATTATTTGTGTACTTGTTGTTTTTCTGCATTCTCTGTCTACCCACTTGCCTTAAAAGTAATTTAAAGAAAGCCTTAAGAGCAACATAAAAAAAAAAAAACATGACATTGGCTGTTATTTGTTTGCATTTCAGTGCTCACTACTAACTACGATCTAATATCTCTCACCCACTGAGAGAACTGACAATGGCCTTCTTTGGTTTGGCAGGTAGAATTCAGAGAAGGGTCCCTTTGCCTTGGTGCTGGAAGGCCACATGGAAGATGAACAAAATCCTCCTGCCTTCCACAAGACCATGAAAGAAAGCAGGTAGAGGGTAGGGGTCAGTCACAGTGCTACCTTTGTCAGGATGTCCCTCCTCACACTGTACAGCAACCAGGCTTCCTAAAATTTGGTGAAGTTCTTCATTGATCTTCAACAGCCCCATGGGCAGATTGGACACAAGTCCTCACAGAGAAGAAATTAAAGCAGAACACAACTGTCCAAGTGGCCCAAACATAAGCACTAAGGGTGTTGTAATTAAGGTCCCACCACCCTCGTTTAGGGCTCATATCTACTGTGTGGCAAAGAGCCAGGCACACATGGGCACTGGCCTGGGCAGGCACCAAGATGTGGTTTCACCAGACTGAGGTTCTGATGGAGTTGGTGTCTGGTGCAAAACTTTAATTCAACTGTTAGCTCTAAAAACAGGAAAGCGCATGTTCTAATCAATAAAATTTTCCCTTTTTGACAATATTATGGTACAAAATGATGATGTCTTTTTCAGATTTAAAAATGTAATAATAAAATATAATATTTTTACAGCATAATATTTAAAACAACACAAAATGCAAGCATGGCTTTAGATTTCTCACAAAACATATTTTCCCCCAGATTAATTATTTTTTCAAATATATCATTTATATATCTTTATGGGGTTTATTATGGCAACTCAATAGACGTATACAAGTTTTATTATGCAACTTTGATATTACATCCAGGAAGTCCCTATAATGAAACCTGAATTTAGTTTCATTGTGATGAAGTACTTTTCCTAGAATTCATACTATGACAGAGTCTGAGAGACTGTCTCTTCAGGCCCTTCAAGAATTAGGACATTCTAGCATTTCAAGCAGGCATTGATGCAGGAAAGATGAGTCTGGACACCTGAGGAATTTGGAGGAAGCAGATTTATTTAAGCTGCAGCAATCCAGAGGGGCTAACACCAAACAAGCTCTGGACCTCAGGTCTGGAAATTCTCTAAGATTTCAGTGGGTGGTTGCACAGCACAATGTTTAATATAACTTAATTTTGTTCCACATTCATAGGTTGGAAAGAGGTTTCACAATTTTTTACACAGAAAACAGAAATTTTCACACATCAACAAACTTGATTGAAGACTATTTTTTTAGGATGTAGATGAGCACAATACCTTTATTTTTATGTGGTGCTGAGAATTGAACACCAGGCCTCACATGTGCCAGGCAAGTGCTCTATCACTGAGCCACAACCCCAGCTCTGCAGGCCTAACTCTTACAAGAAAGAGAAACCTGGCCTTTGCAACAAAAAGGAGCTCAAAGCACAATGAGTGCTCTGGAAATTTTGCTGACTTCTTAAAATAATCTCTTCTTGATTAGGAGAGAGACTTGTGTGTTACAATTAAGATGGGAGTCTTTTGGGAACTACAGCATTACCCTCTTTGATGCTCATTATTTAATCCTCTAAGTCAAAGGGCATTATTATCTTCGTGGCATAAAGCTTTATATAATGTAATATCATAGTAGTTGTTTCTCTTTTTTAAAAAAGAATCCTGCTTCTATTGTAGAACCACTAGTTTTAATGTAAAGAGGAAACAAACATGGAAGCAATAAACAAGTTCATAGCATAATCCATGCTATGTCAATTAAGCTTTTGAATCCACCAAGAAAAGGAAACCATCCTCCAAATAGTGAGCTTGGATCTCAACTGCAATGCCCTTTCAAGACTGAACTGGTACATATATTTGTTTTCTTATATTATTAACTATGTGTTTGATTGTTATCAGTCCTAGGGTCAAGACAAAACAAAGGACTCTGTATATGACAGAAGTAAGGGGTGGCAATGACAGTATAAGAGCTGTCTTAAAGTGTGAAACAGTCCATTTTCCTTTTGGTTAGTATATCTTTCACCTTGTACATCCAACCCAGAGTGGCTGAAGCAGGGCTGATGTTTCCTCAAGCTTTGGGCACATTCAGGCTAGTCAGCTTCCAGAGTGAATTGAGCAGGGTTGGTGTCCTTCGGATCTTTGAGTTTCTCTGGTGTTTCCTTCTTCCTGATGCTCAGCTTAAGGGGTACAAATTAAGGAGGGAAAGCTGCAAAAGAATGTACATAAGAATAAGAGATTTTATTTTCAGGATGTTCCAAAGCAAACTAAAAGGAACAAAGTATTACATAATGTATATCTCTGCATATGTACATACATGTATTGACATATTTGGTGACACTCTAAAAATTAGAGTAAGGGATTGTAGATAGTGCTCTATGTGGGGGTGTGACAAGAGGTGAGGGATATCCCAGGAGGCTTGAACTATGTAGATTTAACTCAATGTAACTTTAGACAAATTTGAAAACAGCCTCTAATTTCACAAGCCACACCCAACATTGGCTTATGATCTTCCATATATTTTTATTTCATCTAAAAAATGAAGTAAATTCAACTGCCTGCTCACAGGTCAGTTGCCTTCCAAAGGTGCACCTCTACATGTGTTGACTTTGATCTCAGAATATATTTCTGCAGGGAAATCATGTCAAATGCCATCCTGGGTCCAAAAGTTTAGGTACTGCTGAACAGCTTAATTTTACCCCTGGCTTATCCACTCACCAACTTTACTTTACCAGATGCAAACCCAAGGTTGTACCTAGTTCTGCACCCTGGTCAAGGTCACCCAGTTAAGAGGGATTTAAATTCAGCTCTACCCAATCTGAAGTCTTTACTTCTCCTCACACTACCCCTTAGCCAGACAAACTTGCTTACTTATATTTTTCCTTCCTTGATAATCTCTTGGAAGAAGCCAGTGTTAGGCTAAATTTGGTATATCTAAGAGGATATTTTCCCAATAGGCTATTTTTCCTACAAGTCCAGATATGGCCAGTCTAGCTGTCCCCAGCCTGCTGCAATGTACTGGGGACTCACACCACTGCCCAGAGACCCTGTGCCCAGATGACCCTATGTCCAGGACACAGAGTCTCCTCAGGGAAAAGTGGAGGAGTAGGGGAAGGAGACACCATGGAAAGTTCAAGAGAAAGGACCAGAAGGTTCTTCCAGGGCTAGACTAACAGAGCAGCCAGAAATCCCTCTCTATCTTGCCCTACAGAATCAGGTCTAGACCTGGCCAGCAGCTCCCAGGCTCTAACCCCACCCTCTCACCAGTGAGCTGGACCCACCTAGCCCCACGTGCTGTGAGGACTGCAGCCTTTATTTAAAGTGCTCACTTGTTTTTTGGATGAGTTCCCTGAGTTAGAGCCACAACTCCTCAAGGGTCCTGAGGACTGGTGGCTGGTCCTGGGGTGACAAAAGGCAGGCAGCATGCAGTGGAACTTGGTGAGGTGACTGTAATGGAGAATGATCAGTTTCCCAGCTCTTATACATCTTGAGCAGAGAAGCATCCTTGGGGTCAATTCATTGCAATGGTACCATCATGAAATAGTGGCATATGGTGGCAAGAGCAGCATCCAGCTCTTTTGGGCATAGGGCATCAGGTATCAAAGTCGGGAGTTGAGTATTGGCGTGAAGTGGGGGTGACTGTGGTGGTGTCAGCAAGCAGCTGTGATTTGGCAGTTCCTTGCTTCCTACTCATGGTGGCGGTGACAGTGGAAGAATCCAGAAACAGTGGTTGTAACAACAGATGCATCCAGCCATGAGTGTTTTCATCTGCCATAGTGACAAGAGTCTGGCTGCAGTTGCAATGAAGTTGGCCCCAGTACTGAGTGTCACTGTCTAGTGTCCATGTTAAAGTCTGGTGGCACCAGGGTGGAGCTCCAGAGTCTGGCAGGGGTGGGAGCAACATGCAGGTGCATCAGGGGTCCAGCCTCAGTATGGGGGTCGGGCATCAGGTGTGGGGTAAAGTGCAATGACATGGGGGCCTTGGTGGGCAGTGTTGGAGTCCATCTGGAGTTTAAAAGTTTGAGTGCTGCACAATGGTGGTGGAACCATAAGAGTTCAGAAGCAGGGGCAGCAACAACAGGTAGTGTCCAGCAGTGAGCATCTTGATCCTGCAGAAGTAACTGGGGTCCGGCTGGAGGGAAGTGAAGGTGGCATCCGGTGGCCATGTGGGGAGTCTGGTTGGCTGCAGCAAAGAGCTCCACGCTGGCATGGCAGCAAGGGCATGGGATAGTGGGTGTCAGAGTGATAAGTTAACCAGTAGCTGGGATGTCCTCTGTGGTGGAGGCTCCAGGCCCTGGTCTTGCTCCTGGTCAACTGGCCTACTCAGGAAGAAGCACGTGGGAGGTGGTACCCAGGAAGCTGCCCAGGACCTTATGCTTCCCAAAGCTGCCATGTCTGGCTCTGGCCATGAGCCCACTGCGTGTCTGCTCACCCCATCACCTGATATAGCCTCTCTACTGAGAAACTAGGCTGTCTGCTACGTTGGGGCGGTCTTGGGAAGAACCTCACCATCCCCAGCCACATCCTGCATGGACTGTGGGTGCAGAAAGCAGAGGTTCTAGGACATCTTCACCCTCAAAGTGCATTTCTGTGGCTGGGGGTGGCAGAAGACAAAGAGAGACAACTCATAGCCCTTAGACTCCCACTGACAACTGTGCCCTCCACCCTTGTCCCGCCCCAGGGATGCACTTGGAGAGTGAGGATTTTCTAGGCCCCCCACCTCCCACCTCTGCACTCTGCTACCACAGCCCAGGGGAGATGTAGCTGGGAAGGGTGGGTGTCTTCTCCCAAGGCTGCCCCAGCTGGCAGCAGGCCTACTCATCCCTCAGAGGCTGCAACTCAGGGAGGGGCAGGGTGAACTCTAGGATTAGGTGAGCAGCCTGGTGAACTCAAGGCCAATGCCAGGCATTGCTGGAATGGGCAGCATAAGGTCCTCAGCAGGTGTCTGGGTACCACCAGCTCCTGCGCCCTGCTTCGTGAGCAGGCAGGCCCTACCAGGAGCAATACCAGTTGCCTGGAAGAGCCACTGCAGAGGCCATCACAGTCTCCAGTCACCCTCTGACTTTGAGGCCTGCTGTCCCAAGCTGTCACCATCACCTCTAACAGAGCACCACACTATGGCCACTGGAGTCCCCACAGGGCCACCAGTGATGCCGCAGCCACCATCACTGCACTGGGACTAGACTCCTGCCACTGCCAGCGGATGAGAATGCAATGCTCTGGATGCCTGGCTTGACGTTGCCACCTACAGACTCCTCATTAGCCTTTGCCACCACTGCCATAACTGAATTTCAGACACCAAAAATACCTCCACAGATTCCAAACGCCAAGGCTTCACTGCCCAGGCTCCTGCCCGTGGCTATCCTCCAAGCCTGAGGCCAGTTCTCCATCCTGCCACTGATACATATGGGCTCCTCAAACTGCCTTAAGACACCTAGGCTCGCTGTTTGATGTTCTCCCCACAGGTGGATGCCCCTGCTACAGGATTCTGACACTGCTCCTGGTCACTGGGAACCTCCAATGTGAAACCCTGCTTTGGAATGCTGAGGTTGGCTTATATATGCTTCAGTCCTAGAAACCAGACTTCTTTCACAGCCACTAGTTGCCTTTGCAGGTGCCACCTATACCTCCAGGCTTGGGAAGGGTCCAGCACATGCCCTTCCTTGCCTGCTCCCTCTTCATATCCGTCCGGGGAATAAACCATTGATTGGGTTACAGCTCTCAGAACTGAATCATTTCACTGATAATCCTTGTATTGGCTCACCCATGAGCTTCTGGGGACACCTACTACCTAAAGCACAACACATCTTCATCGAATAGCTTAGCAAGACCTTCGAGATTACTTGCAAGAGCTTCTACATCAGCACTTGTTTCTTTGCCTTGCACTTTTATTTTATGGAGAGGGGCCTCTTGCCAAAAACATAATGGACCAAACTCTGGAACTTTCAAACTTCTTCTGCAGCTTTCTCACTTCTCTTGTCAGTATAACAATATAAGGTAATGGCCTTGTCTGGATTTGGCTTCATCTTCATAGAACATGGGTTGTTTCTTCTTTTCTTCAGAATATGAAAAGTTTTTCCAGATCAGCAATAAGGCTGTTTTTGCTTTCTAGTCATTTACGTTTGCCCTGGAGCAGCACTTTAATTTCCTTCTTGAACATTTCCTTTGCATTCTCAATGTGACAAAGTAGTGTAAGTTGCACAGCTTTTTATTTGAAGTGCAAAACGTAAGACTCTTCTTTTTATTTAAACAATACAGACGATTACTAAGTCACTAATGGTTCTAACTTCAATATTGTGTCTTGAAGAATAAGAGGACGGTGAGCCATGATCTGTGGAGCAATAAGAATGTATATATTAAGGTTTTTATCTTATATGAGTGGGATTTGTCGTGCCACATGACAGTTAAAATAGATCATAGTATGAGTTATAATGACCTAAAATCTTCAACACTCATTAGGCAGTCCCTTCTGCTCCATTACAGGAACATCTATCTCACCTCCTCCTGGATGGCCTGCTTGTATCCTCTCTCACAGCACCTATGAGTTCTACATGGGCTCCATCAGCAACTACACAGTACTGGTGGTGGCACAGCCTGGTGAATGGATTAAGCACTTTTAGGTCAACATAAAGGAATGTCACTAAAAATACTTACAATGCCATAAGAATTAGCATCAGAAAAAATAAAATAGATAATCTCAGAGGGGAGGGAAGGATAGCTGTGCTGTGGTTCTGGCACTAAGTAAGGCTCAGGAGCTCACATGTGTGAGATGACATTGAAAAGTTTAGAACTAGAGAAGTGAGGATACATTCTAGGAGATGTGGAGGACTGTGGCCTAATAGTTTCTTGCCCTCCTGCCTCTATTGTTTTGGACCCTGAATTTATATTGCTGCCAGGAAAGGTGGCTCCCTTTCAAAGGATGGGATGGCAGCTTGGAGCACTATATATAATGTGGAAGATGATGTTCAATATCCACTGACTTGCTTATTGGCAGCTTAGCTTCATCCTCTCCTTGAATGCTCAGTGCCCACTGGTGGCTCCATATTTTCCTGTGTGGTCAATGCTGGTGTAGGACCAACCTCTGATTTTGAGGGCTATTTCTCCTCTTTCACAGGGAATGTGATGATATGCTCCCCCAAATGTAAGCCAGTAAATTGGGCCACAGCTGCTGGAGGCAATTATATCACTTGATATGGTGCTAGAGCTGCAGGAGAAAACACCCAACATGACTGACTTTCCTTGGGCCTTTCCCAATTCACACTAGAACCCTGCCTCTGAGAATAGTTCTGGCCCTCCTCCACAATTGGCCATCTTCCCAGACTAGTTTCCACCAGCTGAAGAAGGTTAGCCTTGTGTGTCTTGGGAACATATGGAAAATCCCAAGGGCACCAGCTGATATTCCTCTGCACACACCTTCAGTCATCTGCCCCAGACCCCATCATCAGAGAGCTCAGACTTACAGGATCTGTGTTCTTCAGCTGGGGAAGGACATGGAAGTTCCCCTCTGATTCAGGCATAATGATCAACATGAAGGTCCTGAGAAGCTTCAGGTTGTCTAAGTCTTGGGACCTCAAAAATATTCTGGATAGAGGTACAGCTGCATTTTGATGATGGAACAGAGGGTGCTGTGGAATGTGGAGTGAAACAGGGAGTCATAATGGACAGGGCCTCTCTTTTAACTGGAACCTCCCAAGGTCCCTGCATCATGGGTTCCCAAAGAGCAGCCAGGCAGGTCCATGCATCAGATCAAAAGGGCAACCTGTGAGGCACATGTGTGGGTAAGGGGCTCCCCACACTTGCTCTCTGGTCTCTGTACAGAAAAGTATGGGCAACCTGGGTTTGGATTGGCTGTGTTGGAAAGGGATCCACATAGGGCTTGTCTCTGTGGCCCCAACACATTCTCTTTGGTGCCCAGAATCAAATGCAGAACAATATGTTCTTTCTACCAGGTAAACCCCAGAGTTGAGTCCTCTGGTGGAAATCACACAGGGTGGAAATTGGGGTTTGCCCAGCCATCATTTATAACAGCTACCCATGAAACGGGAGCCCTCCTGACTGGCCCAAAGAACACTCTCTTCTTTACTTGAAGCAACTCCTCACAAACATCTGGCTGCAGGTTTCTATACCTAGAGATGGCGAGGAGGCTGACACCTCTAACATCCTGTGCCCCTCATCTGCCAAGATGGCTGGTGGGCTTGACTAACTTCCTGACAATATTGGAATTCCAGGAGGAGTAGAAGGTTTTTCTGCATTGATTCCTAAATAATAGGCCAAATGATGGCCCATGGTGGTGCTACACATTTGAGTGATAACTGAGCCACACCACCTACTGCCTAGCTATTCAGGGCCAGGACCGTATTCGTTTCTCCCCAGGTGTTCCTATTCTGGCTACATGCAGGTTGGAATGCTCCCAGATGCAATTCACAGACTCTTTCCTAAATGCGGAAATTGTTTTTCCTGAAGCCTGAGAGTAGTGAGGCCTGAGGCAGAGAACTTTCTCACAGTGAGAGGATATGCCCATGGGGTAAGGCCAGAGCTATTGGCTGCCTGTAGTTACACAGAACCAGGCCTGAGGCAGACACCCTTTGGGCTCATCCTACTAAATTTTCTAAAACATTCAGGCAGGCTGCTTCTCTGAAAACACTACTTTCCCCAGAGCTGACTGAGTTCAAAGAATTCCCAGCACCAAGCAGAAGATGGCCATGTGCCAGAGCTTGGAAGCAATACACATCTTTTACACAGCAGCTCCAGCACCTTCTAAGGAATGTCCAAATTTTGGGAGGAATACAGTACCTTTCAAGAATTGAAGACAGGAGCTGCTGCATAGTAAGTGTGAATACATTTGTTTTAGTAGCACCACTTACCACTGTGTTTCTGGCCCATGCTCATGGATATGGTTTCTTCAACTCTTCATGGTAACTCAATGTGATGGGTATATCCCCCCTCTATAGATGAGGAAACTCAGTCATGGTCAGATGAAATGACTTGCTACAGAATACTCAGCTACAAGTGCCAGGGTGGGAATTCAAATCCAGGCTGTCCCACACCAAGTCTGGAAGAGAGTACCATTATTCACTCATTCAACAAACCCCTATGGGTGCCTCCTGGAAGTAAGTGCTTCCTGTGTAAGCCCAAAGATTCATAGCACCCATGCTATGTAGGTGTCACTTTTACCATTCCCAAGTTTCCAATGAGGCTGCAGACCTAGGAAGGAAAGGCCCATCAGACCTGTGAGGAGACTGCACTTTGTATCAGTGAAGCTCCACATCAATTCAGGTTGCACTGTCCTGATGGCCAATGCACCTGCTTCCTCAGAACACAGCCAGTAAACATCATGGTCATGGCCAAAGGTGGGTTTATGTCATTCTACAACTGTCCATTCCCAAAGAATGTGCATCAGCAAGAGGAAAGATTAAGGTTAGCTCCAGACTCTAGGTGACAATGATGTGGGTTTTCTGAACTGTGCCTCTTTGGTGGGTAGTGATGATGACAGAGGCAGAGACTGGACAGGGATGGGAGCATTTGGGAAATCTCTGTTCTTCCCCTCAATTTTGAGCTTAAAAATGCTCTAAAAAATTATCAAGTAAAAAACAAGAGGAGGAAAAAGTGTGCTTTGTCACTCTGCACTGGGGGAGGCTGAGGGCAGGCAACCAGAGCTTGGGGCAAACAGACCCAGCACCTCCTTCCCAACCTCCCTCTCTCCAAGCTCAGCACAGCATGGTCTTCAAGGGGCTTTGGGGTTTTTATAGAGAAGCTGTCTGATGGTGACAGCTCAGAAGCCCTGCCTGACACTTCCTCAGAAGACCTTGAGGGGAGACTCAGATTTAAGGTGGCCCACATCTCCCTCTCTGTCCCTGTGCTGTCCCTGCTTATCTCCATTCCACCCCAGCTCCCTCAGAGGCTGCCAGCTGCTTGCTGCCTGAGCACCTTTGAGCTGCCCTTCCCACTTCTTGGCCCAGCATCTCCTGTCCATCAATAAGCTCTCAGTGCTCATGACACTTCCTCTGAGAAGCCCATTCTGACTGCCAGCTAGGAACACCCTGACCCTCTCTCTCCTCTGTTTCCTCAACCATTTCTGAATTCATCCTATTTCTTCATCAGTTTACTTGTCCTCGCTTGGTCTCTCCTTCTAGACTGTGGGCACCAAAATTGTAGGGGCCTTCCTTGTGCTCACTGTTGCTCCACAGCTACCCCAGGATTGGAAAGGAGGGCTTGGAAGCTGTGGAAAAGTCATAGGGTGAGGATATAATGAGAAGTGGGTCAGCTGCAACCTGAGGGAGGGCCCTCACCATACCCTGCCATCCTGGCCCCTTGATCTTGGCCTGCCAGCCTTCAGATCTGTGAGAAATCAGTTTCTGATGTTTCAAAGCCACACAGTTGATGGCCATAGTTACAACTGCCTCCACTGATTAAGACCTGGGCAATCTGAGCCAGGCTTGGGTACTGCACTCTGAACACTTGGAGGTACCCAGGAAAGCTGAGGATGCTCTCTCCATGCAGCCAGTTGGTGTCTGTTTGTATAATATCAGGGTCTGCTAACATGATCCAGTGGACACCTGGCAAATAGTAAGCCTGCAGGCAGCACTTAAGACCAAAGACAGGCACAGGGGCAAAATCAGCCACCTCTACTGCAAGGGGCTGTGTTCTAAATTCAGCTGCTCTCACCCCTTCAGTGGGGACATCTGTGGCTTGCCTGCTTGGCTTTCATCTTCCTGTCTCATCATTTACCCTTGAATATTTTTGGTGACTCTTTCTTTCTCTCACACAATGATTCAGCCCCTCCAGGCTTGACCACTGAGATCAATCCATCCCACCATGATGGGCAGAAAGAAGCAGTGACCCAGGCTGGCCCATGACTTTCACTATCATCCTTAGGACACTGTCTTTTCCTTCAATGCCAAACTAGAATATTGTGTCTCTAAAGCTGCTTGGCAACATACCACCACCCCCAGAGACAGGGTGGGCAAAGAAGGCAGTGCAGTGAAATGGAGAGAGGCAGTGTCCTGATGATGACACTGCAACCTCTGGATAAAGCTGTGCCTGAATCTGTTGTGTTCAGCCCACAATTCCCAAACATGTGAACCAAAGCAATCCACTTGTCAGCCTTTCTTTCTCCTGTAAAGTTATGCTTGTTTACTTATTGATCTATCTAACATTGTTAGGGTTTATCCAATTTGTAAGGTGGACCACTTTGCTGCTTCATAGGTGTCTGGCCTTGGCTCAAGTTCTTAAACCCTCAGAGCTTCAACTACCTTGCTAATAAAGAGGAGTTGCTACTTTCACCTATACAAGAGGAAGTCAGTCTTGTATATTATATGAGATAAGGCAAAGCACTTAGGATTGATGTTTGATGAACTGAAGATTCTATAATTCAAGTCTACTAATTAAGCATAATTGACTGAAGAATAACTACAGGGTATGCTTTCAAAGACCCAAGTATCACTGAGTGTCTGACTCCTAGGGCCTCAGCTATCTGATTTTTCAATGTGGCCTCGGTATGGCAGCAACTGTTGCATTCCTAACAACACCCACAACCTGACCTCCTAAAACATTAGGCACAGAAAAAGAATAAAAATATGTATTTTCCATATTCTCATATCACTAAAAGAAAAACAGAGAGACCCATCTGAATTTAGAACTCTGAAACTCCTCACCCAAGGGCTCAGGACAACTCCATGGCAGGATCAGGATGCTCCCCCAAAGAGCTTGTCTCTTTGGACATCAAGAAATACCCCTTGCATTCAACATATAGCACAGCTCTGGGGCCTGCAGCACCCCTACCAAGGGCTTATCCAGGTGATCAAGCTCATGCTCTGAGAGCATCTGCAAAGTCATCTGTGAGCAGAGGGCAGAAACTGACCCCCTGCAGCTGAGTCCATCTTGCTCCCACTGGAGTGAGCGAGGCAGTCCTTCCTGCATACAGATGGCATCACTAGAACAGGTCAGCAACACTCCTGCACAAGGGAAAAGAGAATGTAATTCCAGAGGTGCAGGTGCTACTAAATAGGCAGGACCTCAATTTGAACCCAGGACTGTCTGATTCCAACCTCTGGCCCTTTGCCAACTCCAACTCACACTCCCAGCATAGGTCACAACCACCTGTGGGCTGTTGGTTGCAGCTGCAGAGCAATGTAAAGCATGGTTTGCAGTCAGATCCCTGGGTGAACCACTCACTATCTCTGTGACCTTAAGGAAGATACCTGCCATGTCCTTGTCCCAGTTTTCTAACGCACCAGTGAAGTTGTGTTGTTCACTCCACAGAGCATGGGTGTGGTTAAATGAGATTGTCTATTGAACAGCTAGGTATCATATGGTAATTTTTTGTTTTGTTTGTTTGTTTTTATGCCTTTATTTACTCAGGATGTCTTTAACTGAATCCTGGGCTTCCTGAAGGGGAGCAAGCCTTATCAGCTGCTATTTTATTATATCTTAAGTACAGCCTTTGCAAATTCCAGGGAGGGCCCCGTCACAGAGCATGGAGCCAGCTGGTGGCTAGAACCTAGGGCTCACCAGAGGTGGTGGTCAGCTCTAGAACCTCCTGTGCTTAGAAAGCCAGAACAGGGGGATGGGAGCAGGGACTTTTTTGGAATCACACTGTTGTTAGGGACAGAGGCCTGGGAAAGCAGACTCAGGCCATGTTCTGTTGCATCAGGTGCCTGAAGCCTTAGCAATTTTGCAGGCCCATGGGGGTGACAAAAGTGCCCTTTCCTACTTGTTAACCCATGACAAAATCCTCCCCCAAGCTACTACAGCACCTCATGAGGCTTCTGCAGGGAGACCCAACAGCATGGCACAGGAGACACAAGCAAACAAGAAAGCCAGGGCCCTCTTGCCACTCTCACTACTGATAACTAGGGAGATCAAGACTACCAGACACCCAACACTATCCAAAGCTCCCAGGAGCTGTGCTGTCAGAGTCCTGAAACAGCCTAAAAACACATCATGTGGGGGGGATGGCATTATTCATGAGAAGTTTTCCCCCATGAGCCTACACACAGGCTCAACTGAGTCAATCCTACAGGACTCAAGGGACCCAGAAATATCCTTCTTGGAAATTCTGTGCCCATTCAATGAAAAAGGATTCTGCCACCCCTACTCTGAATGCTGAAAAGCAGAGGCTGAGCCTGGGGTTCCCAGCCCAGGGACAAAATTCTGAAAAGAATAGGCCAAAGTTTTCTCTTTGGCCTGAAACCCTAGTGACCGTGCTTCATTCCTACTGGTCCCTGATACTTCCATGTTCCTCCTCTGGTCCAAACTCCCCCAGGGCTCCCATCTTATCCAGAGTAAGGGCCAAAGACCTCAGCAGCCATGAGACTCTGCAAGGTGGACCCTGTTCTTTCTCTGACCGCATCATCACTCTCCTTCACTCTGCTCTGGTTTCATTGGCCACCTTGCTACTCTGTCTTCTCAGCTCAAGATCTTGCAGGTGTTGATAATTCTGCCAGGAACACCCTTCCTGAAGAAGTGTATGTCCTCCCTTCCTTCAATTCTCTGCTCAAACATTATCCCCTCAGCGAGCACAAGCTGACCACCACCTCTGGTGAGCCCTTTCCCTGTCTTTCTGACCTTTATTTCTGCCATGGAACTTATTATTTATCTACCTGTCCTCAGACTGGATTGTACTCTCAATGAAAGCATGTGAGTAAGTGCTCAATCTGTATCTGCATGGGGAGGGGAGCCTCAGTGGTGCTTAGTTTGTCCACCATATGATGCCACCACTAACACACACACACACACACACACACACACACACACACACACACACAGACCAGGCTGGCCCAAAATGTCTAAACCATGCAAGATTTCGGGCTTACAGCTCACAAGATGCAAACATGGCTGCAAAGGGGTGCCAGGCTGAGCAATGGTGGGGGGTGACAAGAGAAGGGCAAATCTCACACACACATACACACACACACACACACACACAAATCATAGCCTTATTTATTCATATATACTCATGCATTACACTAAACAGACTCACAAAAATAGTTCACACCGATTCACATGCAATGTCTGGAAATGAACTTGGACATCTGCAGACAGATGCATATACATTCTCACACTCACACACTACGGCCCAAACTCCACACATATGCACACCACAAACACACACACACACACACACACACACACACACACACACAGAGCCATGTGTGCACCCATGCACACTCAATCCAGACCTGCAGATGCCATCCTTAGCCCCGCCACTATAAATGTTCCCTACCTCTACAGGGACCTCAGAGGTGACTAGCTATAAATCCAGAGGCTGGACTAATCTCCACCATGGCCCAAGGGACAGTAAATGGGCAGCAGGGTAGCAGAAGTCTGTCATTTTCCGGTGTAAGGTGGTTAAGATGATGGGTTGCTGCCTGTCAATTGAGCAGGCAACAGACCTGAGACCCCCAAGAAGTGGCCTCTGTCTCCTGGTGGTGGTGGCTCTGGGTACTGCAAATGTGTGCGTGCAGGAGGGAGTCTTTTTGTCCCCAAACTGAACCTCTCCTTTGCTGAATGCTGGGTCCTCTTTGGCAGGCCCACTCAACATGGTCCTCCCCAAACAGGCCTACCTGTCCCCAGGAGCTTGTCTCTCCTTTGAGGCCCCCTCACTGAGACCCACACAACTGTTCCTGCACAACAGGGGGTCCCGACCAGACACCTCAAGGTATGCCCCCAACCTGGAGGATCTTCACACTGCATCCACCCCTGCACACAGCTTAAAGACACTGCAGGTACCCCATATCTCCAGCCCCAGAACCCTAAACACATGGGTCACCCCTCCAGCCCTCCAGAGGTAGATGCTCATCCTAGGTGAGCCTGCCTACAACGTGGCAGTTCCTGTCACCAGGGGGCATCCCTCCAGGAACCATTGGCCCCCACCCAAGTTGGCTGTGCCTTCCCAGAGGTGCGTTCTGCACCTACCTTCTTCCTCAAGGTCAGCAGCAGCTTCAATACTCTACAGCAACTTCTGCCTTATGCCAGGTCTTTATCTCTAGGGGACAAGCCGGTGGCCATGGGTGACCACATGGTAGGAGCATCCAGGGCTGTCCACTCCCCAGCCCACCTGGAACTTCCTTACCTGAGGGAGCAGCAGCCATGGCTCTCACAGCGTCCTCTGAACAGAAAGGGATGGGGGACCCTTGGGAATATGTGCCTGGTAAGGGCAGTGTGTTTGGTGTGCTGCAACTTAGGTGGGCATGGGTAGAGCCAGGGACTACCAAGTTCTGAACTCAGAGTAAGGTGCCTCCAACTACAGTTGGACCATTCACTAGGAGGGCACCATCACCTAAGATCAGCTTGGAAAGTGTTGGGAAATTTTCCTGGAGACCAAAGCCTTCCTCAGGATCTGAGGATCTCCTCACCTGATCCACGCTGCCCTCACATGGACTCATACCAGCATCACAGAGCAATGGTGCAGTAGCTTAACCACAAGAGGCCTCTGCTTCCTGCAGTGTCACTTCAGCGCCCTCTACTGAGGAAGCCGACATCATGCACTGTGTAAATGGGAAATGGTGTAAAAGCCAGGCTATGGTGGAGGAGCAAACACTGAAGGAAGGAAGGAAATAAAATCAGAGCCAACATTAATGAACTTGACAACAAACATAACAACATTAAGGACCAATGAAACAGTTGTTTCTTTAAAAAGGTAAACAATATTGATAAGCCCCCATGCTAAAATAACCAAGAAAAAAAAAAAAGAAGAGAAAAGCCAAGTTTATAAATTAGAGATTAAAAAGGTGAAATCACCATAGATATCAGAGAAATCCAGCAGATCATTAGAAAACTTGTACTCCAATACATTGGAAAACCTAGAAGAAATGAATACATTTCCAGATAAATAGGATCTACCAAAACTGAATCCAGAGCAAAAGAAAACCCAAACATACCAATGACTTGTAATGAGATGGAAGGCTTTTCATTACTGTCTCTAACAAAGAAAAAGTCAGGGCCGGATGGACTCCCAGCTGAGGTCTACCAAAAATCTTTGAAGAAGAAGTGATGCCAAAATTCCTCAAATTACTCCATGAAATACAAAGGGATGGAACACATTCCAAAATTAAAAAGCCAGCGTTGCACACATACCCAATTCAGATAAGGACACATCAAGGAAAAAACCTACACATCAACATCCCCAAAGAACTTAGATGCAAAAATATTGGATGTACGTTTTCTCTGATATGCAAAAAAATAAAGAACAAAAAGGAAAAGAAATGTGGGAAAGATGAGTAGAGAAAAAAGACCAAGCAGTAGGGGTAGGGGAACAGAGCCATATTGCATCAGTAAAAATATGGGGAAAATGATAAAGATTTCCAGGAAGTCTTGATACTAACCCCAACAACTGAGACAACCAGTCATTAAGGGAATGGAACAGCTCTTAAAAACTGAGAGGTATCTCATTTCACATAAAACCACTGTTTGCTTGTTTTGGGGGGTGGGGAGAGAGGGGACTTATCAATTAGCCTACCCTTTAATATAGAAAAAATGCCACAAGATATTTGTTTGATGACATCGGAGAAAGCCCTAAAAGGAACACCACCACAAGTTTTCACAGGTGTCAGCTTTCTGAGGCAGGCAACATGGCTCTCAGTAAATTAAGTGTCCTGGTGGAAATGTGAAGTGATCCAAATCAAGCTAAAGGAGAGCTGGAATCCTAGAGGTGATGACCCAACCAAGAGCTGCTCCTGGATACTACATTCCCCCACCCCCACTTTTGGTAGTAGTTATGACCGTTTAATTTTTTCTCATGAAATTTATAAAATAGGTGCAGAATAACCATCTTAGTGTATTCTACTCTGATTAAGTTTTTTGTTCACACAGAAAACACTCTACTACCATCCCAATTCTAGAAAGTGGGAAGATGTACTCAGGGGGCACTCTTCCTCTGTCAAAGCAGAATGACACCAATGCCTCAAGAATATGTTACACCCTTGAATTAATTTTTCCCTAGGTTCAAAAAAGGTGAGCTTTCTTTTCTTGTTCTTCCTGGCCCAGGTGTTCTGATGCCAGGCCTGCACTCTCTTTTAAGATGTTCATGATGGTGATTGGCCCAAGACTCACAAACTGCACAAAGGATCAAAAAGAAGAGGCCACCTCAGAAAGGGCAAAGTGTGGGCAGTGGGGCCCCTAGTGGATGTGACAGATGATGCAGACCCTTCAAGACCAAGGAAGTGGGTGACAGGTGGCAGCTTGTACAGCAAGTGTGAGTCTTCCCTTTACACTTATAGTTGGGGCACTAGATCAGGGCCCAGCATCCCTTCAACTCAAGAAATATTTTGAATAGGCCAGAAAAGGGGATGCTTTATTTTGGAAGAATGCATCTATAGGCCAAGGCACATGGTCTCCTTTGGAGTGATGGCTCCATTCCACATCTTTGGGGAGCCCAATCTACTCGGTGGAGGGTCTCACAAAAGTCATGTAGTGTACCAATACATGATGTGGATCTCTCACCCATTCAGCTTCTCCTGCCAGTAGCTGTCTGGCTCCATTACCTACTCCATTGCCTTTGTCTGGAGTGTTGTTGAATCCTTCTCTTTCTAGAAGAGACATATTTTCTCTTCTCAGCCTTGATTTTTAACATCTCAGGACGCTCCTGGTTAGAAGGGGGAAGGAGGCATTTTCTCTTGAGCATGGCAGCATTCCCCCCTGATTTGAGCCAGTTAGGAAACTGCTGCCAGGTACTTTGAATGGCTGACTGAATTTTCCAAGTTAGTCAGTGTCCAGCAGGGGGAGCTCTCTGAAGTCCCAGCCATCTACCTGATGATGGAGATCAGAAACTGAGAGCCCAATATGTTACCAGGTGTAAAGGAATCTGACCCTGGATTGAGGAAGGGATAGAGAAGGTCAAGAGGAACAGTAATTGAACACAAGAAAGCTTGGTATGTTCCATCTGGGGCTTGTCTCCTGAATAGACATGTGAGATTTGTAGAGGGGTTGTCAGCTAACCAGGGACTGTGGATTCCCAGGATGAGCAGGACAATCATCTTCTGGTGGTGTCCTTCCTCTTCAGATGTGGTGAATGAGGGTTAGAAATGTGTGAGTGCGTGGTTAGGAGAAATTCATGAGGGCCTGTCCACTTATCCATGAGTTGGATTTCTGATCTCTGGCTTTTCTATGTCTTAAGTAGGATTGAGTTTCCTGCCTAGAATGTCTGAGAAGGGTCCTGAGGAGAGGGTGTTGTCCTAGAAGAAGGAAATTACTGCATTGAGGTCAGAATTAGTTTCAGCAGCTGTAAAGAATATTGAATGCTGTCTTCATATTTTCAAAATTGAGAATGCATTCTTCTTAGTGAGGTCTGAATGATCTCATAAGGGTTCAACTGCAGTCCCATTCTGGGGACAGACAGGATGTGGAGCTGGGCAGTAGGTAATATCATTTCCCCTATCAATCTAATTTCCTGACATAATTAGTCTTCAGTTATTTTTTGACACACACCATGGAATTGACTGCGTTCTTTGCCTTGTTCATCCATTGAAGGAATTTCACAGACACAAATAGTGAAAGTGTGAGGGCAAAGTGTCAGATTATACAAAAACAATATAAAGAAAGCAGAACTCCTGCATGTGTGGGGTCCCAAGAGAGGGTTGCCAATGAGTGGCAATTGTCTCAGGTTTTATAAGAATCTAAGGGTTAAGAAAATAAGCCTCCAGCCCACTCTTGGTAAGGCATTCAGGGACAATGTGCACTTCATGTGCCATTTCTTCCCCTCATGTTAAGGTCACTGTGTTGAAGTTTATCCCTTTTTAACAGATGTCTCACCCTTTATTTGAAGCTCAGCCTTGCATCTGTGGTCTTTGTATTCTGTTCCACTGTCGTCTTTCTCTTAGGAGAAACTTGACCTTGGTGAGTGCAAGTCTCCTATCTGCCTACCCACCTCTTTCCCTACCTACATTTTAGGGTGTGAATCATATTTTGTGTGTTCCATGTTGATTGAGACTTCAGACATCACACAGTCTCCAAAGAACTCCTCAAGGTTTACTCAACTGGTGAATTACTTTGGAGACAAAGGTGAGAACATAATTACATTGAAGGAGTCACCTATACTCTCCCTGTGGAAGCTGTCTCCCAATAGTCGCCCTCAGGGTGCTTTTTACCACTTTCCATTCAATTTTATACCAGTCTTGGACATTTAGGTGAAGTTCATTGTCAATATTCAAAACAATATGGCCCTCAAATTGGGCACACTATTTTTGGAAGCTCTTTCATTTTCAGTCTCTTTTGGACACAGAATTGGCATCTGAGTCACCTCCTTTTTCTGTCATAAGCATTCCAATTCCTCATAGGACCGGTTTGGATAATTGCAAACACATATCTGTTCCAAAATGAAATTTTATGGGACAAAACCAATGTCCATCAGTCTCAAGAAAACCTCTTTTAGTGGTAGGCACTTCCCTACCAACTACAAAAGGAGGTAGAGAGGCATGACCCACAGACCCTACTGTCTACATCACACCACAGGAACACCAGAGGCTCCCTACTCTCTTGACAAACAGAGAACTCCAGGCCTTCACACTGTGGAACTCAATGCCCAGGGTCAGTCCTCACTAGTCACAGCTAGAGATGCAACAGGGAATAGAGGCAATGGAGTGCATCTGGAGTGCAACTCAACACCACACACCACACTATCCCTAACCGACTGCACCAGGAGAAGGCAGATGATAAGAATGGATCCAAAACAATTGTGAGACACAACTGGGCATGGCAGTGCCTGCCTTTAATTCCAGAAGATGGGAGGCTGTGGTAGGAGTGTTGAAATTTCAAATCCAGCCTCTGTAACATAGTGATGCCCTATTCAAATTAGTGATAGCTTCTCTTAAAATGAAAATGAAAAAAAGGGCTGAAGATGCAGCTGGCTCAGTGCTTAAGCTCCTCTGTGTTCCATCCTAGATAAAAAATATATAAATAAATAGCAGAGACACATCCATCTCATTGGCAGGGCAAATTTAGCACAAATACAAGAAATTTCAAAATACAAGGAAACCTGACACATCCTACATTCTATAATTTTCTTGCCACTGATGCCAAATATTTGAACTTGCCAGACAAACTATGCAAAACATTAATCTTTTAAAAATATCAATGGAATCTGAGAGAATTCAGCTGAAAGATTGAAGGGGTTTAAGGCAGAACATGAACCCAGAGAGAGAATGTTTGAAAAAGAACCAGACTTCAACAATGAGTCACAATGGCCCCCAGAAGAAACTTTGATTTGAAACCCTCACTGAATTGGACAATTTTTGTTGCTGGGCAGGAAAGTGGGCAAAAACATTCAGGCTTTTTGAGATATGATCCTGTCCTTCCCTGTACTCTCTGCTCTGTTCTCCTCTCTGTTCTATCTGTTTTCCTGATCCAGTCTTACTTGCTAGGAAAATCCCAAACTCCTTCCCATTGTTCTTGAACCTCTCTTTCCACATCCTCAGAACCACCCAAGCTGCTCTCAACCCTACCTTACCTGTCTTCCCCCTCCCAATACACACCTATCTGCTCCTGCCACCCCTCTTATCCCTCCACCCCTCCTCCTGCCACCACAGCTCCTCCTCCCTCGCTCCATACAACTCCCTCTTCTCCTGCAGCCAAGGCTCCTCTGCCCACCTCTTGTACTGAAACAACCTTTCCCCTCCCCCTCCATCCCTCTCACCCCCCTCCTTCCTCCTCTCCTGAAGGCATGTTTACCTCCACCCACTCACCCCTCTTTTCTCCTGTCAGTGCCCACACCCAGTCCCACCAGACCCTCTTACCAGATGACCCAAAGTTCCTTTGTCCCTTCAGGGAAGTGGCTCATGCTGAAGGGATTGTCCAAGTACATGTCCCATTCTCACTTCAAGATCTTTCCCAGATTGAAGAACACCTTGGGTCCTTCTCTGCTGACATTTCTACTTATATTTCAAAATGCCAATACCTCTCCCAGACTTATGATCTTCTCTGGCATGACATCTCTCTTGTTCTGTTCTCCATCCTTACCCCCATGAGTGAGCCCTCATCTAGCAGGCTCAATTAACCTATGATATCAGTAAAAAAGCTCAAACAAGCTGAGGAGGGCCCTCAGAACACTATCCAGTATCTGGTGAAAATGGTCTTTAAAGTTCATAATGTCCAAGAGGAGTCAGCTGAACTAGCTAGGTAGGCTCAATTACAGAAAAAGGTAACACTTCAAACCCAGAACTTGCCAGAGCCCTGAGGCCTACAGCTCAAGCAAGAGCTCCATGGAGGTTCCATCATTTCTCTACACGAGGTACTTGCTTCAAATGTGGATGCAAAGGTCACTGAAATCACCAGTGTCCAAAGTCACACCCTCCTTCTTCCAGGCCATGCCCTATTTGTAAGCAGACAGAACATTTGAAGAGTGACTGCCCCATGGTTGGCACTTCCTTGGTGCCTCGACATTGGTGTATGACCAGCTAGGTGATATCTTCTCTTAAACTATTGGGGTTCACAGAAGACTGAAGAAGCCCAGATTGAGGACCCCCATTACACTCACGGAGCCCAGGATAACAGTTCAGGTAGGGGTTCAGTTCACAACCATCTTTGTGGACACAGGGGCTACCTATTTGGTATTGCCTGCCCACTCTAGGCCTCTGTTTTCTTCCAAGGTCTCAGTTATGGAGACTGAAGGCAAACCCTCCTCCCCAAAATGAACTGCTCATGCTCAGCTGACCTGTGCCCTGAAGGAACACCCATTCACAAACTCTTTTCTAGTCATTCCATCCTGTCCGATTCCTCTCCTAGGCAGAGATGTTCTCCAATTACTAGGATCCATGGTCCAAAATACATCCAAAGAATACTACCACTCATGTCCCTCTGCCTCTAATCTTTACCCACTCTAATAACCAGACAGTATCTACTGTGCCATCATCCCCTGATCTAGTCAATCTCCAGGACTGGGACATCTTCAAGCCGGTCATAGCCTCCCAACACAAGCCAGTACATATTTAGCTGAAACTGCTGAATGTCCCCATTTTCCCATCTCCAAGACCTATAGGGAGCAATTTAAACCCATTATAGACTGCTTACTTGCCCAGGGACCCCTCTTTCCTTCTGAGTCTCCCTGCAACACTACCATATTGCCAGGATGCAAACTGTCAGGAGCCTATCACTTAGACCAGAATCTCCACCTAATGAATGAGACAGTTATTCCCATCCACCTGGTGGTTCCCAACCCTGACACTCTTCTTTCTCATGGCCCTTCTTTGAGCACTCACTTTACTGTCCTGGATCTTAAAGATGCCTTCTTTATAGTGTCCCTTCATCCTGACTCTTATTAGCTCTTTGCCTTCACATGGGAATACCTTACATCCTTTAGGTTTCATCAGCTGACATGGACAGTTCTACCCCAAGGCTTCAGGGACAGTCTCTATCTCTTTGAGCAAGGCTTGGCATGGGATCTAACTGCTTGTGACTTAGGGGGCAGCACACTCTTGCAATATGTGAATGACCTTCTATGTGGTTCATCATTTAAGGCTTGTAAACTCACACTGCTCAGCTCCTCAATTTCCTGGGGTCCCTGGACTATTGGGCCTCTCCAGGCAAAGCCCAGCTTACTACCTCTTCAGTTAACTATTTAGGTACACTTCTCACTTCAACCTTTAAAAGCCTGACATCAGACAGAATTCAAGCTCTTCATGACCTACAACCACCCAAAACACTGGAATACATCCTCTCCTTCCTGGGTCTGGCAGAGATTTTCAGGCATTGGGTTCCCCACTTTGCACTTCTTATCAACCCCTTATACAAGGCCACTAAGGAGACCCCTCATTGGACAGTCACCTCCCCTAAGCTACTAGCCAATTCCTTTTACAAGCTCAGGAATGCTCTTACATATTCTTGCACTCTCTCTCTTCCTAACACTAAACACCCTTTCCACCTTGTTATAGATGAAAGACAGGGTATCACCACTGGCCTCCTTGCTCAGCCAACTGCACCCTCCTATAAGCCAACGGGATACCTCTTCAAGCAGCTTCACTCTTTGGTTCATGATAACTATCGAGAAATGTATAAAATTTTATGTTCTCCTGAGAAGTCAACTTAAATATATTTCTAAAAAACTACAAAGAGAGCCTAACTTATTTAAAGTTTAAAAATGTTTTGCCTCTTTCCCTTAACAGGGAATTAAAAGCTCTCTTACCTAGTCTGTTTCATGTTTCATATATAATGATAAATTACGTTCACTAATTAATATTAATTTAAAAATTATGTATAATTTTTTATAAAATAATATTCAAGTAAAAAATTAAGATTAGTTTCAAAATCAAAACATCTTGCCTAAGATTGAACAAGTGGCCACCATGCCTAAGTTAAAATTCTTTCATCTCATTCCAAGTAAAGACAATTATTCAAGTTTATTGAAAATTAATATCAGAAGATAGGCTTTTGTTATAAAGATTACTATATTCCTAAAGTAAACAAAAACACTATACATAAATAAGTAAATGTTTCAAATTATAAAAATTATATTCCTTAATTTGTAACTATTATAAAATTAAATCTTTTACTCTTATTACTTTTATATTGTATTATCCTTACAAGTTTTAAAACTATTATCTTGTAAAGCCTTATTCAAGTACAAATTTTAATGTAACAACTGAAGGTAATTTATAATAATAAGGTGATTTCTTATAAGTCAAACAAGTTGTAATACTGTATTTTAGTATCTATACTGGCCCCAGTTTATACTTTTATTGCTTAGCCCATTAGTAGAGACAAAGTGATATCATAAGACTCATAAAAACAAAACAAACAAACAAAAAACAACAAAAATCTAGGCCTCCTTTTACTGTGGTGCCCTCTTTAGCTCTACAGCATGGACTTTAACAATCCTCCCTTGCATCACAGGTCACTTTTTCTAATTTTCCTGGCCAAATAAAAATATGTATTGTCACTTCTTGCTGTTTAAATACTTGTACAGTGCTGGGCCATTCTCTAAAGCTAATGGTGTTCCAACTTATATCAACTTTTTTCTACAATTTTAAAAATAAAAAGGGGAAAACAAAATCTCATATTACCCCACTAAATCTCACAATTATTTTGAAAAGTTTCAAAATTGTGATATTAAAAGTCTCACTCCTACTGAGTGACACATGGAGCACTAGAATAAACCAGATTTAGTAATAACATAGGGTAAAGGCTATACCTCTATATTTCCAGAAAACCCAACCTGTCATTGAGGAGACAACTGAAGGACCTGGCCTTTCAGGCTGAGTAGATAGTTCAACAACAAGGAGGTAATAAGTCTCAACCACAATGGCTATGCTGGTTCTGTTGAGTTGCCAGGTGAGTGGAGTCTATGGAAAATTTTATTGGACCTATTTCCCAGATCTACCTTTAGTGCATCCAGCGATGTAAATGAAGAATCCATCCCACTATCTACTAATAATATTCATATAATGGGAGGTTTTAAAGATAAATGTGTGTGCCTGGATTTAATTACATTGGCTACAGTGGGAATCCACCCATATTTTAGTCCCATGAAAAACATGATCGCTGTTTTAAAAGTAATTTTTAAGGTAAAGACAGCATACTGGCCTCTGAGACTTAAGGTCAAATGGCTGGACAGTTATTGAAATGGGAGTTGTCCATAAAAAGCCAGCCATTTCTATGGAAAATCCACCAATAACTTACTGCCCTAATTATTCTGCAATAGAATTTGGAACGTGTCCTAAATCAACAGAGTGGGTAAATGTCTTGCCAGCACAACATAATGGCTTTAGAAATCTGGATATATTTGGATGGATCTCCAAGAATTGATAAAAGCCACATCAGGATGCTATGACCCCTAAAGGTCCATATTCTAACTTCAGCAAGGGTGGTATTCCAAAAGATCTCTGGCATTTAGTTGCTGCCTCAGATTTTCTCAATTATACTCATGGCTCCATGACTGACTTCATAGAAAAGAATTGCAAAGAGGACTCCTGTTATGGCCTAGGAGCCTGTGTTCAATCTCCTTAGGCTTTAATTACTGGAAATGTAAGAGTGAGGATAAAAGGTGATAACTATCATGGAACTTTTTAAGAACTGTAATCTAATGAAGCTCATTGCCTCAATAATTTGGCTCAAAACACTTCCAAAGCTGTTACAATTGGGAGAATATTGAAGAAAAGATTTAGACTAAATTAATGCTTTGAAAATTCATATAAGAGATAAACTTTCCACACTCAAATTTGAAGAAAGGCTTAGATGCCATGCTGGCTATAAGCATATCTGTCATTACTGCAGACAAATATTATGCTTCCCAGCATGGTAGGGAAAGCATCAAAAATTATCTAATGGGGTTTGGCATAGCAATAATAATAGTTGGACCTTATGAGCCTTATCTCATAGCCCTAGGGTCAAAAGCAACCACCCAGAGATGGAATAACATGCAGAGTCTCAAACAATTTGTTTTCCCCACTCTTATCCTGTTTTTCTGATGTGCACGGAATCCCTTTGGTGTGTTTTATTATCAATGAAACATTTCTAGGCTTTTCTCTTTGTTAGCATCAGACCCATCAGTTCACTTCCTCTTGTCAAGCCCCTGCTTCCAATATTGTCCTGCATCTTTTGTGTTTAGTTCTTAATATTACTATCCTGGCCTTTGTTTTCAGCCAACACAAACTTCAATGGTTACCTCCTCCCTCCCCAAGCAGATGACTAGCAGGATTGGTGTATTTCAAGCACTGAAAGAACAGAGGTGCCAATCTAGATTGCCGCAGTCTCTGGCTGGGCACAAATCACGAGTCTCCACACAGCTTGTAGATTCAAACAGCAATTCTTTATTCCCAAACTCACACCGGCCGTCTACAAACACGCTCTGGGGGAATCCACGTTCTCTGCCCAAATCCACTCCGCATGGGCTTCTGTCTCCCAAAATATACTGTCTGACCCTAAGCACTCAAGAGGAACTCAGCAGCAGGATACGCCCTATTCTAAAGGGGGAACACCCTAAACACGGATCCTGCCCTGGTCCTTGAGCAAGGTCACCTTTCAGAAGTCCTTCCACTAGACAGCCTGGGAGTAAGCTGGCAAGGAATTTGTCATACCTACTTGGCTGATGGCTCCCAGCATCTCCCCCCTTCTGATTAATTAAACAACAAGTAATGTGGCTTAAGGACCATGCCTGGTAGGTTGTCCAGTTCAACATATGGCTCTTACCCGTCATTGGAAAACTGACCTTTAGGCATCAGCCTCCTGTCTTAGGTTGATACCACTGCAACTGGATCATACCCGTCACTGACTACCGGTCCAGCATACAGCCATACTTGTGGATAGGTCTATGCACCAGTGGGGGGGTGAGGTTCTTTGCCTCACCTCTGTTGGCCCCCAAATTTGGCCTTGGTGCCAGTGGGGGAGTGAGGTTAATGTGGCTTAAGGACCGTGCCTGGTAGGTTGTCCAATTCAACATATGGTTCTTACCCGTCATTGGAAAACTGACCTTTAGGCAACTGACCTTTAGGCGTCAGACTCCTGTCTTAGGTTGATACCACTGCAATTGGATCATACCCGTCACTGACTACCGGTCCAGCATATAGCCATTGGCCCCCAAATTTAGACCATCACTAGCAGAAGGGAGGAGGATACAGAAATGCCACGACACCAAGCCAATTGACAGTTCCTCTGGAAAAATTGCATCATTGGTGACACCATCAGCAAAGATCACTGGTGACACCATCAGCAAAGATATGCCAGCATTACCACAATTTGCTGCACTAAACGTAGTTACATAGTCCAGGCAAGTTCTGTAAGCAGTTCAAAGGGGAGGAATCTATCAATCTGTCCGTCTCTTCCCAAAGTCCGTTTCCTCCCAAAGTAAGTTGACTCCTTGATTGAGCATACTTGTTGAGTTATATTCATTGGGATGAAGATAGGAATTCTGGCAATGATGCTAAAAAGACATTAACCTGAAAAGAATTATTAAATATAATGAAAAGGAAAGGTGAAAGTAAACAAACAGATCTGTTAACCTCCTTAAAAAACAATCCTTAACAGCTGTTTACCTGATTTAAATTAGTAAACAAGCAGATCTGTTAACCACCTTTAAAAACAATCCTTAACAGCTGTTTACCTAATTTAAATTAAGCCATTTAAATCACGTGAATAAAAAAAAAAATTCGGATCCATTTTCTCATGAGCACTCCTCATATATGAAATACGCACACACAGACATACAACACAAAACACAAATGTGCAAACAAACATACAACACATAAGATAATAATAAAGGCCTTGTAGCTTTACCTAGGTGAAATCTCCATTGCAATGTTTAAAAACTCCACAGTCAAAAAATAAAACTGATCAAAAAAACATTAACCTAGGTTTGTATGAGCTCAAAAAATAAAAATAGAGACTTATGATGTGGAAAAATGCAATAATAAAATAGATATTGAAAAAAGCATCCTGGTTAATCACTGTTGCAGATGTAAGAATGGCCAAGTTGGAGTTTTGGATATCAGCTGTTATGGATTTGAGTCAAATCATCTTCTTTTCGATCTGTAGAAATCGTTTTAGTTAGTCTTTCTGGAATCCAAATTGGTTGCTGTTCTCCTGTGGAAAAACAAACAGAACCCCGACTCCAGAAAATCACTGGGTCAGGATCTTTCCATTGTCTTGTTAGAATATCTTTCCAAAGTACTTTAGTCTTATGTACATTTTTTGGATACATATGCCTTTCCACAGCACTAAGTCCTGATGAATCCAAATTTTAAAAGTTTAGAGTAAAAAGGGTTATTTTAAGTTTATCTTTGGGGGATATATACCCCTTTCCAATTTTTAAGATTAACTAGGCTTCGAATCACGCAATCTTTCCTCCGTCATGAAGGCATCTTAACCACCTTCAAATTAACCTTTTAAAGCCTACCAATTATCACCTATACTGTACTTTTAAATGTACTTTTTCACCACCTACAGCTTCACTATTTTAAACGAGGCTTAGATTATGTTTAAATCTCTTAAATGTTAGTTTACATGGCTGCCCTTCAACCAAAGGCCTTTTTTACTCCATTAAGAAGCTTTGTCTCAATCTGCCATGTACAAATATCTTTTTCTTCTTTCTTCCTTTCTCAAGCTTTTAAAGTAAGTCTAGTTTCCTCAAAATCTTTTTAAATGGCATTTTACAACTTTTTACTTTACCACGCAGAGATTATCTCATCTAGAAACATTTCTCTTTTTTTTTAACCTTTATATTAAAATATATTTTCACATCTTGAATCTTTTTATATCTCTTTTTTAACCGTTAACCCTTTTTATAAATTCACATTCTGAAATAACCCTTATAAAATGTCTGATTTAGACAAATTACTCCACTTTAATAAGATGAAATACTTTCATGTTTTTTTATGGTACTATAATACTGTAGTTGAAACCCAACTGAAACTTCCTATACTCTTTGTATATAAATTACACCTGATAGAATCTTAACTCTTAGTAACCTTGTTTTAGCAAAGACACAGACCAAAGCAATATTAAATTTTTTCCATTCACCAATTTATGAAGACACACATAATGTTTAAACATATTACCTTATGGAACTTAATAAGTAAAGAGTACTTGATTTCATATTTAGTGGTTGATATTTTAACACTCTAGTTTTGTAAATTAATCAGATGTCTGTAAAAACCAAGATTTTAGACAAGCGTAGTAAACAGAAGTAACCATCTCTTTCTTGTTGAAGAAAAATCCTTCTACAGGATACCATGATGGTATTTTATCAACATATGTCCTAATTGTTCTTGGTCTTACTGGGGTGCCTCCTTTCTCTAACAATTTCTCTTCCTTGGGGGTAAACAACTTTAAACCTTGAGTCGACCATTTTCCCCAGTTTGCCTGAGAAAGTTCTAGGAACAGGCAACTTGAAATAAAAACAAAATAAATCAAACCAAGAACACATTGTTTTTTGAAATGCTCACCCAATTTTTCGCTCTTCTTCAGGGAAGAACAATTTCACTTACCTTCTCTTCAGATGTTCCGCGTACGAGCCACCAAATGCCGCAGTCTCTGGCTGGGCACAAATCACGAGTCTCCACACAGCTTGTAGATTCAAACAGCAATTCTTTATTCCCAAACTCACACCGGCCGTCTACAAACACGCTCTGGGGGAATCCACGTTCTCTGCCCAAATCCACTCCGCATGGGCTTCTGTCTCCCAAAATATACTGTCTGACCCTAAGCACTCAAGAGGAACTCAGCAGCAGGATACGCCCTATTCTAAAGGGGGAACACCCTAAACACGGATCCTGCCCTGGTCCTTGAGCAAGGTCACCTTTCAGAAGTCCTTCCACTAGACAGCCTGGGAGTAAGCTGGCAAGAAATTTGTCATACCTACTTGGCTGATGGCTCCCAGCACTAGATTACTGCAACCAGGAACGTAGTGCCTTCAGAACTGGAAGAGAATTAAAGACCTTTAAAGATGAGAAGAACCTAACAGAATTCATGGCCATTAAACAAGCTGGACAGATACTTAAAGGAATCCTACACACAGAAGAGGAAGAAAGATGAACACCACTGGGAGTGTTCATGAAGTGTCTCTAGGAGAATAGATACACAATTGAGAAATGAGAGGGTCATATGTTATCGATTTAGAAAACCCTGAAACATCTGAGCATTCCATGTTTCCTTCTTCACCAAAAATACAAGCAAGAAAAAAAAAAGAATTAAAGAAACAAAGAAAGCCAATGAAAAGATAAGAAACATACCATACCTTTCAGAATAACCTTGAGTACACATGGTCTTTAGTCTTCAATTTAAAGATAGAAGGGTAGATTGGATTTTTTTTAAAGAGAGAGTGAGAGAGGAGAGAGAGAGAGAGAGAGAGAGAGAGAGAGAGAGAGAGAGAGAGAGAGAGAATTTTTTAATATTTATTTTTTAGTTATTGGCGGACACAACATCTTTTGTTTGCACGTGGTGCTGAGAATCGAACCTGGGCCGCACGCATGCAAGGCGAGCGTGCTACCACTTGAGCCACATCCCCAGCCCCTAGATTGAATTTTTAAAAAATCTCCTTCCCACAAGAAACTCCCATCCCCTGCAAAGGTGAGCAAGACTGAAAATGGAAAGATGGAAAATAATTTTCCAAGCAAGTGGAGTCTGGAGGCAGGGAGAAGTCACTATGCTTATATATGACAAACACACTGAAGCCAAAGCCAGGCTGAAGAGACAAACAAGGTCACCCTATGTTCATAAAGGGAAACAGCAAGAAGATATCCTAATGTCACCAATACATACAAATGCACCATTGTTGGAGCACCCAATTTTATCAAACACTACTAGACAAAGAAGAAGCCATAGGCTCCAGCAAAACAAAATTGGGGGACTTCAGAGCCCATCTCTCAGTGAGGTGGATCTTAAAGATGAAAAATCAACAAGGGAATGTTAGAGTTAAATGGCACTATGGGACAAGTGGACTTAATAGACATCAACAGAATGGGGAATACAACAGCTGTGAGGTACACATTCCACTCACCAGCACAAGGAACATTCCTCAAGGTATATTATGTATTAGGCCATAAAGCAAGTTTTTAAAATATTTTTTAAAATCTTCTTCTTTTTAATCACCATAAAATGAAAGCAAAAATCAAGAGCAGAAGAACCTACAGAAACTTCACAAACACTTGAAGATTATGCCTCATACCACCAAACCAGTGAAAAATCCCTAGAGTCAGAAGAATATGGAAAGACAACATATCAGAACTTGTGGGATCCAAAAACAGCACTATGAAAAGGAAAGACTAGAGAAACCTGTACCTAAAAGACAAAAGAGAGAGACCTTAAGTAAATTGCCTGGTGATGGCTCAGGCAAACAAAAACCAAGTCTAAAATAAGGAGAAGGAAAGAAATAATCAAGATTAGGGCAGAAAAGTTGCAATAGCAAGTAGAGGATCACTACCAAAGTTCAAGGGAACAAAGAGTAGTTCTTTGAAAACGTAAAACAAAGTTGGCAAAACTTTAGCTAAATTAACAAAAGAAAAAGAGATTACACCTAAACCCATAAAATGAAACTTGAAAAGAGAGGTCTTACAGCAGATACAAAGGAAATTCAAAGGATCATTAGGGAGGATTTTGAACAACTACATGCAAATATGTTGAAAAGTCTAGGAGAAACAGACAAAATTAGGGACACAAAATGAACCAAGAAAATATAAACATTCAGATAATAGGAGGGACAATTAAGGAGACTGCAGTAGGGTCTTATGACAGAGATAAGCTCAGGTCCCAATGGAGTCAATGCTGAATTTGGCCAGATTTCAGAAGAAGCAATAACACCAGGATCATGTTACCCAAAGTATTCCATAGCCTAGACGTGGAAGGAACTTGTCTAAACTCAGCCTCCAAGTTCACTGTGTTCCTGATTTAAAACCAGACCAGGCCAGAACCACAACAACTATGAGCAGAACAATGTGAGTGGGACATCCCTGCCCAGGAATGGAACCAGGTATTGTGGGGGATGGAGACAGTGGTGAGTGCAGTGCAGGTCTCCAAGTGGCTTTCGGGGAACACAGGAGAGCCTGCTCCTCAGGCTTTTCTGCTGCTCCTGTAACAGGCACATTCAAATATTAGATTACTGTTGGACTGGGGAGTATTGGGGTGTCAGCCTGGTGAAGGATGAGAAACTCCACTGGCTTACTGAAGAGATTACTCTTGTCTGCAGTTTGTGAGCTAAAATTATGACAGCATGAGACAAAGATGCTCCAAAAGGGTTCCATCATTTTCAGGGTCATCATGGTTAGAAAGTTAAGATTCTTTGTGTTTAGCAGGCCAGAAGAGGAAAGGAAGTATAGGTTGAGACAGAGCAAGTAGCTGACCTTGGGATTGCTCCCATGGGCTGTTGTTTTGGGAGGTATGGCCCTGCTTCACTGGGGTGGATGCCCTGGCCAAATTGAGTGCCCTCGCAAGTCTTCAAGAGCTACAGCATGCCAGACTCACCATCCTATGATGGAGGTGATAGGATGCCCAGTGGCCCCATGGATTGGAGGCAGGGCCAGCTGAGGCCCAGCTGAGGGCAGTGGAGGACTGTTGGGATGTAGGCAGTGTCAGTCTTTAAAGAAGTTAGCATCATCGTATCTGGGTAGGGGGGCTGAAAGTGTTAAAGCCCAAGTGTGTTCTTAGCACTTTCTCACGCTTCTTGTTTCTCCACGTGGGCTGATGACCATGGCTCCAAAAGCAGAGATCATATCTGGGAGCCAGTATGGGCTCCCAGGGTTCATAGATGGATTATGGGTGGACGTCAAAGTAGAGATTGATTTTGAGGATGTGGTGCTGGTTCCCCCAGGAGAGCTTAAGCCTTTCTTTGTGGGCAGGCTTTGGGGGATGGCAGTAACTGTGGCCACACCAGAGGTTTCTTTCCCTGGGGTGTGCCTTGCTTTCTGTCCCTTGGTCCCCATGGTGGTGCTCTGGCTAGGGGCACTGAAGGTGTTCTGTTCTAACTGTGCCCCATGTTGCTGCCTGTTGCTTGGGGTACCTCCTCTTTTGGAGGAGATACACAAGGCCTCAAAAGCTATAATGAGTTCATGGAGCATGTCATGGCTCCCAGATCCTCTCGATGTCATTGGGACCAAAGGGTAACTAGAGGTATCCTTCCTGGCTGTACTGCTTGTCCCACAAGGTGAGCTTAGGTGTTTCTGGGTAGGCAGGCTTTGAGGGATGGCAGTCAGGGCAGGAACATGAGTATTTCCTTGCCCCTTTGTTCCCTTTTCTGTGTGTTTCCCCAGTGCCACGGTGGTACTCTGGCTAGGGGCACTGGAGGTGTTCTGTACCAAATGTGCCCCATGTTGCTGCCTGTTGCTTGGGGTACCTCCTCTTTGGGAGGAGATACACAAGGCCCCCAAAGCTGTAATGAGTTCAGGGAGCAAGTCTTGGCTCCCTGATCTTCTTGATGTTATTGGGACCGAAGAGAAACTAGAGATACCCTTTGTAGTGCTTGTCTCCTGAGGTGAGTTTTGGTGTTTGTGGGTGAGCAGGCTTTGAGGGATGGCACTCAGAGTAGAAATTCTACTGTTTTCTTGCCCCTTTTTAACCTCTTTTGTGTTTTTCCTGGGTGCCATGGTGGTACTCTGGCTAGGGGCACTGGAGGTTTTCCGTTTCAACCTTGCCCCATGTGGCTGCCTGTTGCTTGGGGATTCTCCTCTTTGGGAGGAGCTACACAAGGCCCCAAAGGCTGACATCATTTCAGGGAGCAAGTCTGGGCTCTCTGATCTCCTTGATGTCACAGGGGCCATAGGGAGACTAGAGATACCCTATTCAGTGGTAGGACTTGTCCCCTGAGGTGAGCTTAGGTGTTTCTGGGTGGGCAGGCTTTGAGGGATGGCACTCGGGGTAGGAACTCCACTCTTTCCTTGCTCTTTTTTAACCTCTTTTGTGTGCTTTCTGGGTGTCATGGTGGTGCTCTGGCTAGGGGCACTGGAGAGGTTCTGTTCCAAACTTGCCCCATGTTGCTGCCTGGTGCTTGGGGTTTCTCCTCTTTGGGAAGAGCTACACCAGACCCCAAAGGCTGACATGAGTTCAGGAAGCAAGTCTGGTCTCTCTGATATCCTTGATGTCCCAGGGACTGAAGGCAAACTACAGATACCGTTTTCAGTGGGAGTGCTTGTACCCTGAGGTAAGCTTTGATGTTTCTGGGTGGGCAGGCTTTGAGGAATGGCACTTGGGGTAGGAACTCCACTCTTTCCTTGCCCTTTTTTACCCTTTTTTGTGTGTTTTCTGGGTGCCATGGTGGTGCTCTGGCTAGGGGCACTGGAGGTGTTCTGTTCCAACATTGCTCCTTGTTGCTGCCTGTTGCTTGGGGTTTCTCCTCTTTGGGAGGAGCTACACCAGGCCCCAAAGGCTGACATGAGTTCAGGAAGCAAGTCTGGGCTCTCTGATCTCCTTGATATCCCAGGGACTGAAGGGCAACTAGAGATACCCTTTGTAGTACTTGTCCTTTGAGGTGAGCTTTGGTGTTTCTGGATGGGCAGGCTTTGAGGAATGGCACTCGAGGTAGGAACTCCACTCTTTCCTTGCCCTTTTTTACCCTCTTTTTGTGTTTTCTGGGTGCCATGGTGGTGCTCTGGCTAGGGGCACTGGAGGTGTCATTTCCCAACCTTGCCCCACGGTGCTCTCTAGTTTTGGGGGTTTCTCTACTTTCTGACCTTGGTATTTCCTTGTGTGATGTCTGACCCAAGGACAAGTCTCTCCTCCTATCTGCCTTTGAGGTCACTGAATGTGTCTGGGTGCTGCCACGAGGACCCACAGTGGAGTTTCTATGTTTGTCAGACCCAAGGGTTGAGTAGTTTAAGCTTCCCAAGGTTGTTGGGCCCACAGTCAAGGGTGGCATTGGACCTGCCCCTGGACCTGGAGCTCCTACGTGTCCAAGCTGATGATAGCTGACAAAGCTAGGGGCTCCAGGCTTCATCCCACCAGGAACCCCAGAACTTGGTGGGATGGTGGCTCCAGGGGTGAGAGGCTGCTTCCCCTGCAGAATGTGTCCTCACACCCTTGGAGCTGGAGAGCTGGAGCTTGCTACAGGTGAGGGCCTGTGAGTACAGTAGGGCTTTGGGCCCTGGTGAGAGTGCAGGAAGCTCCTACCCAAGGTGGAGGGAGGCCCCAGGTGTGGGGGCTGTGAAGGCATAGTGGTGTTCAAGTGTGTGACCCCAAAGGGGGCCACTGGCTGTGCAGCCAAGCCTGCCAATGTGCTGAGAGAGGGCCTGGGAGGAAGGGCCAAAGCAGCAATTGGCAGGCTGGGAGAGAGCGGTCCTGTAAGATTGGTGATGGGAGGATGTCTCTGGGAAGAGACACCAGAGCTGACCCACACTGGGGTGTGGGCCACCATGGTTGTGCTGCTGGGGGGATGGGGAAAGGTCTGGCTGAGGCCTACTGATGCCAGAGGCCTGGCCCCTCCCAGTGGAGAGGGGACCCCCCCATGGGCTTGTGGGGCCATGGCACAGCTGTTCCCAATGGCCTGGGTCTCACCCATCAGAAGACCGTTGATGTGCTGCAGAGCTTTCTTCTTCTCCCTGTCTAGGTCCTCAGCAGTCACTGCACAGGCCAGTAACAGAGGTGGTGGCAGCTTCAGAGGTTCCCCTCGGTGGCATTGCAGGAGAGAAAACTTGCATTTCCGTGGCCTACTGGTGTCTCCCATGGGTGAGGACTTCTTCTTGGGAAATGGGTGTCCCGCCCTGCCTTGTGCCACCTTCTCACCCTGGGCCTTCTTTGGGGGAATTCCTGGGGATGAAGAACATCCCAGGGGCGACTCCCCGTTGGATAGGTCTTGAGCCCTACTCTTCAGGGCTCGGAGACCTCGCGTGGAGCTATAGGAGCTGCTGATGGGGTTTCTTTTGGGGCAGGAACTCATGCAGATGGCCTGGGAGCTCTCATCTCTGTCTTGGGAGCTCTGGGTGCAGAGGCTTCTCCACAGAGGCCCAGGCCTGGGCACAAAGGCAGGCACACAGATATGGGCCCCCAGGGGCCTAAAAGCAGATGCTCTTCCAGTGACCTGAGGGAGCCCCCTCTGATGTTCTCTATCTGCAGGGTGCTCTGCTTGCTCAGCCACTACTTGGCCACTGTCTCCAGGGGCTGTGATCACAGTCCTCCCTGGGCAGGGTTCTTGGGGTGCTGGAAGCTGGCAAGGAGCCACTTCCTGCAACTGCACCCTACAAGGCGGCTGTCTGAGTCTGAGGCCTGGGATGCAGGAATTCATGAAAGCTGCAGTTGACAGCAGCGTCCTCTTCAGGAGACCTGGCATGCGGAGGGAGGAGGCAATATCCAAGTCTCCAAGAAAAGATCAAAGGGTCCGCAGGACCCTGGAAAAGCACCGAGCAGGCACTTTTCCGCAACCGCTGAGGAGCAGTTGCAGGATGGCGGCAAGATGACCTGCGAGTGGTGCCACCAGCCCAGGAAGCCCTTAGTGGCCAACCAGTATAGGGAAGTCGGCGCGGTCCATTACCAGGCTTCTTGTGGGACCCTTCTGGCAGGACTCTGCCCCTCAGCCCCAGGGGCAGGGGTGAGGGACAACACTTGCTGTGGGAAGTCTCCATGGCAGTCTTAGCGAAGGCGCTGGTGGGTAATTCTAGCGTCTATCGCAGAAGGCCTTCTTTGGCTGCTCACGCAGCTTCAGGCGAAATGGCTGTCAGACCTGTTGCCAGGGCGCAGCTGAGGAAGGAATGAGGGGAGAACACGCAACGTGAGGAAAACCTTTAATACTGAACAAGAGGCAGGCTTGCGCCAGGAACGGACGCGCGCGTGCAAATTCCGCGTGCGTGTGCAAAGTCTGCATGCACGTGCAAAGTCCACGTGCTTGCACCAGATGCAGAAGAAATAGGCAAGGGAACTGCGTGCCTGGTGCGTGCGTGGCACTGGGGGGACTGTTGAGTGCTGACACTGGGATGTGATTCAGATCCCGCTGGTCCACCTCCTGACCCACTGAGGTTTCCGGATCATCTTGGAAGGGTTGTAGATGCTGGGTTTGAGGGGTGGCAGCTATGGCAAGGCCAGGGATCTCTCCCCTCAGACTGGTGCAACGACCCTGCCCCTCCCCAGAGGCAGCCAGGATGGCAGCACAGATGGGCTGAACTCCAATGGACGTGGGGGCAGTCAGAGGGCTGAGAAGGCTCTTGCTGCGGGTTGAGGGTAGCTCTTGGGGCGTGGAGCACGTGCGGACTAGGGTGATGAGCAGGTGTTTGGCTGGCAGTACCTGCACCTCCGGTACAGGGACAGGTCGGTACCTCTTCAGGAGTGCTCTTCCCTGAAAAGGCGGAAAGTGCCATGGCCCCAATATAAGCGCCCCCCATACCTCCAAGCTTGAAGCAGGGGTTAGCCTCCCTGGGCCTCTGAAGGGGAAAGCAATGTCATTAGATAGGCGGTGCACCAGCAGGTGAGCAAGTGGTGGTGGCATCTCCAGGATCTCGCTTGCTGGGGCTGGGCAAGGACACCTTGTCCTCCCTTGAAGGTGTGAGCTAGTGTTTGTATCTAGGCTTGCTCTGGTGAGGGTGGGTGGGACTTGGTTTGACAGCCAGGAGCTCTTGCAATGGCAGGAATACCTCAGCCCATGCCCCGCCCCTGAGTTGTCAGAGTTCTATCTGCTGTCCTGCCTAGGCCTGGCCAGTTAGAAGGGGAACTGCTGGGGGGCAAGTTTCTTGGCTGAGGAACATTTGCAGGTGGTGGCAGCTTTGGCATCATGGCCTGTGTGTCTTCCTGCACTTCCTCTGGGAACAGTGGAGGGAACAGCTGCTGAGAATGCATTTAAGGCATCCCCCAGAGTCTGGCTGAGGGGTTCAGCAGGGCAGGCTGGGAGGGAATGCTACCCTCTGTGCACAGTCCTTTCTCTTTGTGTGGAAACCAGAAAAACCCAGCTGTGTGCTCACAAAATCGAGTTTTATTCATATTTGGGTTGCTTTCTTTGAATTTTGGTTATCAAGATTCTCCAATTTTTAAATTTATTTTTTTAGTTGTCAACAGGCCTTTATTCATTTCTGTGCAGTGCTGAGAATTGAACCCAGTGCCTCCCACGTGCTAGGCAAGCACTCTGCAACTGAGCCACAACCCCAGCTCTCCAATTTATTGACTGTCTTCATGCTTAGCTGTTCTGGGGACAATACTAGGCCTCCTACTGTTCCTACAGTGTAAGATATGTTACCTTTCACCAGTCCAATCCAACACAGACACCTACAGACCCAGAGATCCACTCAGCATTCACTCTTTGGAGGTTCCAGTTGTCATGGGTCTTGGCTTTTCCTGGATGGAAGGGCACCCTGCCAGAGTTAGCTGTGAGGTTTCAAGCTCAAGCTTCCCAAAACCCACTAAGCAGCCCTGCATGCTCCTCCATGCTCAGCTATTAAGAACTATCCCTCCTCCTCACTGGTGGAGTACTGGGCTTGCTTCTGAACTGGGAAAAATATCAGTGAGTGGGGACCTGGAGGAGTGAGGTTGGAGGGAGCCTCACCTGAGACTGTTGTCCCAAGTGGGTGCTCCTTGGGCCCCTTGCATTGCCTGTGGCCTTTTCTGGGTCCACAGTAATCAGTGAAGGCCGCTGGGTGAGGTTGTGGCAGTGCTCATCTCTCCTGGTGGGATAATTCCTGGCATGGAATCCTTCTGAACCCAGTTTGAGGTGCTGCCCAGTAGGCTGCATTGGGAATCAGGGTCCTGGAAGTAATGGAAACACCTAATGCGCCAGTGCAGCACAGGCTTGCAGTGGGTGACAAAGTTGGAGTTGGGTTGCCAAAAACATGGTCCTAGGGCTCAGTGTATAGGTCCTTCCTCATGCCACACAGCTGAATTGGAACTTATCTTGAACTTTCCTCTGGAGTGGCCAGAACCAGAAGCTCCTTCACTTCCCGAGTGTCATGAAATCATAGTGCTTTTGAGAAAATGGCTGGAAGATGGGTTTATGTCCCCCACCATAGGCCTCCCCACAGGCTTACAGGCTGGGAAATTCTCAGTTTCCTCTTTCAGTCACCATTTCCTGCTGCATAGGGAGGAAAAATGGACACCCTCCTAGATCTTGCCTGCCTCTGGAGTCAGGGTACTGACTGCATTGATGGACAGGGAGACCAAATGTGGGCCACACCTGAGTGGTCCTGGAGTCTGAGGTTGGCCAAACTCTTTATTTTCTACTAACAAAGGTAAACACAGTCTTTATTTCTTCTTTCATTTCTTATTAAATCAGCAATTCATGCTTGGGGTAGTTCACATAGAAAGTACAGATTGCTAAGATTCCTTGGAATGTGGCCTTGGGTTTGAGTCTATGGACAGTGTTGGGTACAAGTGTTGTTCAGTCATTTAAAAGGAATGCACATTGTGGTGGTTGCAAACATACACCTGTAGGATGAACTTGCAAATATACTAAGCCACATGAAGGCCTCACTGTGGTTTGTCAAGATCATCCTGATTCACAAGGACCCGTCTTTCCCTCGCCTTAGAGGGAACAAAACCCAAGTCCTAGAAACTGCCTTTAAGACTCCAAATTTGTTTTGGAGAGGGTAAAAAAAACACCAATGTTGGAGAGGACTATGATAAGTTTTAGTTAAAAATTGATTTCTAAATGTGGAGTCAGAATAAAGTAATACATGTATAATATAATCATATATCATTGTTTCTAAATTATCCTGTTAAATTTCATAAATATCTATTAGATCTCGTGAAAAGTTGATATCATCAGGAAAAAACTCCATTTTTATCCTCTTCCTGGGAAATATTTTCTATTCCCACACTGAAATTTTTTCTTAAACTTGGTTTCAGCTTTTATTTTGACACCTGTGTTTGTATATTTATTTTTTTAAATGGAGGATTACTTGCATATATTAGCTAATCACCTGTTTTTAATTTAATGCAATCATACACACACACACACACACACACACACACACACACACACACATTGATCAGGTATTATTACCATTCTTTTTCTTTATGAGGCAGCAGAAGCACAGAGAAGATACAGAATATGCCCAAGACTCCACAGTGCATTCCATACTGAATGTTTGCGTCTCCTCCAAATTTATATGTTGAAGCCCTAATGCCAATGTGATGGCATGAGAAGTGGGGCCATTGGGAGGTAATCAGATTTTGATAGGCCAGGGGGGCATTTCTCCCAAGATGAGATTCCTGTTCTCAGAATTTGAAAAAGAGACCAGGGCTCACTTGCTCCCCACCAAGTGAGAATACAGTGAGAAGCAGCCAGCTATGAGCAAAAAGAGGGCTCTTTCCAAGAATTCAATCTATCAGTACCTTGACCATGAACTTCCCACCCTCCCAAATGGGGAGAAATAAATGTTTTTTAAGCTTAGAGTATTTTGTTGTAGCAGCTGGAACTGACTAGGACAGTCAGTGAAAGGACTTTGTGAATATTCAATGAAATAATGTATGCAAAGTGGTCTATGAATATAAGCTATTGCATTATCACCTTCATCATCATTACCATTTTTCCTAACAAAATGGCATAGGAGCTATTTTTCACACCTAATTCAATTCCAAAAGAAGCCACTGATATTTCTCCAGCAGAAAGAGGTGATGACTGCTCCAGATGAGTTACTACCTAGATTTTCAGGTTGTTTGTGGCCATTTAATGTATCTACATAGACCTTTGGCTGCTCTTTAAATGAGTTTTCTGGTGCATCATGAGATTTATACCCCTGTGCCATCAATACCATCCCCTTTTAGGGTGTCCAATTATGACCAGTCATTTACATCTTGAGCCATTCTAAAATCCATGTGGATTTTCTCTTCCTCGGAGGTCTATAAAAACGTGAATGACAGGTGATGTCACTGAACAACAAAGATGGGAGAGGACAGCTTGAAGAGCCTGGAAAGGAGCCAGGCAATCAGAGAAAAAATAACACTAAGAGTGGAGGAGGCCAACCTCTGTCCAGAGGGCTCTGGAAAGAGCCAGACTGATTTCATTCTGGGACCTGCTCAGGATGGATTGTGGGTAAGATTTTGGTAAGATAAGGTCAGCCATGAACTGTGTAGAAGTAGGATGCATTGGGGGTGATGATGGAACTAGATTTGTATTTCTGCTTTACAAAATATCTCTGAATAATTATGTTGAATTCCCTGAGATTCAGTTTTCTCATCCACATATGAGCCTAGTAAATGAACTTTCTCCACAATGATAAGGTGAAGATGTCATGATGTTATATTTGCAAAGCAGTTACAAACTATGGAACCAAACTAGGTGCTGTTCAAGAGATGAATTAATAAAGATAATGTAATACATATACATAATGGAATATTACTCATTCTTGAAGAACGAAATTATGGCATTTATTAGTAAATGGATGAAGCTAGAGAATATTATGCTAAGCGAAATAAGCCAATCCCAAAGAACAAAATGCCTAATGTTTTTCTCTGATATGTGGAGGCTAATGGACAATAAGGAAGTGGAGCTAGGAAAAGAAAAAAAAAAAGAGATACTTTGGATTAGACAAAGGGGAGTGAAAGGGGAGAGGGGTATGAAGGGAGAAAGAAGAGAAGAATGAATTGCAAATTATTACTCTCTGTGCATATATTGTAAAGGTGACATTGCAATAAATTACTGACTTAATTTTAAAGCAGGAGATGGAAACTTTATTCACCAGCGGATAGTACAGATCCACCATCCCAGGAATAGGTAGGTTTTAAGTCTATACCCTTCAACTCCCACCTGGGGTGTGAGTACACCTTTTGTAGTCCAAAACCACATTAAAAAAATAAGTGACTGTTTGTATAATTCAAAACCATAAACAAATGTCCTGAAATCTAAAATCATAATCAGAATGAAAAACACATTTTTAGTGACAACACAAAGTAATTTTAAATTCTTTTTATTTATCAATTTAGGAAAACACTTTTAATGTTTAAATATGTTACCCTATAAAATTTAGGAGTCAAGAGTACTTGATGTTATATTTAGCAGTTTAACTTTGTAAGCCAATTAGATGTCGCTAACAAACTTATTTAAAATTAATTCTATATATGTTAAATAAAATTTACTAATTTTTAAAATCAAAGATATCAGAGAAGTGCACTGAACAGTATCAGTTTTTTTTTTCAGTTGAGGAAAAATCCTAGAAACAATGGATATTAGACATTTTATAGACATTCACATTTTTTCAACAACTGTTTGATGACCTAGAAACAAAACTGCATTGGTAACTTTAAAGAAAACGTTACTACTTCTTGTTGTTGTTTGTTCACCCAGCATGGACAAAAATGTCATGTACATGGTATACAATGGTTACTAATGTCTAGATAATCAATCTTTGACAGAATACACTGTCCAAAAAAATGGGAAACAAAAAGAAAACACTTCTACATTGTATAAGAATTGCCATTTTGTGTTGCCAAACATGCTATGCTAAGCAACTGTTGATGGGTAGAGGTGGAGATTTCCCTTGGAGAAGCATTTCTTACATGATGTGGAGTCTCAGGGCAAAATGGAGTCTGATTGGTTATTATCCATATAGCCTGGCCCATTACAATATAATTAAATGACCAGAATAACTCTATATCATGTGCAACCAGAAGAATTGAGAATTTGTACTCCATTTACATATGATGTGTCAAAATGAATTCCACTTTCACATATAACTAATTAGAACAAATAAAAGTAAATGTTCTTGGGCACACTAAAAACAAACAACAACAACAAAAAATAACAACTAAAGATATTTTCACAGGATATTTATGTGACCATGGACTCTATATGCTGTGTCTATGGGCCAGAAGGATTACTTAACCCTCCTTCTAGAGAATCCACTGTCCTTTTGTACAGGAAGGGGAGGCTTGGTATGCAAGTTGCTAGAGAGACTTCATCTACAGCTGTTAAGCCAAGGGCTGAAAGAAGTGTCTAATCCTGCAGAATTGGTACAATCACTGAAAATTGAGTAAAAACTTACTGCCAGTGTCTATTCTCTACACCAGTCACTGGTTTACACTGTGGTCCATCAGAGTGCCATGTGTGGCACAGATAGAATTTTATGTTATTGGTAGACTTCTTTATTTTCTAACTTTTGAAATTATATATATATATATATATATATATATATATATATATATATATATATATATTTCAAAATCACTAAACCAAGAGAGTTAAAATTCTTATTACCTAATTTATTACCTATAATGAAAATGACAAAATCAGAATGTGTCTCTGATTAATTAAACCTTAGTAAGAACCATTATAAACAGCAGTAGCAGCAATGTACATGCATGGGCACATCCAAAACAAATGGCTACTTGAACAGGTCGTGTTTTAACTCCAGATTTACAAATCTGATGTTTTAATTTTGAGGTCTGGGAGGAAAAAAAATCAAATTTTGGCCTCCTCATGATTGATTCTACTCCAGATAGGACAACTCTTCCTTCAGGTTCTCAGTCAGCATCTCCAGTTTAGCTCTGGCTAAGGTCAGCCCATCTGGTACCTTTTGCATGACATTGATGTCAGCCAGGTCATTCTTCTATCTGAAATTTAGTTTAGAAATGCAATACACTGATTTGGACAAGGCCACTGTCATCTTCAGGGCTATCTGATGCACAAATCTATGTGACTCTTTTCAAATAGCAGCACTGTAGTGTGTGTTATGTGTTCTTGCTTTTGTAACTCCCTTATTTCTCTCCATGCCTTCTTTTTTTCAGTATCATGATTAATTTTTCAGTTGGAAGGAAGGAAAGAGAAAAATCATGAGATGATGCTTTTTCACCAGCAATGAATCCCACTAGCACTGTGCATCCCAGGAAGGGATTCTATATTTGTGCAGTTTCTAATGGTGTCCTAAAAGCAACTGAAAATTAAATAATAATTATTCTTTTGCTGAATTTTCTTCATGATTTATTCAATTTAAAACATTGGTACTTCTTCATTATATTTTGCCACGATTTTATAGGTTAAAGGCCATCATCCTTGCAACTTCCTGTGTGAAAATTCTGTAATCCAAAAAGTCTGTATTCCTTATGTCAGGAAGTATGAGATATGGAGGAGGAGATGAAAATACAAAAACAAGTGGATGGATAAAATTTCAGTTGTATGTGCATCAGGAAAACAATTTTTGCACTTTAACCCCTTATCAGATACATTATTAGTTCATTGAATACATTGAAAATTAAAGTTTAGGGCATTGGTAGAGTTATGTTGAATTTTAAGTCATTAAAATTATAGTGATCCATAGACTTAAGAGTAAGCAACTTATTTTAACAATGTGTAATGTGAATTGTGTTTGAGTCTAAATTCTTTTTGGAGTGATCATCCTATTTCCATTTGTCCAAACACCAAATATAAGGAGAATGTGAACTTCAGAAGATTCAAAATATGTACTATCAATGGAGGCAGGAAAACAGAGAATAAGAGGACATGGTAGGAAAGGCAAATTATCACCTGTCTATTCCACTCACTTCATTCTGAATCCCATGCAGCCTATTTTGCATTGCCAATCTGCAAGATGAGCTAGATATTGCCAATCCTGGCAGAAAGGATCTGGCAAAATAAAGGAAGTCATAGATAATAAAATTCTAATATGTTAGTAGTTTGCAAATGTATTTTTGACACAAAATTTAATTGGTAATGTTAAATGCTGTTTCACTAAGAATTACAAAAGAAAAAGGAAATTAAAAAAAGAAGTGGTGTTAAAACTATAAGCCAAGGATGCAAAGTAAGGGATTATGGTAAAGTCCTACTTTCATTGTGGGTTCTGAAAACAACCCTTTAAGTTAAGTAGTATTATTCTCATTTTATATAAGAAACAAAGATTCAGAGAATTCACCCAGTTAACATTTGGCAGAAGGAGAGTTCAAAGTCCTGGCTGCATGATGCAAATGGTAGTGACTGAAGAGGCTGTGTAGAATCCTAGGTAAGACTTTATTATACTTTAGCTTTTTCAATTAGTCCTTCCCTGCATGCTACTCTATTGATCAATGTTTCTACCCTTCCTTAATGTTACTTCATTTCTTCCCTTCTATTGATACGTTTTATTTCCTATTGTGGTTTCACACAACTGAATTATGGAAATAAAATGTTAAGTCTAAATTTATCCAGCACCTCTTTTTATCCCCTGTAACTGAACAAACTTAAAATGTTTTAATCCTCTAAACTTTTACTGTGTAAATGTTAAGATAGATCTACCTTTCTGAGTTTTCTTTGAATACACACATATCAATTTTAAAATAGGACTTTACCTTGTTTTAACATACCCTAGCAGTTACTCATTACTTATGAAATCAAGGCTTTCAGTGTATGCCCTATGTATTCATGTAAGCATGTTTGTAATTCAGACACCCTTGATGATAGCTTAGCTGGGAATCAAATTTTACTTTGATCACTTTGGCACAGTTTAAGGATACAATAGAATTTATTCTGGTTTCTACTACTGGTATTGAATAATAAATAATACATTTATAATTTGTTTTTATAAACATGTTATTCTTCCAATTGTTGTAAATTTTCTTGTTCCTATTATTCTTTTTTTAAATTTCTTTTTAAAAATATTTTTTAGACACTGATGGACCTTTATTTTATTCATTTTATTTACATGTGGTGCTGAGGATCGAACCAAGTGCCTCACACATGCTAGGCAAGTGTTCTACCACTGAGCCACAACCCCAACCCCCTAGTATTCTTAAATCTATAATATTCCTAAGTGAAGAATTATTTTCATTGATCTTAGTTAAATTATTATTTTCAAACATCTCAGAGTCTGTTTTTGATTATTATTCCCAACCACATTTTTTCTAAGAAAAATTCTATTTGATATACAGCAAGATCTTATTTTGTCCTATAATTTGCTGAACATTTACTTTCTTCCATTCCATATCTTTATGGCTCTCAGCTAAACCATGGATATTTTCATGTATTTTCTAGTTAAACATGTTCTTTGGGTGTAAACTGCTCTTTGGTACTTCCTCCAATTTTCCTTTATTTTTGTGAAGTTTACCATTGTTAAATATCAAAATCTAAATTGACCTTTTAACTCAACATTCTTAGTTTCTTTTCTTATCACTTTTATTCTATTAATAATTTTCCCCTTTAAGCATACATTACTATGGAATGTTTACACCATTTCATTCTGTAAAATTTTTGAATGTCTGATCCTGATGTCATTTGCCTGCTGATTCTCACTCATGGTGGATTATTTCCTTACATTAAAAAAAATTATAAGTAACTGCTCTGATATATTCATGGATAGTAGAGCTGACAGTGTAAGAATAACTCTGTATTTTGTGGCTTATCCAATGTTCATATTACTTTATAATGCATCATTTGTCCATGCTTTTAAGGATAAGTGGCGTAAGAGAATCTTTTTTTATATTGTCCCTTTTAAAAACAGTAAATCATTTTTAAAAACAGAAAACCTCTTCAGGCTATTCAATAATTAAACATTTTGATAGGGCATGATTTATATTTGATGTGTGTTGACTCCAACCTGGCAACAAACACATAACTTGCTACTTTCATATTCACACTTGAAGGGGCTTTAGGGGCACACTAAAATTAACCTTGATTTTGTCACAGACACAAATACTTTATTAAGAAACTTAATCACAATTTATAAATCCAAATGAAGAGTTCCTGGTCAAGGGTGAGAAACATATAGATCAAATTAGTTGTCAAGGATCAGAAAATTCTTCTAAGTTGAAGTTATTGGAATTAAGTGATTTTGCCAAGGTGAACTGAGAATGTTATAGATTCAGATGCAAAACTAAAACCATCATACTATTGCTTCCTGGTTATCACCATGTCAATCACAGTTCCTGGAGATGGATATCTGTGGGCTCTCTCTCACCCAGTGAGGAGGTCCATAGTACAGGGTAGAGGAGTGTGTGGCTGTACAGTCACTAATCAAGACCTTCAGGGACCAAGCAGGAAGCGGGTCTGATTTTATTGCACAGTTACCATGTATATAAACTTAGGCAATAGCTAAGCAGACTATAGGCAGCCACCAATACAATTTCTGTCCAACTGTCCTGGCAGCGACCAATCAAGGAGGGGCCATGGACCAAGTGCTGGTACTGCAACATGTGGCCTCATGCCTAGGGCTGTGCCTATGGGGTGAATGGTATGCTACTCACACACCTTGCACAGGGGAGTGCTTTGCCTCTCAGACACCCTTAAGGTATGCCATGTATGCAGTACTCCATGCATTTATCCTCACAGATTTCTATGTTCATGATTGTTTTTAACCAAAAAAAAAAAAAAAAAAAAGCTGGTGTGTATCTGTTTTTTTCACCACAATGAAAGTTAGCTTGATAATTTAAAAATTAGGATGTTTACTCAATCATCTAAGAATCTTTAAGGGTGCTAGAACATCAAACAATTAGAATCTATTTAAAAGCCTGTGGCCAGTAGCCACACACCCATACAGCACCGTTTACAGTCTTAGCTGCATTTACACAAGTAGGGCAATAAAAAGCGAGGAGTCTCTTCTGAGGCACCCATATCCTAGGTGAAGGAACCCTTCCTCTCAACATCAAGACCACTCCTGCTATCCCTGCTGGGCAGCAGACTCCACAAAAAGATGAGGTCAAGGAGACATCTGGGATGGAGCCCCAGCCCAGAAACTTAAAAAACTCCAGGATCAAAGGAGTGATACCTGCAAACCATGGACACTGTGTTCTTGAATATCTGTGAATCTCTAAGGCTGAGGAGCACTCCACATAGCATTCTATGAAATAAAATAGGAAAAATTAGATACAAGTCAACTGGTTTTGATTTCTTAATTGTAGCAATAATTGATCTTTCCAAGGACCATTAAATAAAGATTACTTATAAGGAGCACATGTCTTTGTTAACTGTTATTCCTACATAGTCTTAATGCATCAGCCCTAACTTTATAGATAAATAGATAGATAGTGAGATAGATAGATAGAGAGTTACAGATATAGATATATAGATATAGTTATAGATATAGATATAGATATACATAGATAGATAATAGATATAGATATATGTAGATATATATGTATATGTATTATATATTTTATATTATACATATATTATAGACAAACACGCATATATATGCACATCTCAACAAGTAATATAGATGTAGAAAATAAGTATAATTGCTATTAACATTTTTTCAAGAGAGAAAATTATTAATCAATTTTTAATTGATTTAGGCTTCCTATATTGTTTATTCAATAACTAAATACTGGGTTTTATCCCTAATATCAAAATCTTATATAAATACAATGTATATGTACATACACAAGTCCACACATAATTTCTGTTGGATGGATATACCCATTTGTTTATCTGTATATTAGTTGATAAACAGAAGTTTAATTTCTTTGAAAGCAAAGGAAAAACACAGAGGACTCTTGTTCCAGAGGCTGTGATTCTGCACATCAGGGGAAACAGAGGGATTTTAATGATGTGATTTCAGGTGTCCCCGGTCTTCTTCACTTGTTAATCTGGGATATAATCATTTTTTAAGTCTTCTGCTGCCATCCCCAACTCTGAATTTCTTCACTCCCATGGTGGGTGTGTGCTCAAGAATAGATAACTGGATGGGGACAAAAAGTAATCCTGTTTCCCCCCAGGTTGGGGATGGGGAGAGGGGGATGAAAAAAATGTCAATTTTAAAATAAGACTCTGTGGCAGATCATCATGCTGGGATTTTTCAGGTTAATTTTTTTAAATTTAATTTATACTTAACTGAACTTTAGTTGTTCATGGTGGGCTGGTGGTGTTATTTCAAAGGGCATTACTTTTATACCATTTCAAATAGAGCAACTTTCTAAAAATAATATGTTAAATCTGTAGAACACTATGTTTTCCACTTTACACAAATTTATACTTGCTGAAATCACTTTTATTCCTGTCACTGGGACCAATTTGTTTCAAATTCATCTGCTTCAGAGTTCTAGAAACTGGGAAATCAAATGAAAGGACTATTTGTCTCAGAGTAGGGGAGTTGACCACCTGGGAGTATAAGTAGGTGTTCAGTGTGGTGGAAATGTGGTAAGCAACACTCCTGAGTTAGGGAGCAAAAAGTCCAGAGGGGAATAAGCAGGGTCTGTGGGAATCTGGCATGCCCAGGGCAGAAAGGTATATGACGTGTGGGAAAGGAGATGGAGCTGGAAAGAGGAGCATGATCACATGGGGGGAGGTCCCATGGGACCTGATGATGCCCAAAAAAACACTTCTTGAAGAAACAAAACAGAGATGGTAGGAGCCAAAGGAGGAGGTTTGGACCACTTGGTTCTTCTGAGATGTTCTGTTCCCTGACAACTAGGTAAGATATTTATTGAGGGTAGGGCTGTCCGATGCTCACTGTCCTCCCTGCCCCACTCCCCACTGAAAAATGGCTCCCTACCAACTGAAAACACAAGTAGAAGCCCCTGAGGGTGTAAGGGCCCTTTCCTGGAGCCTGCCCTGTGAGCTCATCACACAAAGTTGGGGACAAACAATTCTATGGTGGACCAGTCTTTCATGGAAGACAATATGCTCATGAGATGTCACAAAATGGAGTTCCTTATTCCATCAACCACTCTACAAGCACCAGCCATAGAATCCTGAGGCTCAGAACCCGGAGACCTCATCTTTAGAGAACATTGGTACTGGGGACTTCTGGGGACTCCCAGTGGTGGGCAGAGTAATGGGTGGGTTCACTCTTTCAAGAGCTATAGGCCTGGTAACCAGAGTGAACCTTATGGATTTGCAAAAGGAGGATCTGGGCCTTCCAGGCCATAAGTACACCCAGACTTTGAGTGTGGAGGACAAACAAACTTTCAGGGAAGACCCTTTGCATGCATGGGGTGGTGGCTGTCTGAATGGAGTGCTATTAGTTAAGAGATAGACTCCTCTAGGAAACTAAGGATTCCTCGAAGACAGAGACCATGTTCTGCCCAAGCAGAAAAGATACAATTGAGGTCCTTGCCCTTCATGAGGCTTCTCAGTCTGAAGGACTGCATGGGTCCTGGACTGGAGCCAGAAGGCCTGACTTGAGTCTGGGAAGGTCATGGCCCCTCTACACCTAGTGTTCCTTATCTGTAAAAGGCTAATGGTGTCTCTTATGTGCCCTACAAATATAGCTTTAACTGAATCAGGAAATTATTAGGCATGTCTTTGAGAAGGGTGGGAAGGAATGAGAGGAAGAATGAGCCAAATCAGGAGAGAAAGGAGAAACTGTTCAGGTCCCAAGCTGGAGCTGTCAGTCAGCTTGCCTCTTTCTTTTTTTTTACTGCCTCAGTGTGGGTCCCATGGTTCTTCAGATTGTTAGGGCTCTGCACCATGATAACTGGTGGCTGCATCCTCTTACTACACTGGAGGAAGAACCTGCAGAGGAGGCAGCGTGCCCAGCAGTGGGTGGAGGTGATGAGAGCTGCCACCTTCAGTTACAGTCTACTGCTGTACTGGGTCAACAGACGACACAGACATGGCATGACTGCCGCGATCAGAATAGGCCCTCCTCACGCTGTTGCCCATATTGACATTCAACTCCAAATTCCGGATCTTTCATCAAAGCTGCACCTCCATGAAGACAGGTGTTATGCCTTCAGAGGCAGCAGCCCCCAGGCAGAAGCCCCTGTTCCCCTGCAGCCTGCTCTGGTGGTCCCACAGCAGATCTCACCTAACAGGATACCAGAGTGACAGACCCCATCCCCCTTCCCAATTGTCTTTCGGGAGATCCCCTCTGCCCCAACCTTCTGCAGCCTGAACTTTTCTCCCATACTAGACCATTCTGCCTCCTACCCCTTTCTTGAGGGTCCTGAAAGACATTTCCACTTCTATTCCCTTTCCACACTGACCTAAGGGGTGAACTGACCCAATGTGTAGACTTTTGCTTGAGGGTTGTAGCCTCCTCTCATTGAAAGTGAGAGTTTCAGGTGCCAGGTATTAGAAAAAGGAGTCAATGTCAAGTATGTGATCTTGACACACAGGTGAGAGCCCATTTAGAAGTTAATTAGTAAAGTTTTTGAAATGTCAGAGTCATTTGCATTTCATTTGCCAGGGAAAGGCAATGTCCTTCCCCAAGTGTGATGGTGGCACAAGTCTCACCAATACAATGAGAACTGGAGGCTGGCTCTGAAGAGACACATTGAGCCAATATTTGTGGATGAGCAAAATTCCCTCCAAAAAGTATTCAATGTGTTCAAGACCCTAGGCTAGGTCCCCAAAGGCACTGCTGTTCTGCAGGATGGGAAGTAAACTTGCCACAAGAGTGACAGTGCCTGAGGGTACACAGCCATGCCAGTCCACAGTGACTATGCCACTTGCCAAGCAAGTCATCATGAGGTCAGTGAATCTCAACACATTATGTGCTGACTTGGTGATACCTATGATGTATCAATTATTAGCTGATTGTTTCTCTACATTATTTCTAACAGAACAACACTACAAAATGGCTATTATGATTTTTCTTTTACTGATGAGACAGGTTCCAAGGGCATATGCCATTTTTTTCCTTTTTGTTATTTTCTCTGAGCCTCTTTTCCCATTTACATCTGCCTGGCATTACACTTTCTGGTCTTTCCACCCCATGGTATCCCTTCCCTAATCATGTCTTCTTAAAACATCCTTGGTGAATGAATGCTTCACTGTGTATGGAGTGTCATCAGCTTGGTCTACAGATTTGCTTATTGAAAGGGATGGTGGTAACCTCCTAATATTATATGGAGTAACACATCCAAATCATATATCTTAAGATATCCATGGCTACACAAAAGTTGAGTGCCCTGTCATTCTACTACATGGGAATATTAATAATTTTTATACTTTCTGGAAAAGGTCCAAAAAGGAGACACAAAGATAATTATAAGATATTTGGCCCGACTTTAAAGATAAGAAAGCCTGATTCTGTCACACAAATTTTTTCCATTTATTTTGAAAATGAGCAAAACCACTAACCCTATTTGATCTAAACTTTAAATGTAGATGTCCCTGAGAGAATTGCCAAGTTTTGCCTATTTTGTGGAGTGTGGTGTGTATGATTGTGATTCTCAAAAATAAGTAAACATGTAGAGCCGCAGTCTGGCTGGGCACGAATAACTGAGCCGCCACAAAGCCTTGTAGGTTCAAACAGCAACTACTTTATTTCAACTCTCACTGGCACTGCACGTGTGCTTTTCCACCAACACCACCCACGTGGCCTTCTCCCGGGACACACCACACACCAACCGGAAATCCCTCCTTCGGAAATCCCCCCTCTGGTACTTCCCCAACCAATGGGAACTCTCCAGAATCCCAGGGAGAACTCCAAAGTAGCAGGCCCAGGAGAACAGCAGGGATCTAATTTATGATTGAATACACAGCTTAACATAACCATTATCATCTAAATGGTTTGCTGGCATCACCTCTCAACCACTCCTTTCTGGCAAAAATGCAATGCATCATTCCAACTGTGCTATGGCCCTCAGCAATATAGTTCATTTTTTCCCCCATGTGTGGGCTAAAGGGCTTAGGTCCAGCAACTGCAAAGAAAGCCTGTGTCCTATCTATATGACCTCTAGCAATATATTTTAAGCCACTTTCTTTTACTTTTTAAAGTTAAGTGGAACTATTTTTTTCTTGTGTAAACATGATCTTATATTATATCTCAAAATACAAAGCAGGACTAAGCCCATCTTTTCTGGGAGAACATGAGCAGAGGTTCACTTCTCCCTCACCTTGCCCCCTCTTCACCTTGCCCCCTTCAACCCTGCAGAGACCTAAAGCCCCTGACCTATAGTCTTCACTTCTGCACAACCAATACTACTCTAATTCTGAAGGTAGATTCTAGAGCACTAATTTTTTGCTAATGATCAGTTAGGCTCAGCTTTCAAAGGAGGATAGAAGCCATAAACATAGGAAACAAAGAAGATTTTCTTTCTCTTAACAACCAAGGGAGGGGGGTGCTTTGTAAGACACAGTGAGAGAAAAACAAAATGTTTTATTCAGATTAATTAAAATGGCTGTCACTGATATAAAATGAAGCTCAAACTGAGTTTGAAAACCTTGAAATTCATTCCCTAAACTGAACGAAAATTGCTTATATGTTACCAAAATAGCTCCACTAGAACAAAGTAGATTTGCATTACCTCATAAGAGAAAACAAGGTAGGTGAGATTCATATAACAAAAATTGCATGCTGAATAAAATTTCAGGATACCCAAATGTGTTCTGGTTTGGGTATGAAAGAAACCAAAACCAGTTTGTGTTGGTAAGCAAGCCAATGAGATACACAGCAAACAAAAAGCTGTCAATAAAAACTACTTGACAGGCCATTGACCCCATGGGAGTTAAAATTCTGCACTGTGATCAGCAGAGCCAGCACAGGAGGTTGGAGGGGTTATGTGCAACAATGCAAAGAAAGAAAACTGCTGTAGAATGCAAAACAGCCAGGAGCAAAGAAAAGGTGTCCACTCCTCAGCTTTGTTGCCACATACCCATTCTTGGGTGCCAGGTATCTTGCAGCATCTTGAAGCCAGGCACTCTATTCCTCTGGGAATTCTACAGGACCTGTTGCCTCTCTGAATAATGGAGAGGCTCTTTAAGTAAACATTATGATGCCAGGCATATATCAGTAGAATAAAAGGATTAGGAAGCAGTACTTAGGGAAACTAAAGAAAGAAGCAGTAGGAGCCACCACACAGAATAGCTAAAGCATTGCGAATGAAAACCAAACTCAGATCACTACCCTATCTTTCTCAGAGAGCTGAGAATGTGGCAGGTGAGGCTTGACTATAGCTCAACACAAAGACTAGGTGGGGTAAGTGAGGACCCCATACAGATATAAATCCCACAAGAACACTAAGAAATTGGTTCCTAGGGCTTGTAAGCTGGTGAATCTTCTTGACTAGAACAAAGGAAGTTGAGATAACGACCTGTGTCTGTGAGACATGGTAGTCTCTCAGGCAGGATGACAAGGGATTACAGGCCTGAGTGCAGAATCAGTGCATCTGGCAATGACCCAGGGATTCCATTCCTAGGCATATATTCAGGGGAAGAAAACATATCTACAAAACCCTGCACAATAATATTCTCACCAGTATTATTCCTAATAGTCCCCATATGGAAACAATTCAAACAATAATCAACACATGCATGGATAAATAAAATGGGCTGTGTCCATACAATGCAATTTTACTCAGCCAAAAAAGAAATGAAGTACTGATACATGCTACAATATGAACAGACCAGGACAACATTATACTACAAGAAGCATACACAAGGCCACTAATTATGATTCCATTCATATAAAATATCCCAAACCCAGTAAGGAAGCTAGGAAATGAATGATTGTTCTATAGGTACAGAGTTTCCTACTGGGGTGACAAAAATTCTGTGGAATTAGACAGTGGTAATTGTTGTGTAACTCTGTGAGTTACACAACAATTTTACATTTTAAAAAGCACTCAATTTTACATTTTAAGAGGGTGACTGTTATGTGAATTTGATTTCAATTCACCAAAAAAGAACTCTCGAGGACCATATAGACTTCAAAGATTGAATATTTTAAATTTTGTTGTTGTTGTAAATGAACAGCATTTCTTTCTTATTTTCATTTTTATGTGGTGCAAATGTTCCAACCCAGGACCTCATAAATGCTAGGCCAGTGCTCTTCCACTGAGCTAAGGCCCCAGCCCCAAAGACTGTATCTTTTCAAAAGTATTCTCTCTCTCTGCACTCCTCCACACTCACCCCTTCCAATTTTCTTTCTGGTAGTTAAGAAACAGAACAGTGCCACCAGATGATCTGTATCTTTTTTATTCTCAAGGCAATATTTCAGCCAACAGGATTAGAGAATTTCTACCAATTGTGTGACATCTAAAAGGACTTCATTTGTTCTCACAGTCAAAGAGAGGATTTAGTCTCCAACACTGAGGAAGATCAACGGGAAAACCAGATGGAGTACTGGTTTAGAATGCAAGTTTGGTTGCAAAAAGTCCCAGCTTGAATTCTGCCTTAACTAACTCTCTACAGCTCAGAATTAGACATTTTCCCTATCAGTAAAATGGGATTAATGCATGAATACTCATGTTCCCAGGACAGGCACCAGGAGTACATGAGAAAATACATAGCAAGTGTCCATAGGAAATACTCGATAAATATTAGATGCATTTTTCATAAATTAAAAATCATTAAAAAGGTATTACATTACACATTCCCACAATTATCCCAAAGTATAAAAACTTACTTTCAACACTAGAGATTCCTGGTAAGCAGACAGCTGCCTTAGTTGGGAAGCTTTCTCAATTTGGTCTCCAAGAAATTCTGAAAATTTTGGCAGTGCTGATGTCTTTAAAGTGAAACTCTGTATTCATTCTGTAACAAACATGTGGTTTAGTATGATGAAATATAATACCCAAGTATTAGATCAAGGGTCAACTTGTAAGGCAATTTCTATATATTTAAGAGAGATATTTGAGAATTAAGTAGCATAGTGATTATGTGAAATTCAAGGCTTGGACTGAGATGTCCATAGACAAGTGAAGTGAATCAAGGTTACATTAAGTTTTCAAATAGAAATCCCACTGGAATATGTTCAACAGGTCGAACATTCCTAATTAAAAAATCTGAAATACTTCCAAATCTGAAAAGTTTGAGTGCCAGTATGATATGACAAAGGTAGAAAATTTCACATATGACCTCCTGTGATGGGTTGCAGTCAAAATGAAGGTGTATCCAGCATGGTGACCCATTCATTCCTGTAAATCCCTGCAGCTCAGGAGGCTGAGGCAGAAGTATTATGAGCTCAAGGCAAGCCTCAGAAATTTAGTGACGCCCTAAGGAATTTAGTGAGTAAGCATCTTTGGGGTCAATCCACAGCATCTACCCAAAAAAAAGTTGCTAAAAATATTGCATAAGATTATTGTCAGGGGCTGGGCATGTAGTTCAAGGCAGAGTGCTTGCCTACTCCACGCAAGATCCTCAGTTCAAGGCCCAAAACAGCAAAAAACAAAACAATAGGGGAAAAATTGTCCTCCCCTACAACAACTTTCATATATGTGTATAGGTTATATATGAAACATAAATAAGTTTCATGTTGAGACTTGACTACTAGTATCCAAGACATCTCAATATATATATATATATATATATATATATATATATATATATATATATATATATATATATACACAAATATTACAATATCTGAAAATCTGAAACATTTCCAGTTCCAAACATTTTGGATAAGAGATACTCTTATCATAGCACAATTTAGAATTATATATATATGGAAAGAGATTGAGCAGCCAGGTGACAATAGCATAGAAACTGGATATTAAAAATACTTAACATTCTGAGAGATGTACAATAAGCTTCATCTGGGAGTGCCTGCTACAAGATAAGATGGTGCTAAAAGAGTGTTACCATGGATCATGTAGCACCAAATGTCAGGACAAGGCCTTTCATCCTAGTTTGTTTCCCAACCAAAAGAATCCAAGGGAGGTTTTATTGCTCTTCCACACTGAATAATACTTGTTAGAGGAGGGGTCACAGACCACACAGTCTATTGCCTTAGTTAAGTCCATAATGGAGGTAAATGCATCTGCTAATACCAATTAATTATGTCCCTGCCCAAAGTTAAGCACCCTACATAAAAACAAAAATCTTAATAGACCAGATTACAAATCAGGTACAAAAGGGGATTTTTTTAAAAGGAATCAAAGTGCATCAGCCTCATCTTGTTGTGCTCAGGCATCCCTCACTTGGTTCCATCAGTGCTGCTGAAACACCTTTCCCACTCCCTATGTGGGAGCAAGCAAACTGATGAAGCCTGTGTGAAATATTCAGAAGCCAGCCCAGTGCTCACCTTTGTCTGCAGTCTCTGGAGACCTGTTGCTCTCAGGTTTGATTGTGAGAGCACTGATGAGCTGCACTCTCTCCTAGCTTGGATATCTAAATTTGGACCATCTTTCTTCTGCCAAAAACAGAAATCAAAGAAGATTTAAGGTGGAAGTCAGACCTCACCTGAGTCTCCACTAGGTTACCTGACACTAGTAGAATGGACTGGTCATTCCTACATGATCTATTTCCACAATTTCTCAGTAGCAGCAATGGTGTGGGACTCTCCAAAATTTATTACATGCATAAAGACTCATAGCTACCTTATGGGAGAGCACAGGCTTTCTGTGTCTTTCTGTAACAATCTCAGGAAGGGACATCTCTAAAACTGCTCCTTTTCCCACAGTGTGGAAAACCCACTTACATAAAAAAGACATTAGCATAATCTGTCAGGGGGGAGATGTTGAGAGCCACATTCAAGTGGGAATAATGCCTAGCATTTTGCCAGAGGGAGTGGTTGAGAGGTGATGCCAGTGAGCCATTGAGATAAAAAGGCTAAGTTAAGCTGCATATTCAGCTGTATATAGACCCCTGCTGTCTGCCTAGGTTGCCCAGGGCGCCCTGCTACTTTGGAGTTCTCCTGGATTTCTGGGGAGTTTGTGTTGGTTGAGGAGGGATTTCCAGTTGGTGGTGTTCCTGGAATGGCACTGTGGGTGGTGTTCTTGGGAGTTCAGGCAATAAAGGACTTCCTGTTTGTACCTACAAGTGCCTCCTGGTGGCTGGGTTATTTTGTGCCCAGCCAGACTGTGGCACCACATGTTGCAGCATGCCCCTACAAGCTGTGACTTGCCCTACAGATAAGACCCAGTAAGGTCCCCACACTCCTCAAACCACTCTGAGGAGATAGGAACCATGGATCTACTTAGAGATATGACCCATGAGGGTCTCAAGGCCTGGCATCTCCCTCAGGGTGCTCTGAGAAGGTGTCCCTAGAGACGTGACCCATGAGAGTCCCCACACCAGGCTTCTCCCTCAGGCTGCTCTGAGGAGAAATGGGTTCCTGGTGATCCTAGAGACAAGACCCACAATGGTCCCCAACACTGGCATCTTCATCAGGCTGCTCTGAGGAGAAGGAAAGCCTAGGCGACCCTAGAAATGTGACACACAAGGGTGCCCAAAAGGGGCATCCCCCTCAGGCTGCTCTAAGGAGAAAGGAGCTCCAGGCATCCCTAAAGACAAGACTCACAAAAGTGTCTAAGCCAAGAGTCCCCTGAGGCTGCTCTGAGGACAAGGGAGCTCCGGGAGTCCCTGGAGGCGTGACCATGAGGGTCCACAACCTGGGTGTCTCACTCAATCTGCTCTGAGAAGGGAAATCTGCCCTGTGAGCTAGGGCTCTCCTGGGTTGATCCTGAGGGGGAAGCCAGCTCCTCACTCTGAAGGAGGTATCATTGGAGATGATGGCAAGGCCCTGCCCCTTGTTGACCACGCCCCTTTGGCCACAGGCAGTGCAGGAGCTGCTCATGGCTCAAAGGCAGGGCCTCTCCCAGCTCCCTGATGAAAGTCAGTGCCTTCTTCCACCCTTGGCAGTTACTGAATAAAATCTGTTCCCACTGCTGTAAATAGGTCTGGCTGTGGCACCATGAGGAGTGGAATCTCAGGAGAGGAGAAATGGAGTCCAGGAGACCCCTCTTCCTGCACTCCACCAGGCCATGTGCTGCAGCACCCTGAGCCAGGCAGGCAAAGGCACAGAGGAAGGCAGCTACAGGGAGTCTAGACCCTCACTCACACTTCCAAGGACAGAGGTCAGAAACAGACAACCACAGGGGTTTCTGGGACATGTAGTCTTTGAGACAAGAGTGACTTAGCCAGGGACTGCTCTGTTTTAGAATCAGGGGTTTTAAGAAAACATGATAATTCCCAGCCCAAGTTGACCACTGTAGGAGAGCAGAAGAACCTGAGTTCAGACCAAGTTCCCAGTAGCCTCTGAGAGCATTCTAGGTAATTCAGTCTGTCCTGCCTGTCCAGCTCCCACCATGGATGCTCCTGGGAGCTATAGGCTATGCAGATTCAGGGTTCTCAGGGATTCTGGACAGTATATCTGGTGCTTTGCCCACACAGTATTTGCCCTTCAGGACCATGGAAGCTGTGTGCCATGTGCTGGCCCAGGCATCCTGGAGGACGCTGACAGTGGACTCTGGTGTTATATTATATTCATGCAGCCCTCACCCTAGAAGCCCAGGGACTTCAAGTAGCACATTCACCTTCATACCCCCAGGATTCTGGGTAATGCAGTCTTGTATTCTACAACACAACACAGTGCAGAGGTCTCTGTGAGCTGCAGCCTACTCAGGCACCCCTAGTGATTCTGAACAGTGTAGTCTGGCATTCTTCCCCATTCAGCCCTCAAACCAGAAGCCTATGTGGGCTTCAAGTAGCACATTCACCCTCATAACCGCACCAAAGATTCTGAGTAGTGTAATTCAGTCTTCTACAATGCAGCCCCCACTGCACAGGTCTCTAGAAATTTCAGGCTACACAGTCAGAGACATACCTAGGGATTCTGGACAGTGCAGTTTTGTGTTATGCCCATGCAGCATCACTACAGTGGATTCTAGGAGCTGCAATCCCCAAAGGATCATGGGTATTATAGCCTGGTTCTATGTTCAACTGTACAGTGACTACTTAGAGCTCGGTGCCCCCAGGAATTCTGAATATTGTAGTCAATTCTACTCAGTCAGCCCTGACCCAGAGGTCTCTGAGAGCTGTGGGCCATTGATTATTCTGGGTAGTGCAGTCCATCCTACCTAAGTGGACTTCACCATCAAAGCTCTGGGATCTGTGTAGCACAACCCTTCCTAGACACTCCTGGGGAGGAGTCTGTCATGCAATACAAAACTTACCCCAGGAGTACTCAAAAGGAAGGTGTGTGGGAACTGCAGGCCCCCAGGGATTCTGGGTATATAGTCTTGCCTTCTGACTCCATAGCCCTCACTGTGGAAGCCTCTGAGAGATCCAGGACACATGGACACGGGGCACCTCCAAGAATTCTAGGTAGTGTAGTTCAGCTTCCTACCCACCAGTTCTCACTATTGCAGATCCTGGAAACTGCAATCCCCCCTGAGGATTCGGATAAGGTAGTCAAGTGTTTGGCCTGCATGCCCCTACTGCAAGGGCCATGAGAACTGAAGGCCACATGCTTGCTTTGGTACTGAAGACCTCAGTGTGGAAGCCTCCTGGAATTGCAGGCAGCACATTCACCAGTGTGTCCCCAGGAATTGTAGGTAGTATAGTCTGACCTGCATAATGCACAGCTCTAACTTGGGAGGCCTCTGGCAGTTGCAGGCTGCGTACTCACCTGGGAACACATCTCACCAATGACTCTGGATACTGTAGTTAAGCTCTCAGTCCAACAGTCCTGACAACAGAGGATCCTGAGAGCTGCTGGCACCAATATTTGTGGGTAATATAGTCCTGTGTTTTTCCTAGTCACTGCAGAAAATTCTGAAAATAAAATTCCCCCTTAGGTTTTGTGGGTAATGCAGTTCAATGGTTTGCCCACTCACCACAGATAATTCTGGGAGCTGTAGACCCTGAGGGTTCTGGATAATAAAATCTAGTGTTGTGCCTACACAGTCCTGCTGAGGATCACAGGAGCTGAAGACTCCATGCTTTTCCTGGTACCTTGGAGATTCTAGGAAGTGTGCTCTACCAATACAAAAAACACCACAGAAACCGCTGGGACTTACAAGGTTACAGGGTATGTAGGCATCCCCAGAGGTTCTGAGCATTGAAGTCTGTTATTCTGCCCTTGCAATTCTCACCCCAGAAGCTCCTTGGCAGAGCAGGCAACCAAAAGTAATTGGTAGCATATTTTGATTTTTTTGTCAGTATAGCCCTCTCCACAGAGGTCTCTGCAAGTTGCAGGTCCCCAAGAATTATGGGTAGAACAGGCTGTTATTTGACCCATGCTTCCCTCACTGCAGAAGGCTCTGGTAACTACAATGAGGATTCTGCAGTTACCCAGGATTCTGGGTAGTGAAATCCATCATAATTTTTGCCTCTCTCATCCTAGAGGCTCCTGTGAGCTTTTTGCTGCCTTTTCATCAGTCCTTACCTACAGGCCCCAGTGAGACTTCAGGCACTGGGCCCTCCCTGCACCATCTTGAGGGGGCATTTGTGTCCTTAGACACTCAAGCCACACAAAATTCATTGACATACCATGATATAATGAGCAGCCAAAGCCCCAGTAAGAAATTCTGTTGTAAAATAATTTCTGCTAAAATATTACCTGAGAAAGTAAAGAACATAGCAGAACTTCCTTCTCAGCACAACATGCAGTGCACAGGAAGCTTCTTCCTCATATTTACCTCACATGGACCTCAGTCATCCTGAATCCACAATGGAATCTCTATGGGTAGATGCCAAGGAGAAGGAAGTTCTGATCCTCACCACAGACATATCCACCAGGCATCCCCAGGCCATGGTATCTTTCCAGGTTTGTCCCAAGGATTAAAAAAAAAAAAAAAAAAACTCTGGTCTACACCTTTGATAGAGCCCCTAGGAGTCCTTAGATGTGGCATCTCTCAGATGGGTCCCCAGGAGAAGAAAGTTCGAGTAGGGCACAGAACACAGCCCCCAAAAGCAGTTGATCAGAGAAAATTGTTCTGAGTGCCCCCTGCTGGCCACTGTGGTCAGTGCAGGATGCTGGGTGTTCACTACTCAGAGCTGCACCCCCTTGTGCTAGGCACAGTGAAGCTCTGAAATTCATAGTTTTGACTATTCCAGGACATGATTTTGGAAATCAAAAAGAAATAGAGCCTTCCATCCTATGTCTTGATCAGAATGGATGACATAGCAAGCAGCAGAGTGCATGGCCCATAGAAAAAATTTCATTGATTTTCTATATTTCGGCAATCATGTAGAGGAAACAGTGAAATTTATAAACTGAAATAAAAAATTTAAAGCATTAATATTTAAAATAGAGATCCCAAATTTTAAGTACTTTCATGTAAGTCTTAAAGTACAACCATACTTTCAGAAGATCTTGCAATGTTTTGAAAGAAATAAAAGGAAATATGGAAATATAAATAAATGCAGAGATATTCTTTGTTCAGGTTTCAATATAATTAAGATGAAATTATCTCAAACCTGATCTGAAGATTCAGTGCATTCCAGAAATTCCCAACAAGCTGTTTTTAAACCTAGACTAGACAGCACTGACTGCAAAAGGACACACTTTAAGAAGTCACACATCTAGACGCAAGAACCTATCAAAATACTCCCTAGACGTGCATTTAAAATGTGAAACTGTAAAATGCTAGAAGATGTGCATGACCACATGTTTCATGATGAGGTTTTAAATACAGCCCCACCAAAAAAATCCATGAAAGCTGGGGATGTTGTTCAGTAGTTAAGCACCCCTGGGTTCAATCCCTGCTACCAAACAAACAATAACAACAACAAATCCATGAAAGAAAAACCTGATAACATAGACTGTATTAAACTACTCTGTAAAGAAATCATATAAGAAAATGAAAAGAGAGGTCAAAAACTGGGGGAAACTTTGGAAAGTATATGTCTAAAACAAACTTGTGTACAAAATATAGTAAGACTCAACAATAAGACAACATAATGGGTAAAGATCATAAAAGACAACTGAAAAGAAAGATATGAGATGGCAAAGAAGCAAATAAATGATTCTTAGCATCACCTGTCATGAGGAAAGCACAAACTAAGACCCCAAGGTGCACTGCACACCTACTAAGCTGCTAAGGTCTTTACTAAGTGTAGTATCAACCATGAGGATGATGAGCAGCCACAGATACTCTTGTGCATTGCTGGTAGAGCACACAACAGCTCACCACTATCAAAAAACTGACTATTTTCCCAAAAGTTAGACATGGTGTCACCACCATGTTCCTAAAAATATAGACAACTGCCTCAAAAATGTATATCTAGGTCACAGCATGCAATTACATACAGTAGTTCTATTCACAATGCCCAATACCTTAAGCAATCAGGATGCAATTCAATGGGTGAAAAAACAGCATAACTGTTATGAATCCATGCCATGGAGGCCCTGGTGTCTCTGAGCTCCCCCAGGTCTCTACTCTAGTCTGGATTCTGGACTGCCCTGACCTTTGCACACCTCACAGAGGAAAAAGTGATAAACTTTTCAGCTGATAAACTGAGGCTCAGTATGCAGTTGTTGCCTATAGAAAGAGATTTAAAAGTTTTGGATGTGGATGGTAAACTCAGAAAAATGCAAGCACAACAACCCAGGCCTGCATCTTTGTCCATAGGAACTTCCTGGGGAACAACAGACAAACATGGAGGCAACTCCAGGATCCCCACAGAACCACATCTAGGGGAGAACCTGGAGGTGACTGCCATTAGGGCCCCTGTGACCCACCTCTGGTTAGCTTAGAGGACATTATGCTACAGCTTCATACCCCCATCCCAACTTTTAATTTTATCTCTTTCCACAGGTTGCAAATGCATCCTGAGCTTGGATTCTGTTGATTGATTAGCTTGTTTAGTGTTTCAGAGAGAGCTGTGCCACTACCTAGTCCTGATGCACAACCTCTGAAATTCACTGTTCTAGTTATTCAACATACATTTGCATATTTTAGCTAAAATAGAGCACATCATCCCATATTTTGATTGAAAAGGATGGTGCTATGGTTTGAATATTTTCCACCCATATTTTATGTCCCCAAAGCCCTGGAGCCCAGAAAGTCCAGGGCTGAACAAACCACCCCTCATATTCTCTTTCAGCTCCACTCTTGCCATCCACACTTTGGAACAGACAAAATATCTCTTTTAATCTCAGCAGGGAGAGTCCCTCAGTAATGTACCGTAGATGATACTCCACTTGGTCATGGTGTCTCACCTGTGCCCACTGGGCCCAGCTGGCCCTTCAAGGGAGTGAGCACAGAACAAGCTGGGAGCCACACCCATAAGAGTGGTGCTAGACAAAGTCAGATGGGTGGAAGGGAAGGGGGCTGGCTGTCAGTATACTGAGAGTAGACACCTTTCCCCATAGGGGCTGAGCACAGGGACTAAGGTAAGAACTCTTGCCTCCATCCAGATGACCTCATGACACTGCAAAGTTACCCCTTACCAGGAGGCCCTTTCCTACCTAGTCAAGGGTCAGCTACAGGCACTTTAGTCCATTTTCCTCAAAATGGACATGATGAAGTCAGATGATGAAGTTCCAGGGTTCTGGAAATTTCAGGACGGAACCCACTGCCTGTCTAGCATAGGAAGCAAAAGGACCTTGAGGTCATCACTCAGTCCCTGTCTCTAATTGACCAGCTCCTCATAGGCTTCACCCTACTAGAACTCTAGACCCTCCCATCTTTAGGAAAGGCCACAGGCTGAGGCTGGGATGAGCCCAGGGTTTTGAATGTTTCCTGAGAGGGCTGAGAGCTGCCACACCCTATACCAGCCTAAAACACAGTAGTCACTCCCTCTGCCCTGACTCTGGGAGAGACTTCCTGGTGGGGTCACAGGGGCCCAGTGCAGCTGTGGAAAGCAGGCAGAGAGCTTTCCCCCAACTCCACACACCCTGCTGAGCTCAGGGAACCTGGGAGGCCAGGATTAGTGCCCTCCTCTTCCTCCAGGCTTGAGAATTACCTGGGGCATGCCAGGATATAGGTGAGATGTGTGATGGCCTCCCAGAGGCTGGACTCTGAGGCTCCTTGTAGGGTGTTGACACAGTTCTGGGTCAGCTATGGTCTCAGAAAACAGGTTCAGCACTCACTCCAGGGCAAGTAGAGATCCTGTCTCCAAATAGTCACATTCTGAGCTACTGAGTTAGGATTTCAACATATGCACTGTGAGCCCATCACACAGATTGGGCTCATTCCTCTCCAAACATTGGGCCACTGTGAGAAGTTACATGATCAAAGCCATGTGAAAATTGCTTAATCTATATCAACATGGTAAGGCCATTTTGAATTATGCCAATACTGTGAGAAGATTTTAATCAATACCAATCCAATAAGGCAAATTTAATCTATACCAAACAAATAAGGCCACTTTAATCAATACAAATCTGGTAAGGCAACTTTAATCTATAATTGAATCTGTAATCCTGTGAGGACTTTTTACTCAACACCAGTCCTGGGAGGATAATCCCATTGACATGAGTCCTTTCATCAAGACAAAGTGGGGAGGACATTTCTCCTGTATGTGGGTGAACTGTTCTGCTCTAAATTCTCAGGATAATACCAACATATGTCCAATTACTATGTGATAATTAGGAATAAAATTACTTTTATAAGTTAAATTAAAAAAACTCACTTAGGATGTTAAGAAAAAGCCAAACTTGGGATGGGGTAGTGGCTTAGTGGTAGAGCGCTTGCCTAGCATGCATGAGGCATTGGGTTCGATCATCAACATCACATTAAAAAAAAGTTAAATAAGCAAAATAAATGTATTGTGTCCATCTGCAACTAAAGATCTGGGGAGGAAAAACAGACTTAAGGGGAAACAATCCTCCCCAAAATAGGAAAGAGAATCTCAAATAGCAGCAGTGGACTTGACTGCTGCCACCCTCTGAAAACTAAGTCAGAGTTACCTGTCTTCTACACTGTCAGCAGCTACACAGATGGTCCCTAAGCAAAGGAGACAGGACTGCTCACACCCTGGCTAGCTCATAGCTGGCGAGGTTGCTGTGCTTAGCCAGGCCTGTCTATAAAACCTCCTCTCCAAGCATTTTTTTTTCCTCGTCCAAAGGGCAGGCTGGGTGGGGCTCCTTTCACAGGGAGTACTCAGGGACCCCATATTCTAATGCAATGGTTGTGCTTTGCAAAGAGTGGGTCTCTTTGATTTGCTATAGTCCACAATGTGGAATAATTCTCCTCCTCCTCCTCCTCCTCCTCCTCCTCCTCCTCCTCCTCCTCCTTCACTCCTCCTTCTTTTTTTTTATCTTCTTTCACTTTCTCTTACTGTTCCTCCTCCTTCTCTTCTGTTCCTTTTATCCTATGACTTTTTACCTTTCTTTCCTCCTCTTCCTTGTCTTCTTCCCCTGCCTCCTCCTTTCCCTCCACCTCATTCATTTTCTCTTAAAAGTGAAATAAAAGGAAGAATCCATTGTGCTTTATTTCTATGACTGTGGACACCAGACATTACCCTGGGATTTCTTCTGCCAGTTCACCTCTTTTTTGACCTCTGGTTGCTTCCCTAAGGAGCTGTGCCAGGCACACTAATGAAACTGGCATTAAGAGGAGAATTTGCTGTCAGTGCTCAGCGATGCAGGATAATCAGAAGAATGACATTCTTTCTGGGGGCAAGGCCTTCCAGTGGCTTCTTCAGGTCTTACTCCCAAGCTCTGAGGCTGGTGGGTGTCCCAATGGCCATACTTTCAAGGAACCAAGGTGCCCATCACTGCTCTTGAGAGGCCTTTGACCTCACACCACTTACCAGCAATGTCCTAAGCATAGAAGGGCTTATTGAGACCACAGATCCTGGGCACCCAGCACACCATTCCCCTGCATCTATTCTACCCCCACATCAGACAGACTGGTCTTTTTTCCACAAAGCAATCTCTACAGTGAGGATGGCTTTCGGTTGGCAACACACAGCAGAATATACTGTCCTGTCCTCCTGTCTTCCATGTTTCTCTCAGCTCCTAAGTCATCTGTCTCTATTCCACATCCCTGACCCATGAGGGCCTGGGTGGTCCACAGGGACTTCTCTTAGGAAAGCAGGCATCCATGATGTCCAAATCTCTTTAACTCCCCAGAGTCCTATGAAATAGCCATCAGCCACATGAAATTATTTTCATTCTAAATAATTAAAACCAAAAGTCTATTTCTAAGTCTCTCCAGCCACAATTCACAAGCTCAATGGCCACATGGAACAGACACTATCCAGGAAACCAAAGCATGCTGAGCTAACTCTGCCCAAGACCCTGAAAAGACAAACTCTCTAAAAATTGTCATTTCCTCTGACAAAATATTTGACCCTTACCCTGAGATTAGGTTTGTGGCTCTCCATCACTGCCACTCAGCTCCTGAGGGTGCACAGATTTTGCACATTCTTAAATAAGTGGTTGACAAAACAAAATATCACAGTGACTCATTCTCAGAAATTTAGCTTAATGAAAAAATTTACATAGACTGCTGTCTATGAGGATTTAAGCATATTCATAGATTTACTACTACTTTAAAGGGGATACTTTTAGACATTTCTAAAAAAAATTCTGAAAGGCATTTAAATGTACTTCTGTCACTCTAGAATTTTGGAATTCAAAAAGGCCTTGAGATATGCTTTAAAGATCTAAGGTCAAACAGATCAGATTGGTGGAACTGAATTCTCACTCAGTGGAAATGGAAAGTCAGGAAATTCAGTATTGGGGGTGGAGTGTCATCCTCTTGCACTTTAGCTGACCAAAGTCAGAGGTACTCAGCATGTGCACAAATAATCACCTCAGGGAGCAGAGCCTAGGGGCTCAGGCTGTAATGCAAGAGGCTGCTGACAGCCCATATAATCATATATGATGCAAAATTCTAGGCAGAGTTGGGGAGAAGTCACTTTGAGTAATCTTAGAGTGTGAAAGACGAGATGGAGTTCCATTACACTAACCAGAATGTGACAGGACTAGAGCTACTCAGAGCTCCCAGATGACACTTTGGGTTATCCATCTTCAGGGAAGTTTCCAAGAGGGGCTGTCCTCAGGATTGATTGGAAAGCCAGGAAGAGGTGCTGAGGGCAGAAGAAGAGGTGAGGAAAATTCAGGGACACAACTGGGGGAGGGATTATGGAGAGTCAGAGACAGGTGGTCAGAATGGTCAAGCTGCCACTGCACTTTGCTCCACATTATATGGGAAGATCTCCCAGTACACAGGCAGGATAGCCACCTACATGTGGGGTAGGTAGCCCCAACACAGGGCTTGCCAGAGTCTGACAACCAGTGTGGTCAGGGCTGATACCCTCTGAGGCTTCTCTCTGAGCATGCAGATAGCCTCCCTCCCTATGTCCTTATATTGGTACCTCTGGGAATCTGTGCCCAGTTTTCTCAGCTATAAGGACACTGCTTGCATCTGAATGGAGCCACCAGAAAGCCTCATTAAATTTAATAATCACTAAAAAACCCTTTCTACAAATACGGGCATATTATGAGCTACTTGGTTAGGACTTCAAAGTAAGAATTGTGAGGGGCTAGGTGCTGGGAGCCATTAGCCAAGTAGGTATGACAATTTCCTTGCCAGTGTACCCCATGTTGCTTAGTGGAAGGACTCGTGGAAATAGGACATTTTGCAGTAACATTGCAAGTAAGGTGACCTTGCTCAAGGACCAGGGCGGATCCGGGTTTGGGGCAGTTCCAGGTTTAAGATTATTCCTGCTGGGAATAGGGAGTATCCTGCTGCCTGAGTTCCCCTTGAGTCTCTCCCGGGATTGAGAGAGAGTTTTTGGGAGGCAGAGGAGGTGGATTCAGGAAGAGAATGTGGATTCCCCCAGAACGTGTTTGTAGACGGCCGGTGTGAGTTCGGGAATAAAGAGTTGCTGTTTGAATCTACAAGCTGTGTGGTGGCTTGTGATTTTGTGCCCAGCCAGACTGCAGCAGCTAGGAATCAACCCTTTACACAGACAGGGCTCATTCCACTTCAAACAAAAGGCTACTGCAAGAAGTGATGTGATCCTATCCCTGTGAAGACAGCTTAATCAATACCAATGTAGAAAGATCATTTATATATATACAATCCTGTGAGGACACTTTAATCAATATGAATCCTGTGAGGCCACATTAATCTAAACCAATCCTATAAAGACATGTTAATCTTTACAAATCAAATAAGAACATGTTAATCTATGCCAAACTAGTAAGGCCACTTTAATTTGTTCCAATCCTTTGAGGACTTTTTAATCACCACCAGTCCTGTGAGGACAGTTTCATCTGCATGAGTCTCTTCACCAAGGCAAAGAGTGGAGGTCTTTGACCCTGTACATGTTGATTGAACTCTACTGCTCTAACTCCTTTGGATAACACCAACATATGTCCAGTTACTATGGGATAATTAGCAATAATAATGCTTTTACAAACTAAATTTTAAAACATTAAGAAAAAGAAAGACATGAGGGGAAGAAAATCCTTTTCAGGATAGGAAAGAAAGTAGCAGTGTCCTTGATTGCTGCTACCCTCTGAAAATTTGGAGTTGAGGGCATGGGCCTGCTAAACTGCCCAGTAGCTCCTCAGATGGTCCCTAAATGAAGGATCCAGGTCTAGCACTACACCGTGGCTGACTCATGGCTGCTGGAGGGTGCTGTGCCTGGCTAGGCCTGGTAATTCTGCTTTGTTTTCCTGGTCCAAAAGGCTGGCTGGATTGGGCTGCTTCCACAGGGAGCACTCAGAAACCTCATGTTCTTATTCAGTGGTGGTGCCTCCCAATTATCAGGTCTACCTGACTTGCTTTTATCCACAATGTTATTTTGTTAAAACATGAATTCTCAAAATAATTCTCTTTACTTAAAAGGAAAAATACAATTTTGGGGAAAAAATAAATTTTGAGGGAACTGTGTCCTGGCAAAGCAGCTGGAGTTTCACCATAGTGCTGGAGGTCTGTGTGGACTTTCATTCTTACCTCCTTCTCTACCTCTTTATAGTATTCTGTTTGAGAAGAATGAGGAAGCTGTTTTCACCAGTTTCACACTTGCTTCCTGTTGGTGGAAATGTAAATTGGTACAATCATATTGGGAAGCAATATGGAGGTTCCTCAAGAAATTAAAAATAGGCCTATTATATGACCCAGCATTCCCACTTATGCTCAAGTCAAAACATCGTGTTACCTGCCTTAAATATACACAACTTTTACTTGTGATTTACACATGAATTAAGTTGGAGAACAGAAAATTGGTAGAGAAGCAATAAAACAATGCATGATTGGAATACTTCCATGCAGAAATCTCTGAAGAGAAATGAAGGAGGAGAAGGTCCTGCTGCTTTTAGACCTTCCAGGTGTCTTGTCCCTCATCCTGAGACTTGGTGGAGAACTCCTTTGTTTCTGAAAAAAATCTCTGGTCCCAGGCATTGATGGATGCCTGCAGCTTTGGTTCAGCTGGAAGCCAAATTTGAGTCTTTGGGAGTCTTAATGAAGATACCAAAGTAAGAAAATAAAACTTTCCAGATGGTCTTCTGTCTAAGTATTTTTTGAAATGTAAGGAGATAAAAATCTGAGCTCTGTATAGCCCTGGAATGGATTCTGGAAATATCACCCAAAGGAGATGCAGTAACCTAACCTAGAAACAGCAAGGCCAATGTGTTCCATTCCCAAGTATGACATATCTTCTGAGATAATGTCTCTTCTTCCTTAAGAAACAAATAATATCCTTTTCTTTACTGTCTTTTCAATACTTTGGTCATTAAGTCACACTTACATGGTGGAGATAGCATTCCAATGGAATAGAAAAAATGTTTTATTCAGCTTTTTTGCTGCTGTGATTAAAGGACCTGACCAACACAATTATAGAAGAGGAAAAGCTTATTCAGAAGATCATGGTTTTGGAGGTCTTAGTTCATAGAAGGCTGGCTCTATTTCCCAGGAGGCAAAGTGAAGCTGAACATCATGATGGGAGAGTGTGGCAGAGGGAAACAGCTCACATCATGGTGATCAGAAAGCAAAGAGACAGACTCCACTTTCCAGATATAAATATAGACACTAAATCCATGCCCTAATTCCCACTTCCTCTAGACATACCCTACCAGTTCAGTTATCACTCAGGTAATCCCTAGCAGGGGATAAAATCATTGATTGAGTTAAGACTCTTACCACTCAATCACTTCTGAACCTTCTTGCATTGTTCCACATGTGAGCTGGGGGACACCTCACATCCAAACCATAACGAAAGATGAATGACAAGCACCTGGAGATGAGGTGATAAATTATTCTTGGGAATTAAACTGTTTCACTTATATGTGATGCTTGAGGCAGCAAACCTCCAAGGAATTTACCTAAATAAAAGAATCCCATGAATCCAAATGACCATACAGTCAACCTGAGTTGAGTCAGGCACTACAGAGAAGTTTAATCTCATTTAATCTTCATATCAACCTCAAGGTGAAGGGAGTATCAATAAATTTATTTTCCACATGGGAGAAGAGGGCCAAGAGGAAATTAAGAAATCAAAACGTGATCCCACAGAGGTCACCATTAGCAAAGCACATACTAAGGCTAATAAAGAGAGTCATTTTGATATCTTCTGTCTCCCTTCTTCATTTAGGAAAAGCAAATCTGGAGGTAGCAGATGAGGGCCTCTGAGGCATGGGATAGTTGCTCTCTGCTCTGAATGATGGGACAATTGTCACGCTCAGCGTAACCTGAACAAGATATCCATCACCTCCCATCTCGCTTTCTTTTATAAACCCATGAACCAAAAAGCATCTGCAATCTGTGTGGAGGAGACAGAATCAACCAGGAGACTACTGCCAAAGTCCAGATGAGAGATGGCAGAGGTGTTGCATATTTGAAGAGTTTTGTTATGAGGAGAGATGAGATGTGATTCTGTGGGTTAGGACTTCAAGGACTGCTGGTTTATGTTGGACTCAAGAATAAAGTTTGAAACTTGCTAGATTTGGATGCCTATTTTAAAGCCAGAGAAGTACTGAGTAAGAAGGTGGGTATGGAACACTGAGGTAGAGGTGAGATATTCCCATGTAAACTTGAGAATGATTAGCACATCTCTGGTATTTAAAGGCCCAGAGTGGAAGAGATGATTTGGAAAGAGTGTTGATTTTAAAAAGTGTATAGGAGAAAAAATAGGAGAGTATTGTGAAGAAGCTAATTGAAGAACAAAATTGTTTTTATAGGAGTGAATGAATTATAGGAGTGTACTGTATTGCTCAGTGCAGGTAGTAGAACTGCCCAAAGATTTTGTTAGGTCATATGATTTGCAATGACCTTAGGCAAATTATGTTAGTTGACAGAAATAATCAGGATTGTTTTTCAGCTTTTCTAGACTTTCAAATATTTTGAGTTGGCCATAGAAGCTTTTCCTGTTTCGATTTTATGGCCCCATTTAATTTTCAGAACATTTTCTAAATCTCAAAATGTGCTAACCATTGGAGGGTGTTAACATTGAACAATGAGGAAATAAAGGAAGGATTATATATTCTTTCTCTCATAAATATTTTACTGTAGTGAGACAATTGTATCTCTAGACTAATTATGTAGTATATAACCTGAGTTAAAAAGAATGTTGGCTAAGAATATATTAGGGTTACAGCAATTAAAATTCAGTTTCCTAATATGTCCCACTGCAACTCTATTTTTATTGTACGTATTATTATTTTTTTTTTTGCCTCATTTGAGAAATGGGCTTGGACTGCTTGTGTTTCCATTTGCTAAACCACAAGTATGACATTGAGTCCATTCTCTTTGACATTACCTGGTCCTGTAGACTGATTTCTTCCAACAAAAATTTATATTTTGAAGCCCTAATCCCCAAATTAACTTTATTTGGTGATAAGTTCTCTAAGGAAGTAATTAAGGTTAAATGAGTTTATATAAATGGGGGCTTCCATTTGGTAGGATTGATGTCCTCATTAAGAGATACCATCAAGGCCTCCCTGTAGTTGTGGAAGAGAGCCTTTCCAAAAACCCAAAAGAAAATTGATATTGGACTTTTCAGACTTTAGAACTATGAAGAAGTAAATTTTCTATTCCTCGAGCCACCTAGTCTATGATATTTTATATTATGCTAACTGAAAAAAGGCTAAAATACCTGGGAATAAGATGAAGTAGTTCGGGTCTCACCTGCAACTCAATCCAACATGTGTTAGGTATTTTAGCTTGAGTTTTTCTTTGTAAATGTGGTAATGCAATCATTCAAGTATCTATTAGCTTATATTTGTTGTGCATGTGTTATGTGACAGACAGATTTCTAGGTATTAGAAATTCAGAGGTGAAATAAAATCCACATGCAGCCTATATTGCAGTGCACATAGAAAACAAATAAGTAAATGCAAACAATAATTTCATTAAGGTCACATGTAGAGGTACCTACAGAAATAAAATTTCAACCCTCGATTTTGATTTTCTTCTTTTAATTGCTCCCCATAATTCTTCCATGCCTGAGGAACATTTTCCACAAATTGTTGCTCAAATGCTCAGATGTTACCTCCAATAAACATAATGGCCAAAGTTTCCATCCCCAGCATCATACTTCCTCAAATGCTTTTCACTTTCCTATGTTATCAGTCAAGATCATATATATATATATATATATATATATATATATATATATATATATATATATATATAGTGTGTGTGTGTGTGTGTATGTAGTGTTTTTAGAAATTTTAATCAGAAAATAAAAGCATATATTTTTGTCTCCCTTAAGAAGTTGGCATGCTTCCCTATTTTATATAATTATAAACATATATTTAGTCAGCTCTTTGGTAGTCAGAAAGCAAAACAGCTGGAAGTTTTACAATCAGTTCTGGAAAATCCACTCAACCCATGAAGGGTTCATGATGTCATTATTTTTATTTGGACTTCATTTTGCTGATTGTGCTTTAACTCCTCTCATTCAGGTTATACATTTATATATGATAAGAAGAGCTTCATTTAGAATCTTGGAAACAGTAGTGTAACCCCTTCCTGAAACAATAGTATTAAAAATAAATGCTTTTTCAAAATAAAGGAACATAAGAGCCATCATGTATATACAGTTGACCTATTTACATATGAAATTTTCACATTGTCTATTGATGTTGTACATAAGGTAGAAAAGAAACAAGCAACACCATTGTGCTCAAGCTAATGGATGAAGACAGCATCTCTCATGCTTGCAGACGGAGAAAGAACAGGTAAATGTTAAATGCTTCCAAGCAAAGAGTAGGAGATGGTTTCTCAGGATAATCAACTAGGCATCCTAAATTTGCAGGGGAAAAGAAGACTGATTATCACATGTCTCACAGGAATATTTCTCTCAAACAAGCCATATTGGGTGGATATGTAAGTACTAGGAAACAGGGGAGGGGAAGAAACTATAGGAGAGATTGAAAATCTTGCAATAAGAGAAGGGATTTGCTTTCCTGTTCAGAACTCTGCTTCAGAGCTGAAGTGAAGACATCTATGCCCAAGTTCCACAGAATCCAGCCAAACATCACAGCAACTCTAAGGCTTCCAAAACTTCAGAAAGCCATTGCAATCTTGAGTTTGTTAAAATTGACTGAGGGTGGATATAGTGCCCTGGCATGATCACATGAATGTCTTCGTTCTATGTTGAGTGACTGAGTTAACCCCAGGCAGGCCTTCCTAGTTAGGTTGAACAGCTTCTTTCCTTGAAAGGGACCCTGGAAGAAGAATGAGCCCTCTATCTCCTGGAATTGGCCATTTCCCTTTTTATAGCCCTCTCATTTACTTTTTCCATATATCTCTGCTCCCAACTAGAACAGATACCCAATGAGTGAAGAGCAGTCCAAAAGACTCCACCAGTTAATAATAGCATTTAGAGAAGAAGGATAATGTGTATCCTCTTGAATTAAAGATAAAGATGGAAAGAAAACCAGGTTGGTGTTTGGCAGATAATAGCTGCATGACAAATGGCTATGGATTACTAATCCAATAACCTCTTTCTTTTGCAAACCAAATTTACTTGCAGCTTGAAAACTGATTTCTGCACTCAAGCATCCATCTGAACTGTAACCAAGAAGGTTCAATAATGGTGACAGTTGAGTAAAGGACATACTCCCCCACTTCACATCCATTTCTTCTTTGGGCTAATAATTAATCTTGATTTATATACTTCACTACACACATGGGCATGGGTCCAAGATATCCAATTTCCAAAACTAAAGCACCCCATAATATAAAAAATATTTATCACATCCAAATTTTATGAAGAAAAATCGAGATTTTATTCTTTTAGTTATTGAAGAAAGGAGAAATTCTTTAACTCTGGAAACTTCTATATAATTCTACCAGGATTTGGGGATATAGCTGTGCCAGTTACTTGCAGAAGATGTTCATATTTCACAACTTATGCCTTAAGGCGAATAGAAATTAGCTTAAATATTAAGAGCCTTTATGTGGTTTTAGACCGGACATTTTGTACTTTGCTTTTGCATCCAGTTTAGGTATCCTAACCCATTATAAACATTGGGGAGAATGACCAATATAATTAAAATTGCTAAAGAGTTTCCACTATAAGCTTTGATTTGAGGACACTTGAGAATTTTTAAATAATTCCCCTTTGGTTAAAATTTTCCATTTTCAGTTTTTGCCCAAAGGTAATTTCTTGGTTTTTGTTTGCTTTGGAAAAAATTGAGGGAATTTAACAGTTTGAGGGTTTTAGTATATTTATTTATGATTAATCTTGGAATACTTTTATAAAGTATATTCTAAATGATGTAAATTTCCTGAATTTAAAATTACAAACTTGGAAAGTGAAATGATCATTAGAAAATTTTAAACTATAGTAAATAATTGTAATGAACATTTGACTTAAGAAGAATTATCATACACACACACATGCATAATTTTACATTAAATATAAAGAATTTAGGTCAAATGAATTTCAGCTCACATTCTGTCTTGTACCTAAAAAATCTGAAGAATGTACCCTCCTGAATTTAATTAAAATTCCATAAGAGAAAATTCAGCCTTATTCTGTTAATTTTCCTATCTCATTATATTAGAGTAAGTAAAATAATCTGTTCCTCTTAAGTATTAGTTTTTTATTTTTGTTTAAAAAAACAAAAACAAAATCTGTCCTCCTGCATGCTTCCACAAAAGTAAATTTCAGCAGTGGAGATATAAGGGTTTTTTTGTTTGTTTGTTTCTTGTTTTTTAATGAATCTAAAGATGTCAGTTCCTATATTCAAAGATCCTGTATTTTGTCATCCCTATCTTACAATGAGGAAAAGCAGACTACAACTAACAAACAAACTCCAATAATTTTTCTTATACACATCAGAAAAACAAATTTCCAGGGCAAACTGCCTCCCCCAAATCTGAAAAAAACAGGGATTCAGAGAGTCCCAACTGAGACTTTGTTGCCCAAGATCTGAAGCAGAGGTCACTATAGCCATAAACTGGTGGAAAGATTTCAGTAGCAACTTTGAGAAACTGCTGGAGGCTTAGTGTGAACTATCAGGAGATGATTAACTCCTGGGAGCTGCAGCCAGAAGGTTTGGGGTTGTACTGCTATGTTTTCTATGAGGTTCTCTTGGTAAATATCCAAGAAGATCCCTTCATGGCTCTGACAGGAAAATATTTTGAAAAATACTTGTGAAATTACCCTAGAGTGTTCTCCCTAACAGTCTACTCTTCAGGGACTGGAAGGGCAGGGGGTTGGTTAGAACAGAACAGAAAAGAAAATGGAAAAACTGTCCTTGCCACAAAATATCAGGTAGAAGAGGAGCACACTCTTCATTCAGCCCCTTTGGCATTCCTATTTCACTTTAGAGAAGAAAAAATAGTGTGAAGGTCAGATTTCATGGATGTGGACACACTCATATCTGGCACTTAGTTTTGAGATTAAGGATTCATTACCATCACAGCAACAGAGCTCTAGTATAGTGGGCTACAACTTAAGTGATTGAAAGATCCAGACTCCCTGAACAAGAATATTCAAAAGAGGTCAAAATTAAGACAGGATACGAAGGTAAGAACCAAGGAGTAACTTAAACTCCTTGCATGGACAGTGAACAAAACTTCAATAAATTCCAAACCTGAGACAGACTAGCAACAATTTTCACACTATCTGCCTTATGTACTTTAAATCTATTAATAAGTGTTCATCATTCAATAAAAAAGTATAATAAGGATTAAGACAAGAAATAAATAACAGTGTGAAGAGAAGAAGCAAGTAGCAGAAACAGATTCAGATACATCAAAGGCTCTAATATAAAAGGCAGACAACAGAAATGCAGAAACAGACAGAGCATGGAGATGTGAACTCAGAAATTGTTATGGTTTGGATGTGAGGTGTCTTCCAAAAGCTCATGTGAGAGACAATGCAAGAAGGAAATGATTGGGATGAGAGCCTTAACCCAATCCATGGATTAATTCCATTGATGGGATTAACTGGGTGGTAACAGAAGGCAGGTAGGGAATGAATGGAGGAGGTAGGTCCCTGGGGACATGTCTGTGGTATATTATTTTGTATCTGGCTACCGACATTCCTCTCTGCTTTCATCATGTGAGCTACTTCACCCTGCCACACTCTTCTGCTATGATATCCTGCCTCACCTCAAGACCTGAGGAATGAAGCCAGCTGTCCCTGGAATGAGGGCTCTGAGACAGTGAGCCCCCAAATCCACTAATTGTTCTTGTAAGATCTTTTGGTCATAGTTGCAAAACTGCTGACTAAATCAGATTTGAAAAATTTTCCTTCTCTGTCCCCTCTCTTTCTTATATATAAGCAGAGATGAACTCCAGCAGCCAGACACAATAGCAAAAACTTTTCACCTACATAAATCCACCTCAAACTACAGAAAACAAAAGACAAAGAGAAAATCTTGAAAGAAGTCTAATGGAAGAAATACTGCACCTATGGAGAACAAAGTTAAGAATTATAGGGACTGGAGTATAGTTAAGAATTATAGCTCACTGGGGTATAGAACACATGCCTAGCATATGTGAGGCCCTGGGTTTGACCCTCAGCATAACTAAAAAAAAAAAAAAAGATGAATTATTTCAACTTATTTCTTCTTTCTTCTAAAATTATATGCAAGCAAATGAAGAAGAGTACAGTGAAACATGTAAAGTGTTGTAAGAAAATAATCCAAGTTAGAATTTCATATCTACAGTTAAACAAAAACTTCCCACTGTGTACAGTGACTTTCTTCAAAATATTAAATAATGGATTAGGATTTAAAAAACAATACTTTTACATCAAAGAAGCTATATGTACCACTCATATGATGTATGAAAATGACACTTTATATCTGGGATTTTCCTGGTAAACATCCACAAACCTGACTTAATCATGGGAATATAGCAAGAAAATACCAGTTAATTGGCATTTTAAAATAATATTTGTATTATGAACTCTTAATACATAAAAATGTATAGATCTGTACTGTTCAATATAGTTACTTCTGGCCTCATATGATCATTGAATGCTTGAAATGTGACTAGTATGATTTAAGATGGACTATACATGCAAAATAAACCACAGGTACCAAAGAATTAATATAAAAGAAGGGATACAATTAGTCATTAAACACCAATTATCTACTGAAATAATAATTTTTATATTTGAATCAAAATACATAATTAAAATTAAATTTGTTGATTTTTATTTTTTACTTTAAAATGTTTAATCAGCACATAAAACTACATATATTCAGGTATGCAAAACGATTGTATATATGTTTACACACACATATATGTGTACATGTCATGTATGTATCATGTATTGATCACCATGGTCAAATTAATTAATATAGCCATTACCACTCATAGTTACTATGATTTCCAGCATTTTATATGTAGTAATTGGAACATTTCAAATTACATATGGTCCATGTTCCATCATGGACCCTATCTATTTGATAGTTCTATTCCTAACTTATAAATCTTAATCTTCTTTACCATGTTCATCAGATCTTTATAGAAATCTCATAAAACATCAATCAGTATAAATGTAAAAACTATCAATACCTTAAGAATACCATATTTAAACTGTGGATAACCAAATATAAAGAAAAATAAATTGAAAGAAGTTCTATTTAAAAAAAAACACCTTAGCTCTTTAGGAGCAAGCATTGAATTTATCCAACATTGCTAAGAAAACTTACAAATAAAAAAATGCAGCAAAATATTTAAAGCATTGAAATATAAAAACCACCCACCTAAAATTTCTGTATTCAGTAAAATTATCCTTCAAATGTGAAGCAGAGATCAAGACTTTCTCAACAAAAATTGAGGTATTCTTTGACAGTATACCTGCCCTGCAAGAAGTATTAAAAGGAATGCCTCCGAGGAAAAGAAAATAACACAGCTCAGAAAACAGATCTACATAAAGACATGATGAGTATTAGACAAAGAATAAGTGAAAGTAAAATGCAAAAACAAATTTTTCTTATTTTTAATTAGTTTTTTTAAACATGCCTTGGTGGTTAATTAATTTAGATCTCTAAAATTGTAACACTGTAAGTACAGTTATCCCTTCATGATGCATATATTATCATTGCATCATTGTAAAAAATGAGGTAGTTGTTAATCTCCCACCCCTTTGCCTTACACTTTCACTGAATTCCAATTAACCACAGATTAAAACTGGAATAATTGCAAATGTACGACATGTGATGTGCATTACCATTTCACTTACTATGAAAAAAGGACTCCTGATTGTTTTCAGACAGATTTGCAACCCAAATCTAGAATCCCTTCTTGAGGATTTGATTTGTGACCACTCCTATATTTGCTGGGTTACTAAGAAACAGCTGAAATTATGAGCAAATGATTATTTGAGAGATACAGTCCCAGTGAATGACCATGAGGAAAGGAGGATTTTTGAAAGAGATGAATGAGGATTGATAAAAGCTGATACTGATATATTTTTTAGGCCAGTCAGTCTTTCAGGATGAGCTGTGAAATGATATAGCCAGTCTCTTGGGGGAGCAATCTATGAAGCCTATGAAAATCTTCAGACAGGTTAAAAGGAAAAACTGCACATCAGCTCAGTTCCTAGAAAATGTGTGGGTCATGGAATACATCTTCTGCTCCCTCTCGTCCTCTGTCTTCCTCTGACGTCTGTTGTTTACAGTTCACTTTAAGAATAAACAGCTCTCCTAAAATTTAGAGTTATCCTATCCCACTCCTTCAGTAATTGCTGAAGAAGCAAGATATTTCATGTCCTAGTATGTATGCATTTCACTAGATGCTGAAAGTGGAGCGAAGCCACATCAAAAAAGTCTCTGCATTCAGGAGAGAATCTAGTGAAGGAATCAATGGGTGTTAGCTCTTCAACATGGGTGGACACATGATCTTCAGGCTCAGTGCAAAATGAAATCATGGGGAACCCTGTTGTAAAAAGTAGTGTTGACAATGGTAAAGTATAAAGATTTGTTCTTTCCTTCCACATATTCTCTTTCTTGACATGACTGTGTTGTTTTGTTTTTAGTTGTTAGTTAAATTTAAAATTAGTAGCAGACATTTTGACAGTAATCTTTGTATTTTTGAATGAAAATATAGCACCTGCATATGCATATAGTTATTCAGAATAAATCATCCAAGTTTCACAATCTTTATTTCATAACATGTGTATATATATTCCTTTATTATCAGAATGGCTAAATAATACAGAAAGGTAGCTCAACTGTTTTGTTTAATTTCATTTCTTGACGCAAGGCCTGTACTGTTGATACTTTTTACTTTTAGTTTGTTAATGAATAACAAAGACCAAAGGAAAAAAAAAGTTTTTGTGTTTTTTTAAATGTTTTTTTGTACATACCTACATAGTTCTGTGAAGTAATAGTTAAGTCCTGTTGAAGTTGTCATTAATATTTTGAATCAGTTTACTCTAATGCTTTTATCCATTTTATTGTTGGAAATTTAAATTGTTTCCAATTTTTGACTATCATGAGTAAGCTACTCTAAAGATTCATGTACAACTCTTTTTTGGAAAATATAAAGAATATTCATTGCATGGCATGTCCTTTCTTTGGGGAAACTACCTAGAAGTGGAATTATTTGTTTATATAGTAAAGATAGGCTTAGCTGAAGAAACTTCCAAATCATTCATCAAAATGAATTACTTTATATTACCAAGAGTAACATATTAGGAGTTGCATTTGTACCCCATCTTTATCAAAATTGACAGTCAGCCTTTTAAACATCACCTCTTCTAGTGAATATGTACTGGTAGATCAATACTAATTAATTTAATCTGATGGTCAATGGCAGTGAACATTTTTCCATGTGCATATTGATCATTTTTATACCTTATTTTCTGAAATATCATTTTGATCTTCTCCTTTTTTTAACTGTATGATAGGTTTTATTATTATTTAAGTGAAAGCCTATGAATTCTGGAAGTAAATTCTTGGTCAGATGTCATGGATTGCAAATACTTTCTCCCAGTCTGTATCTGGGCTTTTCTTTTTCTTAACGGTGCCTTGGAAAGAACAGATATATATTTTTTTTAATTTTGATGAAATCCAATTTACTAGAGTTAGGACATTTTGTGTAATTTCTAAAAAAAAAACAAAAAAACAAAAACAAAACAGCACTTTAACAACCCCAAGCTTTTAATTGGTTTTTAATCTCCCATCCAGATCAAAAGAGGAAGCATGGCTAAAATTCACAGTGGTCTCAATTCCACACTGGCAGTAAGGGTGCTGTCCCTTGGGATGTGCAGCACCTTGCCTCATGGTTAGCATCTAGGATAAAGAGGAAAACTTCAGCTTTTACTGTCATATTAATAAATACTATAACTGGTAAAAATAAAGGAAAGTATTTTAAGTTTGAATAATTACTGCTTTCAGTATAATTAAAATTAAATGGATAACTTGATTCTGCCATTACCTAACTTGTATTGTTTCTGCTAAAAGTTTCACTCCCTGTTTTCATTCTTGCAATTTCTTCTTTCTGACTTATGTTCATGTAGAGTCTCCATAATATAGAGAAGAAATTTACTGGACATTGAAGCTGGAACATCTCAGATTCTGAACAAATACCTACTGTTTCAGGTGCTATTATATGCTCCTATAATCATTTCTCCCTTTCTCATCGAGATTGCAAGACTGTCTGTGACAGGAAAATATCTTATGATAATTTTCTTAAAATTCCATTATCTATTTCAGTTAATATTCTATGGTAAGAGCTACATTATGTTTTTGATGGCTTTTGTAACATATGTAACTGCCATTTATGAAAGTGTGGTGTGATACTTTTCATTGTCATCAAATAATGGAAATTTAGGAGGATACAAAACAAAATTTTCCATTCTCTCTGCCTCCCAATTCTTCCTACAAAAACATTCACTTCTCCTCACACATAGGCACACAGAAGTACGCATACAGTGGGATGGATATCACAAACAGTGATGGTCATCTAAACAATGTTTAGACAGATGCTGATTTGTAAATAAATTTGAATTAAAAACAATAGTCAATATTGTTATATTTATTATTCATTTAGTACTTATATTGAAAACTACTCTTCAGCAAAGTATATTAGAAGTTCCCACTGTAATATCAGGCTGTTATTAGACCTTTATATCACTTTCACTGGTCACTAATTTTGAAATACAAGGTCATTTCCCCCCAAAATAGCACTAAAACCTTTGGAAGTAACCAGAGTTGTACATCTGACCTTGTTGCTAACTTTCCCTCTTCCCCCTTATAAACAACAGGGATAAGGAAACACGTGAAGAAGACACATTATTTGACAATATGTTAAGAATACCTAGCTGTGGCATACTCTGTCCTAGCAGGTGTAATCTCCATAATTAGAACATGTACACAGTTAATGGTACAAGAGACACAATCAATTGTATACTTTAGATTGTACATTGTCTAAATAATTCAGAATGTCAGGGATCTGAGCACTGGGATTAGGAGAATACTTATTATTCATTGAACATGATAAAATTCAGTAGCAGTATTTATAATCTGATTTCTCACCCATTACAATCTATATATTGAATTCCTTTTTATTATTATTATTTTGTATTTGTTACATATGACAGTATAATGATCTTGACATTTCATACATTTGAATTAAATGAGGTATCATTTCTCATTTTTCTGATTGTACGGGTTGCAGAAATCTGGAAAGCAGTATGGAGATTCTTTGGAAAGCTGGAAATGGAACCACCATTTGACCCAGCTATTCCTCTTCTTGGACTATACAAAAAGGACCTAAAAATGGCATACTACAGGGATACAGCCACATCAATGTTTATAGCAGCACAAGTCACAATAGCTAGACTGTGGAACTAACCTAGATGCCCTTCAAAAGATGAATGGATTAAAAAAAGATGTGGCATTTATACACAATGGAATATTACTCAGCACTAAAAAATAACAAGATCACGCCTTTTGCAGGGAAATGGATGGCATTAGAGCAGATTATGCTAAGTGAAATTAGCCAATCCCTAAAAAACAAATGCCAAATGTCTTCTCTGATATAAGGGGGGGTGACTCAAAATGGGATAGCGAGGAAGAGCATGAGAAGAAGATTACCACTAAATAGGGAAGAGAGGTAGGAGGGAAAAAAAGGGAGAAGAGGAGTTGCACAGAAAATGGAAGAAGACCCTCATTGGTATACAACATATATTGAATTTTTGAATTTAATCTTATACAGTTCTACAGAATGAATGTTATAAATGAGACAGACTTTTATCTTTACTAACCTTCATGTTGGGATAATCATTCCATGTTTTTCACAGGACCCTAAATACATACACTAAGTTCATTATAGAGCAAATGAATACCTCAAGAAACTGAAGAAGCCGTGATGCTGCAGACCTATGACATAATGGTTAAAACTGAGATAGATCTAGAACATAACTCTTACCCTTTGGAGGCTACCTCTTTCCTGATCGGGAAGCTTTTTCACTGTCTTGGGCCTCTGTTAAATTTTCTTCACATTGAAAATAATACATCAAATTAGATGGCCAACTGAACAGTATATATGGTCTTATCATTTTATTCTTATCATCTTTAATTCTTTACCCACGTGAATTACTTCCTGCCATAAAATGGGAAGTTTAGAGTTCACTTTTGCTGAACCTTATTTATTGATTGAACAAATATTTGCTCTGCCTCAGAAATATACCTGGTTTGTATAACTTGAATATAGTTGGTATGAGAGGCTATTTCTATTATTGAGCAGCACTTTCCCATAATTATTATAAAAGCACTATTTAAATGACTGACTATGAGGTATTTTTGATTTTTGGTTTTATTCTGCAAGGACATATAATTCTTGCTACATTTGATTCATTCTATCTATGACCTAGTAAGTAAGTTCTGAGTACTTCATCGATAAATAATAGCATGTTAAACTTTTTGAAAAACTAGTGGTTTAATTGAATTTACAACATAGAATATACATTTATGTTTTCTCTTAAACATGGGGGAAAGGCTTTTTTTCTATAAATTATCTGGTAGATACATTTTGTGATAATGCCAGGTTTTGTTTTTGTTTTCCTGTGAGTTTTATTTTCTACAATGAGAGAAGTGATTCCATGTTTTTAGAAAGACTACTATATGTTGGTATGCATGGGATTTCATTTAATCCATCAGGTAAACAATTTTATAAATTGGTTTATAGATTGAGAAACTGATATGAAGAGATTTTTAAAATTCTATTTTTAAAAAAACTACAGAGTTCATAAGGAGTCTTTAAGACAACTTTATTTTACCTGCTGCTTCTACTACTAACTGTGAACAAGCCAATGCTTTTATTTTCTGCACAAGGTCAGATAATGTAGTATTTCTATAGCCAAAGTTAAAACAGCCCAAAACCATGATATAAAAACACCTTTTTTATCATGTAGGAAACAGAATTTTTCAAATTTGGAAAAATTCTCTCTATAGGATAAAAAAGAGGTTGTTGGTTCTAAAATTAATTTTAATATAATTTTATGTTTCAATTTCAAGATCAAGTTATAAATCTATTAAAATGTTTTTCAATCGCCTTTTTGTTCCTCTCATACTTGGCCTTTCAATTTGCTCACAGCACAATTCTTAATAGCCAACATAAATAACAAACAATATGCAGAAGATGATGAAATGGATCTAGGCAGCAACTCTGGATTCACACCAGTAAAAGAACAGCTGACCTGAAAGGTGGGTGACAAAATAAAACACATTAAAACTCAATATTGAACAGCTTGAGACCTGGAGGGAGTTGGAATTTGGAAAGCAGAGCAAAAATTAAGGATAGAATCCCTTGACCCCAAGCCAGGACAAGGATGGGAGGGAGAGGGTAATAGAAAAAGAGGGAGAAGAAAAGCCCATAAGCTTACATCCTTAACTACATCTGGGAAGAAAAGCAGGCCAAGTTAAAACAGGGCAGGAACATGATAGACAAAGCTCTGCTGGGGAGGGTAGCCATTTTGTAGAGTCCACAGCTAGCCAGGCTCCCTGGAAGAAATTCAATCAATACATCCTCTTCCCACCTACACATAGCAACAAATCAAACCAGAGGGAATGCTTCTGAAATGAGTTATCTCAGTAATCCATCTAGAGGGAGCCTGTAGAGGAATAACTGGTACTGAATGATATGGGAACCCCTCCTCCTGACCTTGAACAAGGGAAGTGGGTGGAGTCAACCTGAGAGCAATTCACTCCTAGGGAGTGCTAAGAGTTTCTGCAAGAACTCAGATGAACAACATACTCCTGTGGGAGTGACACCTAAAACCCCAGTAGGCTGAACAAGACAGCTTGGAGCCCTCTGTGCCACAGACCACCGACCCAGAGCCCCCATTTACAGGCCCCTGGGTTTCAGACAATCACCATGTGCTTAAATAAGTCCACTACAATGAAGACCCAAGAGTGGGGAGCAGGTGCTCAGTGACTCGCAACTGCCAGCTGTACTAGCTCAGATGAAAGTGTGTACCCTCTGCTATACCCAGGATCAACACCATTTTTGGAAAAGATACTAACCTTTATTAACTGCAATCACTCCAGAGCAAAGTCATATACTAATGAACTTTATGGTAAAAAAGGCTTTGTAGTTCCTCTAATCTAAGTATAAAATTTTAGTAATGTTCTTGAATAGACTGAGAAATTAGTATTAAGGGTAGTAAAATTTCTATTACACTCTAGAGGGATTAAAGGGAGAGAAAAGAAAAAAATGCATAAAAAGAAAAGAGGAAAAAATACAGTCTAAAGTAAAAAAAGAAAAAAAGAATAAATAGGGGCATACACAGGATAAAAACCACAGGTCACATTTAAAAGTAAGGCAATTAGACTTTCTCTGATTTCTTAGCCCAGACCCTAAAAGCCAGAAGGACATGGAATAATATATAAAAATCCTGAATAACAGGTGCCAATCAAGATTACTATATCCAGAGAAACTATTTTTAACAATTGAAGATGAAATAAATACTTTTCATGATAAGCAGAAACTAAAAGAATTCATAACCACTAAACCAGAACTATAAAACATACTCAATAAAATATTTCACAGACAGGAAATAAAAAGTAAATATTGGAGTCAGAATATAGATGAATCTCAGTAGAATAATAATAAATTTAAGGAGAATCAAGTTTGAGTTAAGCATTAAAAATGAATTAAAATGGCAAGAAATAAAAATCATCTCTATAATAACACTGAATATAAATAATCTGAATATAAATATAAACTTCCAATAAAAACACATTGGTTGGCAGAATGGACTAAAAAATCAAGGCACAACCACATGTGTTTACAAGAAACTCATCTTACAGGCAAAGACATCCACAGGTTGCAGGTGAAATGATGGAAAAAAAATGTATATCATTTGCACGAAAGCAGCAGAGATAGCTTCTCTCATATCAGACAAAGTAGACTTTAAGCCAAAATAAATCAGAAGAGGTGAAGAATCAAATAGACCACAGTACAATAACACTGGGTAATTTCAACACATCTCTTTCCAAAAAAAAATATGCTGTTAATCAAATATAGCTAAAAGATTTCTGTAGAATATTTTGTTCATCAAAAGTAAATTTACTTTCTTCTCAGGGCACATGGAATCTTCTCTAAAATAGACTATATTTTAGGACACAAAGAAAAGTCTTTTCAAATACAAAAGACACTTAACCATATTGTCCTATTCGTGGCTATGCTTTATCACAGCAAAAGCATACAGAACAAAACCAGCAAAACGAAAAGGAACAGGAAGTAAAGTCTGAAAAAAAATACAAGCATGCTTCAAAAAAAAATCCACTCTCTTACTACTAAGTCAAAATAGTATTGGAAAATCTATCCTGATCAATCAGAAATGATAGTAAAATTAAAAGGATATAAATAGGAAATGAAATCAAATCTCTGTTTGCTGATGATATAACCTAAAACATTCTAGTAGAATTCTAGAACTGATAAACAAATTTTTAAAAATAGCAAGATATAGGATAAGCATACAAAAATCAATAGCTTTCCTATACTCCAACAGTGACTTTGTGACTTTGCTGAAAAAGAAATTAGGAAAACTATACCATTTGCAATAACCTTAAAAGAAGTACCTTGGGATAAGTCTAAAACAGAATGTTAGATAATACTGTAAGAAAAACTATTCAACATTGAAGAAAGAAATTGAAGAAAACCTTAGAAAATGGAAAGAGCTCCCGTATTCTTGGATGGACAGAATTAATATTGTTAAAATGGCCATTTTTCCAAAAGTGTTATGCAAATTCAATGCAATCCCTATCAAAATACTAATGACATTCTTTACTGAACTAGAAAAAAATGTCCTGAAATTAATTTGGAAGAATAAAAGACCCCCAAATAGCCAAAGCAATTCATAGCAAAAAGAGCAAATCACAATCATGAATAGAGAATTTACGGAATGGGTGAAAATATTTGCCAGCTACTTCTCCAACAGGGAGGGTAGGATCCAGTATGTAAAGAACTCAAAAAAACTTAACACTAAAAAATCAAATAATCTAATCAATAAATGAGCAAAAAGAACTGCACAGATATTTCTCAAAAGGAGAAATACTAATGCCCCAAAATATATTACCAAAATTCCTAGCATAATGGAAAGTGAAAATTAAAACTACATTGTGATTTCTTCTCACTTCAGTTAGCACAGCAATTACCAAGAATACACATAATAGCAAATGCTGGTAAGAATATGGGAGGAAAGGCACACTCATACATTGTTGTTGGGACTGCAAATTAGTACACCCACTTCGGAAAGCGTTATTATATTCCGCAAAAGACTAGGAATGGAGTCACCATATGACCCCGTTGTCTCACTCTTTGGTATTTGTCCAAAAAAACTAATTCCTGCATACTCTCATGATTCAGACACATTAATGTTTATAGCAGTGTAATTCACAATATCCAAATTATAGAGCCACCCTAAGAACTTTTCAAAAAATGAATGAATAAAGATAATGTGTGTGTGTGTGTGTGTGTGTGTGTATGTATACACAATGGAATATTACTTGGTCATAAACAAAAATGAAATTATGACATTTGTCAGCAATAGATGGAACTGGAGTACCTCATACTAAGTGAAACAAGTCAGACTCAGAAAGTCAAGAGTTGAATGATTTTTCTCAAGTAGAAGGCAGAATGAAATAAAGGGAAATGGGGAGGGTGCCCATGAAAATTGAAGAGAGAACAATGGAGTAGAAAAAGGTGATTGAGTGATAAGAAGGAGGGATGAGAACAGGAGGACTGAAGAAAGAGATTGACTAAATTATGCATATATGGGAATATGTCCCGGTTAATTCCACATGTATGTTTATCTATGAAAATACCAACTTAAAAATGATAACCAAATTGAAGGAGGACTGATAGTGTAGAGGAAAGGAAATGGGCAGGAAAAAAAGAGAAGGAAAGAAGTACTGGGAGCTTAAATGGAGCATATTATATCCCATGTGTGTGTGTGAAATATAGCTACAATGAATTAAATCACACATTTAAAAACTTTAAAAAAAATAATTGGTCATGAGTGAAAAAAAATAATAAAACAGAGGTCTTAAAAATAAGAGTGCTAATGAAAGAGGCAGAGTCAACCTCTTAAAATATTTCTTCATATTATAAAAGACTCTTCCAATTCTGGGTGGTATAAAGAAGAGCTGTTTTCATATCACCACAGAACCAGTGATGATGTGCATATGTCTAATTGTGGTTCTGATAATTTCCTTTAAAATATTTGTGCTTTAAAAGAAATGCCTGCACTTGACAATCCAGTTTATAATGCCATTTATCATGGCTGCAATATTATCCTGAGTGCTTTTCTTTAATTTATTCTTAAAATAGTTTTGTAGAATTATACACATGAAATATATTATATAAAATATATATAACTTATCATCTATATAATATATAATTAACATAATTATTTAATTTATTATATATATTATACACATATAATTATATATTATAATATATATACGTATAGATAGATATATATACACATATATATAGAACTCCTGCACTTTCAACTTGAAAACTTCATTAGCTTTTTTCCCTAAAGAAATGTGGTTAGTGTGGACAGTCCTCAAGACTGTCAGTTAGAAGCTAAATAAAGAAGAAAGCTGCCTGGGAAGTGAGTCCATAATTAAGATAGTAATAGGGCAGGGTATTTTCTTAGTTTTTCAAGGTGTTATTGTAAAATTAGTCTCATCAATACTGTTCTTGAAAAACACAAGTTTGTTACTGAAATGTTGAGAACAAAAAGGTAAAGTATAATTAATATTAATGTATTACAAGGTGAAATCAACAGTGTGTCAGATGAACCATTTTAAGTAAGTTGAAACCTCAGTATTATAGATTTCCAAACAAGTTTGCTAATTATTTAAGTAAACAAGGAAAAACAAAATATACAATGATGACAAAATGTGATGTCTTTAAAGAAAAAGTTGTAACAGTTAAATTTTACTATTTATTTATGCAAGGAAAAGGTTCTATAATTATACACCATTTCAGACTAAAGATGGTTTGAAAGGCTTCACCCTGCCACATGTACATGTTATATTTATAGTAGAAAAAAAGGAAGTGATGTACAGAAATAATCTGATTGGCAGTGCTGGCATTTTCCTTATATGGTTATATTTTTGCAGCTTTCACTCTATGATCCCCTGGAGGTTCAGTTGCTGTATTGCTTGAGATTCAATTACTTAGTTGCATTAGTGTATTTTTATGTTAGGTTACAATTTGTTTGCACATTAAGCTCGATTACAGTTCACTGTGTACACTAGCTTCTTTGAGACAAATCTGTCATTCAAGTATGGAGGCTGGTTTTGGTCAAATATATTTTGGTTAAACAATATGATAGCACAAGGAACATCAAAAAGAGGATGCTCCAAAAGTCTTTGCTCTTACTCAATTTATAACACTCTCATAATTTACTGTCTTTCCCATAATCATAATGATAAGATAATAGTGCACAATAGAACTTAAAGCAATGGATGTCCTACTAGTGAGAGTGTCCAGAAAGTCCACAAGAGCTAACCAAACTTATGCATGTAAATATTAAGGAGAAAAAGGAGCTTGAAAAAAGTTACCAAAGTAACAAAATTTTGAGTGACATTTTAAGAAACATTCCAGGTCTACAAATACATTGTTTAGAGTTTGGCAAATGCCTATGCCTCAGCTAAAAATGCTTAGAGTAATATTTGAGATCTAATATTTGGTATAGTACTTGATACATAGTAGGATTCATCTTTTATTTTAATGCAAATAATTGTTCAATATTACTTTATTTGTATCCTAATGATAAAGCTTCATGTTTGTCCCTTAAGAAGTGTTTTATTCCCTTTTTATGTACAAAATGTCTGATTCCAATTAGTTTTTTAATTAAAGTTTCTGATGTTTCCGTGCTTTTACTTACAATTAATGAATATAGCCCTGGTTTTTGAAGACATCTTTGATTTGCACATTCAAGATAAAATGCCACTTTGTCAAGTACTGAATGTACAAACATTATCTCTAAAATCTCAAATTAAATAAACATTTTCTAACAGAATTCTAGACACTAAAGTGCCATATAATTATTTGTAACATAAATGGGCAAGACATAGCCCTACACAATCTAGAGAAGAAGATAAAATATGTGCTTCAGTGTTAACACCAAATTAACATAATTGTTTAAGAATGTCAAACCTTGGAATAGTTCCCCAGGAAATGCAAGTAAATACAATGGTAATAACAACACTAATAACAGTACAAAAATCAGTTATTTTGTCCCTATAATATGTGACCCTTGCTATAAAAGTAATCTCATAACTCTTTTTTGATTATCATGATAATATTTTCTTTAAAGGTTATGCTAATAAAAGTGAGGGAATTAGGTTAAAAGTGATGGAGTAACTTTCAAACTATGAAATACTGAAGTGAGATCATTTTATATTTAAGTATAGATACCAATTGATGATTGACAGATCACATTTCCAGCACAGCTCATACATTGTCTGCTTTTCAAATATCTGATAATAAACTATTTATACATCTCTTTACCAAAGGATAATTGAAGTTAGAATCATTAACCAACCAATTTGAAAGAAATTTTTTAACAAGAGTCCAATTTCTTTCTTGATTTAGAATTTATTTTGACAGTGGTTTTTGGTGGAAAAAATCCTTGAATTTATCTTAATTAATGTTATTATTTTCACTTTTTAAGGTAGCCTCTATTTATCATAATTTGAAGGATCATATATTATAATTAATTAACTATAATGAAACATAGTTATCTGTTCTCCATGGCTTTTCATTTTGTCTTCTTTCCTTCTCCATTACTCCCACATCTGAGTAAATTTACCAAAATTATCATCAATTGTCTTTGTTTGTGTTTTGCATTGTCCTCTGTTGGTAGTTAGTCCTTTGTTGTGTTGCAAATTCTATTTGTTGGCATGTTGAATTAATACAGTATGTTCCTATCTAATTGATGCCACTTTCATTTATATCTGAATAGATTGGAAACCTTTTCTAATATGTTCCTTTGCATGTAACAAATCTCAGATTACATACTTTCTGGTTCTGCACATTGCCACTTTCCACAGAACCTAAGTGATTGGAGTGCATCCTAGTGGGGGCTCTGAATGGGCTGATGTTTCATTCCACCTCTGATTCATGTGTTCATTTTCAGATTTTGTTGTTTCTGTCTTTTTACATGAGTGTCAATGATTATCTTTAGTGGTACATTTTCCAGAGTTAAAAACACACATATAATTTCTTGAAAGACTATGGTTCTCAAACTGTTACCATGAATTAAGTAATAAACACATCAATGAGAGGAGGTGAAGGAATAAGGGAGATACGCGGTGCTTCTTCCAACTAGAATTTGCAAGACTGAGGGCAACCTAAGCTCAGATAACAGGCACATAGAACTTTGAAACAAATGAGGCACTAAAAGATCAGCAGTACTTGGACTGGAGTTTTTGCTACATGAAGGTGAGATTGTTCTTTAGTATTTTGAAATGTCTCAAGAGTTGAGAGCTGAACCAAGTCAGAAAAGTTTGAACAATAAACATGGTAGTTTTGAAAGAAAACCAATAGAGCTATTGGACTTGTCCTCATTCTGTGAGCCATTTCTTTTTCTGATGGAGCTGTTGTTAACTGAGAGCATGTGGATAAAAAGTGAAAAGCCAAGTACACTTGGCATTTGACTTCTGGGGAGATTTGCTAATAAAAGCTATCCAGGATTATGACCACCGAATATTTTTTTTCAATATTTGTACATTTACTTTTAAAATTTACTGGTAATATTGTATGTCTTTATCTTGTACAACATGATATTCTGAAGTATATCTCCATTGTAGAAAAGGTAAACAATAACTAACTAATAAATGCATTATATATCATAGCTGTGGTTTTTCACAGCGATACACAAAACATCCACTCCCTGTACATTTTTCCAGAATGCAATATTACATTGTAAACTAAGTTACCTTGCTGTCCGGAAGATTCTGGAATTTATTCCTCCTATATGATTGTAATTTTGGACTTTGTCAAAAAAATTTCTTCCTCTCCCTCCCCCTAAAGACAACAGACTCTGCTAATCTTTTGCTTCTCTCCACTTAAACACAGATTTTTTAGATCCAACAAAAGTGAGATCATGTGGGCTTTGTCTTTCTGTGTCTTACTTACTTCAATTAACATAAAGTCCTCTAGGTTCATTTGTACTGTCACAAGTGATAGGATTTTATTTTTTTATGACTAAATAGTATTCCATTGCCTGTAAATACAATAATGTCTAACCTACTAGTGGACAGTTAATTCCATATCTGGGTTACTGTGAGTAATGTTGCAATAAGCATGAGGCATGAGGGTGCCTCATGGACATATTGATTTCATTTCCATTGTTTATATACCCAGTGGTAGAATTGCTGGGTCATATAGTAGTTAGTTATATTTCCAGTTTTCTCTTTTTTCTTCTTTTTTAGTCATCTCTAATCTTTGCATGAGTTCCCATAATGGTTGTGCCCACTTATATTCACATCAACAGTGTTTTAAGAATTCCCTTTTCTCCATATTATTTCTCTAGCTTTATCTTTGTAGAAATGTCTCTTCAGGTCATTTGCCCATTTTTAATCAGACAATGATGATGACTGTGAGGATGATGATGATGATAATGATGACGATGATTTGTGCTGAGTTATGTGGCTCCTTTTATAATCTGAATATTATTTCCTGGTTAAATGTAATGTTAAATGCATCTTACTATTTTGTAAACATGAGAGAGGACCCAAATAAAATCAGAATTGTTTTCTTTTCCAGATAGCTCACTCTTAGCATACAGACATGCTACTGATGTTTATGTTGATTTTATATCCTGCAACTTTACTGATTTTGTTTATTAGTGTGAAGACTCTTTTGGTGATGACACTAGGATATTTTTAAATATTTTTTTTAGTTGTAGATCGTCACAATAACTTTATTTTATTTATTTATTTTTATGTGGTACAGAGGATTGAACCCAGTGTCTCATGCATGCAAGGCAAGTGCTTTACCACTGAACCACAACCCTAGCATCCCCCAACACTAGGATTTTATATACGTAAGCTCATACAATCTGCAAAGAGGGACAGTTTATCTTTTTTCTTTCTGGTTTGGATGCATTTTCTATCTCCTGCCTTATTTCTCTGGATAAGACTTTTAGTAAAGTGTTGAGTATAAGTGAGGGGGAATCCTTGTTTTGTTTTTTCATATCTTTGGTGAAAATCTTTTTGACTTTTGCCTGTTCAGTTTCATGTTAACTGTGCATTTTCTTTAAATGGCTTTCATGGTGTTGAGGTGCATTTCTTCTATACTTAACTTATTCAGAGTTTATCATGAAGGAGTGTTGAACTGTATAAAAGAAACGTTCTATATCTATTATGAGGGTTTTTACCCATTGTGTTAATATGATGAATCATATAGAGTGGTTTATTTGTGCTAAACCATTCTCACATCCCTTAAATAAATCCTTCTTGATTATGGGGAATTACTTTTTTAATGTGCTGTGGACTTCATTTGGCTATAATTAGGTTGAATATTTTGCCTTGGTGTTCATCAGGATTATTGTTGCTGTGTGTTTTTCTGGTTTTGACATCAGGTTCACATGGTTCACATGTGAAGCACCCCCTCTTTAATAAAAAGAAAAAAAAGCTCAGGTGTGAGACAATGCAAGAAGTCTTAGTAGTGAAATGATTGGGTTATGAAAGCCTTAACCCAATTGGTGCATTCATTTTCTGACAGGAATAACATGGTACTAACCGTAGGCAGGGAGAATATGACTGGAGGAAATAGGTTGCAGGGGGGAGCAGGGGTGACTTTGAGGTATATATTTTGTCTCTGGTGAGTGTAGGCCTCTCTCAGCTTCCTGGCAATCTTGTTCTGAACTGTTTTTCTGCTCCATACTCCTCTGACATGATGTTCTGCCTCACCTCTGGCCCAGAGCAAGAATCAGCTGTCTATGGACTGAGACCTCTGAGTCCATAAGGTCTAAGCAAATTTTTCTTCCTTTAAAATTGTTCTTGTCAGGTCTTTTGACTATAACAGTGGAAAGCTAACTAAAATATATCTCTACTGTATGTTCAAAAGAATCCCTATATCTTAAGTTTTTTTGGAATAGTTTGAAGGAAAAAAATGTATTAGTTCTTCTTTAAATATCAGGTAAAGTTCAGCAGAGGAGTCAAATCCTGGGCTTTGCTATGGTGGTGGAAAATGTTTTACTCCTGTTTCATACTTTTATATTATACTTTTTAATCATTCAATCTGTTTTCTTTTTTATTGGCTTGTGTAGATATCCCTTTTCTTACTTCAGTTTTGCTAGGTTGTAAGTGGCCAAGAATTTATACATTTTTGTCCAAATTTTATAATTTCCCTGAAATATAATCATTCATAATAATTCTTTATAATCATTTGTATTTTGTGATAACAACTGTGATGCTGCCTTTTATATTTCTTGATTTTAGTTAATTGAAGCTTCTCTATTTTTTCATAATTGGTCTAGCAAAATTTTGTTGACAATATTATTTTGAAAGATCAACTATTTGCTTGATATTTTTTACTTTATGTTTAGTATCTATTTGTGTGTTTCTATTCTAATCTTTGTTATTTTGTGTTTTTTTTCTAGTCATATATGGTTTAGATTGTTTTTTTTTCCTAGTTCCTTGAGATATAGTATTATGTCATTTGTTTGAGATCTTTCATCTCTTACAACATATGTGTTTATTAGTATAAACTTTTCTCTTAGAATTTCTTAAAGCAGTTCTACTTTCTAAGATGGTAGTTTTAAGGAAAAAAGTAATTATTTAGATGGATTTAACAAATTTGTGCTCATTCAGTAAACTGTTTATCTGTCCAATGCAGCAGTTGTTGATTTGAGAACATGTCGCCATGGATAACAAATGAGCTGTACTTGGCATTTCACCCTTGGGGAGATTTGCTAGAAAAAGACTTCCCAGGATCAGGGCCACAGAAATTTGTATTAATTGCCTCTGAACCTAAAACTTTCCAATAGCTTACATCTTTTTATAGGTATTTATGGGTGAAGCTCTTAGTATTTTCACTTAAAATAAACTCCAGCTACATTGTTATGATTGTTCACAAAATATCACCTATAACCTTTGTTGGTTTTTTATTGTTATAAACAATAGAAATAGATTATCCTACAAGTTTTTTTTTATACCAGGGATTGAACTCAGGGGCATTCAACCACTGAGCCATATTCCCAGCCCTATTTTGTATTTTATTAGAGACAAGTTCTCGCTAAGTTGCTTAGCACTTCTCTTTTGCTGAGGCTGGCTTCGAAATCTTCATCTTCCTGCCTCAGCCTCCAGAGCTGCTAGGATTACAGAACTATGCCTCTACACTTGGCTATAGTCCTGTAAAGTATAGGTTGGAAGATCAGGATATCAGTGCATTGTGCTCCCTCTGGTTTCGCTAGGGGAGAGTCCCCTTAGCTTCCTCCTAACTTCTAATTATTTGCCCACTGTTCTAGCCATCCCTGACTTTCATCTGAGCTCATCCCTGTCTGCCTCTGCAGGGCTCAGGACTCTTCCCTCACCTGTCTGTGTCTTCCTTCTTTATAAGGAAGACCAGTCTCAGAGTTAAGGGTTTGTCCTATTCCATCTACTGTGGCCTCATTTTAGCTAATCATATCCATATTATCCTATTTCCACACAAGGTCACATTTTGGGGCACCAGTGGTTTGTTTTGTTTTGTTTTAGCAACTTTACAAAGAGTTATACCTGTTTGACTTGCACAGTTTGATAAACTTAGTCATAAAGACTCATGATGCTACCACCACCATTAAGGTAATATACATACCCAACACCTCCCAGTTTCCTCCTGTCCCTTTTGTTTTGTTTTATTTTTTTCTATTGTGAGAACATTAAACACAAAATATCCATTTAATAAAGTTTAAAGTGGAGAATACATCATTGTTAACTAGAGGTGTTGCACAATAGAATAAGCTATCTTTGAAATCTTTACAAAGGCCAAGGTTGAAACTCAGTGGAAGAGCAGTACTGTAGCTCATGTGAAGCCCTAGGTTTGATACCCAGCACCAAAACAATATATAAATTATACATGTATAATCTTTTCTTTCCACAATAAACATCCCCCCGGCCAATGCTTGTCAAACTCGGAATTTTTATGAATTTGTACAAAATGTCACATTATTTTAATTATAGTTTTTTTTTCAAAATTTAAAAAGAAAAAAAAAACCCAAACCAAATTGCTTAAAATGTATCATGCTGTAATAAATGGATCTGTCATGTAATAGGACACACAATTGCACAGTGTTAGAAAAAGGTCAAAATTCACAGTTTTCTCTGTGTACCTCTATATAGGATAGGTATTGAAGAAAAGGATTCTTCTGATTTCTTGACCTAACACTGGAGCTCTCAAAACTGCTATATATATGAGGCCACCTCCCACTGCACTGATGTGTTCAATCTCCAACATGAAAATAAATTAAATGCTCCTAATAGTCTTTGTAAAATATAGAAATATTCATAGTTTATTTCACATGTAATTCCCAATTTAAAGCTGAAAATGGTTATTAAATATTTCATTTACTTTTCTATTTTTCAAAAAACTCAAATCATTTAATCTTTGCTCATAAAATTTATTTCTATTCCCTCTATCTAAGGAATGATATTTTTCAATGACTTTATGATTACTCATACATTGTGCTGAGAAAGGCAGAAGAACAAGTTACTGATAGGTGTGGTTAAATCACTGAGTTTGTTCAAAACCTTCTAATTTAAAATATGTGTATAAAATCCAGGAGAAGTTTTTCATCTTTCATCATTGTCTTCATCTTTCCTCAAAGAGAGGCCCCATTTTTCTGTTTAAATGGTTTTATTTCAACTGAATATTTTAGCTTTGCATTATCTTATTTGTTTAAACATTTAGGTAGAATTAAGACACAAAGATGCCCATTAAAAATATCTCTGTTCAATGAATGCTTGCTGGAAATTAAACATATATTGAATTTTGTTTTCCTTTCATTGAGTTCCATGTTTGTGTGTGTGTGTGTGTGTTTGGGTAATTCCAATTTTTAATTAGAAATTTGATGAAATATTTATTTAAAAGAGAAATGTAATCTCCCTGAAGAACAAAACATGCTTTCTCATTGTAAATGTTATTGACATATTATAGATACAACAAAACATGTATACACAAACATGCATGAATCATAAAATGCACATATTGATTAATTTTTATATAACATAGTCATGTAAACAATTCCTGAACATGACTTTGTGGTAGGCGTTTTTTTTGTGAACTGTTTAGTCTTTTTCTCTATGAAGAACATGCACATTTTCTCTTATGTTTTATTATAAATTCAATTTTTATTCTTTTAAATGTATATACATAGTCACCCAAGGCTGATTTTTATATGTGGTGCAAGATAGAATTTAAGGGTCATTTTCTCTATTTGCATATCCAGTTAACCCAGCACAGTTTATTGAAATCACCATCTTTTCTCAGTGGTACTTCAGTATCATTGCTGTCATTAATCAATATAAATTTGGGACTGTTTCTCAATTCTATTGCATTTACTAATTAATTTGTTAACAAATAACTAAACCATACTTTCTTAATAATTATAGAGTCATAAATAAGATTTAATATCTGATTTTGTGAGTCCTCTGGTATTGTTGTTCTCTTACTTCATTTCCTATTTGTCCTCCTCTTTACATCTGCTCCTCCTCCTCCTGCTTATTCTATTTAACCTTGTGCAGGATTGTTTTAAATGTATTATTTAACTTAATTTTCACAAAATTTTAGGGTTTTTTTGTAGTTTTATATTTAAGAACACTGTGTGGTGTTGGAATTGCATTGTATCTGTAGTTCATTTCAGGAAGAATCAATGTTTATAATATGAAATCTACCAAAACTTAATACAGTATACCTCCATTTATTTACTTATCTATTTTTAATTTTCCTATACTGTGATTTATGTTGTTTAAGATTTCTACATATTTCATTTGATTTATCCACATGTACTTAAGACTTTCTAAACCATGTTAAAATGTTTTATGAGTTGAATTTCCTATTCATTATTGACAAATAGAAATAAGCTTATTTTGCTGTGTGGACACTGTATTGAATTTACCTTGCTAAGTTTTCATGCTTTTTATTTTGTGGGCTCTTTTTTGACTTGTCTTCCTAAATAACCACATCATCCATGAATAATGAATATGTTGTTTCTCTTTATATATTTTCCTTCTTTCTCTTACCTCTGGCCCTGGCTGGAGCTTCCATGGCTCTGTCACTCCCAGTGATGACAGGGAGCATGCTACATGGTCCCTGATAGTCACAGAGAGAGTTGTCACCATTTTAGCATAAAGCATGCTCTGGAGTATGACTGTGGGTCTACTCACCAGAGTAAAAGAAGTAACTTCTCCTTTAGTTTACTAAGAATTTTATGCTGGACGACTGTTGACTTCTGTCAAATAATATTTTACATCTAGAATATCATCATAGGACATATTAGTTTTGTATTGTGTTTCCTGGTGGGTCAGAAAATTTAATATTTCTTTCACAATATTTCTGAGAGATAGGCTAGTTTTTCAGTGACTTTATGCTGAAATGCTTGAGCTCTCCATGTTATGTAGTTCCAGAAAAAAAAATTAAAAGTTAAAAGTTAACATAAATCATGTGCTCAGGCCTTCCAGAAGTAACCTACATCTCTTCTGAATTTTATGTTTCTCTACAGTCTGTAAAAAACCTTTGAGCCTCCTGCCTGTTGCTCAGGATCAACAATGGCCCCCCAGGTAAGAGCAGCCCCAGAAGTCATTTCAGCTTGCTCAGTTTCTCTCCTCTCCAGAGAGTTAGTGGCCTACCTCTGATTTCCTCTGCTATTCTCCACTGACACCAAACCAATGATTTCTTTAATTTATCAGACTTTTCCTGTTGTATTTTTGAAAGTAAAAAAGTCTTGGATTTATTTCAGACATGATGGTAAACTATCAAATAGTTTAGAGAAAATATCTCTGGAAATTTATGACAGTTTTATAGCAATTGCTATAATAATCTTATCCCAAATATTTTAATTTTATGCATGTAATTTTTCCATGACTATAGGGGCACATATTATACTTGCAAATAGAGGAAATTAATGTTAGGAAGCATTGTTTTACATTTTGACTTGATATTGTTTAATGCATATTTCTTGCTTCCTACATGTAAAATTTCCATTAATCTTTTCCTATTTCAGCCCTTATAATCAATATATGTGATGTATATATCTTTCATTTTTTTGTGACTAAGTAGTGTATAAAATATTTGCTTCTAGCAAGGGTTGATGAGTTGTTTTGCATCAACCTTCTCCTAATAACAAATATATAAACTGGACCAGGTATATTAAAAATGAATACTTTTAAAAATATTACAGAACTACCATGTCCTCAAAATTGTACAGGGAAGCAATTTGAGAGGATGGGAACCACACAGAGCTGGCACCTAATTGGTACTACTTTTTCCCCTTATAGCATGACTCAGTGTTAGAATATGATGCTAGTGAGAATTTCAGTGATAGAAGCAATCTACTTTTAGGGTTACTTTTAATGGCGGAATTATTTGGGAGAAAAATTTCAATGTATATCAAAATTTTGAATATGTAAACACTTTGAAAAAATTTTTAACAAACAATACCATATCTACAAATCCAACTTCATTGATCTCAAATATGAAAAAGGGGAAAAAGAAGGGATGAATAAAATTGGTCACTGTCAATAGGTACACAATATTTTATAGCTTTATTATAAAAGAAAGAGATAAGTTATCAGAAGACCCTTATGATGAAGAAATATGTACTATCCTGAACATGGTATATGTATACATATATTTTAACACATTTGTTAGTTAGAAAGAGATGAAAGATATGTATGGATAAGAATAAAGAGTTTTAGTACCTCCATATGTATACCTGAGTAAGGAAGATGCTGTATTACCCACTGTAGAAAGTATGTAGCATGACGGAAAGAAGGGAGTATAGGGAAATGGCTAGATTAAAAGTTTGGCTTGGGATTTTATCCAATTTATTTTGGTGTTGCTTAAAACGTTTAGAGCAAGAACATTTATGAATTCTTTGAGCACTGAGATGCCCATGTGCAAATCAAATACTGTTCTCAAGAAAGCTTTCTTTCTCTGCTTATATTTTTTAATAAAATTTAGTCTGTGTTCCCATTATTTCACAAGAAGAAAACTCAATGAGGTCCCAAAATCAAAAATTATGGATATTTTCATATTTAGCCAGGTATTTTCTTCATACGATCCTGTGGATCACATAACTGATTGTATTTCTTTCTTATAATCTATATATAACCTACTTAGATCTACATTTGGGGCATAGTTTGGACAAGCAAAGTGATTGCTAAAACTGGTCAGAAAGAAAATCTAAAAATTGTAAAGTGAAAAGGCTTTATTTCTAATGATCATGTACTGTTTGAATATTTAACATATTTTGGTATTTTTGACAGGAATAGAATAATTCAATTAAAGATCATATACAGTCAGTGAGAGAAACTTCCAGCAAGATCTGAGAGAGAGAGAGAGAGAGAGAGAGAGAGAGAGAGAGAGAGAGAGAGATACTGTAAAGATGAAAGAGTTATACAGCCCTGATGCTGCATCCAAGAGGAAAGGGGGACACCTGATACATTTCTGCATGGGCAACTTTAGCCTCTAGAGGAAGAATAAACAAATTTTTGTGCCCACTTCTTGATCCCTTCATAATGGCCCAGACTATTACTGTATGTAAGACAGGATCACTGCCTATAGCCTACCTGAAATTCCCATGCATAAAGTCATTCTCCAACAGTTGGGAACCAAAATACGTCCAGAGGTCCAGGCAGGCCACAAAAAGAGAGAAGTATGTGATATGCTAGAAAAATCACCTGTTAAAGGTAAACAAACTTCTATTTTTACACTTTTTGTGGGTCCATTTTGTTTTTATTTTGCTATTGTGATGTTGACATTTAAACTGCAGATGAGTGAGCGCATGGCTAGAGTGAGGCTGATAAAGCAGGCCAGCTCTGAGGGTCAGGTTGTAAGACAGAAGAGGCTCCTCTGGGGTCCCTGGTGTGGAGTGTTCTTGACTGGGCTAGAGTCATCACGGGAAGGGCAGCCTGACCTGTGGAAAGAATATCATAAAGGCAAGAACACTAGATTTCAACCATGGCTTCTGTGCTGATTGTCTTCTTTGGGAAAACGTACAAAGGAATTACCAGTGTGGTTCAGGGGCCACCCAAGAGATAGGCCATCCCTTCCCTCCCTGACTGGACTTGGTCACATGACACACTACTGCCTCAGGGAAATCAACAAATTCTGTGAGGGCAGGGTCTTGACAAGCATCTGAGATTTGCAGCATGTGTGAATACATCCACGTGAGAGTCCAGACTCTACTGGATCAAGAGAATTCCTGCATCAGTGTCCTTTGAGCCATGTTTTATCAGCTTTTTACTGCTGTGACTAAAAGATCCAACCAGAACAATTGTAGAGCAAGAAAAGTTTATTTGTGAGCTCACAGTTTCAGAGGTCTTAGTTCATGGAAGGCTGGCTCCATTCTTTGGGGGTCAAAGTGAGGCAGAACGTCATGGCAGAAGAATATGCCAGAGGGAAGGAGCTCACATGAAGATCAGGAAGCAGAGAGAGAGACTCCACTTTCTAGATAAAAAGTATATACCCTAAAGCCATGCCCCCAATTCTTACCGCCTCCAGCCACACCCTGCCACTTCAGTTTCCACACAGGTAAGGTCCCTTTCAGGGGATTAATTTATTAATTGGGCTAACACTCTCACAAACCAATGATTTCTCTTTTGAACCTTCTTGCACTGTCTCCCATGGGCGCTTCTGGGGGAACACCTCATATCCAAACCATAACAACCACTGAAGGTTATCTGGTTTGCTCTGCAGTTACAGGTGACTGGGGCTCCTGATCACCTCCCTGGAGAGCAACTGGTATTGAAAACTCAGCCCTTCATGCTGTGTCATTGTAAGGCCTCTCTGGACCTCCCACCAAGAACATAAAATGCCCTATTTCCCTAGCAGCATTCAGTGATATGATCCTGTTTCTTAGCCCCTGACTTTACTTCTCCACCTGCTGTGCAATCTACCTCACAAATCCATACTGATCTATTCCTGAGAACTCCTTGAGGCCTCAGCACCAGGGCAGTAGCTAAGCTGCCCCATTCTGTGGGTGGGATGTTAGTATTCAGTCTTACTTCAGGGCAAATTACAGGTGCTGTTGCCCCTTTCTCCATGGCCACAGCCCCATCTAACCCAGAGCAGCCTGGCATTTCAGGGAAGTGACTGAGATGAGAAATCAAAGAACATTTACACTAAGGCACTCTGATCCATTGTATTGGAAATCCCTCTTTCCTGAAAGCAAGATGGGAGAATTAGCATAAATTGAAGCTCTGGGACTGCTGTGCAAGTTGTGGCCCCCACATTCATCAATGGCACTAAAAAACCCAAATAACTTAATAATTAATAATGAATTGATAATCATCTTGGCTCTCCCATTAATTTTTAAAACAATGTACAATTTTCTTATTTTCTATATGCTTCAGTTTCATTTATGGGAAAATTCTGGTATGTAGGAAGCATTTAAAGCATGTGAACTGCTATTACAAGTGTCAGAGTACTGGATTCTGCATGTCAATCTATCTGTTCTCAGCTGCAGTCAGAAAACTGATGTAGGACTGAAGACAACTGGATTTTTCTCTGATTTGGAGAGAGAGCTATATTGAATTTCTGCACTTTTTATTTCATCATAGAGCAGGGTCTCCAAGAATTGACTGAGAAAGGTATTTGCAACTCAGGTAATAGAGGGGTATTTCCAATTACATCCTTACCCATGTAATCAGTGAAGGTAACATGTGATGCATGAAGGAAAGAACATTTCACCTAATTCTTTCCTGGGAAGAAAATTACAAGAATATAAGTTTTTCTTTTATGTTTGTCTTCTCAGTTAATTTTGGTAATTGCCCTACTTTCATTTCCATTTTTCATCTGAAATAGTGGTCTGAGGACATTTTCAACAATTGAGAACCTATGATCCCCACAGTCTATTACAACATGCTCTCTCAAGCACAGAGGGAGGTGGTCTCTCAGGGCCTGTTCACAATGTAAAGACATTATTGTTTGGAGATATCATCTTGGCAATGGCATCAGAGTCAGTATTGTCTTTGATATCCAAAGGCAGCCTATTATCAAACCTTCCTATAGAGGGGTAGATATGGTTCAGGTACTCTCTTGTTAACATTGTGCTTGTGAAACTATTGCTCATTTCAAAACTTCCACAGGATTTGACCTGGAGATAATGCCCAATTGACCCTTATTTTTTTTTCTTCAAAAATCAAAATGTTCATAAGGAATGTTTGAAAAAAGAAAGAAAGACTTCTGTTAAGTTTTTCTTATATCTGTCTCCCTACATTTTAAGTTTGAATCAAGGGTTTCCCTTTGCATAGTGAACTGTAATCTATTCTTATAACAAGTAGCTCATTCTCAGCCAATCACAAGAGGCCATCTTTTCAAACTAAGTTCAAATAAGATTTGAGCCATGACCAGTCAAGCTGTCTCTGTACCTCACTTCTGTTTTCTGCATGCTACATAAATTAAATATTACCTACTCAGGCAGTGGAGGGAGCATTCTACACCATTGTTGGTCCAGATAGCTGCTGGATCACAATTAAAGCCCAAATTAGACTTGTTGTGATTTTGTCTTTTATTAGTGCTTCTACTTAGAGGAATTTGTGTTATGTGAATACAATAGAGAAAAGGTCCTAAACTAAGTATAAAGTTCTGACTACATTTTTCAGGATTGGGCACTAAATGGAATTGTTTCTAGGGTCATTCTTCATATTTTTTCACATTCTTCATTAACAGATCTATGAGTTGAGAATAAAAGCCAAAACAAACAACCATGGTAGCATTTTTTTTTTCTGTTTGACAGTATCTAAATTCTAATAGTAAATTCAACTACTGGTATTCATTGTCATCATTAATTGATTCCTATTGTTATAACATTTCAGACCTAACAATGGTATTATTGTTAATACTATTTCAAAAACAATTAAAAAGAAAGCTTTTCTTGAACACAATGATAGGGCATTTTATCAGAAAACTCAGGTTCTTAATAGATGACACACAGCGGGATTCAGCACCCACATCCTTTCAAGAAGGATAAGAAGAATGTTTAATGAAGTGTAAATCACACACACACACACACACACACACACACACACACACACATGTTAAATGAATGAGAGATACCAAAAACTTTATGTGAATCAGCATACAAATTACAAGCATGGTATTTATATTCATTAGTTATTCCAGAAACAATGAGATCAAGCTATTGTTCTTCTGTACTTAAATATTTAGTCATAATGTTCTGTATAAAGTAGATAGAGAGGAAGGTATATATCATTGCTTCTAAAGACTATGAAGACTCACTATATAGCATGTACCCATAAGGGAACCTTGTAAATCTATTTTTACCTCAAGAAAGGACATTGTTTATATTGTGATGGACAGAGCAGCTCCCTAGGTGGAAGTGCTTCCATTGTGGGAGAAGCTGAGTGTGGTGGTGCACCCTTGCTTGACTATCCAGCAGTCTTCTTTATTACAAAATGTTTCTTTTTCTGAACTTTAATATTCATGCTAGATGTCTATAATCTCCTTCCATTTATTTTGATCTCAGTTTTCCAGTGTTGAAAAACTGATTTCTCTCTCTTTGAAGTCCCCTTGCAGCCAGATCAAGAATCAGTCTGGGAGAAGACTCAAGACCTCAATCCCTCAGTCCTCTATGTGATCCAACCAGAAAGAACATTCCATAATGGAAACTCAGACCTCCAATAATATTGGGGACATTCAGAGCTGCTTTCACTTCTATCCCCCAATTTATTATTTAAGGAAGTCAGGAGCCTATCAGTCAGGACTGCAGTCTTCCCAGAACTCTATTCAGTTCTTGAGATCCTATAGAAAATAATCATCTTGCCTTTGATTTTGCTCTGTAATTAAAGTTTGTGATCCTTCCTCAGCAATGCACTTTCCCTTTGGAGTAATTGTGTCCCCTGAGAAGAAAATACACATCTACTAGTTTAGAGATACTAAGGCTTTTATTTAGGGATCTTTGTGAGATCTTGTTAAATTCTGTCTTGGAAGATTCTATCTCAATTTGCTCCCAATTTTTAAATGACTGCTGGCTAAACCAAACATTAGTTGGAACCTAGATAATTTTTATATGCAAGGTTCTCCCATATTGTATGTAGTGGATTAATAGTGGAAGATTTTCACAGACATTTATACAAAGTGGCTCAGTAGCAAATAGAACTATAGAAGTTTTTATGCTATTGATTTGTTGGGAAACTCACAATTCCTATTAGACCATTAAAGACACTGTTTTGTCTTGCAGAAGAAAAACATGTTTAACTTGTTTAAAAACCAACATTTTCTAAATTTATATTTGCAATACTTTTGTATTCCAGAAACTACTAGGAGTAGAAGAGTAGTTCATAAAATATTTAGGAAGTGAATTTCTAAGACACTTCTTGAGCTTACCACTTTTGACTTCTACCATTCTATGGCAAATTCTTATTTATTCACAAACAGGTTTAAACTTTTCTACATCCTATTGCCCTTATCCTCTACCTTCATTTTTATTCTTTTATATTCAACCTGTACACTTGTCTTTCTTTCGAATCATGTTCCCACATTTGTAGCAGGTGTTGGAATTCATTAATGTGCTGCACTGTGAACAATAAATGAATTGTAAGACTCTTTTTTGCCTCCTTCTTCTGTTATACTTAGAAGTTCTAATCCGGAAGACATACCCCTATTATTGGTTTCCTTTGTTCAGGCTGATCAACTCCTCCCCAAATTTCAGAAGAATGAGAGGTTCACAGCTTCTCACTTTGTTAACTAAAGGACCTTAGACTCACAAATTATCTCTACATAAAAAGAGTAAAAGGAACTAAATTCACCTCTTTGCATCAGTGCACAGTCTACCACTTTTGAATAGTGGGCTCCATAAATTCCTTTGAGGTTCTCCACCATGTTATCCTTATTTCTTATTTTCTCTTCATGTTTTTTTAACATTATATACTATAGCTAGTAATATTTTTAACCTAAAATTTTAATAAAATATTTTTTTTTCTTTGGTGAGGTGGGGGAGTGGGGGTGGTAGGCACAGGGTACCAGGAATTGAACTCAGGGGCACTTAACCACTGAGCCACATCCCCAGCCTTGTTTTGTATTTTATTTAGAGAGAGGGTCTCACTGGTTGCTTAGCATCTTGCTGTTGCTGGGGCTGGCTTTGATACAGAATATTCTTCGTAACAACAGAAAAATAAACACATTTTTTTCTTTCCAAATATTTACCAACTTCCATCTGTTCACATGCTTTTAAGAGCATGTCTTAACAAATATATATTACCTTTATAGAACAAACTAACCAGAACTTGAGTTAAAAAGTCAAATAGTAACAAAGAACAGAACTTTTCAAGGGACTTCAGAATAGAGAAATGAAGCAAAGAATGAAAAAGTTGGTGACATATCATCTTGTTTATAGGGGTTCCAGGCTATTCATCAGGAGAACATTTTGCTCTATTTAGGATTGTATAAATGCTGAACACAGTTTTTGTCTCTCTTGGTTATTGCAGCTGTGTGAGCCGATGTTGAGAAAAAAAATTGATATAGTATTGACATTATCTTATAAAAGCTTTGTCAGGTTTTATTTGTGCAAATGACAACTGAGAGACTCAAGTGACTGTCCCTCATCACCAAGAATATCAAAGGAAATCAGCAAACAAACGGGAATGAAAGATACTAAGCTTGGACCAAAAACTAAAACAGAAGCAGGAGGGATAAAAGTCATGCTAATTTCTGTTATGTAAAAAATAGTACTTAGTGAGTAGTTCATTTATCATTTCACCTTACCAAATGTGGTAGAAGACTAGTTATAACTAATACCTAACAGTCTTTTCAAACTATATGATGGAAACATCTGTGGAACAATCTTCAGTGTATTCAAATAGGTTCTTTCTAATTTCATATTTTTAAAAGTAGATTGGCTTTTCTTTCATTTTTAAGCATGTCCAACTCCGTTAGGATTTACCTCCATATTTTAGAAAGAGCAAGTGGAAATGTTTTAAAATATGATAGCTAGCACTTCTTATGTTTTAGACATGGGGTGTCCCCATGTTTGTGAGAAAATACAAAAAAGTTTAGTGGTGAAATGACTGGGTTATGATAATCTTAATATCCTGATAAGAATTAACTGGGTAGTCACTGTAGGCAGGTAGGATGTGGCTGGAGGAGGTGGATCACTGAGGTATTCCCTTGGGGTGTATATTTTGTCCTTTGTGAGGATTCTTTCTCTGTTTCTGGATGTCATGTCCTGAGCCACTTTCCTTCAGCACACTCTTCCACCATGTTGTTCTGCCTCCCCAAAGGTCCAGAGCAATGGAACTGGCTGTGCACCGAGACCTCTAAAACTTTGAATCCCAAATAAATTTTTCTAGTCTAAAATTGTTCTTATCAGGTTCTTTGGTCACAGCAATAAAAACGCTGACTAAAACAGCACTTCAGGGCAAACTGACTTATTGTAACAAGGCAGATAATGTGTGATGTTGTCTCTTCGTCAACATGCAAAGCTCTTCTCAGTGTGCTACAGTCTGGTCTCAACCCTCATCACCTGCTCTCTCTACACAGGTCTTCCCCTCACCTCATTTTACCCAACACTTCCAAGCTTCTGGCCTGACCTGACACAGCTTTGCCCTCCTGACAAAAACATGCACTCATCAAGCTCTACATCTCTTTAAAATTACAGCTGAAGACAAACTGCTCCTATGCCCATCTACTTTCCTGCAAAATTTCACCCATCATTCACATAAAGTCTTAGGACTCTCTCCCCATTCTTTGTGTATGTCCCCTAACCATTGTTATTACCATCTTCATAATCAGGTCACTGTGATCAACAACAAAACAATAACAAACAGGTATTCATTCTCATCTTGCAGTGAAATTCTGCTTCCCCATATGAGTAAAGGAAAGCAGATGCTTGTTCATTCTCTATCCAGTGATGAAGGGCTGGTTCATTTTACATAGGATTCCACATCTAACACCATCTACACTGCTTTATCAATTTGCGTATTGATAATTATGTGTGTTAAATGACTCTTTTGAACAGAAGTCTTCAAAAGAAAATGAAAATGGGTAAGTGGTATAATCTCATAATTAATTTCCCAACAATCTGAGCATACACAATGAATGGTCAGGTGTGAACAAATTGAAATTTACATAGAACCATAATGCTTAAAAAGGGGATGATATCAATCCTTTGAATAACAGCTAGTAATAATTTAATAACTGGTTAACCTAGAAAATAACTGTTCATTAAGATAATAACTGAAATCTGGCTTCTACTATATTGTAGTTCTGTCTTCATTAAAATCAAAATATTACCTATCTGGGGAACCTACTTGAACTTTCTGAATATAAACCAATTAATACTATTATTTTGTTGTTGCAATTGTTACAAAATTTCAAATTTACTTGAATACTTTTCTGTATGATAAAAACATAAAAATTTTATTAAAAAATATAAAGCTGCAAAATTCTTTCCCTTGGGGTAAAATTTGATAATTGGCAGATGTCAAAGATAATTCCAGAAAAAAGAAATTGAAAAAAAATGTCGATTATTCCTGGTTCTTTATAATGATAAAACTTTTTAAAATATAATGTATACAAGTCATTAAAATATTTGACATGGATAACTATATTGTTAATAATGCTCCTAATTATTAAAAGAGTGCCCTAAGTTCTCAGAAATTTGGAAAATCTTAAATTTGGTTTGACACTTGAGTCACATATCATTTTGGTTTCCAATTGGAGAATAAGAACTCATATTACTTTGTCAAGTGATCTAAGCATAATTAAACTCCAATCAATATCATTTGTTAATTTTGAGGTAGCAACTCAAACACAACATATAAAGGTTATTTGTTATTACTATTTTCAAAAAGTGCCTGATTTTAATGCTTTGAAGATGAAGTCAACCATGAAAACAAGGGAAATCAGAGAAAACATCAACTTGTTTAAGCAGATGTGTGAAACACAAGTTTGTGGGTGGAAAACAAGGACAAAAAATGAAATAAAAGAGGGAAGATGATTACTCCCAGCCACTAGTATTTGATATGAGATAAAGGTTTCAATTTTTCCTAGTTAAATTTTGCATGTCCTTTCTTAAAATATTATATAGAAAATAAATATGTTATTGCTTTATTCCCTAATATGAGGCTATCTGTGGAAATATGAACAAGTTCTTGCTGTTAAATAACTGCTCTCTAGTCCATGAAATAAGAAAGGCACAAATCAGTACATTAGGAAGCAGAATGCTGTAATTTTCTGGGGGAATGTAACAAGCTGTGGGCTCAGTGATGCAGAATTGCAGTAGAAATCATCTCTTGCAGAAATCAAGGCAGGCCCCACAAAAGTGATCATTTGTGAGTAGGACCTTGAAACTTTGGAATTGAGAGAAATAGTGAAGCCAGAAAAGGAGGTCAGGGAAATGTGATACAAGTCAACATTTGTGCAGGACTCGGTGAGCTGCTGAAAGCCAAACTTTCTAGAATAAAAGAAGTAAAAAATATTTTTAAGCAGTTATCATATTAACAACAAGGAAGTAATTTGAATTGTGATCAATATGGCATCAAAATAAATAATAGAAAAGAAAAAAATAAAAATTTGACTTGGGACACTTAAAAGAAGGTGAAAGTAAAAATGCAGATGTCCTATGAGTATTGAAGTAGAAGAGGCTATGAAGTCATTCATATTTTGCAAACACATGAAAGAATGAGACTGGCTTTCATAATATCGACAGATAACTGATCTTCAATCTCATTTAAATGTCATTTATCCCCTATCTACTACTGGCTAAAAAACAAGCATTCAATACCAGGATATCCAAGTACTTATATTCTTTATTGCTGGCTTACATGGAATTCTACTTTCTTCTATTTTCTTGCAAGCACTTATTATTGTTGTCATTTCTTCCCTCCTCTCCCTCAAGTGTTTTTCTTGGGTATTCTGAGTTTAAACTGTTATCCTACTAAATGAGAGACTTGTTTCTTTTTTGCCTTTATGCGTTACTTAGGAGGAGTCTGGTCTACTCAGCTCTGATCAAAGCAACCAGCATCAGGAGGTTGGGTGGGACAGGTGGAGACACAGGACCTTCCCTCTGTGCCATGACCATGGCCAGCATCTTTTCTATGGGACTTGAGGATTATTCTAAGAGTTTGTACCTGTTTCATACTAGTTGCTAAACATTTAGAAATTCAACCATAGTTTATCTTATATTTATTTATAATCTTAGATCTTAAAGTGGAGGGTCAGATGTTGAATCTGCATAAATATCAACCGTTTCACCATCTTTTATTGTGTCTGATTATATCTGCCTGAAGAACAATCGCTCTTAATCCTACTATTGAGCTAATTTAGCATGAGGAATGGGGTTTACTACTGCAGAATTTAGTGTGAAAGCAATAAGTAATTTTATCTCTTGGTCAAAAGAATGGATTAAATGCACATCTGCAAACTTCAAATCATCCCATCTACTTTATCCTTCCAAAGTCTGCTATTTCATTTTTATTTCACCCTGGAATTTAGCAAAGTCCCACCTCTTTCCCAGGCTCATCAGCAGATCCATTGTATTTCTAGAAACTGTGAAGGCTGCACCAGTGCTGCGGAAGAATTATTCATAGGCAGATCATGTGGAGTAGGTGAACAAGCCCATGCTACCTGAGAGAGGACAGTCTAAGTGTTATTTTTGCTGATAGGACCTCATCATTTGACTAAGAGTACCACATAATCTTGTATGGTAGAAATTCCTCCAGTTGTTTGTTGTGCCATAAAAACTTCATTCTCTTTTACATTTTGGTTCATATTTCCATGGCATCATAGTTCTGAAATATGAGGTTAATATTGTTCGTGGCTTCAAATCTAGAACCTTAAGTACCTTCACTGTTGTAAACATATAGCAAACAATCAAAGTGATCTTGTTACTGCACTGAAAACTTTAGTTCTGTTTTCCCACTTGATGAGTGTGTTTTCTTATGCCCTGTCTCCTTTAGATACAGTATATTACTATCATGGAATGTTAACATTATAATTGGTTGACACTATGAAAAAGAATGGGTAGTTAGGAATATTTTCCTTGCTGGAGTTTTGTGAGGCTACTTTACCTCTAGTGGAAGGAGTCCCTCTTAACCTTAAACCAGTTAATATGTGATTATTTCAAAAGTTGACAATGACATCACATTCCTCTAAGTCTAAGTCTGGTCAATTCCAGCATTTGTTTCAAAACTACATGAGCATAGTTGAAAAGTATGCAGTTAATGTTGTTCCTGGCTTTACATGAACAAACCAAAGCAAATTTGTGTATTTTCACAAATAAAGCCCATTCCTTTAGTTGTTCCTTTATAATTAAACTTTCCTCAGTATTCTCAGGGAACACAATAATCTGGTGAAAATGAACAGACAAAAGCAGCAAGACTGACAGTTGGAGGCCCTGGTTTCAGAATATTTGCCAAAAGTAGGGGAGAGTGATGTATCTTCAAATATGACACAGCTTGTATAGGACATTAGTAACTTTTTAAACCATCAGCAAAAAAAGTGCTTTCTGACTGCTTTAATTTATAGACACTTGTTTTTGACTATTCATTGATAAATAAGAACAGTATTAATTAACAATCAAAATGACACAACAAAGTGACAGGCATGAACTATGAGAACAAACTTAAAATTTCTATTTATTTGCAAAAATAATCCTTACAGATAATTTTAGTGTGATATCTATTTCTTATGCATTTATCATAGATTTCCAAAAGCCAGCAGGATGGTGTAAGTTAAACTACCTGTGAGAATATATATATATATATATATATATATATATATATATATATATATATATATATATATATGAAATCACACCACAAACCAGCCAAGGGTGATGAAATCATACAACCCAAGAGCTATAGATTGCCTACATGCAGCAAAGGGGACTGCTGGCTTCTTCTCTTCTATCCAGCCCCCTTCCTTCCTTTCTTCTCCCATTCCTTTCTTCTTTATTCCTGTTGACTTTTAAAGATAAATTTAATCTTCAGATAGTAGGAATACCCTTGAGTGAAATAAGTAACTACTTATTCTTAAAAGTGACGAGGGAGTACAGAGCAATTTGTGAGCTCCCTACCTGAGAAGTAACTTTATATGTCTACAGGAGATTCAATAGTTATAGATGAGAATCACCATAAAAGTATTGTAATATGGGTAACTTCTTCCTATGTCTATTTTTCCTAACCCCTATTGTTTTATCCATGACAATTAGCAATAAACACCAAAAGATTCAGGTACAAAGATAGGTGTGATAGCACAAGAAACTTCCACGTTCACACAGAACGAGTGGGGAATAATCACCCTGACAAAGATAAAATTTGGAGAACATATGAGACTCCATGTGACTGAGAATGGCAAGGAGAAAAATACTAATGGAAATTCTTCCCTCACTTACTATAGGGGAACCCCTGAGGACCAAGAAGGTAGAACCCTATTCTATACCACACTGAAGAAAGTGAGATCCACAGAATTTGAGTGTGGGCATGCCAAGGGCTTTTGCACTGTAATTTAAAATCAATTAAGTTATTGGTGTACTGTCCATTACCTTCTCCAAGCAGGCACATTGTATTCTTTTGACTCAGAGAGGTTGGTTTGCCTGACATGCAAGGCATGGAGACAGTCCCTCTTATATTCTTCTGGTGAAAGTCAAAATTAATAAGGAAAGTGCATTAGCTTTTTCCAAAGGAAGAAGGAGAGGACAAAGCAATTTGGAGGACTGCAGGTAATAGTGGACAATCCCTAAGAGAAGTTGGCATAGAGTTCACAGGTCACATGAATATTTGAGATCATAACAAGCTTCTTGGAAGGGTCTTGGTAAAAAGACCTCAAGGAGAGAATTTTACTTCGTTAAACATAGGACCACAGAACACAAGGCTTGACAACAAGGTTAGGAGCCCTTTATCCTAAGTAACCACAGTTCAGTAGGTTTCAGTAAGAATTTCCGTAAAGAGTCTGACTCCCTTGTTGGTGTTTGAGTGAAGGTCTTCAAGCCCCAACACTCCTTTCCCCTTTTGTTACATTCCAGGCCAAACTGAGGAGAAGCTGTATGTTCTCTCTTTGGTCCTACTTAGAACTTTAAACAGTTCGTGCCTTGGTCCATGGGTGGGAACTCCTACCCCAGATTCATCCTGAACCACCATGCAGCCTCAATCAAGTCTCTTCACCTAATGTCTTCAAACATTGTTGGACTTGCCCTAAAAACCTGCTCTGCTCTCCCCAGAAAGCCTCACTGGGTGAGCAATCAACATTTCCATACACTCACGTGCTAGGTGTTGTGATCAGTCTTTATGTCCAAACAGAAATTTTTTAGGGGATGGGTTACAGGGTTTCATCCTGTTCTTGCTGGGTAATCATAATAAAGATATTGGTGGTGACATTAATGTACCAGAAATTAGAATTTCTTCTGCTTTGTGAAATTCTTATCAATTATAGTAGTCTTGCAGACACATATTCACTAACTAACTTTCCTGAAAATCATTAATAGAAATGTTTAAGTAGAATAATTTAGTTTTGTTATATATAGTAAGGAAAAGAAGGGAGAGAACAGGATTGAAGTATCCCTATGGCCCTATATGGCCCCATTTATAAAAGTTGCAAAGAAACTCATGATTTCCAAAGGCAACTGGTTATCTTACATATATATATATATATATACATATATATATATATATATATATATATATATATATATATATATTCCTGATATATTAGGAATATAAATTTGTTTTTAAGAATTCAAAAGTTCAGCATAAAAAGTGGAAAACGTTCAGTGAAAGAGTAGCCTGGACAAATTCAAGGACTCAAATGGAATTTAGAAAAGGACAATTAATAATGAAAGTTCTACTTCCACAGTCTTATCCATAAAAATCACTAGATTGGCACACAATGAACCAAATTCTAATCTTAATTTTTCAAAAGTGTGTGAGAAAGACCACACACATCTCCTGAGACTAAGATATATTATGTCTTTGTAAATATTTCAAATTCTGAGCCCTCTTCTTCTGAGCTTATAAGTATAATAGGTTCTTGTATTTTAAAATATTAAAGGAGAGGATAGGTTTGAAGATATTTAGTGACATATAATATACAAAATATTGTTTCATTTGTTGAATATATTTATATTTACAGGTAAGAGTTTCTTTGGGGACAGAGCTATTATTTTTCTTAGTTTAATTTAATCTTAGATTTCTAATTGTTATAGTGGTTATTTTAGGATACAAGAAGTGTCATGAGTAAATATAATTTTATTAAAATCTAAATGTATATAGGATTTATCAAAGAAGCCTGTTATGTTAGTGTAATAAAAATATTTTTAGGTAGGTCAGATAATTGTTAATTAAATACTGGCATAATTTAACTTGAATATTTACTTGAATATGCATGACATTAGGGCCATTATTACTTTATCATTTGATATTAATTTTAGAAATGAATTATTTTATTCATTTTGTCATTCATTTACCTATTTCATCTATGTTTTCGAGCATTTTTTTCTATAGTTAGATAAAGAACTGAGAAAGCTGAAACTTAAAATTAGCATACTATAGTGACATTGCCACATCAATGTTTATAGCACCTCAACATACAATAGCTAAACCATGGAACCAACCTAGGTGCCCTTCAACAGATGGAGGGATGAAGAAAATGTGGTATGTATACACAATGAAATATTATTCAGCCATAAAGAAATATCAAATTATGGCATTTGCTGGTAAATGGATGAAACTGTAGACTATCATGCTAAGTGAAATAAGCCAATCTCAAAAAAACAAAGGCCGAATGTTCTCTCTGATGTGCGAATACTAACACATAATAGGGAGAGCTGGGGAAGAATAGAAGTTCATTGAATTAGACAAAGAGAAATGGAGGGAAGGGAGGGAGGATGGGAATAGGAAAGACAGTGAATGAATCAGACATAACTTTCCTATGTTCATTTATGAATACATGACCATAGTAATTCCACATCATGTGTAACCACAAGGATGAATTATACCCCTTGTATGTATGTCAAAATACATTCTACTGTCTTGGATAACTAAAAGGAATAAATTAAACAAACAAACAAACAAACAGCACTTCTGAGATAAATCCAGTTGTCATCTGGACAGAGAAAGCAGAAGGTGGTGCTTGGAAATCGTATTATATCACAATAGAAGGAAGCTCTTCATTGCCATCAAAGGATCAACTAGACCTTCAGACTCTGTGAGTTAAGAAAGGCCATGCACAGACAAGTCTGTGTGGGCGAATATTGGACAGGCATCAGAACTTGCCAGTGGATGTTCCCCTTCAATCCAAGCCTAGGAGCCATACATACATCAGACAACTCAAGTGCAAGAAAGGGAGGTCATCACAGGAGGGTGTGAGAAATGCTCTGTCTTAGAAACCTCATCTCTTGAACAGCTCCTTCTAATGGGTTCTGTCCCCAGAGTTATTGCACTCAGGGAAAACAACACCTATGACTTCATATCAGGTATTATTCTTTCAGTCCACATGCAACTTACTAATGAGTAGTAATTTGTACCACAAGCAATGCCGCTTTATTTACCATCTTTATCTGTTTCCAGGGAAACAAAGTTAAGAAGTTAACTGAAGGTCAAATTCTCAGGCACATGTGGGAAGGGTTTCATTAACCTTTTGCCCATAGAAATAAGGACTCAAATATTAATGTTATTTTAAAAATAGAAAGCAAAAAGGAATAAATTCCTATTGTTGAATATGGCTTTTATTCTAACACTTTAATCTGAAAGTTGGTAATTAAAGGGAGGAAAAAGTTTTTCATCTGAAAAATCCAAGTAGCACCAGTTGATAAGAATGGAGGCTAGTGAGTGTTTATAGGCAGCACAGGATAACAGTGGAATAGTACGATTTGGAGATCCTTAAGGAAATATTTCATTATGGCAAGGACCATCAATGGATGTTAAAACCATCAATGAAGGAGGATATCAAATTGAATATTTGAATGGTATATGAAGATCACCTATGGACTATAATATAGTCTCAAGGACTATACATTTCTACAGAATGCAGGCTTTTTATGTCTCCAATATTATTCATGATTTAGATAGTCTCAGTTTTCCTGAACTTTATCCTCAGGGAAGAAAATATTCTATATTTGGGGTTTCTGGGAAAAGTAGCTGAGCCTTGTCCTTATTCACCTGTGGGAAACACTTACTTATGTTTCTCCACATTAAGATGCCCCTCAACAGGAAGTCTCCATTTCAGAATAGGTTGTCCAGAGGTTTCTCTGCAGTCTGCATGGTGAATGAGTCAATCAAATTTGGAATGCAATACAGACAGGAACCTTGGGCAACATATTGCACCATATATTCCAAGGAAGAGTGTTAGTAATTCTGAAGGAAACCTCCCATTTATCCCTTAAAAATAACTCTATACATCATGTTGGAGTATGTTACACTAATTGCATGGACTGTATTAATTTTATGGATTGCACTCATTACCTCTTAGTCTTCTACCATCCCAGTAGAGGTCAGCCAAGGTGAGATTTTTTTTTCAAGTGGTCAGACAATGGCAAGAAAATGAATTGAGTATTCATTTGTCTGTAGCCCTAGCAGTAGTATTGACTTGGGTTGACTTTCTAACTCTTATCAAAGGTCACTAGGATGTATAGAACATGGTATTTAAGTCATGTGATAGTTGCTGTATTTTGTATTGTTAAAGCTTATACACTGTAATTATTCAGATAACTTCCACTATAGGTGATTCCTATTTTCTTAAGAAGAAATCTATAGGTCAAGCACAATGGTGCATGCCTGTAATCCCAGCAATTTAGAAAGCTGAGGCAGACTGATTATAAGTTTGAGGCCAGCTTTAGCAATTTAGAAAAGCTATAAGCAACTTATTGACACTCTGTCCAAAAATTAAAAAAAAATAAAAATAAAAAGGGCTAGGGTGTGGTTCAGGGGTGAAGTGCCTAAAGGTTTAATCCCCAGTAACTGTTCTGACCCCAAAAAAGAAAAGAAATAAGAGATTATTTAAATAATTTTATTGTGGCTATATCTAAAAGAATAGAATACCTTTTTAAAAAGCCCCAATGAGAACAGAATCATACACTTATGTCAGTCTGATACTTGGAAGAACCGCAAACACAGTGGTTTTAAATATTAGAGTTTTAATTTATTTATCTTATTTTTGTTATTATTATTATTGTTGTTGTTATTTTGCTTTAGCAATTATTTTACAGATTAGAAATAAGAGACCAGAAATTATTTTTTTTCCCTCAGGGTGATTCTTTTTTTTTTATTTTTGAATACATTATTGCTAATATCTTAGACCAGAAATATTTCCCTAGGGGACACAAGTAAATAGTTCCAGCTCTGGTCATATGCCACCAAAACTCACACAGAAAAAGTAATGGTGACAAACAGAAAAGGGACTTTCATCAATATAACCATATTGAGAAATTAAAGTGAGATCCAGCATCTCAGGCCATCATAGAGCTTCTAAGCTTTAAGTTTAAATAGAGGAAGAATTGGGGCTAGGGTGGAAACTTTGCCTGATAAAGCTGTCTGGGTCAAACTGTGTTCTGTGAGATAGCTCTGGAGAAGTCTTGATCACTCCGAAGAGGCAATTTCCACATGCTGCTCAGAATGTTTGTCTCTCAGACCTGTGATCCTGAAAGGGGGCCAGGATTGGAGATTTGGAGTCACCACTCCAGGGTCTGAAAGAGGATGCTGCAATTCTTGCCTCAGTCTTCAAAGATGATGTGATAGGTTAGGGAAAATTAGAGTTAATAAGCCTTGTGTCACTAGTTTTTATATGAACGTGCCTTAAATGATTAACATGTCCACATACAGAGCTGAGCAGTGTCACAAAGTTTAACATAATAAGGGAGACAAAACAAAGACAAACATGCCAAGCTTTATCCTGTTTTTACTTACCCATGGAGCATCTTCAAGTCTAGGTAATCATGGTTTTAATAAAGTCAGCCTCTCAGAGTCCCTGGTACAATTCCCTTTCTACTTTAATGTTATATTATTCTCATTTTCAAAGCAAGATTTATTTTATGTAAAACATTTTAGGAATAAAGTAACAACAAAAATGTCATCAATGATTCTATCAAGTCATTGATTCTCTCATTCATTCTTCTCTATGCACATTTCACTTGACTGTAAAACTTTTGTATTTTTCATTGTATTTATTTTCTTCTTTTGTAAAAATAGACTACATTTTGCAAATCATTGGCAAACATTGTCTTGGTGGCTATTGCTGAAAATACCTATAATAATTAACTATAGTGTTTTTCATATTCGTTATTTCAGATATTTTGTTAGCAAAATAGGACTCCTTTGCTTTTCTGCATCAATTTATTTTGTATTTATGAATACTATTACAGATAGAGTACACATTATAGTAATGAAATGATGGGCCTGATGTGGGTTCACAGGAGCTGAAATACCAGAAGCTCAGAACTAACTGTGCTACGAGGTTCTTCCTTGGTAAGGGGCATGGGGCAGGGATGGAGCTGAAGAAAAACCACCAAATAGTTGCATGGATGGCACTGAGAGCAGGGGCTGAGCCTGTACCTCTGTGTCCTGTTTATCCACCTGCTCCCAGCTGGCTTCAGAGAAAAATCTTTGTGCTGTAGCGAGACAAACAGTTCTGATCCAGATTGCTTTCTGAGTCAGGGATTGAAGTCTGTTGACAAACAAACACAGCTGAACAGAATGAACCCGGTCTCCTCCAAAAAGAAGAAGAAAGGGCTTGGTGAAGAAGGGAGCACTGAGGACTAGGTTCAGGCCTAAGTACTGGGGCTACCGAATCTGAGATGCATCAACCATTGGGCCTTGGGTTAAACAGGTGCAGAGATGATGCTAGGCTCAGTTAAAAGGAGATACCCAGGTTGTGTGCACTGACACTGGAGTCAAAACATGGACCTTAGGGTTCCAGGAAGTATGTGGGAGAGAAGTGACCAGGGTGGAGTGGTGCTGGGAGCCATCAGCCAAGTAGGTATGACAAATTCCTTGCCAGCTTACTCCCATGCTGTCTAGTGGAAGGACTTCTGAAAGGTGACCTTGCTCAAGGACCAGGGCAGGATCCGTGTTTAGGGTGTTCCCCCTTTAGAATAGGGCGGTTTAGCATAATAGGAGATTAGGGTGTTCCCCCTTTAGAATAGGGCAGTTTAGCATAATAGGAGATTAGGGTGTACCCCTTTAGAATAGGGCGTATCCTGCTGCTGAGTTCCTCTTGAGTGCTTAGGGTCAGACAGTATATTTTGGGAGACAGAAGCCCATGCAGAGTGGATTTGGGTAGAGGAGTGGATTTGGGAGAAGTGGATTTGGGCAGAGAACGTGGATTCCCCCAGAATGTGTTTGTAGACGGCCGGTGTGAGTTCGGGAATAAAGAATTGCTGTTTGAATCTACAAGCTGTGTGGAGAGTCGTGATTTGTGCCCAGCCAGAGACTGCGGCATCTGGTGGCCCGTACGGGGAACGTCTGAAACTTGGAGGTAAGTGAAATTGCTCGCCCCTGAGGGAAGACGAGAGAATGGGTGACCATTTCAAAAAACAATGTGTTCTTCTTTTGATTTATTTTGTTTTTCTTTCAAGCTGCCTATCCCTAGAAATTTCTCAGGCAAACTGGAAAAAATGGTTGACTAAAGGCTTGAAGTTTGTCGGCCCTGAGGAAGAGAAAATTGATACAACGATTTTTTATTCCGTTTTTGCTTCATTCAATTTCAGTTTTGTTTTGTGTTATCTTATTGGGTTGTGTTATCTTTATAGTAGATTAAAACAAACTGAAAAGATGTTAAGTAAATTGTTAGAGGTTCAGAACATGGAGAAAGACATTTTAGATCAAGCAAAAGAGAAGGTCTCTCGAGCTAGTCAGACAGAGGAAGAAAATTTAAAGGAAAAGGGGTTATTAGGAAAAAGGCCACAACAGGAGGCTGTTACTAACTCCGTTTTATCACAAGAGGGTTTAATTCAACCAACAGCCCCACCGATAGAGACAGCTGAGTGGCCCTCAAACCCCGTAGTTGATAATTGGGATCCTGAGACAGGACCTCGAAGATTAGCATGCCCTGTACTTGAGCAGGCAGGAGGGCAGCGAATTCACCGTGCTTTAGATTTTAAAACAGTGAAGCAGTTAAAGGAGGCTGTAACAACCTATGGTCCCCAAGCTCCCTTCACGGTGAGCATGGTCGAGTCCATTACTAACTTGGACATGACGCCAGCAGATTGGGCTAGCATGTGTAAATCTGTGCTAAATGGAGGACAATATTTGTTATGGAAGGTTGCCAATGAGGAATTTTGCGCAGAGACAGCTAGGCGAAATGCAGCAGCCGGTTACCCTCAAAGAAATCTAGAAATGTTACTAGGGAAAGGACCTTATGAGGGTCAGCGGCAACAAATTGAATATGATCCTGCTATATATGCACAAATTGCTGCAGACGCAGTTAGGGCATGGAAGACTTTACAAGGACATGGAGATTTACAAGGTCAGCTATCTAAGGTAATACAGAGAGCTAATGAACCTTACGCTGACTTTGTAGATAGGCTAATTCAAACGGCTGCCAAAATATTTGGGGATACGGAACAAGCAATGCCATTAATAAAACAACTGGCTTATGACCAAGCAAATCGTTGCTGCAGAGAGGTTATTAGACCATGGAGACATGAAGATTTAAACACATATATTAAATTATGTAGAGATATTAATGAACAAGGGCAAGTCTTGGCAGCTGCAGTACAACAGGCTTTAGATGCCAGGCCAAAAACATGCTATGATTGTGAACAAACAGGACATTTTAAAAGGAGTTGCCCCATAGGAGGAGGATTTAACAAAACTAGGTATCAAAGAAATAGAATACCGGGTATTTGCCCACGATGCCGTAGAGGGAGACATTGGGCTAATGAATGCCGTTCTCAAACCACCATAGAGGGTACTCCCTTATCAAAAAACGGACAAGGACCAGGTATTTACCCACGATATCGTGGAGAAAGGCATCAGGCTCCATTTCCAAAAAACAGACAGCCGGGCCCAATGCTCCGGGGCCCACAACCACAAATATACGGGGCAGTGGAGGAACCCAGCAACACCATCAGAGTAGTGCCCAGGACACATTGTCCATTAAATCCCTCATCAGACAAACCCGAGGGAGCACAGGGTTGGACATCTGCGCCTCTGCCAGAGCAGTACTAACTCCAGAGATGGGAGTTCAAATCATTCCCACAGGAATAAAAGGACCTCTTCCCCAAGGGACAGTAGGCTTATTATCGGGACGTAGTTCATCTACATTAAAAGGACTTATGATAAGTCCCAGGGTAATTGATCCCGATTATGTAGGTGAAATAAAAATTATAGCTAGTTCTCCAAGAGGTATATCAGTAATTTCACCTGGGGATAGAATAGCACAGTTGTTAATAATACCCAGCCTACATAATAAATTTCCTAGACATAGTGTAAAAAGAGGTTCCAGGGGATTAGGCTCCACAGGTGTAGATTGGGCTATGTTGTCTTTAAATTTAGATTCTCGCCCAATGTTAAAACTAAATATTCAAGGACACGACTTTAATGGGCTACTGGACACAGGTGCAGACCTTAGCATCATATCTGGTAAGGAATGGCCAAAACATTGGCCATTACAACAAGCCACTCAAACGCTTCGAGGCCTAGGAGTGGCTACTAATCCCCATAGAAGTGCAATGATATTAGATTGGAAGGATCCTGAAGGTTGTGAGGAAACTATACAGCCATATGTATTGGATCATCTTCCTATAAATTTATGGGGACGAGATGTCCTAGAACAATTAGGTTTGACGTTAACAAATAACATCAATCCTAATGCGCCGACTAGGGCTAGACAAGGTTTTAGGAAAGAAAAAAGATTAGGAAAACAAGGACAAGATATAGCAGCACCAATTCAAATAGATCAAGGAACAGACAGACATGGGTTGGATTTTCAGAAAGGGCCACTGAGACAATAAAAATTACTTGGAAATCAGAAAGACCAGTGTGGGTTCCTCAGTGGCCCCTGACTAAAGAAAAGATACAAGTAGCCCATGATCTGGTCAAACAACAATTAGCGGAAGGACATATACAACCTTCCATATCTCCCCATAATACTCCCATATTTGTCATTAAAAAGAAATCTGGTATATGGAGATTATTGCAAGATTTAAGAGCCATTAATAATGAAATGGTTATTATGGGACCTGCTCAATCAGGGATTCCTCAATTGTCTGCTTTGCCAAAAACCTGGCATGTTTTAGCCATAGATATTAAAGATTGTTTTTTTTCAATTCCAATTCATCCCGAGGATAGTCCACGTTTTGCATTTACTATCCCTGCATTAAATCATGAAGGTCCTGATCAGAGATATGAATGGAAAGTACTCCCTCAAGGGATGGCTAACAGTCCAACTATGTGTCAAATATATGTTAATAAAGCAATCCAGCCACTTAGAAATCAAAATCCTGAACTACAAATATTTCACTATATGGATGATGTATTATTGGCACATAAAAATAAAAACATATTGCTGGAATGTTATGTCACACTTACAAACTTATTAAAAAATTATAATCTAGAGATAGCAATAGATAAAGTACAATTAAATTTTCCAATTAATTATTTAGGAGTTCTATTATCCTCAACCATGGTCCGTCCACCAAAAATTCAAATACGAGTAGATCAACTCAAGTCACTTAACGACTTTCAAAAGTTATTGGGAGACATAAATTGGATAAGGCCTTATCTAGGCATACCAACAGGAGAGTTGGGACCTTTATTTGATATTCTAAAAGGTCCATCAGATCCAAATTCACCCCGAATGTTAACGCCTGAAGCAAGAAAGGCATTAAAAATTATTGAAACATATATGGAAAATATACATTTGGATAAAATTGATATAAGTTTGCCTTTATTATTTATTGTACTACCAACAAAAAATATTCCTACAGGAGTATTTTGGCAAGAAGGTCCATTATTGTGGATACATTTATCTTATTCTCCTAACACTATTCTTACTAGGTATCCTGAGGCTGTAGGACAATTAATACTCAAAGGAATAAAAGCAGCAAAGGGAGTGTTTGGAATTTCTCCCAATTAAATTATTACTCCATACACTATGGATCAAATTGATGAGTTAGCTAATGAGTTAAATACTTGGGCAATAATCATGTGTAAATCTAATGTTTCATTTGATAATCACTTACCATCTAATCCTTTGTTGTCTTTTTGGTCTAAGCATCCTGTAGTTTTTCCAAAAATGACAAGAAAAACCCCTATCATGAATGCTCCAAATATATTCACTGATGGGTCAAATAATGGTACAGCAGCAGTAGTTACCCCTGATCAAACTTTTACATTTTTAGTACCCAAACAATCAGCTCAAAAGGTAGAGCTTAATGCAGTATTACAAGCCTTTTTAATGTTTAAAGATTCTGTATTTAATTTATTTTCTGATAGTCAGTATGTAGTTAATGCTATAGTATCTCTTGAAGATGCTGGTAGGATTTCCCCTTCTTCTACTGTTTTCTCTTTGTTTTCCACTATACAAAGTCCAATCTGGGACAGAAAAGATCCATTCTTTATAGGACATATTAGAGCACATACAGGATTGCCTGGAGCCCTTAGTTTGGGCAATGATTTAGCAGATAAAACTACACATGACATACATATTTTCTCTACACTAGAAGAAGCTACGAATTTTCATAAAAAATTCCATGTTAATGCTAATACTTTACAAAAGCGTTTTAAAATAACTAAGGAACAAGCCAGACATATAATAAAACAATGTCAAAATTGTGTGACCTTTTTACCACAAGTTAATCTTGGAGTCAATCCTAGAGGACTGATACCTAACCATATTTGGCAGATGGACGTCACACACTTGCCAGAATTTGGAAAATTAAAATATTTACATGTTACAGTTGATACTTCTTCCGGATTTTTGATGGGCTCCCTTCATGCCAGAGAAAAAACTAAAGATGTTATAGCTCATTGCTTACAAAATTTTGCCACTGTGGGCGTTCCTAAACAGTTAAAAACCGATAACGGTCCTGGCTATACCTCTACCTCTTTTAAACAATTCTGCTCATCATTTGGTATTACTCATATAACAGGAATTCCATACAATCCACAGGGACAAGGCATAGTTGAAAGAGCTCATCAAACAATTAAAACATACTTATTAAAGCAAAAAGATGGAATTGGAAAGGGGTATATATCCCCCAAAGATAAACTTAAAATAACACTTTTTACTCTAAACTTTTTAAATTTGGATTCATCAGGACTTAGTGCTGTGGAAAGGCATATGTATCCAAAAAATGTGCATAAGCCTAAAGTTCTTTGGAAAGATATTCTAACAGGACAATGGAAAGGTCCTGACCCAGTAATCGTCTGGAGTCAGGGCTCTGTCTGTGTGTTTCCACAGGGAGAACAGCAGCCGATTTGGATTCCAGAAAGACTAACTAAAACGATTTCTACAGATCGAAAAGAAGATGATTTGACTCAAATCCATAACAGCTGATATCCAGAACTCCAGCTTGGCCATTCTTACATCTGCGACTATGATTAACCAGGATGTTTTTTTCAATATCTATTTTATTATTGCATTTTTCCACATCATAAGGCTATATTTTTATTTTTTGAGCTCATACAAACCTAGGTTAATGTTTTTCTGATCAGTTTTATTTTTTTGACTGTGGAGTTTTTAAAAATTGCAATGGAAATTTCACCTAGGTAAAGCTACAAGGCCTTTATTATTATCTTATGTGTTGTAAGTTTGTTTGCACATTTGTGTTTTGTGTAGTATGTCTGTGTGTGCGTATTTCATATATGAGGAGCGCTCATGAGAAAATGGATCCAAATTATTATTATTTTTTTTTATTTCACGTGATTTAAATGGCTTAATTTAAATTAGGTAAACAGCTGTTAAGGATTGTTTTTAAAGGTGGTTAATAGATCTGCTTGTTTACTAATTTAAATCAGGTAAACAGCTGTTAAGGATTGTTTTTTAAGTAGGTTAACAGATCTGTTTGTTTACTTTCACCTTTCCTTTTCATTATATTTAATAATTCTTTTCAGGATAATGTCTTTTTAGCATCATTGCCAGAATTCCTATCTTCATCCCAATGAATATAACTCAACAAGTATGCTCAATCAAGGAGTCAACTTACTTTGGGAGGAAACGGACTTTGGGAGGAGACGGAAAGATTGATAGACTCCTCCACTTTGAACTGCTTGCAGAACTTGCCTGGACTATGTAACTACGTTTAGTGCAGCAAATTGTGGTAATGCTGGCATATCTTTGCTGATGGTGTCACCAGTGATCTTTGCTGATGGTGTCACCAATGATGCAATTTTTCCAAAGGAACTGTCAATTGGCTTGGTGTCGTGGCATTTCTGTATCCTCCTCCCTTCTGCTAGTGATGGTCTAAATTTGGGGGCCAATGGCTATATGCTGGACCGGTAGTCAGTGACGGGTATGATCCAATTGCAGTGGTATCAACCTAAGACAGGAGGCTGACGCCTAAAGGTCAGTTGCCTAAAGGTCAGTTTTCCAATGACGGGTAAGAGCCATATGTTGAACTGGACAACCTACCAGGCACGGTCCTTAAGCCACATTACTTGTTGCTTAATTAATCAGAAAGGGGGAGATGCTGGGAGCCATCAGCCAAGTAGGTATGACAAATTCCTTGCCAGCTTACTCCCATGCTGTCTAGTGGAAGGACTTCTGAAAGGTGACCTTGCTCAAGGACCAGGGCAGGATCCATGTTTAGGGTGTTCCCCCTTTAGAATAGGGCGGTTTAGCACAATAGGAGATTAGGGTGTTCCCGCTTTAGAATAGGGCAGTTTAGCATAATAGGAGATTAGGGTGTTCCCCTTTAGAATAGGGCGTATCCTGCTGCTGAGTTCCTCTTGAGTGCTTAGGGTCAGACAGTATATTTTGGGAGACAGAAGCCCATGCAGAGTGGATTTGGGCAGAGGAGTGGATTTGGGAGAAGTGGATTTGGGCTGAGAACGTGGATTCCCCCAGAATGTGTTTGTAGACGGCCGGTGTGAGTTCGGGAATAAAGAATTGCTGTTTGAATCTACAAGCTGTGTGGAGAGTCGTGATTTGTGCCCAGCCAGAGACTGTGGCAGAGTGGGAACTGAACTCCTAGTGTAAGCTGCCCTGGTGGACCTGCTGATCCAACCACGCCACTTTGTTAAAATAGTGCTTTGGGCATGGCCTCCTTTCTCTGAAGGATTCTTTGCAACAATGAGAAACCATCATTAGTATGAAGTAAAGGCCAAAAAGTTACTTTGGATTGAAAATCATTGGATGTGCCCGCCTTTAATGTACAATGACTGCTTCAGAGCACAATTCACAACATATGAACTGGATATATGTGGCATTTTTTTCAAAAAGCAGGAATAATATCATTATGGATATGAAACTTTAAAATTGTATTTTTTCTATGGTCTCTTTCTTAACTTATGATAGTGTTTTATCTATGATTTCAAGTTATTCTGAGCAAAAAAAAATTAAAACTATATTTATTAGCATGAATTTTCTGGTCATCTTTAAATTACACAATTTTAAAAGACAAATATAAAAAACACTTAATTTTTATGAAAAATCACCACAAAGACAATTTGTATTGTATTATGCAAGTATTTCTACTTTATAGTTACCAAAAGACAAAAATGCTCCACAAAAAAAGCTGAACTATTCTTATATCATTTCAGGATATATGAATATTCTACCAACACTCTACTTCAAACTTATTGATGATTAGGAAAGGATGAAAACAAAACAAAGCTTTAACAAAGAACTTGGCTAAATCACTTTATCAAGATGACTGTTTGTTCAGATTCCTTACCTGAGTGACATCACTCAGGTGATGTTTGATCACTCTGGTCAATCTTCAACAAGAATCCTGTTAGGATTAGGATTAACCAGAATCCCCCTGGCCCTTGATGTTTCCTCTTAGTAACTTTCTATCCACTGATTCCACCTTACATCCTGACTATAATTTCCCATTCTCTGAATGCAGTATGAGCATTCAGAGTCCAGCCCAGTCTCTCTGTCCACTGCAAGATCCTGTTGCTCTGTCCCCATACATATCACTATGGTCCTGAGTAAAGTATACCTTATGGGGTCTTAAAACGTATTGCTGCATATTTTTTTCTTTATCAATAGGAACTAAACAAACAAACAGGAATGTAGTAGTATGCGACTTTGCAGACTAACATGGTCTTTATCTCAGATAGACAACCCTGTCATTTAATGTGAAAACAGAATAAGCAAATGAACCTGGCTGTGTTCTGATAAAACTTTATTCATTAACATTGAATATCTAGTAAATTTCATATAGTGAGAAATATTATTCTTCACCTATCTTTTTGCCAACTCTTTAAAAACATAAAAACCATTCTAACTTTTGCTCAGAGCAAAAATAGGTGCTGACCCTATTATGGCCTCTAGGCTGCAGTTTATTGGCCTAGGGTTTTTAAACTTCTATGTTTTTTTTTCTTAGATTCCTAAGTTTTGAACATGGAGTTGTGAAAATGTTTTTTCTAATTCTCTGCTTATAATATCTCTCAGAGCCCTAGTTTGATTTGAACGAGTTACATACATGATTCAGACTTGCTTTGTAATCAGAAGTTGCATTTATTTGGAACATCTTGGAATGAACTGATTATCTGTATGAGAAGATTTAGAGTTCATTTAATGTGCCAAGGATTTTCTGATGTAATCAATTTGAAGGACTTTATTATTAATTTTTGAGACAGTCATTTTTTTCCATTAGAATATTAAGCCTTTGTTTTATTAGTGAAAACAAAACAAAACAAAACAACCCTCAGAACACACCTTGAGAAATGTTGGTTAAACACATTTAATCAAAAAAATAAATAAACTTTGTTCAGGAAGCTATTTTTTTATCCTTCTGTTAAAAACAGAAGCCACATGTACAAAGCTCATAGAGTATCCTTTGCCCGATTTTGCAATATTTAGTTTGCCTACTGGTTTGCTTTTTCTTCATGCAAGAGATATTACACATGGAGACCTTGTAAATGTATAACATGATTACAGTATTCAGAGTTTTGTCAATGTGTTTGAAAATGACTAAAATATAGTTTAAAAGCTTTGAAACTTGTAAGAAACATTCCAATAATAACATTCTATATAAAATATCATGTCTGAATGCTAAGAAACAAAGAATGCATAGTCTAGTTTGAAATACTAAATATTCTAAAGTATACCATATGAAAATACAGACTCTTATATACATGTTCATGCTGCATGTTGGCAGAGCCATGGACATTGATTTGGAAGATTGATCTGCTGACATGAAAGAGAGAATATTCTGAAAGTAATGAAGATATGCAGAATGGAGTTTTCCTCAGGATTTCTCTATTATTAGCAAAGGGATGTTTACAGACATCTTGCAAAGAAAACATTTAAATAATATTCTTCTAGACTGTGGTCTTCGCAAACCAATCTTTTCTGATTATGAGTCCACTTTTCTACTTTGGCTTGCTTCTTATCTAGAATGTCTGTTACAGGACACTTTATGACTTGAAACTATTGTAATATTAAGATTTTCTTTTCAGGTTTGAAGTTTTCAAGATAAATAGTGGGATATTTCGTTTTCTTTAAACTAACATTTTCTATATTTTTATAATTTTCCCATGAATAATAATAATTATAATTATTTCAATAAATTCTATTATAACTGTTCATCAGCTTTTCATCATGGTGACTGAAATAACTGACAAGAATAAATTAGAGGAGAAAAAGTTATTGTGGGCTTAGTTTTGGAGGTTCAGTACATTTTCGGCCAATTCCATTATTTTGGGCCCAAAATGAGGCAGCATATTGTAGTGGGAGGGCATAGTGGAAGAAAGCTATTCAGCCATTGGTGGCTGTGACGTGGGGGGCAGGGGTGGAGCCAGGAACAAGATATAATCCCAAGAGCTTGTCTCTAGTCACCGACTTTCTCTAGTCATTCCCACCTGCCTATTAATTATTAATCCATCAAGTTGATCAAACCACTGATGAAGTTCCAGCTCTCATAAACCAATCCTTTTACCTCTGACAATTCCTGCATTAGGAAATACCACATTGGATACATTACCCTTAAGCCTTTTCTAATTGAGGCATCCTTTTAAGACTTTTTATCATAAAAACAAAAGTGATGGCTCCTTGGGAGCCATTCACACAAACAGAATAGGTGAAGGTAGGTGAGGCCTGGGGGGTGGGGATGGGCCTCTCAGTTGGGACATGTTGACTGTAGGCCTCAATGGCTGAGGTTGAAGGCAAGCAGTGATGGAGGAGGTGGAGGAGGTAATAATGGAAGTACTTGGGTGCCCCCAGAGAGAGCTGGCCGAGTGATTTGGTGACAGTGACAATGTACTTTCTCATACAAATGGGGTCTTACCAGAGGTGAAGTGGAAGGATCCTGCTCACACTTCTTCCTTTTTTTGTACAAAATTCCATTGCTAGAAATTGTTGTATATGATTTTAAAATTTTATGACTTGTTAATTTTATGGTGCTGGGAATGAAATCCATTGTCTTATGCATGCTAGGCAAGCACTGTACTCCTGAGCTACATTCCCAGCCTTGATATTTAATTTATTTCTAATCATCAGAGTAAAGATGTCCTGTTTTCATCTGAACTTCTTGAAGCATGAAACTATGCATGTTCATGGACACAAAAATTGAGAATTCATTTAAGTATAAAATTTTATCCACTTGGACTTTAGTGTTTGTTTTTTTCCTAAAAATGACTTCCCTAGCATGTGCTTGACTCTTTTACCCTGTATGGCATTAGTGGGTTCAGGACCTCAACTGTCCCTAATCCAGGAAAGCTTGTTAGACCCTGACAGAAATCTTAGTTTGTCCAATCATCTTCTCTGTTGTCTCATCAGTTTTCCAAACAACAGATAATTTTAAATTTATTTAGAAAGTAGTTTAATAATGTACATTGTTTATATTCCCAGGGACTCTGGCCAAGTCATTTAAAGTGTTGATTTCAATGGAGAGATTTGATTACGTAGCCATATATCTTGTAATAATAAATGATGTGTGAAAATTTTACCTCAAATTGAAATTCTTTCCTTTTTATTTTCATTTTTCTTTTTGATAAGATGTTTGCCACAGTCATTCTGGGACTGGTTGTAGGTGCCACTTTTCTTATGCTAAAAAATGATTGTACTGAAATCCAGAATAGGTAAGTAAATATGGATATCAATTTGAGAAAATGCTGTTACTATTTTCAAGCTTATGAACATCCTTTAAATATTTGAATTTATGGTAAATAAATGTCACTGTTTTATTGTGGGTAGGATGAGTTAGTGCATTAAAGAATGAATGCAAGAGTTATTTTTATAGATGTATGTATGTATATATGAAGTAGTAAACTAAACAATTAAAATTTTATACCCTTTTCATCATTCTGAAGTTGATAGTTGGGTAGTATCAAATATATTCCCATTTTGCAACTACCACCACCATCCAACTCCAGATTATTGTCTTCATTTTCCCAAATGGAATCTTCATAAATCAGTAATTCCCAAAATTCACTTCTGCCTAATACTATTCTATTCTGTGTCTCTGAATTTGACTAAGAATCTTATTATATATTGTACTCCTGTAATATTTGTCTTTTGATGATTGACCTATTTCCCTTAGCATAATATCTTCAAGATTCCTCCAAGTTGTAGCAGGTATTGGGATTTTTTTTCTTTTTAAGGCTAAATAATAGTCCATTGTAATATCTATATACTTCATTTTGTTTATCTATTCATCAGTTCATGCAAATTTGAGTTGCTTCCAACTTTTAGCTATTATGAATAATGTTGTTATGAGTTTATAAATATCTCTTTGAGTCCTTATTTTCAGTTCTTTGTGAGAGATACTCAGAAATAGAATGGCTGGGTCACATGGTAATTCTGCTAATTTTTTCAGGCTCTGCCTTCTGTCTTTCTCTGTGCTGCACCATTTTACATTCTTATCAGTAGCAAACAAGGGTTCCAATTTCACCATGTTCTTACCAAAAGTTGTTAATTTTTCCTTTTCTAAATAATACATATCTGCTGGATTTTTTGGTAAAATGTCCTTTGTTCATTTTAAAATTGAATTAATTCCTTTTTGAATATGTGATTTGCAAATATTTTCTCCCATTGTGTAGGTTTTCTTTTACCTTTTTGATAGTGCATTTGGTACACAAATATTTTTAAATTTGATGTAGTCTTGTTTGTTTACATTTGTTACATGTGAGTCACTTTCCTTCATGGTTTTATAATTCATTTGATTTTGGAGTGTAGGTTAGATTGGTAGGAATCAGCTTTTCCTATCTTTTTAATTATTTTTCTGTTTTATAACACTTATCTTAGTGTTGTGATCATTATCTAGTTTAATTACAATGTGTCTTCAAAAATATCATTTTAGGATGAGACATTTTAGTGCCTGTGTCATGTTCATAGCATAGGTGCTCAGCAACACCACAGAACTCAGGGTTCTCATCATAATTCATGTATTCGAACCACTTCTTCCTAGACACTGGACTCCATGCTTGATATTCACAACTTTAATTACCTTAAGTACCCCTCCCAACAGCCAGAGTGGTACATGGTCTTATCCTCATTTTACTACTGAGGACACATGAGAAAGGTTATATCAAGTCTTTTTTGATGTCTATTAAAGGCTGATTATTTTTGAAAGAAAGAATAAACATAAAAGTCAACTCTCTTTTTTATTTTTTCTCCCCAGCCCCCTCCTCTTTCTTTTTCTCCTCCTCCTCCTCCTCCACTAGGGACTAAATCCACAGGTACTCTACTACTGAACTACATGCCCAGAACTATTTATTTATTTATTTATTTATTGAGAAAGCTTCACTATGTTGCCTAGGCTGGTCTCAAACTTGTTGTCCTCCAGCCTCAGTCTCCCCAGTAGCTGGGATTGCATATGTGCATCATTGCACCTGGCTAAACATCATGCAAAAATAAGTTTTTCCTCATGCAAAAATAAGTTTTCTTGTGTGTGGAATCAGATAGTGTTTCTCTTCAATATGATTATACAGAGATTTTTTTCCCAAGTTATATCATAATTTTACCATCCCTAGAGGCTTAGATCTCTGGCTCATTTCCAAATATGCTAATATTTGTTTTCTACCCTGTTTAGATTCCATTTATTAATCTAATAGGACCTAGAGACTGTGCTCCTGTCTATTATATACCTGAAAGCATTTAGGAGAAATATTGAGAAATCTATGCTTAAGTGGAAACTTAAAGACAAACTAAAAAGCTAGGCATTAAAGTACTAGAAAACTCCAGAGAAATACAGTAATTTTTTCAGATGTTTTCTGGAGAAATTGGACAATTTCTTTCTTTTAATTTTATTTTTGCCTTAAGTTTATTCCTATTTTTTAAATAAAAACTCGGACTGTGTGAAAATAGACTCTGTGTGTAGCTTGTGTAATCTGTCTTAGGTGATTAATGATTCATTTGTTTTTTAGAAAACAATGTTTCAGTTTCATTTCTGGAACCAAATTCTTAATGTTTCTTCAGGGCTTAATATCAGTGTCTCATCATTTGAAATTGTTAGGGAGGCCAATGGTTTAGTTCTTCTTTGGAATCAAGAACTGTCTTTGTACTCTCTATAATCTGTGTAATTGAGGAACTAGGTCTCAATCCTGTGTGGAGTGAGAGTTTCTTTGACTTCATCATCGTACAATGTTGTGGTGACTACTAGATGAATTAGGAAGTATTTTAAAATAATTGGATTTCAGTTCTAGGTATTGACGTGAAATAGTTGAAATAAGTTTGTTGAAGAGATATTTGCACTCCCAGATATATTTGCACTCAATCTAAGTATCCATCCTCAGCTAAATGGAAAAGGATAAGGAAAAGTGAGATGTGTATACACAATGGACTACTGTTCAGCTCTAAGAAATAAATTTTGGCATTCATAACATCATGAATGTAAGCTGATAACATTATGCTAAATAAATTGAACTCTTAGAAGCAAAGAGTAGAATGGTGGTTGCCAGAGGAAGAGGGGTAGGAAAAACAAGAAGAAGATAGTCACGTGTACAAAGTCTCGGGAGGAATAAGGGTTTTTCTTATCTTTTGAGATACATTATACAATGTGATGAATATAGTAAATACTAAAATATATTTCAAAATTTCTGAGAATTAATTTCAAATGTTCTTACGATAAAAATGATAAATATTTGAAGTGTGGATATTAACTTAATTAGCTCAATTTAATGATTTTATATTATGTTTCCTGAACTATATCTTTGTACCTGTAAACATGGAAGTATAATTTTGTGAACTTATCATTAGAAATTTTAAATAAATCAGATAAATAGATAATACAGATGTGGCTTATCAACTTGGAAAGAATTTTAATGAATGAAATTCCCTAAAAGTAAAAAAAAAAAATCTTTAATATAAAATAAAGTACCTTATGTTTTAGAAGAAAATTTATAGTCTTTGTTTTTAAGAATCATTAACTTTTCTGTACTGTTAGATGTAACAACAAATTAAACTGAATCTTTGCTATGTCCCACATTTCAACTTGACATTAGGTTTAGTCCTGTATCAAAAGTTATATAGCTGCTTTTCTACTAGGCCTGGATGATTTTTATTCCTTTTAATCATTATATAAAAATTTACATTTAAAATAGCTTATATACTTTTTTCTTCATGTAAAATTATTGTCTACTGACTCTTATTTTTTACCTTAGAGTAACTGGGGTTCTTCACTTGGATTACAATTTTTAAATATGTTCTCTTGTTTTAGTTATTTAAATGATGTGTCACACCACCTCTTTTTTTAAAAAAAGTTGCAACTAACATCGTCAATATTAATTAAACTGTTTGGTTGTGACGTGCAGCCCATCCATATTTGAAGTACTTGTGGTTGCTTTCATGAGATCCATGTATCCATCAAAGTGTAGATCAACTGAACATTTTCTTTTTAAACCTCAATTAGTTTGCTACGAAAGAAGCATTAAAAGTCTACCTTTTCACACAGGTGCACAAATTATTTTTTTTTCATGAATCAGGATCAGTTTGATTTATTTTCTGAGCACTTTGGAAGCCTGGTAGGAAGGTGCTTGTCCCGTGTCAAGGCTAACTGTCAAGACTTTGCTGATGATCAGGTGTCTGGTGTATAGAGCTAATGTGGGTTCCCTCTGCTGTCTGACATTTTCCTTCCACATGTCTTTTTTTTTTTTTTTTTTTTTTTACTCCACTTGAAGACCAAACTGGTTAAGTGAATTGATCTTCCAAATATACATTGGGAAAAATACTCATCATTTTTCTTAAATTGAAGGTGGTAGTATTTCTGTGACCTATGAATTAGCTCAGGATTCCATGATTAAATGCTGTAGACATGGTGGCTTAAACAACAAATTTATTTTCTCTCAAATTCTTGAATGTGGAAATTTGAGCTCAGTGTTCCATTCCAGCAGGGTCATTCTCCTATAAAGGTCTCTTCCTGGCTTGCAGGTAGCAACCTTCACTCTGTACCCTCTTATGGTAGAGCATGATGTGATATTTCTTCTTATAAGGACTGTAATCACATTTTGGGGTTTCTACTGTCATGACCTCATCTAACCTTATTGTTTCCTAAGTCATCTACTTCCTGATACCCTCATATTGGTGGTTATTGCCTCCACATATCAATTTTTAAGAACACAATTCAGCTCACAATAAGCTAAGACCATGAATTTCAAATAGGGCTATAATATGGAATTTCAGGGGCACCATGGTGGAGATACAGAAATGGGGAAAGACCTCATGAGTTCATGCTTTCCTCTCAGTTTTAACCAGAACATGTCTAAACTTTTTAAAGAAAAAAAATCTTTTTGATGTTATGTCATTTGTGGAAACAGTTTGTGGGTAGAAAACTGAGCTGATGACATTTGAGTTTACTGTAATACTTTTGTTCCTGTTCTGTCCTGGCAGGGCCTGGTCATTCTATGTGCTGATTGTCTTCCAGTGTTTAAGCAGTATGACTGCTGGGGAGATCTTTGAGCTCCAGAAGAAACTGTTTAAGTGAGTAGCTCTCTGTTTCAGAAAGGGACATTGGTAGCTGTTGGTCAGTCAGGTCACTTCCAGAATGAGGACAAGGATATGATCTTGGAGATTGCCATAACTTATGTATACTTACCATGCACAGTGTGAACTTTGGAGATACAGCTTGGGATTACCAATATTAACTGAGAAAATGCAGTCATAGGAGAGTAAAAAAAAAATCAAAAGTATATGGAGCCAGACACTAAAGGAAAGAGGTTTTTTGGTTTGATATGAGCAGCCAATCCCAATGCTGCATAAAAAGCAAACAATGAACAAAGTAAAAAGTATCTTTATATTTTAGGGAATAACAGGTCATTGTGACACTTGAAAAAAAATTTCAGGTGCTTGGAAGTAAGTGATGGTATCACCAGCAAATAAGAAATGGGAAATAAAATTGGTAAAGAATGTGACTTAGTTTAGCCCTCAGTGGATGGAGGAGTAGAAAGACTCAGAGGGCAGCCTTACAGTAAGAAGCAGACGGATTTTGTCTCTTTTATTTTTCAAAAATGAAGGAGATTTGCCTATACTTATATGCCAAGGATAGGAATCCTCAGAGAGGGAAGAAATAAGGACATTGGTAGAAACATTTGGAATTATGGGAGAAAGATGTTAGGAAGAGGAAAGATGAGGATTTGGTAGCTGACATGGCTGCATGTTGGAGGTGTGATCATTGAGAAGAAGCTTTTTTCTGCTTTTAACCTGAGAATAGAAATAAAGAGTTTTTAAAAGTCTTCAGGTGCATTGGGGCCTTTACCCTCAAAGTGGGGAGAAGAGAAGCTTCTGTTACACTGGGATTAGTTCCTCAAGTGCTGCTTCGCAGGCACAGCTAGCCTCAGAAGAGAAACAGAGTCTCTGAGGAGAGTGAGGAGGTGCAGACTCTGTCCCTGGAGGGTTGATATGGGCCAGAGTGGGTGGCAGCAGGAGGGGTGCTTCATGAGAGAGGGGCACAGCAAGAGTATTGGGGGCTGATGCCCCAGGGAGGCTGTACCTGAGGTGGAGAAGGGTGTGTGAAATCAGACTAGATCCTGTTGCAGCTGCAGTGTCAGATCTGGTGGTAGCAGGAGTCTGCAGAGCAGCACCTCTTCTGGGCTGAGTCTTCTTGAACTAATCTGGGGTGTGTGGCAAGCTTTTTTTTCCCTCCCCAGACGTGAGCACATCAGTGGATACTACAGAGTGTTGCCTTATTTATTTGGAGAACTGTTAGCTGAATTAATACCCAGGAGGTTGTTTCCAACTATTATATTTACTTCTACACTATACTTCATGTTACGTAAGTAGCAAGATGAAGAAGATGTGTCTTTAGTCTTGAATATCAGGTGATGCTCATTTCTCTCTGTGAGCAGGTTCATGGTTATTAAAACTACAAACCAAGTTGTATGTAAGCTATGGAAGTACATGTACACATTGTGCACTCTCTAAAATAACTGTTTATCAATAGCATTGTTGTCAAGTTGTTTTCCCAACCAAAATTTTTTTTAAATTGCTACTAGGACTTGAACCCATAGTGTGAATATGAGAGGCAAGTGCTGTACCACTCCACTACATCACCAGCCATTTTATTTTTATTTTGTTTAGAGATGGAGTCCTGATAAATTGCCCAGGCCTACTTTGAACTTGGGATCATTCTGCCCCAGCTTCCCAGACACTTGAGATTGCAAGTGTGCACCCTATGATTGGGCCAACCAAATTTAAAACTATTTATAAAACTGCAGTTTACTGAGAGATATGTCTTATACTATGAAATAAATTTATTAAACTATTTGTGGCTATGCCAGAGGAGCTAAGATATGGCTTATAATATATCAACATTTTCTCTGTATCTACATATATCTCTGTAGAGATAAAATACAGATAGGTAATATCCTTATGTAAAGGGATATAATGGGAGGAATTAAAAAATCAATGTACACACATATTCTTTCTCTCTCTTCTTCTCTAGTAATAGAAACAAAGTAGGTAAATTTGGTGTTTAATCATTTAATAAAAATACGTATTTGATGGCTGTAGATAGATTCCTTTGTGCATTAGGCTCAGGCTTCACTTCAGGTACTATATCAGAATTTCCACTACCCCCTTACACACACACACACACACACACACACACACACACACACACACACAAGAAATATCTGTTTGTGACAGCATACTACAGGATAAGAACCACTGATAGAGTTTAAGCCTTCCATTTAGCAAATCAGGTGTTTGATAAAGAATTAATCAATCAGGGCATGGTGTGATTGGCCCTTATTCAGTCTTTTGTGCTGGTGTCCTAATCCCAGTTGCTTGGGAGGCTGAGGGAGGAGGATCATGAATTCAAAGCCAGCCTCAAGAAAACTGAGGCACTAAGCAACTCAGTGAGACCCTATATCTAAATAAAATAAAACTAGGGCTGCAGATGTGACTGAGTGTTGGAGTGCCCCTGAGTTCCCTGGTACCCCAGAAAAAGAAAAAAAAATAATTAATCATGAAATCCAGACCCCCAGGCTTCTGATCAGTGTTCTTGCAACTGTTCCAAAACTCTCAGATGGGATGACCCAGATCATTAGCTCAGTATAATTTATAGAGTACTTTAGGAAACTTAATTTAGCCCATTTTCAATCAGATTGTCTAGAAGGACTCAGGTTATGGGGGCATTTTTCCTTACCCTAGGTATTTTTAATGTTTTATTAGTACCTTATCATTATAAATAATATTGGGTTTCATGTAGACATAATTAGACAATCATAGAATTTAATTTGCTCTTGTTCAGTCCATACTACTTCCCCTTTTCCTCCCACTGTGAGATCATAGAATTCTGTTCCCAGTTTCTTCACTAATGCATTTTTAAAAAACAATAAACAATGTGGACATGTCCGTTTACTTGAATGTGTTCTTGAGAAATTTCCTGTGACAGTAGAATTTGGTCCATTTGTGTTGCCGATATCTCTCTGTCTCAGCAACTCAGAAATTGTGCATTGTTTCACATAAAGAAGCATAGATGTTACATGGAAAAGTATTTTTGCAGTAAATGTAAAAAAAGAAAACTGTGTGATAACTTCTTGTGGTTACATGGAAGGATATGATAGTTGAAGAGTAAGTGACATTTTTCATTCTGATATTAGTTTATCAGAATGTTTAGTGTTATTTGCAAAATAAACAATCTCAAATACAAGGTGACCTAGGAAGCTGGACTGACCCTTTCTTTTCCTTCTAAGGGTTGAAACCAGATGTGGGTGCTTTCTTCATGTTGATGTTTATTGTTTTGCTGGCGGCTTATGCCACTGGTACCATGGCACTTGTCCTGGGAGCAGGTGAGAAGACGATGGACCTAGAGAAAATTTTTGTGAATTTTTATTTGGGGATTATGGTGGTGAGTGTGAACTGTACTGCTTTGAGAGGGAATCTGTACCCTGTTCCTTTCTGCTTCTTCTCTTATCCTGTAAAACCTGCTTTTATGACTTTGTACAGGACTCCAATGTTTTCTCGAGGCCATACAGTTGATATTAGAGAATGTGCTGCTTTCCTCCTGGCCCTTATCCACTTTTTTTGTGCTAGTGTCCTAATTTTGTTACTATAACTTTTAACCATATACTCACTAATGAGCTTTTTAAAATACTTCTGGGTGACACATTATGAAACCTTGGTAAACTGGAAACTCAAAACACATAAGAATTATGATTGGCCAATTCCCTCATAAGAACAACAAGTTCTGTGCCTGACCTTCATGCTGGTGTTAGAGAATTGCCAGCTCTGTAATCAGCAGAGATGATTTGTTGGATTATATAGGCTTCAAGATAAAAGTGAAGATCCTTGAGGAGTTTAACAGTGTGTGGCATGGGAAGTCTAACTGGAGTACCTCTTATATTTTGAAAAGAAGTATTGAAAGCACTGGAAATCCAAAGTCCACAGTGCTAGGTTCCCTCCCTTGTGGGTTCCTGGATGATCTATATCAACATATTTCTGTACATCTTTTGATTGTTTTTAATGTTTACTTACTTTTAATCTTATATGCCTTAAATTTTGCACTCAATATAATGAATCAGCATATAATTAGTTACCAACCTTCTCCCAATTGCATCAAGGATTAATACACACATCTTTTCTGTTACAGTAGGAGGAGATATCTTCCAATGATACATATTTAGCATAATCTTGTGCCAAAGTTTAATTCTTCCATTTATGAATTTGGCAACTACAATGTACATCATTGAGAAAGGGATAAATCTTGATTACAGTTTCTACACCATTATACTGCAAATAATACCTCATTCAATAAATGAAGAAGTTTTGTTTGATTTGATGCTTTGACTAATTGTTGTGTAAAGAATTCTATATGGAATTTAAAAAATCAGTCATAAAACCACATTTCACTCAGAGATGCTGAGTTATATGCTAAACACTTAGTTAGGTCCAGTCTAAACATATGCAGACACACTTCAACATAGTCATTGTTCTGCATATCCCAGTGTACTTCAAACCAGTTAGGATAAGTGTTATGTGAACCTCATAGCTGTCTCTTGTTTATGTCTAGCAGTTTTTCCTGGCATTTCCACTGTGAGACTGTTTTCTGGTAGCTTAAAATGGAAGTATTGACTGCATGTTCTGCTGAACTTCAGCATGTTACTCTTTCTTTTTTTCTTTTTTTTTAAGTGTTAGGCCTTTGGAGTATTTATGCAAGCATTTTGAATCCTAAATAATTTCTATAGCATGGGCATAAAATGCAAACCCTTGCAAAAGATAAACCTTATTATTGTGTAGAAGTAGAGAGGAGCATGTAATGCTTAGGATTCTTCTTGGTTTTGTTCTAGATGTCCAAGTTCATGAAGGGGGAAGATAATGGTGGTACAATTTAAGTTGTCAGTACCATCAGCCCTTCACATCCATGGGTTTCACATCCAAAGATTCAACCAATCATTAATTAGAATTTTTAAATACAAAACTTGTCTCTGAATATATACACTTTTTCTTTTCTTGTCATTGGTTCCAACACTATAAAGTATAATTTTTTTCCTTGATGGTTGACTTGTATTATGTATCAAAAGAAATATGTGAATGATTTAAAATATACAGAATGTACATATTTAAACATAAAAGATATGCAGGGTTCTATGCAAAGGTTATGCTATTTTAGAAATAAGATATAAAAGCATTGTCAGATTTTGATATCTGTGGATGGGACTTTCTGGGGGCTCATGGAACTAATTCCTTTTGGATACCAAGGGGTGAACTTACCACTTAATCTTCCTTTGTATACAGTTGCATAGAAATTTAAGGACAGAGTCTTGATAATAAATAATCTCCCAAAATAAGTGGAATATATAATGTAGATTACAGGTATATTGTTTTTCAGTAAATATCATAAACTTCCTTAGCTATACAGAGGTATATACATGTAAAGGACCAAAATCAGTATTTAAGAGTAAGTGGAAGATATTTCAAGAAAGAGTAGGTCCTAGCAGAAATGTTTAGAAGGTTGTAGAGTTCTTGTGTAGGGTCTTATCTAGAGTTCCTCATAAAAACACTGAACTGATTGACACTTGGTTTTGCTTTTTGTAGGTTTTGTTGGGTATTTCAGTGAATTTTGGAACCATGACACCTTGGCTATCCTGGCTTGAATATTTGAGTATTCCTCATTATGGGTATAAAGTAACATGTTCTTATCTGCCATTGTGACAGAGTTCCCAAAGTGAGAACAATGAAAATAAAACTAAATCTATGGCTATGGGCTATGAACCTCTCCCATCCAGGAATTGTCTTTTAGGGAGGCACCTGGGGTTTTCCCAGTTTTTTCACTGTTTGAGGAAGATGAAGTCTGGGGGGAAATCTAGTAAACAGAAAAAAATTGACTAATGAATGAAATAAATATTTTGGTTTTTAGTTCAATAAGGGAATCAATAGGAGGAAGGGAGACTGGAGCACATTGTTAATAATAATAATAAAGCTGAATTTAAAGAGAATAAGAAGACTGTCTAATATCCAGAGCCATATTGGCAAATTAATCAGCTCCAAAGGAAGCTGTGTCTCAACACAGTATAACCAAATTTCTAACTCCCATAATTACAACTAGTTTTTGATGAAAAAAAATGAGGAAACATTGTTATTATAAACTGTCATTTATAATAATATTGTTATTATAAACTGTCAATGTTCACTAAGCACTATCATATTATTTTAATTTTGGTTTTTATGGGATTATAAAATTGAGGTAGAAGAAGGAAGCTTGGCTTATCTAGCCAGAGATCTCCCTTTTTTACAATGAGAAGCATCATCCCAGACCTAGGCCTCTTGATTACCAGGGCAAATATATCAGCTGCTATGCTGTGAAAAAGGCTATGAATGTAAGACTTGGTATGTTTTTAGAAACAGCAATGGAGATTAAGCTTGAGGACATAATTGTGATAATTCTTTGGCAACTTTTTATTTTTTCAGTAAGAGTTTAACCTAGAGTCCTCTGCATACTGGGCAAGCACCCTACCACTGAGCTACTTCCCCAGCACTTTTTATTTTTTAAGACAAGTCTCCTTACCTTGAGTTGCACAGGTTATCCTAAAACTTTCCTTCCTCCTGCCTGAGTTTCCCCACCATCTGGGATTATGGGTATGCACTTCTGTACCTGGACACTTTTGAAATTCACAACATTTTATCTTGTATTGTCCCCCTTATATAGGCTTTGCAGCATAATGAATTTTGGGGACAAAACTTCTGTCCAGAACTCAGTGCAACAGAAAGCAGTGGCTGTGCCAGTTAAGTGATGTAAGTTTCCATTCCATGTCATAATGAGATTTCTTACCCCTATGATAAGATATAGAAAGTGCCCTGGGTTTAGAGCCCAAGCTCAATGAATCTTTCTGAATGTAAGTTTTCCCACTCATAAAGTGAGACCTTGTATACTAGTGCATGTGAACATGCTGTACTTGTATTCCACTACAGTCAATGTTGTATTAAATGTGGAGAAATGTTTGTTTTCCCCCTTTTGAAAAATTACTTTAATGTTTTGATTGTGAGATTGAATTCTTATTTTTCAGAACATTTGAATTTGAAATGGGTGTTTCAATAATTTAGCAAGGGTTCATAGTCTCTGGACTGAATGGATTATATAGTATTTATGAGCCTAGCCTGTGGATAGCAGTAAGAACTAACAGGGCAGTGATAGCATCATGGGAATGAACATTGTACCCCAGGTCCTGGCTCTTCCCTTTGTTCACATATGTTGGAGCTGCCTTGAAATCAAAGGCTGCTCAGTTTTTGTTTCTCTCTCTCTCTCTCTCTCTCTCTCTCTCTCTCTCTCTCTCTGTGTGTGTGTGTGTGTGTGTGTCTGTGTGTGTCTGTGTGTGTGTTTGTGTGTGTGTGTGTGTGTAAACTGAATACTACCTATAAAAGGAAATATTCTTTAAAGAAAAAAACGTTATTTCAGTAAATTGAGAAGGAAGTCTTATTTTCATATAATGTCATTAATAAAATTAAAGGATCTTGCTTTAAATTTTTGATAATGCTTACTTTTTCAATGATTGAAAATGATTTGACTTTGATGCTTAAGTTAACAAAAGAGAGAGAGAATGGGAATGCTAGAATACTAAAACTCTCCTGGATTTTTCAAATAGTATAGAAATAATTCTGTACCAACCAGAAAATCTGTGAAGAGGACTTTCCCTTACCTTTCTACTCTCTTTTGTTTGATCTGTGCATGGCATTTTTTTAACACAAAATTGGTGCAAGGCTGCTTATCAGAATAAAGTAGACAGGGAAAGTGGGAACAAATAAGGAAGAGCCACCACAGGCTTCATGCTTACATGAACCCTATTCTCACAAGAGGAAGGATGAAGCTCCTCTTATAGCAAAGAGAGGGCACAGATGTTTTTATAACTGCTAAATTCCAAGACATGGAACAATAGCACATGAATGGCAGCAGGTGATTATTGTAGCTACACTAGGCGTTTTTAGTATCACATGCTTTTCTACCAGTGGCAGGAATTGTGCTTCCTGCTGTGCTCCAGCTGGTACTTCAGCCCTGAGTCTGATTCCTGGAACTTCAGGTGACATTCTGGAGCTGAATATCTGTGATGCTCTTCACAGTCTTGGTCAAAGAGCCAACAGACATGACTCTGGCTGGAAACTCTTGCTCCCCCTTTGTCCTGGTTTTACAATACTTAGCCTGTATTTTTAGGATGGCTGTCTTGTGGGTGAGCAGAACTGTGGGGAGCTTTGATCATCTTAGCAAGGGTCATAGGTGTCATTAGGTAAAACTGAAGATGTCCCATTAGAAGTAAGTGAAAGTGTATCAGATGAGATATTTCCTTTGAAGACAGCAGTACTATAGATTTGTAAATACAAGAGGCTAGAAATTTGCTCCACAGTGTATCTCTGTAGGTTTGTTAAGTCTACAAGTTTGTTAAGTCTACTCCCCTCCTCTTTTAAATGGGTATATCTATATCCCCTTGGATTGTTTTAAGATATAACTAAACTATTAGTTGCAAGTTGCTTAGCATAGTAGAGAAATTTAAGCACTCAATGACTTTTAGCTATTATATATAAAAGGCTAACTCCTAATAATTTGGTTAAACTATAGGTTTTTTTAACAAAAGAAAAGGGAATGTATTCAGTAAAATTTGACAGATGCTAGGAATTTAGTTTTTTTTTTTATTGGAATTTCAGATGTACCAGTGAAGAATTCTTGACAAACCAATGCATCGATATCTCACTTTGGGGCTTATGGAAGAATCTCCTGAGTTTGACTTGTATGATTATTATCTTCCTCACAATTACCTACTTAAAACTGGTATTTCTTAAAAAATACCATTAAATTTCTTTTTAATTTACTATGAATTACCCTCGCTTCAAAAGAATTTATTTTAAGTATCTGATGAAGACTTTTTGTGGTCTTGTGGTCAGCTGCCATTACACTGTTATATAGCAACAATTATTTTCAATAGAAACATTCAGAAAAATCCAATAGACTGCATTTTACACAAAAGAACCCAAGTCAAAAATTAATAATATTATACATTGCATACTAGTTCATCTCTACAGACCAGGAAGAAAAAGCATAGTCTATTTTATTGACAAAAAAAGGAAAATTGAATTCTAGAAATGCTTGTTAGGTTACTAATGTCTCTGGTATCAGTATTCTGATCTTCAAAATTAATAAGCCAGTTGATAGTCCTCCAGTTTTAATAGGCTATGAATCTCTAATCTGCCATTGTTTAGTAAGTAACAGATGTATGAATGCTTTATGGGAAGTATTAAATCTAAAATATGTTAGAAAAACCAGTATTATTTTGGGATAAGAAAAGTCATGATGACTGAAAAACATGTCTTTGATAAACCTATTGAGGTTGATGGAATTTACTGATACTTACCTAATGGAATTGTTAGAGCTTAGGTGTCTTGGCTGGGTGCTTTGGGCTACAGGTGGAGTAGAGGACCAGGGGTCTGGAGACGTGGCTCTTGTGTCATTTCTGGGACATTCTGCTCTGAAGTCACTTCACTTCCTGGCATAGTTCAGTGGTGTATAATCAGGTTGCATCCAAATCTCCTGTGGAGACTTGCTATGCTACATGTCTGGCCCTGCCTGGCCCATCACAGCAGCCCCTGAAGAGACATCTCTCTGAAGAACTCACCAGACCCAGATTTTGTCATATCCAAGGTCCTCTCAGCTCTGAAAATGTCACACTTGTGGTTTAATAAGTTGTACTTAGATAAGTATACAAGGTCCCCCCATCTACACAAGGTCCCCCTGCCACTTGTATATCTCATTTATCTCCCCAAGCTGCCTTTACCAGGAATGAGGAAGTATTTACCAGTATTATGAAAATGTTTTTTATATAGGAAAGGTATTGATTTTTGTATACTGACTTTGTAACCTGCTATTTGGCCAAATTTGTTACCTCTAGCAGTCTTTTGATGGCGTTTTTGGATCTTCTAGGTATAGGATCATACCACCTACAAACAGTGATATTTTAACTTTTTTCTTTGCTCGTTTTATCACTTTTATTTCCTTCTCTTGCCAGATTGCTCTGGCTAGGCTAGAATGTCTAGCACTATATCAAATTGGAGTGGTTAGAGTGGACATTCCCAGACTTTAAAGGAAATGCTTTTAAGTTTTCCCCATTTACTATGAGGTTGCATTTGAATTTTTCAAAGATAGGCTTTGATATTGTGGTAGGTTCCTTTGATCCTTATATTCTTCAATGTGTTTATCATGAATGGGTGCTGAATTGTGTTAAGGGCCTTCTCTGCATCTATTGAGTTCTTCATGGAGATGGCATCCTTGCATCTCTAGAATAAAAATAACTTGATCATGGTGTACAATTAATATGTTGAACACAATGTACTAATGTTTTATTAAGTATTGCTACATCTAAGTTCACAGAGATATTGGTCTATAGTTTTCTTGGCTTGATGTGTCCTTGTCTAGTTTTGGTATGAGTAAGAGACTAGCTTCATAGAATGAATTCAGAAGTGTTTCATCACTTCTATTTTATGCAATAATTTGAGTAATATTGGCATAAGTTCTTCAAAGATTTGGTAGAATTCGACCTTTCAGTTATAGGATCATACCATCTACAAACAATAGTAGAATCCATGTCATCCTGGGCTTTCGTTGTTGGAAAGCTTTTTATTAGTACTTGTATCTTATTACAAGTTATTGGTCTGTTTAGGTTTTCTATGTCCTCTTGATTCAGTTTTGGCACATTGTATTTGTTTAGAAATGTATTCATCTATAATTTTCAGTTAGAGTATATAGTTTCAAAATAGTCTCTAATGATTTGCTACATTTCTGAAAAGTTTATAGTGATTTCTCCTTTTTATCTCTAATTTTATTAATTTAGGTTTTCTCTGTTTTCCTTTTGGTTAGTTTGGCTAAGGGCTTATCAATCTTATTTAGCTTTTCAAAGAATAGATTTTTTAAAATGGGAAATCTTTGGTTTGTTTGTTTGTTTGTTTGTTTGTTTTTTAAAGAGAGAGTGAGAGAGGGAGAGAGAGAGAGAATTTTTTAATATTTATTTTTTAATTTTTGGCAGACACAACATCTTTGTTTGTATGCGGTGCTGAGGATTGAACCCGGGCCGCACACATGCCAGGCGAGCGCCCTACCGCTTGAGCCACATCCCCAGCCCCAAGAATAGATTTTTTAATATTGATCCTTTGTATGTTTTTTTTACTCTCAAGTTCATTGATTTTGGCTCTGATCTTAATTTATTTCCTTCCTTCTACTGTTTTTGGAATTGGTGTTTTCTTCTATAGTCTCTCTAGGCTTTTGTCATGTGTATTTCTAATTTCATTCCATTATAATCTGATAAGATGCAAAAAATATATCAAATTTATTTTTGTATTGCTGAGATTTGCTTGGTGACCTAAAATGTAGTCTATTTTGGACAAGATTCCCTAAGCTTCTGAAAAGAAACTGTATTTAGCTGTTGCTGAATGAAATATTCTATAGATGATCTGTTAGGTCCATCTGTTGATCCATTGAAATATTCTATAGATGATCTGTTAGGTCCAAAGAGTCTTACTGCTTTAATATATGAATGACCTATCCAATTGGGAGAGAGGTGTGTTCAAATCACCAAGTATTATGATATGGGGTCAGTCTGGGGCTTCAATTTCAGTGGTGTCTTTTCTGTCTAACTAGTTGCACCCACATTTTGTGTATAAATATTTATTTTTGTTATATCTTGTTGGATTGTTATTTTTATTAATAAAAAGTGACCTTTTTTATCTCTTCTAATTAATTTTGTTGTAAAATTTGGTTTATCATATATGAGAGTATCCACAACTACTTGTTTTTGAATTCCATTTGCATGGTATATCAAGTTCCATTTTTTTTGTTATGGCTATTTTTGCCTGTAAAGGACAGAACTTGCAAGCAACATTTTAATCCGTTTCCCCATCTTGTGTCTTTTACTTGCAGAGTTGAAACCATTTACATTAAGTATTATTGTACAGATGTTTATTAATTCCTTCCATTTTGATTTATCTCTAATGTTTAATTTGGTCCCATTTCTCCTTCACTAAACTATTCAATGAGATTTGTTCTTTTGTGATCTCTGAGGCTTGTTTTTTATTACTTCCATGTGGAGTATTTCCTTAAGTAAGTTCTGTAGTGCTGGATTTTGTAGTCAGGAATTCTTTTACTTTTGTCTTGATTTGGAATAGTAGTTTTGCTGGATATAGAAGTCTTGGTTTGTAGTTATTTGCTTTCAGACTTGGAACATATTCCAACATATTGTTTCAAGTTTGTGTGGTTTATTTTTGTTAATGGAACACAATAAACCACAGAATAAATGAATGCTAGTTGCTATTTACAGTTCAGGTACTCTTGTCAGGTTATCAATCATGACTTCATGAAAACTGAGACCATGGAAGATTCCATTATAGAGTGAGTGCTGAGAAATCAGACGTGATTCTGATAGATTTGCATCCAAATGTGACGTGACATTTTCCTCTTGAAGCTTTTATAAATCTATCCTTGTTTTGTGCATTAGGCATTTTAATTATAATGTGTCATAGAGGGTTTTTTTTTTAATCTTTTCTACATGCCTCCTGTAGCTGGATGTGCATCTCACTTTGAAGGTTTGGAAAATTTTCTTTTATTAGTCCCATAAAAACTTTATTTATTCCACTAGCCTGCATCTCACAGTACTCCTCAGTTCCAGTGATTCTTAAATTTGGTTTCTTCATGTTGTCCTAGAGTTCTTGTATATTCTGATCATAGTTACTTTTCTTGTTTTTCTATAATGCTGTCTGAATGTTGAAGGCTGGCCACTTTGTCTTCTAACATTGATATTATGACTTCAGCATGTTCTACACTATTAGAGAGGCTTTCAACTGCACACACTATATAATTTATTGTGTCTTTTATTTCTAAGATTTCTGTTTGGTTCTTTTTCAAAAATTCTATCTCCTTATTGAATTTCTCATTCATATTCTGTACTGGCTTTCTTCATTTCTTCAATTGTTTTTCTGTGTTTTCTTGGAATTCATTGATCGTTTTTATAATGATTCTCTTAAATTTATCATCTGATATGTCATTCATTTTAATATCTTTGGGGTCAGTTGCTGAACTTTAGGGGTGTTGTGTTAGTTTGTTTTTCATATTTCTTGTTTTCTTGTGTTAGGCTTACATCTGTTGTGAGATACTCTTTAGGACCATTCTTCACTTGCCAAAGTATCATAGAATGATACATATAAAGATCCCCATGGGTATTGTATCCACTACCTTTGTGTTCTTTCTCTTTTGTAGCAGTGCATATCCACCAATTTTACTGGTTTTGACTCAGTCTTTTAATATATAATCATGCCTCAATTACAGATATCTATGTTCAAACATCTTCAGTAGAGAGAAATATGCCTACTGGAAATATTCACAAAATATGCCTACTTGAAAAAACAAAATTCTTAATGCTTATGTTTTCAATTAATAAGAATGTACACATATTTTTTATATTTGTCCTTTTATTTTAATTTTGCCTTTTTATATTTTATTGTATTAAAATACATAATAAAATTCATTACAACAACATTTTTTAAAGTGTGAGTTTATTTTTCATAAGATAAATAACAAAATGTTACTTCTTGAAAAGTTACTTAAGAATGCATATATTATTATAAATTTTTTTTATATTTTATTAGATGTAAGATTTAATAGAGAATGCATGGGCCAGTTGATTTTGTTAATGGAACACAACAAACCACAGAATAAATGAATGCTAGTTGCTATTTATAGTTCAGGTACTCTTGTCAGGTAATCAAGCATGACTTCAAGAAAACTTAGGCCATGGAAGATTCCTTGTTGTGTTGTGGGTGAGAGGGAAGAAGGGGAAAAATTTCTGAAGAGAGATATTTGGAAAAATGATGTTGAAAAGTAAGCATATATACCTCTTTCCCTGTCTTTGAATTCATCCTCCACGATCTTTAAGTTTTAATTTTATTAACATTTATTGCATCCATAGACGTAAATAGTAGCAACACTCATTTATGAAATACCTTTGGCCTATTCCAGTGCTTGTTCAATGGTATTTATGACAGAATGTCAAGGTGGCAGGAATGGAACTTTCACAGGTACTATGATGCTGGGCTCTCACCAAGGTTGATGTACTCATGACCACTTCTGATGCTTGAGCTTGAAATACCAGGGGGTGACACCAAGTTCTTAGTATAATCCTGCCCTTTGGAGACCAGATTATCTTTCCACTTGGTGGCAAGTTGATTACATGCAATAACAGAATTTTTTCTTACATATGTATAGACTAACTTGGGCATTAGATACTTATGGAGGTATTACCTTTCCAAAAATGTTTTTGTATTGTCTGCAATAGCAAAATGGTTTTGATAAAGAACATTGTAACATACAAAGCCTAAAATATTTACAATCTGTTTATATAAGCTTGTAGGCCTCTACATTAGATCAATAGAGTTTTTTTCCCAATAGTTGGAATACTCAGGTTGATGAATCAAGCAATAATTCCCTCTCATAATATTATTTCCATTAACATTCCATAATATTATAATTTTTATAACTTATACTTGTGTCTCTGTAGATTTAGGACCTCTTATTAGGGGTTCTGAATTCCAAAGAGTCAGGGGACAGGGACACCTGGAAATAAAGGAGAGGTTCTATGGAACCTGACAGTGTCTGTCACTTAGTCACTTTGAGGTTTCCATACTGCTAGAACAGCAGCAAAACAAACAAAAACAAAAACAAAAAACTTATAATACTGTCATTCCTGTCATCTGGAAGGCTCCAGTTACTATTACACAATGGATAGAGTTTGTAGAGGAAACTTGCTCCTCATGCTTGTAGGGGCATATGAGCCTAGACTCTAAGCCCTTAGGTTTGAAGGTGTGGATCACTGTGCCAGGCAAGCAACTTAGTAGAGCTGAAGTACTGGCAAATAATGAGGACCTTCTAGAAAGGAAGGCATAGGAGAGAAGAGTTATGATCAGAGCTTGTCACTAGCAGCAACAATAGAAACCAGCTGGTTCCATGAACCCACTGTGCTATTTTCTAGAAATTACAATTAGTGTCTCAAATATTGCAGAAAGGACTTAACATAATTGAGTGGATCTGAATGATGACAGGGGTGGGAAAAAATGAGTACTGTTGGTACTGTCATATCTCCTCTGGACACCTCCACTTTTGGTTGCAACTCTGGTGGGCAGTTCCATGTGGGCTGAGTTCATTCCAACACTATCCCTCCTTAAGCCTGAACCACACCACTTTCTACTTTTCTCCTTTCAGGCCTTCTCCAAATCTAAAGGAAGCTAACTCTTGTGCAAGTAGCTGGGAATTGCAGGAATAAAACTCCATGAGCATCCACAATAAACAGGAATCAGGCCAGAGAGAAATACCTAAACCTCTTGTTTTTCAGATGGAAATATTGGAGACATTCCTTCTTGGAAGGAAAGCAAAAGGAGAAAGAAGCAAGATGCAGAGGCAGCAAAGACTAAGTGGTAAAAGGTCTGCTTGTTTGAGCTGCTGGCTTTATTTATATCAATGTTACATTTGGTCACAATATAAGATGTTTTGCTTTCATTAGACATGTGCTCTGGCCAAGCACACATTGGTTATCTCAAGAGTGCCTGGGAAAGACTGCAAAATATTCCAACCATGGGAAAGAGGGTACCTGTTACCTCTCAGAAGTTTGCTCACCAGGGGAATGCTGACTGATATATTTCCATGGTCAGAACTCTACAGTTCCCCTTTTTTGTTGTATGGCCTTTGGGATAAATAACACTTTTTTTCTCTTTAATATTGGTGGAGGCAAAAAATAGGGTAGGGATTGAAAGCAACAAGCACAACATAACAATCCCAGTATTAGTAAATACCCACTTATGAATAGTTGTTTAATCTAATAAAATTGGGTAACCATGAAGCTACCAGTCCAATAAATTTAAGCCTCCATCATCTTGTTGGATCTTTTCAATGAAGTTTTTAAGGTAATTTTTAAGCCCTTTGAAATAGATTTACTATTATCACTTAGGTTAAAGCAACGCATATTGTTAAACTCACTACAGCCTCTATGAAGTAACAATAACAAATAATCAATTGCAGCGTAAGTGTCAAAAATGGCTTGACAGTATCGCTTTTGCTCTTCATTTAACATGGTGATTGTCCTAGATATATGATTGACATTTTCAACCATAACACAGGTCAATTTCATGAATGTTTTGTAAGCCTCAACAGCCAGTCCAGGGATGCCCAATATGGAAAATGTCAAAGCAGCAAATTCTGTCTTAGAGAGAAGCCTTACTCAATCATGACAATTTTTATTAAAAGGAATATTCTTTTTTGGATGTGTTGTGCAGGATGGTGGCCTATCACATCCTGTGAGGATGGCAGAAACACAATCAATATGCTAAGGCAACAATGGGTAACATGAGACTTATTAGCAAGGATATAATTGAAGGTTTATGTTCCACAAGAACCATCCTGGTGGTAAGGGTATGTATGTATGTATATATGCATGGTAAGGTATGTATGGATATGACATATCTATACATATTGAGCTCCACCTTGGTACAGTTAAATGGGGCTTTCCCCAAAAAATACATTTGCATATACAGTTGTGAAACTCAGCACAAGTGTCAGTTGCAATTAAGGCAACAGTGGGTTAAGTAACATCATAGCATGGAAGTCTTGGCATGTTGAGGGCTTCCCAAATTATAAGAATCTCTATAGGATCTGAGCTTTTGGATACCTATTTTGGAGGACATTGTCATATTCATAATTTTTTGTGCAGAGCAGTACACAGGAAGAAGATAGGAGCCCAATATACTTTCCACATCAATGTCTTGGTGAACACAAATCTCAGATTAATTAACAATTTCAGCTGGGTAAACCCAGATATTATAGTGGGCTCTAGACATTAAAGAGTCTGATTTTACTGAATTTACCACAGGTAGAGTATATACAACAGCAAAACAACATTATAATAAGGATCAAAACATTCACAGAGTTTTGTGTAAGTTCAGGAAAAAAAAAAAAACATTAACCAAATTTTTCAGAGTACATTCCAACCCCATTTGAGTCAAAAGCTGTTGGGCTGAGGCTGTTAATTACTTTCTATCCCTCCAAGTCACTGGAGGATGAGTATCTCAGGGTCCTTTTCTAGTGTTCCTTCTCTTTCGAGGAGAATGATTATCATTTTGTTTGGTGGAATCCTCCTCCTCCAAGGTCAAATTAAATATGGGAATCAGATTGTGAAGTCCCCGATGCCAATTATGATTGACAGGTCTCATATATGAAGCTGGAATACAAATAGGACCTATTGGTGTAAGCACAACAGCATATCCTTTTTTCCATGTTATCAGAAGCATAGGGTCTTGCCATCCTGCTTTTGGTGAAACCCTGTATTTTACATAAATTTTTGGCAACAGTTGTTTGGGAATAGAATGCCTATACAAGGCAGATGACAAATTGTGAGTATGATCTTTGTATTGCATGTTGAGTGCATTACATCTAAATAAAGCAATATTTAAGGAATTATTAACATGAGAGAGGCTAGGTCCCATTTTTTGTTTCTGTTTTAAGATGCGTGCCATAGGGTATGATATGCTTGTTCAACCAAGGTTAGTCAGCTAAGATTATGAGGAATTACATGGGTTAAAATTATATTTTAATGAGTAAAAATTGTGCAAAAGACAGGATGTATATGTAGGGGAATTATCCATCTTTAAATGAACAGACTTGCTCATAGTGGCAAAAGAGAGTAATTAAAAACACAATGTCACCATCCAAGATTGCGGGCCAAGGGGAGGCAACATTCTGTGTCACTCTGTGACCTGGGTCTCAACTAGAGCACAGGGCTCCAGGCCTCAGCATTAGAGCAAGACTCCCCTCCCAACTCCCAACACTCAACTCCCAACTACTAGCCCATGCAGGGCTTGCAGATGCCTTAGCAGGATCATGGCATCAGCACCAGTGCAGAATTCCCAGACACTGCTCCGCTCCCATGCAGGACACTCAGCATCTGTCCACCCACAGGTTCTCTGGCCACCTCTCCCCTGAGGACCCCTATCTACCAACATAGGGCTCCCCCAGTCACCTTCATCTTGCCACACGGCAGCCACTGCCATATTCCCCTACCTGCAGTAGTCCACCTGCACTTGGGGACATCTCACAGGCTCTGAAGACAGCCAAAATCACAATACTGCATGCCACAGAACTCATCTCTGAACACATTGTACAACACCACCACCTGGCTTCCCCCACCTGACCTGAAAAGAGCCCGCTTCCATCTTGGGTCACCTTCCTTGCCATCTTTAGTGGGGGCAGCTTCAGGATTGGAACTCCAGCTGGCCAGGTATCTGGTTTCCAACTCCCTCCAATCCCCAGCGGCCAGTAACCTGGCATAATAACTGCTCAACACAAAACAGTTCTCAGTGGGATGGGTACACAGTGTGATCAGGACACCATCCAATGGAGCCCATTGAGAGATTTTCCTTAATTGGGAATTATTAAGGCAGACAGAGAGGGTGCAACAGTTTGGAGACTAACAGAGAGACCAGAAACTGGGAAATCTTCAGACAAGAGGGGGAGATAGGACCAGGTACTCAAGTCATAGGAGCAGATTCAAAAAGAGACCCTTGAGGTTCAGTCTCCCTTCAGGGACTGGTGGGTGCCACAACTCATTTCCAGGTGCCCTACACCAGGACCAGCCTTCCCACCCTGATTACCTTCACCGTACTGAGGGAAGTGAGACCACCTAACAACAGACAAGCCCACCTATTGGATGAGAAGGGAAGCAGGGAAGATACTAGTCTCCAACCAAAACAATTAACAATCTTGGTTTCTTCTTTCCAGATTTATTTTCTCTCTTTTGCTTCCCCCCCCCATTTCCTGCCCTCACATCCCCAACATACATGAAATTAAGAACTTTGAGGACTGAGCTATCTGAAAAGTATATTATACTTGTGTTGCATATTCTTTTTTAAACCATTTAAACATCCTTTATTTTTTAAATACATATGTGTGTTTGTTTTATGTACTCTATTGTCTTCCCACATATTTGTCTACCTCAAATTATTTCGTGTCTATTCTCTTGCTACTAACCCTCTTCATTAGACTTCTCTTTCATACTTTCTAAGATATACTAACTCTATATCCTCACATCCTGCCTCCTCATCATATCATCCTCTGCCTCACTACTGAGGTTCATTTGTCACCAACAGAAACTGTAAATCCTTTTACAACCCTACTGATTGTATTATAGATAATAATCAAATTCAACATTTCTGTACATTGTGACCAAACTGTAAATGTCTTAATAGCAACAAATTGCCTATAGGTGGTATATTGTTGATATTGGGATCTGTTAACATTGTCCTTCACACAAAGGAGAGGTATTGGAACCCTAAAGGAGCACTATAAGCCTGTAGGGTAAAAATGATAACACCTGGGACCCATAGCACTAGAAAGGAAGACACATGAGCAACATGAAAAGGCAAGGGAAGAAAGTACCCCAAAAAAAGATACCACATTTTTAGAATCCATGGCTACCACAGTAGAAGAAATGACAAAGAAGGAGTTCAGGATGTACATAGTTAAAATGTTCTGTGAATTAAAGGATGATATAAGAGAGCAAATACAGGTAGCAAAAAATTATTTTGACAAAGAGCTACATAAACAAATATAGGAAGCAAAAGATACTTCAATGGAGGAAATAGAGGTTCTAAAAAACAAACAAACAAACAGAAATCCTTGAAATAGAAGAAATAATAATCCAAATTAAAAGTTCTATTGAAAACATCACAAACAGAGCAGACCACTTGGAAGACAGAACATCAGACAATGAAGACAAAATATACAATCTTGAAAAGAATGTAGGCCACACAGTGAAAATGGTAAGAAACAATGAGCAGAACATTGAAGAAATAAGGGACAGCATAAAAAGACCAAATTTAAGAGTTAATGATAGAGAAAGCATAGAATTCCAAACCAGAGGAATGAACAATCTATTCAATAAAATAATATCACAAAAATTTCCAAACATGAAGAATAATTTGGAAAAGCAAACTCAAAGAGTCTTACAGGATGACAAATGTTCAAAATGCCCAACATACAGAATAAGGAGAGAATATGAAAGCCATGAGAGAAAGAAATCAGATTATATATAGGGAGAAACCAATTAGAACACCTGTAGATTTTTTAACCCAGACCCTGAAAGTTAGAAGATCCTGGAACAACATATATCAAGCTCTGGAAGAAACTGGATGCCACCAAGAATCTTGTATCCAGCAAAATATGATGGATACATCATCAGATATGATGGTGAAATAAAAAACCTTCCATGATTAAAAAAAAGTTAAAAGAATTTACAGCTAGAAAACTGTCAATATAAAACATCCTTGGCAAAACATTCCATGAAGAGGAAACAAAAAACAACAATGAAAGTCAGCAGAGGGAAATATTACACTAAAGGAAAAACTAATTAAAGGAGAAACCAAGTCAAGTTAAATAATAAAAATAAGCAAAAATGGCTGGGAATATTAATCATCTCTCAATAATAACCCTGAATGTTAATGGCCTAAACTCATCACTCAAAAGATATAGGCTAGCAGATTGGTTTAAAAAATTCCCAACAATATGCCACCTTCAGGAGACTCATTTGATAGGAAAAGACATACACAGACTTAAGGTGAAAGGCTGGAAAATATCTACCACTCACATGGACTGTGGAAGCATGTAGGGGTTTTCATCCTGCTATCAAATGAAGTATACTTAAGTCAAAGTTAATCAAAAGAGCTAAAGAAGGATATTTCATACTGCTCAAGGGAACCATACACCAACAAGACATAAAAATATAAATATATATATATATGCCCCAAACAATGAAGAATGTATGTTCATTAAAAAAATTCTTCTCAAGTTCAAGAGTCAAATTTACCACAACACAATAATCTTGGGTGACTTTACCACACCTCTCTCACCACTGAATAGATCTTTCAAACAAAAGCTGAACAAAGAAACTATAGAATTCAAAAATACAATCAATAACTTAGACTTAACTGTCATATATAGATTATATCATCATTCAATATGCAAATACACTTTCTTCTAAGCAGCACATGGATCTTTCTCTAAAACAGACCATATATTATGCCATAAAGCAACTTTTAGCAAATATAAAATGTAGAGATACTATGCTGCATTTTATCAGATCTTAATGGAATGAAATTGGAAATCAAAGACAAAATAAAAAAAAATAAAAATTACTCTAACATCTGGAGACTAAATAATATGATACTGAATAAAGAATGTGTTGCAAAAAAAAATCAAGGAGGAGATTTAAAAATTCTTAGAGGTAAATGAGAACAGACACAACATAACAAAATCTGTGAGTCACTATGAAGGCAATACTAAGAGGCAAGTTCATTGGAAGGAGTTCATTCCTTAAAATAAGAAAAAATCAACAAATAAATGACCCACCTTATATCTCAAAGCACTAGGAAAAAAAAACGCAAAAAGTAGAAGACAGAAAATAATTAAAATCAGAGTTGAAATTATTGACTTTTGAAACAAAAGAAATAATTCAAAAACTGCCAAAACAAAAAGTTGGTTCTTTAAAAAAACAAATGAAATTGATAAACTCTTAGATACACTCATGAAGATAAAGAGAGAAAACTCAAATTACTAACATAGGTGATGAAAAAGGTAATATCACAACAGACACTACAGAAATACAGAAGATAATTAGAAATTATTTTGAAAGCTTGTACTCCAATAAAATAGAAAATATCAAAGGCATTGACAAATTTTTTGAGTCATAGGATTTGCTCAAATTGAAGCAAGATGATATACACAATTTAAACAGACCAATATCAAGTGATGAAATAGAAAACACCATCAGAAGCCTACCAACCATGAAAAGCTCAGGAATGAATGTAAACACAGTCAAGTCCTACAAAACCTTTAATGAAGAACTAATACCAATATTCTTCAATTTATTTCAGGAAATATAAAGAGATAGCACTTCCAAACTCCTTCTATGAGGCCAATAACACCCTGATTCCAAAACCAGGCAAAGACACATCAAAGAAAGAAAACTTCAGACTAATATCTCTAATGAACATAGATGCAAAAATTATCATTAAAATCCTGGCAAATTGAATACAAAAACATACCAAAAAGATCACGCACCATGATCAAGTGGGATTCATCTCAGGGGTACAAGTTCGGTTCAATAGATGGAAATCAATAAATGTTATTCATCACATAAATAGGCTTAAAGGTAAGAATCATATGATCATATCAATAGATGCATAAGAAGCATTTGACAAAATACAGCATCCCGTCATGTTCAAAACACTAGAAAAATTAGCGATAACAGGAACGTATCTCTACATAATAAGGAGTATGCTAAGCCCCAGACCAACATAATTCTAAATGGAGAAAAATTTAAGGTATTCATCTAAATACTGTAACAAGAGAGGGATGCCCTCTTTCACCATGTCCATTTAACATCGTTCTTGAAAAACTGGCCAGGGCAATTAGACAGACAAAAGAAAGTAAAGAAATATGGATAGGAAAATCTCTCTCACTATACACAAAAATCAACTCAAAATGGATCAAGGACCTGGGAATAAAACCAGAAACCCTGCGTCTAATAGAAGAAAAAGTAGACCCTAATCTCCATAATGCTAAATTAGGCTCCAACTTCCTTAATAAGACTCCTTTGGTGCAAAAATTAAAACCACAAATCAACAAATGGGATGGACTCAAACTAAAAAGTTTCTTCTCAGCAAAAGAAACAATCTGTGAGGTGAATAGAGAGCTTCCATGTATGTATGTGTGTGTGTGTGTGTGTGTGTGTGTGTGTGTGTGTGTATAACAAATTAGAATACAATAAATAAAAAAAAGAAAAGAAAAGTGGGCTCATGTACCAGGCATTTGGTGTGCTTACATGGTGTGGAGAGTGAAGACCAGAATCTCAGCTGAAAGACCAGAAAATAGCCTAGTGCTATTTTCCCTATATTTTCAGCTTCTCTTTGTGTTACGGGTGATCTGTAAAGGAGGTCTTTTGTAACATCTCCATATGGCATCATTTCCCTTGTATTATATAAGAATGGAATCCCTTGGAGTTAAAATTTGTGTGATTACACTAAATACTGTAGACCACTTGCCCAAATCCTTTGTGACACAGCTCTTCAGTATATCTCCACCAAGTTTCAACCACCTGTGCCTGTATCTCTCTTCTTACTCAGAAGCCAGCAAGAGATGTTCTGTTGAAGGGCTAGGAAATTTCTACCATTCACCCAGACTAGCTTCCTACACAATGTCCTGTTCCTTAGGTGGGTTAAGTCTTAATTATGTGTTCTACACGGTTTGTCAGTTTCACCAAATATCTACAGCTTCAGCAGTCTACACCTCAGCCAGCTTGATAGCATGTCCTTTACCGACACCTAAATGTTCCTGTCCTCCCCACTCTACTGTTCCCATTGCTGCCACCTCCCACATCAGCCACGTGCCCTGCCTGGAATCCTTGTCTCGCTGTACTTCTGAAGGAAATAAACATAAGAAACCATTCATGACAGCCCCATGCACACCTTTATTGCTACCGAAGATATTTATATGGTTTTAATAAACATGGGAATGTGTCAATTGTGTTGTTTTTGGACATAGAAAGGGAAGATGTCATTTTCAAAGTCTAAGTCTTTACTAAAAGTCTCCTGATAAAAGATAAATGATTCAACAGTTTCTACTTAGAAAACAGACAATTCATACATCTACTGTTCTGTCATCTATATTAAGAAGTAAAGTGCTCAGTTCTACACAATTATGAAATTCTTGATTGTTTATGGAGACTCACAAATGTAACATCTTAATTATTTCTCTCATACAGATGAAAAGATTATAGGGATTAGATGGAGACTAACTTCTCCATGACTCAAGAAGAAAAGTGTACTGAAATTATGGGTAAAAAGAAATAATCTGGCAACATTTTGTAAGTGAAAAAAAACAGCATAGTAAGTATCATAAAGTCTTTGTAGTGATTAAAATCATCATATGGCACATAGTCAATATACATAGATGCTACAAAAAGGCTCCACTTTAAATTGAAGTTTGTTTACATGTAACAGCATACTATGCATACTAAATACATACAAAAATATAGATATAAATACATATTAAATATATATATTACATGTAATATATATATATATATATATATATATATATATATATATTTTTTTTTTTTTTTTCAGTGAGTAGGAGTCAAGAAATTTGTGTAACATGTTCAAAAGAAACTAAAAACAGAGATGAAGCCATGGGGAACAATGTTAAAGAAACAGTATGTTTCACTTGTATAGATAAGCTAAGCTAGAAAGGCTATGGGCTCCTCTTTCCAGTACAGATTGTTGTTGACATATGTTACTAATTAAAGGAACCACTTGTGAATTTAAGCACAGTATTGGAACAAAAGGAAGCTTTCTTCTATTGGTTATTCACCAACACTGAATGTTCTCTTGCTTGTTCCATTAACTCCTAGTATGTCACTTCAATGACAGTTTGAAAAATAACATTTTTATTTTTATTGAGAAGTAGATTTTCCTCAGAAATTTATCATTCACCAATGATAACAATTAAAATCTGACTACAATTTTTTGAGAATGGGTGAACTTTTAATACCAAACCTCCTTTTTTATTAAATTGAACTTCATTTGAATTACAAAGTCTGTTAATGAAGTGAAGGTAACTAGAACATTTGATTTTTGAAAACCATATTCTTCAGATGGTGTAAAACCAAGACTTTTTAGATTTACAATGCTTCATTAATTTTAAAACTTTCTTAATATCTTGTTTAACATAAACATATTTGCTGAGTTAAAAAAAGTAGTTGGTGGGTCCTATTAAATAAGTTGTAACATTAAAATTAGATGCATATGTAATGAGATACATGGGAAAGAAAAAAATGGAGAAGTTTTTCTACTAAGCAAGTTACTGAAAAACAACAATATAAGAATTCTTCCAATTTTCTCATTTTTGGTTGGAAACACCATTCTGAGCTTTCATTGCTTTATCATCTCATTTCAAGCAAGTATTAAAGTAATATAATAATTAGGGTATAGTTGGTCAAACATTAGTCATGAGAGACTAACAAAGAAATATATACTTAACACTAATCTGAATAATTTATATAAAATCTAAAATAATAACTACATACACATTGTGTGGTTTGGAGTTCTCTTCTATTTGATTTTTGAAAAACAATCACACTAGTAAAGTAGTTGAAATAAAAATAATTCTTTCTTAAAAGAAAACAATGTATTGAGTTCATGAGTTACTCCTGAGTGGAAAGAAAAATTCTAGCTACTTCACAAATTGTAAAATGGCAATACTGATTTTGTGGTTGGAAGTGAAACTCAGAAGTCTTTGGCAGTTCTTGGCTAGCTTTTAAAGGCTACTTCCTGATCAACTGAGAAGATACAGGCCAGGATGGGGTGGGGTGGGGGTAGAGGAGGGTGGCAACTGGGCATATCATTCAGTATACTTTTCAAGGTGTTTTGTTTTGTTTTTTTTCCTAAAATCAATAATCACATCTAGATTTCCATATGAGAAAAAGAAAAAAAATACTTTGATCCACAGGCAAAGTTTATATAATTATATATAAGTATAAAATAAATAATGTGCAGAAGATTAACAATGGGTCACAAACAGGAGCATCATATGTTAATCGTGTTCTAACTTCCTCCACTTTCCACACCTTCCTCACCCTCTGTGAACTGAGAGGAAAAAGAGCAGGAGCTCCTGGGGTGATGCTGACCATTTGTGACAGAATATTTAATAAAATAGAATTATGTTCATAATATATTAAGTAAATAAAGCAGCTAGGAAACACTGCACTATCTTATTATCCATTATTTTGAATAAAATGAAAGCATATAAGTGGTTTTATAAGAATATAAAATTTGAATTGGAGACCACTTATAAATGGTGATATGAGAGCTCTGTATAATCTCTCTCTGATAAAAAACAAACAAACAAACAAAAAACCCATAAGTGTTAAAAATTATTTTTGAAAACTCAAATGATTAAATGCTCAATAAATTTTATTGTGAATGGTCTGCACTCTGCCATTATTTAGTATAGGATACTTGAAAAATTAGTTTCAGTGTTGTTGCCTCCTGCTTCCTTAAATACTGAAATTCTTTCATAACTTTGCTCATTATTAATACTCTGGGGATGTGGGGCTCCACAAGGAGTTACCTTGATTTGTATGAACTGTGTGATGTCACATACCTATCATGAATATGGGATGCAGTTTCTACAGCAACAGGGCTCAGTGGGTTTCATGTCATATGTATTTTGTAGGATTTTTTATTTTACATGAACACTCTTTCTGAAGTACACATGTAGGTGACTTGAGAGGCAGGAACAGAGAGGATTAGAGGGTTAGTTTAAAGATTAAATTTAATAAAATTAAATGAAACACCCTTGGAACAAGATCTAACACACAGTAGATTCTAAAGTGTAAGCCCTTATACAGAAAAATTTTGATTACTGTTGCTATTGATATTGACATTCAAAATGTTTACGTAGTTCTTTTATTATACCTAAGCATTCTTTTACCTCCACATGAATAACACTTTCTGTATTTTCTTACCTAACAATAGTGAGTGATTTGTGATGATGTAAATACATCACAGTGCTGTGTTTAGTCAGTTTTTCATCACTAATATAGCTGACAAGAAAAAACAGAGGAGAAAAGATTTATTGTGGTTCATGGTTTCAGATGTCTTAGACCATGATTGGCTGATTACTACAGAAATGACAGAAGTGCATGGCAGAGGAAAGTCACTTAGCTCATGACAGCTGAAAAGGGGGGCGAGGGGGAAGGGGCCAGGGAAAGATATGATATATGTTATTGCTTCAGACAATAGACTTTTATTGAACACCTATGAACCAGAGACTCTAGGAAAGGGAAGAAAAGAACTGAGGCAAATTATTCAAGGATAAGTAGATTTCACAGAATGCATGAATGAATGAGCAAGAGCTACAATCTTTATGTATTACAAAATATATGTTCTCCTTCTCAACCAGATTATATGTGTTTCCAGTGCATGGTTTGTATTTCTTTATGCTTTCCATGTTGGATAGTAAAATTATGTGCATTTAATAAACATCTTAGACTTGTTGGATGATTAATATTCCATTAAAAAATTATGCAGAATTTTAAGCCATTTATATACCAGAAGACTACAGGGAAGCAATAAGGGTCAATAAATTATTTGGCATAGGAGGCCTTGGAAAGTTCTTCCTTTATATCCAAGTTGTTGGTGGTACAGATTCTAAAGTATACAAAAATCCATGCAAATACACACAGGTATTAATATAAACTTAGAAATCATAAACATACATTTGAGAAGGATCAGCTTTTAACCAGATGGTAAACTTTAAATAATTATATGGAGATCCTCTAAAACACAACCCCTTGATGGTTCAGCATTCTCTCTACTAGGAATATATATAAATTAAATTAAACTGGAACATTAAAGAGACCTCTGCACTCTTGTGGTTACTGCAGCACTATTCATGGCAGCTAAGATATAGAATCCACCAGCGCCCATCAACTGATGCTCCTTACTGTCTGTCACCTGAGCAGATGGCTTAAAAGTATAATCTTCAATTTCCTTCTCTGTAAGATGGGATACTTAACTAAATTACAGTATTTTTGGTGTGTAAATAATAACTAAAAATTGTAATAGCAGTGATTCTTTTTTCATGATCTGCTACAGCATATTCATTAAAAACATCAGCACTTGAACATGTACTGTCTTATGCTGGAATCTAATGATCCTAGGTGCGATTCACTCTAATTCCTATAATTAGCTGATAAAAAGTTTCAAGGGGAATAAATATGTCTTACATTTCTTTTGACCACACTACTTAAAACCCAGCAGGTTATTAATTACCTGATTCTATAATAGATTCAGGAATCATAAAATAATACTAAACCCTGTAGAGAACCACAAACAAATCAAGATGGCGCCTGGCACTTTGCCAGGAGGAATGGTTTACGGGGGTAACGCCAGCGCCAGGGAGTCATTAAGATGTTATTTGAGTTTAGCTGTGTTTAATTGTTAAGATGATGACTGATTGCTGTAACTGTATGATGTTAATTGAGATAAGCTGTGTGTATTTAGTTAGGTATAAATACCTCTGCTGCTCTGAATAAAGCAGCTCCCTCTGTATCAACCTTCACAAGTTGCTCGTCACTCACCCCCGGCTATTTTGCCCAGCCCAGCCAGACTTCGCAAAACCCTATGTCAAATTGTTTGGGGATTAAATGCAATTTAATAAATCTCTATCACTAAGCCCTCTTTCCCCTTTAAAATATGTGGATTGTTAAGAGTACTAAAGCATATGAATTGGTAATAGTCATCTGTACCTGTACGTGTTTAGCAGTTCATCTTAAGCCAAGAATTAGATAATTAATATATATAATACACACTACATATGTATTACATCAGGAGAGGTAAGAATGACTTTCCATTCCCTCTAGTTAAGCTCCCTCACCTGTCATTCTTGAACCAAAGTAGTCAGGATAAGAATAGTTTTCATGCCTTACATGATATGCCATATCTCAAACTATATTGACTTGAGTAAAGATTTAAAATTCTAACCCATTCACATTCATGGTCAGGTACTAGACATGACGCTGCATAAGATTCGACCTCTCCCTCTAACAGAGAAACCCATAGTGTTCCCAGGGAGCACGCTGCCTGCCCAACTCCCACTATGGGGTGGACAGAGATAGAATGCAGAGTCCTTCTGTGGATCCAGAGGCAACTGAGTGGAACAAAGTTGACATGAAAGTGTAAGGTTGAGGCTCCCAATAAAATAATTCAGTTGATTACTCTCAATTAATATGAAATTAGAATATACTTTTTGTGGATTAATTACTATACACTATTCTGTAGATTTTCACCTGTTGTTTTTAAGAAAATTTTTTTGATAAATTATTTTAAAATTTTGACTTATAATTATGATATAATTACAGATAAATATGTAAACACGAGTTCTTTGGGCACTGATTTGGAAATGGATCTTTCTTACTTTCTTTTTGAGCTTAAACAGTAATATACTGACTTTTGATTTTGAAATTCTCAGAATCTTGCTTTTTGCTTCAGTGAAAGGGAAGCAATCGATTCCCTTGGTGTGCAGTAGTTTCTCTAGCATTCTTCCAGCTTTGAAGAACAGACGTTTTACCAGCAAACATGAGCTCAGTCCTCTCTTTCACCATGTCTGGGCTATCCCAGATGGCTTTGAGCAAGAGTTCTATACACTCTAGGAGTCGGCTGCACCCTGAATCCATAAGGGTGGCAATTCAAGGATCCCTCAATGACCCCTGGATTTAGAATCAGATCATTTGGTTCAGAGTTTGTTTACCCCAAGCTGAATACCTGCCTCTGGGTTCATGATTGTGATTCTTGGTGTCTTGGGATCTTGGACAGCTATTAACTCTCCTAAGATTAAATTTTGTTTTTTAGAAAATGAGCATAATAATATCTATGGCTTTTGTGAAGCCTGGCAATAGAAAGTATGTTAAGGCAGTCGCACACTGTAAAATGCCATGGAAATGTAACAGTTACAGTTATGTCTCTGAGGGGTCAGGGCGGTAGGCACTCTGGCTTGGTCCTGGTCCCAGGAAGGCTCTGCTTTGGCTGCAGTGGGGTCCTGGATGTGCAGACCATATCCCCAGAGCACAGGAGAAAGGGGGAAACATTCAATCCTCTCCCCTGGATAGGCCTGCCACCAGAGACCAAAAGTAAATATAGCCAGCGCTGATACACAGGGAAGCTGTATTGAGGCCTCTGCTAGAGCCAAAAGGGAGAGACAGCTCTGATCAACAGTGCTAGGCTGGCTCTTGAATCAGCAGCAACAACAAAAAATGGTCAAGTTTTTATTCCTGTCTCAGGATTGCAGGAGTGAGCTTTATAGAATCTAAAAATTCTCGCTTATTTTTGACACATTTTCAAAAGATGTTTTCATTTGTACACACTTAGGCCTCAGGGAAGGAGCATTTGCAGTCCTCTTGCTGGACTCACATCCTGTATAAACATCCTTGCCCCTGGTAAGAGTGAGCTGCTGCAGTGCAGACAAGACAGGTGCAGGTGGAAGAAAGTCTAAATCTCAACAGTACCAAGTTAAAGGTCCTAGACATTTGCCTTTAGCCATTTGTGGGATATCCCAACAGTTTTAATACTGAAAGCTCAGTCCTTGTCTCTGTTGCCACTCCAATAATGAGGGAAAAGGAAAAGGTTTATTGATTTTTTAGCAAAGGAGAAACCTGGGATTGCTGTCCAGAGGCTGGGATTCTCGCTGCCAGGGGTAAAAGGGAACTTTTACAAGAAGAACAAGGGCTGAGATACAAATATTACCAGCAGATAAAATGAGTGTTCAGTGCAGTCCTTGAGTCTTGCAGTCGTTGCTTCACGTCTCATTTTTACAGTGTATTCACGTGGGAAGTTATATTTTTTATCAGGTGGAGAAGGACAGGGTAGCTTATTAGGTGATTGGAACAGTCGTATCTTCTTTTCTCTGTTGTTAGGGATGGGAAAATGGGGAAGAAAGAGGAAAGAAAGACATGTCTGTTTTAAAACAAACCACCTGAGGTTGACCTGTAAAATTTGTTCTCAAAGCATAAAATGGACTCCTGTTACATTTCCCCACTGTCAATTTCTAACCTCCATTTCTATGGAAATATGTGTGACAGCATCCCCTGGCTGCATCCTCCTGAAAATGGATGATGAAGGGTCCTTATAATGGAAGGTTTTGCCTACTATTGTTATGTTTCCTTCTGGGCTTCTACCAGTAGGAAAGGAGCCTTATTTCCACACTTGTTGGGGACCTAAAGGAAGCACACTCATGTAGAGCCATTAATATTTGTCTGGTTTGTTGCATATACTGTTTTAATCTAATTTTTTTTCTGTGATGGTCATATTTGCCATTCTCACCTTGAAGTTCCAGAAAAGTCCTCCCATTCACTGTTTTATAGGAGCTATTTTAAGCCTGCTTCTCCTACCACCTGTATTTGATGAAGAACAATTTGTAACACCTTATCTCACTGCAAATGTGTCTTTGATGTCATGTAGCCATCATTTTTTAAAGCCATTCATCTTTTCCGTTTTTTCCTATAGTTTAGGATGTAAGCAGCTTCTATTGGCTATCCTATGTTTTGCTTACTTATTGGGTTACTTTTGAAATGACAGATTTTTTTTTGTCAGTTTGTTCTTGGAGGGGAGTCCGTGACTTGTCTTTAGCTCTTTTAAGACGGCTTTATTTATTTCTGTGGCTTTTTCTTTTCTGGTGGCATAAATCTCAATCCATGGATAGAATTTGTCTACCAGTATAAGCAAAATTTGAAGTTTCCCATGGCATGGGACATTTGGGTTAAATCTCTTTACCAATCATAGAAAGTCTGCATTTCTACAACATTTTGGTTTTTTTTTTTTTAAATGGTAGGATGCCCTTAGATTGTTTTGTGTGCATAGGACATAGGAAACAGTTTTTAAATTTTTTTTAATTTAATCTTTTAATTTTATTTCTTTTAGTTACACATGACAATAGAATGAATTTTGGCATACCACATATATACATGTAGTACAATCTTCCTTTTGAGGAGGCTCACCAAATAGGACATAGTTTTGAATCATCTATGAATACTCTGTTGGAAACATGGTCCTTGCATGAGGGAGTTGATGACATTTACCAAGGAATCTCTCCCATAGTATTCTTTCTTGTAGGTTGTAAGTGTTTTACCAAAGGCAAGACAGTGCATCAGGCAAAAGGATCAGCCCATGGAAATTTTGCCTTCACTTGGTACTGTTATCCTAGAAGTCAGAATTCTACTCTGTGGCCTATTTCTCACCTTCATCAGTACAAGGAGGTTTGTATTGGTCAAATTCAAGCTGAGACATTAGAGCCCCTGTAAACATTTTTTTTAAAATATGGTCCTTTTGACTACCTATTAGCAGCCTTATTTTCCCTGGCTACATAAGTGTTCATCTTCTTATGAGTGAGACAGCATATGATTGTCAACTAGAGAAGTTTGTGGTTTGGCCACAACCTTAATCAATGTTGATATTCTAGAGGCATGTTTAGTGTACTTGTTTTCAAACGGGAGGAGCCTCCCCCTTCTTTTCAAAGAGCTGCATGTACTATCATGGGAATATTTTGACTTAACATAAACTTTTACCTTTTTTCCCTTTGGAAAATCTGAGAGCTCTTATCAGAGCAGTTTGGCTTTATGGGCTGATGTTTCCAGTGGCAGTCTTGGATTCCAATATCTATTGTTTTATTACCACCCTGTATCCAGTTATCCCCTGGCCATTATCCACAAAGTTGCTCCTGTCAGTGAAAAGGTCCCAGTCCAGCTTTTGGTAGGCTAATCACTAAGACTTGGTGAGGAGCTAATATAGTAATGGATTTTCCTAGAATGAATTTATCAGCTTTGTAATAAATCCTAAGTGGCAATCACCCCTGATAAGCAGCCATCTTTTTGCTGTTTGATTAAGCTATTTTGACAAATGAGTTGCTGGTCATGGTATGTCTCCTAATGTCTGTAAAAGAATTCCAGGGCTATCCCTTGTTTCCTATGCACCTTTTCACTGACAGGAGCAAGGCATTTGGCACTGTGAGGTGAATATCCTGGACATTATTATTTATAGCTCCCAAGTCTTATACATTTCAATACTAATCAGTGTGAGGTTTATTAACAACCAGGATTGGAGTATCATAGGGGATCTGACAAAGCTGATTTCTTTTTTAAAAAATTTGTCTTAAAAGAGGCTGGATCCTCTTAAATGGGGTAGTTTCTTGCTGTGGCAGGTTATTCCCTCCATCTTGATTGGGATAGTATTGATCTGCCTTCCTTGGGTTCTATTAGCCCATATGACCTTAATTTTTTTTTTAACAAACCTTCAGCAAAGTGGGATCAGTTTCTTTTTTGTGATTGGCAAGTGAAAGCTGGAACTGGAGTGTGTTATCCAGTGTCACTTGCAAATGGAGTCACTGCTTTTGGGGTGAGAAGGTTTTTTTTTTTTTTTTTTAAGAGAGGGAGAGAGAGAGAGAGAGAGAGAGAGAGAGAGAGAGAGAGAGAGAGAGAGAGAGAATTTTTAATATTTTTATTTTTTAGTTTTCGGTGGACACAACATCTTTGTTTGTATGTGGTGCTGAGGATCGAACCCGGGCTGCAGGCATGCCAGGCGAGCGTACTACCGCTTGAGCCACATCCCCAGCCCTGTGAGAAGGTTTTTGAGCATTTGATTTCCACAATAAATTTCATCCCAGGAGAGGGATTGGACAACTTTGTATAAGCAAAACTTATGCCTCAAATTCTGTTCTCCCAGCTTGCATTCAAAGGGTTGGAGCTGTGGATGCTACTGAGCCTGATTTGTCACTCCTATCATGACCTTAGTGATGTACTTCAATTGAATCCCTACTGTCAATTGTATGTTGGGCTCCTTTGGGGACATTTGGCTCATCTCATAGGCACTGCTTTTTGCAGCCTCCTCAGTGCCCAGGCTCACCTCCAAGGGTACTTTGTCACCCTTTCCCAGGAATTGCAAAGCCTGATGAAAGAGACTACAGTTTTTGAGCTCTTTCCTTCATTTTATTTTCCTCTTGTTGCAGATGCACATCCTGTGCACTCATACCAATGGGTGCTAACATTGCATGAATTGCTTCACCTCAGTAATGGGTGTCCCATGGCCAAAATGGGATGTCCTGTCAGATTTCAAAGGAAGGTCATTTTTGTCCCTGGGTTATAATATAGCAGTGTCAAGAAGAGGGGACTTGCTGAGTGCTTTTCAGCCAGTGGGCACTTCCCTGTGTGCAAAGAAGGAATGTACAAGTTGGAAGTGATACCAGACCAGGGAGCACAGGATTAAGTATAAAAGAAAAAGGATTTAAATCATTCTCAACTTTTAATTCTGGTGTCCTGCTGGTTTAACACACCAGAGGGGTGACTTTTTTTACATCATTAATTAATTTCTGGATGTTCAAACTTCTTATCATATAACTGCATAAATGCGACCACATACAAATTTCTTCTATTTATCTTCTGATCTGTCAACTCCAATTATGAGATTGTATAATTCAGAATACCATCCAATGGTTAGAGTATTCTACAGTGAATCACCATCTTTTTCTGAATCATATGCTTAGAGTTATGCAGGACCCATTCGGCCAAGATCTACTGGCAAGGGTTGATATGGAATAGCCTATGTTTTGAAGAGCCAGCAACAGATAAAAACAAAGCAAAACACACACACACACACACATGCACAAGCATGGGCATGTGCACATACACACAGAGCTAGAGGGAATTCCCAATCCAAGACTGACTGACAGATGGAACACATAGACCAGGTGGTGGGAAATCCCCTAGGCTTTCTATTTCCACTTAACCATGATTTCTATACTAGTGGCGCCACAAATATTTCCATAAGGAAGAACCAGATGTTCTCATGAAGGTAAAGCAGGAGTTCCCATGAAGGAGAATAAGCAGTGTAGAATTGAGGGTCTCAGCATGCACATTGGGAGACTTGACCAAGCTATTGACTTTACTAAATTTAGCTTTCTTTTTCTCAAATTAGACCAAATAGTGGTGTGAATCATACACACTTGACGAGAGAAAGCAGGAATTCCATGAAACAAAAGCAGCCTCAGCAGAAATGTCCCTCAGTCTTTTCTCTTTTTGCAGAGTAACACCTCTCTCAAAGTGGTCTAACTTGAGGCAAACTCACCCCATCTCCAATGCCTCCAGGGGTTGACTGTTATCAGCCAGCCTACATCTTCACCATGGAAGGGGTACTTTTTAGAGTGCCAGATCTGCCCAGGAAGACTAGAGTGGTGAACTACACTTGGGCTCACTTTGGACACCAATTTTATACCAAAATCTTGGTCCTTTTTCTCCATTGACAATCCATTAATGAAGACAAAGTTTTGAGAAAAAAAGTAAAAACTTTTATTGACTTTCTCACACAGGGGAAATGGGACTACTATCCCAGAGACTATGATTCCCCCTGTGGTTGTGATTTAGTGTAAACACAGCACTTTTAAAAGAGGAACTCAAAAACTGATATCTACATGTTATCTGTAGATGTAATTAATTAGTGTCTATAAGGTGTCTTCAACAGAGTCATCACTCCATTTCCCAGGTTTACATTTTTTTATTCATGTGGGCAAGTGATATTTTAGGGGAAAATGAAGTACATGATAGCCTAGGAAAGGAAAAAAAAATGTTAGTCTCGTTTTCTACTGCTGTTAAAGAGGAAGAAAGGAGGAGGAAAAAGGAGAAAGAAAAAAAGTCAGTTATAAAATAAGCCACCTATTTGCACTCAAAGCACAAAGTGAACCAAGATTACATTTTCATTCATTATATAGTTTATTCATAGAGCTATTATGGTGACCGCATGTTTTTTATACATTCCATAGCACAGAAATTTGAAGTAATTATTGAATGGAAACTGCTGTTTTGGGGATATTTGGAAGGTCTAGCTGGCTCCTCTCAAACTTTATGGCCCTGGTGGCTTTTTGAAATGAGTATGGAATACAAACTGATAATTCAGAGTGTTCTTTTTTATTGATCTTTTTTTAAAAAAATAAATGCATTATAATTCTTATTACATGCATACTCCACAAATTTTCATATCTCTGGTTGTATATAAAGTATGTTGACACTAATTCATGTCTTCATACATGTGCTTTGGATGATGATGTCTATCACAATCCATCATCCTTGCTAATTCCCTTGCCCCTCCCATCTCCTCCCACCACTCCGACCTATCTAAAATTCATCTATTCCTCCCATGCTACCCCTGCCTACCCCACTATGAGTCAGCCTCTTTATATCAGAGAAAACATTTGGCATTTGTTTTTTGGGGATTGACTAACTTCACTTAGCATTATCTTCTCCAACACCAACCATTTAACTGCAAATTGCCATGACTGTATTCTCTTTTATTGCTGAATAACATTGCTGTATATATGCCACATTTTTAAATCCATTCATCCACTGAAGGGCATCTAGGTTGGCTCCACATTTTAGCTATTGTGAATTGTGTTGCTATAAACATTGATGTGGCTGTGTCCCTGTGGTATGCTGTTTTTAAGTCCTTTGGGTAATAATCTGAGGAGAGGGATAGCTGGGTCAAATGGTGGTTCCATTCCCAGATTTCCAAGGAATCTCCATACTGCTTTCCATATTGGCTGCACCAATTTGCAGTACTACCATCAATGTATGAGTATACATTTTTTCCCACATCCTCACCAACCCTTATTGTTCTTTGTCTTCATAACAGCTGCCATTCCAAATGGAATGAGATGATATCTTAGAGTAGTTTTGATTTGTATTTCTCTAATTGCTAGATATGATGAGCATTTTTTCATATATTTGTTGATTGATTGTATATCCTCTTCTGAGACGTGTCTGTTCAGGTCCTTGACCCATTTGTTGATTAGGTTATTTGGTTTTTTTTGATGCTTAGCTTTTTGAGTTCTTTATATTTCCTAGAGAATTGTGCTCTATCTGATGTGTAAGGGGTAAAAATTTGCTCCCAAGATGTAGGCTCTCTGTCCACCTCACAGATTGTTTATTTTGCTGAGAAGAAACTTTTTAGTTTGATTTATTGATTTATTGATTCTTGGTTTTAATTCTTGTGCTATAGAAGTCTTATTAAGAAAGTTGGCGCCGAACCCACTTGATAAAGATTAGGGCCTACTTTTTCTTCTATTAGACACAGAGTCTCTGGTTTAATTCCTAGGTCCTTGAACCATTTTGAGTTAAGTTTTGTGCATGGTGAGAGATAGGGTTTTAATTTCATTTTGTTGCATATGGATTTCCAGTTTTCCCAGCATCATTTGTTGAAGAGGCTATCTTTTCTCCAGTGCATGTTTTTGGCACCTTTGTCTATTATAAGATAATTGTAATTTTGTTAGTTAGTCTCTGTGTCCTCCATTCTGTACCATTGGTCTACTAGTCTGTTTTGGTGCCAATACCATGCTGTTTTTGTTACTATTTCTCTGTAATATAGCTTAAAGTTCAGTATAGTGATGCCACCTGCTTCATTCTTCATATTAAGGATTGTTTTAGCTATTCTGGGTCTCTTATTTTCTCAGATGAACTTCATGATTGCTTTTTCTATTTCTATGAGGAATGTCATTGGGGTTTTGATTGGCATTGCATTAAATCTGTATAGTGCATTTGGCAGCATGGTCATTTTCATAATATTAGTTCTGCCTGTCCAAGAGTAAGGTAGATATTTCGATCTTCTGAAGTCTTCTTTGATTTCTCTCTTTAGGGTTCTGTAGTTTTCATTGTATAGATCCTTCACCTCTTTCTTTGATTCCCAAGTATCTTATTTTTTTTGACGTTATTGTGAATGGGGTAGCTTTCTTCATTTTCTTCTCAGAGTATTTGTCATACTCTTTGTCAGAAATGCCTTTAAATTATGGGTTTTGATTTTATATCTTGCTACTTTGCTGAATTTATTTACTAGTTCTAGAAGTTTTCTGGTGGAGTTTTTGGGTCTTCTACATATAGAATCATATTTTCAGCAAATAGTGGTAATTTAAGTTCTTATTTTCATATACATACCCCTTTAATTTCATTTGTCTGCCTAATCCTCTGACCAGTTTTTCAAGAACTATGTTGAATAGAAGTGATGTAACAGGGCATCCCTGTATTGTTTCAGTTTTTAGAGGAAATGCCTTCAATTTTTCCCCATTTAGAATGATGTTGGCCTGAGCCTTCTCATAGATGCCTTAAGATGTTGAGATATGTTTCTATTATCCCTAGTTTTTGTAGTGTTTTGAACATAAAGGGGTGCTGTGTTATGTCGAATGCTTTTTCTGCATCTATTGAGATTATTCTTATCTTTAAGTCTATTGATGTGATCAATTACATTGATTCATTTCCGTATGTTGAACCTACCTTGAATGTCTGGTATGAATTCCACATGATCATGGTGCACAATCTTTTTGATATGTTTTTGTATTTGATTTGCCAGAATTTTATTGAGAATTTTTGCATCTATGTTCATTAGAGATATTGGTCTGAAGTTTTCTTTTTTTGATGTGTCTTTGCCTGGTTTTGGAATCAAAATCAAGGTGATATTGGCCCCATAGAATGAGTTTGGAAATGCTACCTCTTTTTCTATTTCCTGAGATAAATTGAAGAGTATTGGTATTAATTCTTCTTCAAAGGTCTTGTAGAACTCTGCTGCGTATCCATCGGGTACTGAGCTTTCCTTGGTTGGTTAGCTTCAATGGTGTCTTCTATTTCCCTACTTGATATTGGTCTGTTTAAATTGTGTATATCTTCCTAACTCAATATGGGCAAATTGTATGATTTAAGAAATTTGTTGATGCCTTCAATGTCTTCTATTTTATTTGAGTATAAGGTTTCAAAATAATTTCTAATTATCCTCTGTATTTCTGAAGTGTCTGTTGTTATATTACCTTTTTCATCACACATGCTGTTAATTAGAGTTCTCTCTCTTCTTATCTTCATTATTGTGGCTAAGGGTCAACCAGTTTTATTTCTTTTTTAAAAGAACCAACTTTTTGTTTTGTCAAATTTTTCAATTGTTTTTTTTTGTTGTTTTGATTTCATTAATTTCAGCTCTAATTTAAATTATTTCTTACCTTCTGCTTTTGCTGCTTATTTTTTTCTTTTTCTAGGGCTTTGATATTTAGTGTGAGGTCATTTATTTGTTGACTTTTTCATCTTTTAAGGAATAACTCCATGCAATGAATTTTCCTCTTAGTACTATTTTCATAGTGTCCCAGAGATTTCAATTTGTTGTGTCTATGATCTCATTAACCTCTAGAATTTTTTAATCTCCTCCTTGATGTCTCCTGCAACCCTTTTTTTATTTAGTAGCATGTTGTTTAGTCTCCAGGTGGTGGAGAAAATTTTATTTTTTATTTTGTCATTTGTTTACAATTTCATTCCATTATGAACTGATAAAATGCATGGTAGTATCTCTACTTTTTTGTATTTGCTAAGAGTTGCTTTTTGACATATTATATGGTCTATTTTAGAGAAGGATACATGTGCTGCTGGGAAGAAAGTGTATCCACTTGATGCAGGTTGAAATAGTCTATATATGTCAGTTAAGTCTAAGTTATTGATTGTATTATTGAATTCTATTGTTTCTTTATTCAACTTTTGTTTAAAAGATCTATACAGTGGTGAGAGAGGTGTGTTAAAGTCACCCAAGATTATTATATTGTGGTCCATTTGACTCTTTAACTTGAGAAGAATTTGTTTGATGAACATAGCTGCACCATTGTTTTGGGGCATATGTATTTATGATTGTTATTTCTTGTTGGTGTATGGTTCCCTTGAGCAGTATGTAATGTCCATCTTTATCCCTTTTGATTAACTTTAGCTTGAAGTATACTTTATTTGATATAAGGATGGAGACCCCTGCTTGTTCCACAGTCCATGTGAGTGGTATGATTATTTCCAACCTTTTACCTCCACTCTCTGTATGTCTTTTCCTATCAGATGAGTCTCCAGTAGGCAGCATATAGCTGGGTCTTTTTGTAAAATTCAATCTGCTAGCCTGTGTCTTTTGATTGGTGAGTTTAAGCCATTAATATTCAGGGTTATTATTGGGACATGGATTGCATTTCCAGCCATATTTGTTTATTTTTGTTATTTAATTTGACTTGATTTTATTCTTTGCTTAGTTTTTCCTTTAGGGTACTACCTCCCTCTGTTGATTTTAATTATTGTTTTTTGTTTCATCTTCATGGAATATTATCCTGAAGATATTTTGTAGTGCTGGGTTTCTAGTTATAAATTCTTTTTTGTTTATCATGGAATATTTTTATTTTATCTTCAAATCTAAAGCTTAATTTTGCTAGATACAAATTCTTGGTTGGCACCCATTATCTTTCAGAGCTTGATATATATGTTTTTCCAGGATCTTCTAGCTTTCAGGGTGCATTTGAAAAATCTCCTGTTATTCTAATTGGCTTTCCCCTATGTGTAACCTGATTCCTTTCTCTCTTGACTTTTAAAATTCTCTTCTTATTCTGTATGTTGTGCATTTTTATTATAATGTGACTTGGTGTGGATGTGTTGTGATTTTGTACATTTAGCACCCTATAGGCTTCTTGAATTTGGATTTTCAATTCATTCTTCATGTTTGGAAAATTTTGTGATATTATTTCATTTAATAGATTATTCATTCCTTTGGTTTGGACCTCTATGCCTTCCTCTATCCCAATAACTCTTAAATTTGGTCTCTTTATGCTATTCCATATTTCTTGAATGTTCTACTCATGGTTTCTTACCATTACTGCTGTGTGGTCTATGTTCTTTTCAAGAATATATATTTTATCTTCATTGTCTGATGTCCTATCTTCTAAGTGGTCTACTCTGTTGGTGATGCTTTCATTTGAACTTTTAATTTTGATTATTGTTTCTTTCATTTCAAGGATTTCTGTTTGTATGTTTATTAGTTTGTTTGTTTGTTTTTAAAATCTCTATCTCCCTGTGAGATGATCTTTTGCTTCTTGGATTTGTTTATGTCATTTCTTGTCATAGTGACCTTTCACTGTTTGTATTTGCTTATATCTTTCTCGAGTTCACAGGAAATTTTAACTATGTATATTGTGAACTCTTTTTTTTTGTCATTTTTTCTGATGTGGCTATCAATGATTCCAATAATGTGGTGTCTTGATTTCTTTGTGGTATTTTCTTCCCTTATCTTTTCATGTTGCTCATGTGTCTTCCTTTCCAGTGCTGTGGGTCTGGGGTTTTATTACTCTATAGGTTTTTAGTGCTCTTGTAGGGTTCCAAGTCCTCTCCTTTGTGGGGAAGAACAATATTAACTGATCCCAATGTCCACAATACATCACCTATGAATAATTAATTTGTTGTTACTAAGACATTTACAGTTTAGTCTCAATGTACAGAAATGTTTGATTCAATTATTATCTAAAATATAATCAGTAGTTTTGTAAAAAGGTTTACAGTTTCTGACAGTGGACAGTGAAATGGGGGTGAGGAGTGAGACAATATGCTGAGGGGGAAAGATGTGAGGGTATAGTGTTAGTGTATCTTAGGAAATGTGAAAGAGAAATCTAATGAAGAGTGTTACTAGCAAGATAATAGACAGGAAGTAATTTAGGGCAGACAAGTACATGGGAAGACAGTAGAGTACATAAAACAAACACACATTTGCATTTAGAGAAATACTGGATTTTCAAATAATTAAATTTGGAGGGAGAAAGAAAAATGAAAGAAGAAAAAAGAAACAAAGGAGGGCATATACCACACCTCTATTATATTATTTAAATGTTCAGTCCTCAAAATCCTATTTCATGAAAAGTTCTTGGTTTCATGTTGTCTATGTGAGGGCCAGAGACTAGAGGGATAGGAGAGAAAGAGAGAAAAAAATATTCAAAAGAAGAAACCATGGTTGTTGCTAGTTTTAGAGATTTATTTCTTTTCTCTTTCTCTTCTCATCCAATAGGTGTGGCTGTCTGTTTTTAGCTGGTGTCTCTGCCCTCAGGATGGTGTAGGTAACCAGGATGGGAGGACTAATCTCAGTGTAGGACATCTGGAAGTGAAGAATGCCACCTGTCAGTCTCTGCAGGGAGGCTGCACCTCTTGGCTCTCTTTTTGGGACCACTTGTCTTACATGAGTGCCCACTATATTGTCTCCCTCTCTTTCCTGGAGATTTCCCAGTCCCTGGTCTCTCTTGTTAGGCTCCAAACTTTAGTCCCATCCCCTCTCTCCCATTTAGCAATTACCACCTGCAGGACCTCTCACAGCCAGGCTCACACAAGGTTAGCAGCACCCTGGTAGCACTGCACACCTGCCCAATTGGGAGCTGTTTTTGTTTTGAGTGGTCACTGTGCCAAGATCGCCGCTGGAGGTGGGTGGGGGGAGTTGGATACCTGGTACCTGGGAAGATGGAGATCTGATCTGAGAGCTGAGAACTGCCACCACCAAATATGCTGAGAAAGGTTATCCAAGATGGAGTTGGTCTGCTTCCAGCGCTGGGGAGTCTAGTGGGGGTGGAGGGAGCCAGGCGATGTTGATGTGCTATGGATAGGTAGTCGCCAAGTGACCTGCGTCGGAGTGGAGTGCAGTCTGGAATCCTGCAGATGTGCTGATAGGTGATTCTGCTAAGCTGCTTGAGAGCCATGTGTGAGCTAGCACTGTGGGCTTTGGGTTTCCTGCACCAGGGTTCCGGAGTCCTGCTCCAACGCTGAAGGTTTGAGCCCTGCACAGGGGTCACAGCACTGGTGATTTCTGCAAAAATCCCTGCATAGGGGTCCTCTTACACTCTCTGAGATGCAGTATTCTAACTAGGTGAGACCTGGGTTACAGAGCGACACAGGATGCTGCCTGCCTCTGGCCGGCCATCTTGAGATCACCAGAGTGTTCTTTTCAGAAAATGAAATGGTGGTGCAACTGATTCCAGGTAGTATAGTAGTTAATATGCAGGTTTATTAAGGTAAACCTGTTGCTGTCTCCAAACATGTAAACATAAACAGAGTTGATATAGGATGATGAAAACTTACTAAATATGGAGTCAATGCAAATACAGGCTAAGTTTGTTAACATTAATATTTTAAAGACATTGACCAATATGTTTTATTTCTTTTTCCCAAGATATGTTTGTTCACAAGGTTGCTAAAAAGATATGTAACTCCATTTTGTAATTTTAATGTCAATGATAAAATTTTAATAATTAACTTTAAAAATTAACCAGTTTGTTAGCAATATCAATTTAAAACAATACTACTGAAAAAATAAAAATAATTCAGAAAGATGTTATTCCAAAAATTAAATTATAAATCTTGTTAATTAAAAATATTATATTTATGTCTGTAATATTGCTTAATTTTTTTTCTTACCTGATTGTATAAATGTGAATGCTCACTTCTTTTTCAGAAAAACATACAGGTTCATGAACCTCTTTGCTCCTGATCCTAGACTTTATGCAGGAGTTCATTTAGGAAAAAACATTTTATTTTAACATAAGATATATCACAGTACACACATATGCAAACTATTTCTGCATTTATTCTCATTAAGCACTCATGAAACATTTGAAATGAGTCGAAATCTGATGTCAAAAGTAAAATACAAGCCAGAGTGGGAAAAAAAAAAAAACATGATTTGAAATGACAGGAGCACATACAAGGCTTTTGCACTTCATAAAATTTCATCATGGAGGCCATAATAGAAGGGAATGATCAGTCACACTGTTCAGTTACAATAAAGGGGAAAACATTCTGACTTTTCAGAGAAGCTTTCCCTTATGTTTACTTTTGAGGGAAATAAATAAATAATTAAAAATGACAGTTGATGCTAAACTAACCTCTCATTTTTCCAGGTGCTAAAGAAACAACAGGACCTGCCTCCTTCCTTTATTTGACTCCCTCTTTTAAAACAAGTTTTACAAAGAATTAATGAAAGGTTATCAACAGTGATGATAGATCAACTTCAATATTGAATGTGCCATTCTCATTAAAAATATTTGTTAAAACACTATGCTTTTTCAACAGTAGTTGCCAATTATAATATATATATATATATATATATATATATATATATATATATATATATATATATATATATATAATTATATTGTCCTCATTTTCAGGCTGTAATATTTTGCCTTTAACTGATATGTATGCTCAATTAATTTGATATTGTGTTTGATATTATGTAATGTTAAACAAGTATATTTCCTCAAATATGTATGGTTTCTTTTGTTTGAAAATATTTAAAATCCTTTCTTGTATTATTTTGAAATATACAGTATATAGTCATTATCTACAGTTATACTACTGAGCAATAGCAAGGAGAGGATATTTTTTTGTGGTGATGGCAATGGTCTATATCCTGGTGTTGGGACACACATGACTACATTTTTTGAGAGTCTGAAAAGCTCACTTAAAGAGGGCAAATTTCACTATTTACAATTCTATTTACTATTGTCATGTTTGCAATAAACAAGACAAAAACACAATAACTAATATTAGGCTGAACCATGAGCAGCATTGGCAGAGAATGCACTGCCAAAACACACTTTCTCTTTTTTATTAATAACTTATTAATTTCCATGAATCATGAAATTCTCAAAGATTCTTTGCTATCTCACCTGAGTACTATTGTCACTGCTGGAAGGATCAGGATGTCCAGGTTATGTGAGGAGAAGGTGGGGTAGAGACCCTGTGGTCCAAGAATCTCCAGGCTTCCAGAGTCAAGACTGAATTCCTAAGTAGGCATCTTACCCTTTCATGGCCTTTGCTGATCTCTCTAGCCTCATATACTATTGCCTCTGCCTAAAGGATAAACTCTATCATGATGAGCTGCATTCATTTCCTAACATCTGTTTCAGTTTAATGACTTTTTTATATTCCTTATGACACCATCTTTCTGTCCTTCTCCTCCTCCCATTAACTTGGTCTGTCTCCTATAGGAAGTATAGACTCTCCCTCCACATAGGTATTATTCTCCAACAGAAATGGAACTGTATCTCAAGCTCTCTGTTATTAAATGCATATGAGCTTGTAGTTATTAAGATGGGAAGGATATTCCCAGCTAGAAGGATACCCTACATTGAAACAGAAGAATCATATTTTCTGTGATCTCAGAATATTAATATATTGAGTTCTTAGGTGGTATTATTTAGCATTTGTCCATATCTTTAAAAAACAAATATTATCTGCAAGTCTAAATATTATAACAACGCTAACTATTCTCCATTTTTGCATATTCTCTTTTTAAATTTTATATGTGATTTAGTACTTCTACTGTTACTGAGGGGAAAAAGACAAATAAATCCTTTAGTTTTACTTGCTTTTGACTTAAAAATCTCCAATTTTGGAGGTCACACTGTTGGGCAATATGTATTAGTCTTCCACTAGCTTTGCTTTGATAAGTCCTCTAATATTTAGTTTATGATGGTAATAGTTGCCTGAGTTAGTCTTCAGGAACCCCAAGGACAATTTGCTGAAAATCTGGCTTTTTCCTTGGATCTACACATCTGATGGGTGACTGGAGTGAGATGAAAATATTTTACATTGGTGTCTTCATATTATCTCTTTCTCTCCTTTGTTACTATAACCCTTGCAACAGATTCTACTCAGCTCTGCATGTAAATATGTTGAGGATTTGAGAAATGTATGGCTCAAAAGTAAAATATGGAGTTACATTGGCATAGGCTTGCCTAGTCTTTCTCTTTCCCCACTTCAGGGTTGAAAACACCTACCACCCACCAAATGTAGAAACTCCAGACCATGAATTAAGTGACATGAGGCTGAAGATCTCTGTCTATTCCCAGAAAAGATATGAATAATCCTTTCTTTTATCAGTCTATCTATTTCTCTCATTTTTCCTATTCTATATATGTAGCCCCTCCACCCTGTAGTTGTGAAGCTGATTTGTGAAGCTCCATTCTTTGGTCACTGGATGAGGTCTTTCTTCATCCCCAAAACTCATCTGTAGGACAAATGTTTCTCCATGGGATGAGCTTCCAAGCCTAAGTTAAGGAACACTACCAGAATTGAGAGTCCTCAAAGGAGTTCTGTAAGTCTACTTCTTAACATGTTTCCTAGGTAGTTCTTGCTAGTAATTATAATAGCTGTGCCTTTGATTTAATTTTTCTTTTAATATAAATAATTGAGAATAAGGTATGCAGAGATCTAAAAAATGAAAAAATAGTGAACATTACAATTTTTATGCTTTTATGATAGCTATCATCTGCTGGCAAATTCAATTTTCAAGTGCAAGTATAATTTTTTAAAAAAATATTTTTGAAGTGAATTCAAAAGGAGATACTTTTTAAAATATCACTGTTTTATTTACTTAAAATATAAGAAATAAGTAGGAGCAAAAAGAAAAGGCAAAAAATTCTGCCTTATGACCTGGACTTGGAGAATATTTTAATGCTAAATTATTAAAGTTGTAATGCACATACTGGAACAAATGTTTAGGGATCTTTGTGACTATTATACAAGAGCCTTGTGGTATTCCTGGAAGGGTTATAGTTACTGATACTGTTCTTGTTTTTATTTCATTAGCTGCCCCATGATATTGGATACTGGGTAGCTATGTATAAGGGTACAAAACTCGCTTCAGGAATAAAAATAATAGGTTTTTAAAAAATATATTTTTACTTGTAATTGGACACAATATCTTTATTTATTTTTATGTGATGCTGAGAATCAAACCCAGTGCAAGGTGGGCGCTCTAGCAATTATCTACAGCCCTAGCCTCAGTTTTTGTTTTCAAAAACTAAATTCTATTTATAGATCAGGTTTAAATTTTTGAGATCCACTTTATTAGTTTTGCTTGAGATGAATGAATATAGCTAATAGGACAGGTCTAGAAAAACAGAATTATTTTCTTTCAGACAATTGGCACACTTACTAATTTTACAACTCTGTTATTTTCAAACTGAAGTATATAGCACTTTTGTTAACAATACTGCAGGTTACTATGTTCCCTGAATGTAGAATCAGGTAAGAATACTCTTAAGAGAAGAAAGCTTTTATTCTTATGCTGTCATTCAAGGGAGGCAGCAGGTGGGAATGAAATTCTTAGGACATCTCCCTAAGAGAAAGACATGCACATCTTTTATAGCATCTAAGTGGCAGACATGGTCTTGGTCTTTCTGATGTCATCACAAATATTATCTGCAAGTCTAAATATTATAACAAAGCTAAATATTCCCCATTGAATGGTCTTAGTTTCTTCTGTGATTTACTTCATTGTGAGACTTCATGGGTGATGTGTCTCATTTTTATCTTAGATCTCTGACATGGGGTATGATTTTTTACTATGCCATTAAAGTAAATTTTATTATAGGATATTTTAGTGAGTAGTTTGCACATGACTTTACCTCCTGTACTTAGGGAAATTTTTGAACATCTCATTAGAAGAACGTAAAATATTAATATTTGTCCCTGGGTTTGAGTGATAAATGGCTTAACAGCTACTTTTCACAATCTCATTTTTCCTGATATATTTGTTTACCCCATAGTCTTGAGAACTGACTAAAATGAATCCATTTCTTACTCTTTTCTTTTTTAGTATTTTACTATTTTTCAGACATATATTTAGTACCATAGTTTGGGCTTGTTTTGAAACTCAAGAATCAATTTGTTTTAAGATATAGCAAATATATGTATCATTTATGGTGTTCCAAAATTGCTTTTATTTTTAAGTGATCCAGTGATGAGAAATACAAAATAAAGAGAATAAATAGGGATTCAAATGTATTCTACCAAATTCTGAGCAGCTTACTTTGATCTAGCAGATGCTGCCTATTTTTGGTTTCCTCATATTCCCAGATTATAACACTACAGGAATCTCAAAACTTTGTGTTTCCAAGGTTCCTCGTCTTTTCTCACCTGCAAGTCCAAATTTTGTTTCTTTATCTGAGAAACTGCTGAGATTTTTTGCTCAAGTATTTTAAGGGCTTCAAGAAAACTCCTATGGCATTTTTTTTCATATTGTTCCCGAATGTTACCTCCTATGTGTAAAGGTTTCATGTGCAAAGACCTGGAGAGGAAAGTGTACAGGGTAATGGGATTGATCCAGGGCTGTTCCCTTCTTGCTGATATTTTGGTTCCTCAAGTCCTGGGTTCTTTGATTGCTTTCATGAAAACTGTTCACATTACAGATTCCAGAAGTTGGATCCTTGTCCCTTATGCTGATCCATTAATGAGGACAAGGTTTTGAGAAAAAGGAAAATGAAGTTTTATTGCTTTGCTAGCAAAAGAGAATATACAGTGGAGTCCTGACCAGAGGCTGTGATTCTAAATGCCAAGGGGAAAAGTGGACTTTTAAAGAAGGAATGCAGGGAGATTTAAATAGTAGACCAGAGGAAGGGTGCATTTCTAGTTGCTTCATGACTTGAGATCCAAGCAACAAGTGTATTATTTCTTAGCAGGGTGGGTGAAAGAGGTATTTCACTAAAACTCAATATTTAACAGTCAGATTATCTTGGAGACTTAGAAATGTGGGTACATTAAACAAAGAAGAATGAATACACTAGAGCCAAGCTGGTTGCTGCAGCAGTGGCAGCCATGGTAGTGGTGTGGTTCAACACAGAAGAGGGAGAACACAGACATAAACACAATGGACAGATTAGTATGAAAGAACATGAGATCAGGAAAGCAGCCTGATGGATCCAGAGGCTGCATTGTTCACTGGTGCTTGAAAAGTGCTCTGTTTCTCAACTGGCTGCAGAGAGCAGAGGCAGAGCCAACTTGAGGGGCCACACTGAAGCTGCTGTCTCAGAGCCAGGAGATCATAGCCCCACTCTCCAGCAAGCACCTATTGTGTGACCTAAGGTGTACCTACCAGAATGGGAAAGAAACAGGCACAGAGAAGATTGTGTCCAGGGGGATTCAATTCATAGAACTGAAGGGGAGCCAACTTGCTTCTTCTTTGAGTGTGGCATATCATATGACTAGCTGAAGTGACATGAGAATCTGAACAAGGGGCTGTGAGTACATTCAATGACTAAGCCTGGGAAGTCTATGTTCTTGGGCAACATAAATTGTGGAGGATTGGCTCCCATGTCCCATGAGTAGAATTATTGAGAGTTTTTTTGTGATTCAAACTTTCAACAGACATCCACAACTTCTAGAACCTGTTCTCTTAGAGCAATATCTCTTTTGCATTCTCTGTTCACTTCTTAAAATTGTAAACTCTTTTCTGCCTTTCTATCACATTTTCTTTTCTCTTAATTAACAATATTGTTACCATCTTGAGAACTAATTGGTTTATGTAACTCCTGCCCCCCACCATAGTTTTTATCCACATGTTGTTTGCTTTAATTCCAGATATAGTTCATGAGTACTTATTGTTTTTGTTGTTGGCAATTTCTGAACTCACCATTTCTGTGGGGTTTTTTTTGTGTGTGGCAATTAATATTGTAAATGTCATAGTAAGAACCAGGAATTTATTTTAATGCTATATATTTTTTACATTGGTCATTGCTATTGTTTGTTTCCCCCTATTCTGTGAGGTGCTGGTAACTTACAGAGATGCTACAGTTTTACAGTGAAAAAACTCTGCTGCTGAAGTGAATGCAAACAAAAAACAGATTACCTTGCTTCACAAAAAAAATTAATGACACTCAATCTTCAGCTATACTTTAATGCAAAGAATAGAAAAAACACAACCAAATAGTTACCAGACCCCAAGTAGAAATGGTGAGCCCTGGAGCCCCAGATCCCATCTATGGACATTCACTGTAAAAACAAAACAGAAAGAATTAACACAAATGCTATGGATACTACACTTATAAGGGAGGTTCAATCTAGGTCACTCTAGAAAACTTTGGCAAGTGAAGACTGGCTTACAAAGGCCTACAGAGAAGAATGGGAGAGAAGTCCCTCTCAACATATGCATAAAACCCAACACGTTAGCATGTGCTAGATAAGCACTCTACTGCTGAGCCACAACCCCAGGAATACAAGAAATACAAAAACCAAGCTAAACAACACCTGCTAAAGTTCATAATTCACCAGCAAGTGACCCTAAATATAAATATATTGATGTGCATGAAATATCAGATGAGAAATTCAAGAGGATCATTATAAAAATTATCACCTACTTCCAAGAAAACACAGAAAAAACAATTGAATGAAATAAAGAAGTCAATACAGGATATAAATGAGAAATTCAATAAGAAGATAGAAATATTGAAAAAAAACCAAACAGAAATCTTGGAAATGAAAGACACAGTAAATCAAATAAAATGTGTAGTTGAGACTGCATAATAAAGTAGACCATGCTGAAGACAGAATCTCAGAGCTGGAAGAAAAAGTGGCCAGCCTTGAACATTCAATAACATTATAGAAAAGGAAATAAATACCAATGGTCACAATCTACAAAAATTATGGGACAACATTAAGAGAAGTTTAAGAATCATTGCAATTGAGGAGTGCTGTGAGATGCAAGCTAATGGAATGGATAACCTCTTAATGGAAATAATAGCAGACAAAAATTTTCAAACTTAAGAAAAAAATGGACATCAAGATACTGGAGGTATTCAGAAAACCTAATAAACAAAATCAGAAAAGAACCTCTCCATTACACATAATAATTGAAATGCCTCAAATACAGAAAAAAAAAACTGAATTTTAAGAGCTTTAAGAGAAAAATGTTAGGTCATATTTAGGGACCATCCCATCAAAATCACTTCCAATTTCTCAGTCCAAAATCCAGGAGTGCTTGAGTTCCAAGTCCTGAAAGAAAATGTCTGTCAAACAAGACTGCTCCATCCTGAAGAGCTATCTTTAAAGTCAAAGATAAAATATAAACTTCCAAGGTAAACAGAAACTAAAGGAATTCATGACTACTAAACCAGCTCTACAGAACTTGCTGAAGAAAATGCAGTTCACAGAAGACATAAAAAGCAAACATCAGGACTCATAAAAGAACACATTTCATTTGAATAGTAGCTAAGCAAATGAGAAACAGGACCAGACTAAACCTGATAAATAAATTGAAATGACAGAAATTATAAACATGTCTAAAATAACATTGAATATAAATGGTCTCAATTCTCTAAGTAAAAGACATATGTTGGCAAAATGAATTTAAAAACAAGATCCAATTATAAGTTGCTTGCCAGTGATGCATCTTACAGAAAAAGAAAGGCATAGGCTGAAAGTGAAAAGATGGAAATACCATGTGAATTTAGTCCAAAACCAAAGGGAAATAGCTACTTTTACATCTGAGAAAGTACTTTGGTTTTATGCCAAAATTAATCAGAAGATTCAAGGAAAGTCACTTCATATTGGTAAGAGAACAACCCAACAAGAAGACACAATGATAATAAATATTTATGCCTCAAATGTGAATGCAACTAATTGCATAAAGGAGACATTGTTCAAAATAAATCCTGGTATGATAATACTGGGCAATTTCAACACCACCCCTCACTATTAGAAATGTCATCCAGAAGTAAATTTGATAGTCTCTATGGAATTGAAAAATATTATAAATCAAATGTATCTAACAGATTATCTACAGAATATTTCATTCACCAATAGCTGAACACACATTTTTCTTGGTGGCTCATTAAACCTTCTCCAAAGTAGACCATATTTTAGGCCACAAAGCAAATCTTATCAAATATCAAAATCTGATATAATTCTTTATATCTTATCATATCATAATGGACTGAAATTAGAAATCAACATGACTAAACCCAACAGAAACTATATAAGTATATAGAGATTAAATAATACACTTTAGAATGATGAATGAATGATACCAGAAATCAAGGAAAAATTTTTAAAATTATTACATTCAAATAAGAATAGTGATACAACATACCAGAATGTATGGGACATGATGAAGGCAGTTATAAGAGGAAATTTTATAGCTATGAGGGCCTACAAAAGAGATCAGAAAGATTCCAAATAAACAACCTAATAATGCATCTCAAGGCCCTTAAAAAAGAATATATCAATTCCAAAACCACTAGAAAGTAGGAAATAATTAAGATCACACCAACAGACTAATAGTCATCAAGAATACAAATAATAATAAATGCTAGAGGGGATTTGGAGAAAAAGGGACACTTTTACCATGGTGATTCTAAATTAATACAACCACTATGGAAATTAGTATGGAGGTTCCTCAAAAGACTAGGCATGAAACCACCATATGAACCAGCTACCATTTCTCCATATTTATCCTGAATAATTAAAGTCATCTTATTACAGTAATACATTCATACTATGTTTACAGCAACATAATTTACAATAGCCAAACTGGAACCAGTCTATGTGTCCATCAAGGGACAAATGAAGAAAATGTGGTATATATACACAATGGGATTTTATTGTACTATAGGTAAAAGTAAAATTATACCATTCTCAGAAAAATGGATGAAATGAGAACATTATGTTAAGTGAGAGAAGTTAAACTCTTTAATTTCTCAGCCGGCTCATAGCCTCCATATGGTTAACTGCTCCCTCACTGTGCAGGACTCAGCGAGAGCTAGTCATTGTTATCATGGGCAATACAGTCACTGTAGAATCTTGCTCTGTAAAAGGACCCAGACTTCCCAAGGTCTTCATCCCAAAGAATTCCTTCTTCCACAACACTTCCTCTACTCTTCTAATATTGATACTACTCAAAATGCTGTATAGATTTTTTTTTATAAAGAACTTTAGTCACCAAATAAGTTGAAGACCTCTATTAGATGCAAAATATTTTTCTAAGCAACACAAGAAATACAAAATATTATACAGGTATCACATTGATAAATTTAAATTATTCACTGACACTGTACCATCTTCCTATCAAAATAAAATCTATAGCTTTATAATTAGAGTTTTAAATGCCCCTGATTAGCTATTATGCATCATTTCTTTTCTGGTACAGGAGGGGAGGCCACATCCAAACCTGAGCTTCCAGGACCCATGCGAGTTTCAGCAATGACCAAGTCAAGGCAGAGACCAAGGCAATGAGGATTCCTTTTCTTTGGCAATTTTTTTCCTTTCTTTCCAATTTGATGTAATAGAGAGCAGATGTGAAGACTAATATTTCCAGAGAGCCAAAGTGAAATCAGAGTCTGGTGACAGCCTTAGTGTGTACGCCCAAGGAAAGGAAGTGGCATCTGTGTGTTATTATCTCTCTATGGTTGATTCTGGCACTGCACTTGTCAACTACTTCCATTTCCAGAAACTTAGAAATCAGTATAGAGAAATGAAATAACTGCATGATGATGGTCATCCTAAAAAAGTCTGGGGGAGAAGTGAAAGACATTCTATACATAGACATTTTCATAAATGTCAATTGCTTGCCTGTCTTTATCCCCTCCTGCTCCTCACCAGAATAATTAGCAAAAGCTCAATAATAACTGCAATAGATTGCCATTCATTTCTAATAATTCATAATTTAATGTGATAATTTTGCAGCAAAAGTTGTTAAATACAAAGACTGGGAACATGCAAATGGTCATTTTCAGGAGAGTTTATCCTCAAATATGATGACAAAATACAGATGTTAAGAGATTATATCATTGTTTGTGAAAATATATGTGCAGGTAATCCATTTGTATGGTGTTTGGGTGTTGTTGACATGATATCCAAAGTGGACTCCAATCCCATTTGCCTTATTCTTTATTTTTCTTCCTTTTTTCTTTTTAAGTAGTACTGCTCATTAAAAATGTGTATTATTTATTTTGTTCATTTTATTAAATGCACGCTCTGCAGACAATAGTGCCTTGGCACATACCTAGATGGCACTATGGACCTGGTACCTGAGTATCCATCCATCAAGCACTTGATTGCACTTTTGCACATCCACTATTGCACTTGATTGCTAATAGCTGGGGAATCATCTGAGTGTGGGAAACACTTAGGGAAACAAGTCAACATTTGATAGCTAGGGTCTTGGTGATGAAATATGTAGCTCTGATCATTCTTATAATGGCTACAGATGTTGGAAAAACTAAATGCTTTTTCAGGAAATGCCCCAAAATTGGGATGAAGTTGGATGAACTTTAGTAAAAGGGAAGTGACAGATCCTCTTGATCATGTAGCATCAATTGCTGAAAAGCTAGAGAAACAATGCCTTCCAGCTTAAGGGATGATTTTATAACTGATTTTTCATCCGCAAACATGAACTCATTTTCCCTCTTGCACCAGTCCTAGACTGTCCCAGGTGTTTTTGATTGACAGTTCTTCACACTCCAGTAAGCAGCTATACATGGTTCAATGCAGTTGGCAGGTAAATAAATGACTGCTGGATTTAGAGTCAGTTGATTTGGCTAAGAATTTCAGCTTTGCTCTATTCTGAATTTTTGCCTCTGTGATTCATGATTGTAGGTTTTGGTGTCTTGAGATATTGAACAGCTATTAACTCTCCTGAGCTTGAATTCTTTTTTTATTCCTAGAAAATGAGAATAATATCTAGGACTTTTGTGAAGCCCATATTTTTAAAAAAATGTGTATACACTTGCACACCATAGAATGCAATGAAAATATGACATTTATATCACATTTTCTTTTAGTCTCCAATGGAGACAGTCCACTTGGAAGGGGGAACTCATTTTCTCTAACTGAAATGAATTCTGCAGGACACAGCTACCATATAAAATAGACAATGAAAATAGAAGAGAATATTAAAATATAGCAAATAGAGGACATGCATTCTGCTATTTATCTCACAATTAGAACACAATTCTGCTATTTATCTCTTGTCTTATTCCCTGAGTTTCTATGTTTTTCATAAAATAAGTCACAACAAAGTATTTTTAAACACAGTGCATCAAAAATCAGAATGTGAACTAACCAAAGTTGACCTCAAAATGTGTTTTAAACTTCAAAACAGCTAATGGATACTATTTTATTCTTGATATTGTTGAAAAGCATAGGTTTAAATATTAAACACAAATACTGAGTATTCTGGAAGCAAATATATATATATATATATATATATATATATATATATATATATATATATATATAAAGAAAAGAAAATTTCCAGACTAAAAAAAAGGATAAGAAAATTAAAAAGTAACAGGAAAGAATAAGAACAGGATGAAAAAATAATATGATAGAAATTGGACAACAGCATGAAATTCGAGTGAATTAAACGCTTGATAGATGACAATGTTTAAAATAATTTGTTAAAAAATAAAAATGTATCTATAGAATATTTATAAAAATCCCATTCAAAGAAAAGTTAAAAATAAAGGAATTAGAAAAATATGCAGGCTGGTATGTAGCTCAGTGGCAGAGAAGTTGCCTAGTATGCTGGAGACCCTGGATTCTGTCACCAAGAGAAGAAAAAGAAAAAGGGACTAAATGTTTTGAAAAAGTTGTTACATTTGCTGGGTTTGGTAGCTCATGCTTGTAATTCCAGCTACTCTGGAGATCAAGAAAGAAAGATTTTTTTAAGTTTCAGGTGAGCCTATGAAACTTAGTGAGACCCTGCCCCAAAATAAGAAATAAAAATGGCAAAGGATATAGTTCATTCATAGAGCACTTACCTGCATGTGCAAGGCCCAAAATAGTCTCCAGTACTGGGGGAAGAAAAAAGAAAGAAGGTAAGAAAAAGTTTTTAAGTGGTATTAAGGTCATTTCTCAGGAGATAAAATAGTGAATATTTTATTTGATAAAAAGCTAATTTAATAATGATAAATGATATTATATGCAACTATTTAACTATTAAGCATTCTTTGGTACTGAATAGCAGAGCATCAAGATACAAAAACCAGTACCTGCTAATAGTAATAGAAATCTGAAATTGCTAAAATCAGAAAATTTTTATCATTAATATAATGCCAGATGTGACAAATTTCACACTATGAAACTTTAATGCACAAAATTATTTAAAATACTGCATAAAATTATGTTCAGACTGGTGAACAAAGTGCATGTAAGACATAAATCAATGTCATAGTTTTACTTATGTCCCATCTCCAAGAATTCTTATTTATATGTTGTACAAATATATCAAAATCTGTTGCTCAGGCAGCATTTTTTAAATTATAGATTTTGAAAATCAACGAAGGCATTACACATAAAATTAAGTCACTTAGATTTTTTTTCATCTTTCATACATTTGATTCAAGTGACTTATGCATTTCCATTTTTACCCCAAATTCAAATTGCAGAATCACATCTCGGAAGCTAAGCAGGGTCGGGCCTGGTTAGTACTTGGATGGGAGACTTAGATTTTTTTAAACATTTATTTTTTAGTTGTAGGTGGACACACAGCTTTATTTTATTTTATTTTTTATGCAGTGCTGAGGATTGAACCCAGTACCTCACGCATGCTAGGCAAGCACTCTACCTCTGAGCCACAACCCCAGCCCTCACTTAGATTTTTTTTTTAATTTCCTCTTAATTACCCGTGAGCCAAAGAGTAAATCTAAACTGCCATAAAAATGTAACAGTTCCAGACATAAAGATAGTAGAACTGAAAGGTTGTGGTCCAAGATTCCAGGCCATATGCCACAAAGTGAAGTTGCCACTTCTTAGCACAAGAAAACTAACTTCTTTTCTACTTCAGTATTAGAATATATTCTCACAGGATGGGGAGGAGATAAAATAAGGACATATATTTGAAGGTACTATAAACACTTTATACATAGATGCAAAATACCATAAATAAAGAATTATTAGTCTTGAACTGATTTAATTGTCATCAAATTGCAGGAAAAGCTTGTGTATTACTCAATGACAAGTTTTAGCAAGAGAGAACAGGAATGGGAAAGTTCTCAAAAATAAGTGCATGGCAGTACCCTCTCCCTTCTCTCTGTGAGGGCCATGCATGAACCAGTGCAGGCAAGTGGTGAGGCCTTGGGTCCCATACCCAGCAATGTCAATAATAACAATAATCATAATGACATAAATGTAATTAAAAACTAATGTACAAAAATTAGAATAGTGGTGATCTTTGGAAGGAATAACAATTAGGATAATGGGAAAATTTCTGGTAGTGCTCTTTTTAAAACTCTGGGTGGCAGATATGGGGATGTAGCTCAGCGGTAAAATGATTGCCTAGCATTCTCAAGGATTTGATCCCTCAAAAAAAGAGATGCATAAACTTTCTTGGACCAGACTTAGTGGCCTATGCCTGTAAGCTCAGATATTCTGAAGGCCAAGTCAAGAAGATAATAACTTTGAGGCCAGTCAGCAATTTAGTGAGACCTTGTTTCAAAATAAATAAAAAGGGCTAGGAATATATTTCAGTGTTATAGAAACCCTGGGTCCAATCCAAAGTAACATAAAAAATTAAATTTTGTATATATATTTTCTATTAAATAAAAATTTAAATATAAAATTCTATTAAATAATTTCATATATAAATTATATATATCAATTTAATTATATATTTATATATGTATACAATTTTATTTATAAATATAAATTGTGGGTGGCATATATACAGCTGTGTTCACATTGTAAATATACATCAAGGTGTCTGCAAAGATTTTCTACATTTTTGTTTGTATACATATTTACTTCAATAAGAAGTTTACTTAAACCAAAGATCCTTATGACTATAGAAATTGAGCATGGTGAACTCTCAGAATTAACCTTTCAAGATATAATGCAAGGACCAATGTTACATTCTTTACTATTCTGACTCTCCAGGTAAATTATTACTAATGCCTAATCAATGTTTCCCCATTGTATTTATAATAGGGCTAATTAACTAAGATTTCATTCATTTTGTTGATTCTGGGGATTGAACTCAGTGTTACTCTACCACTCAGTTACATCTGCAGCCCTTTTCTATTTTTTAATTTGAAATAGCCTAAATTGCCCAGGCTATACTGGAATCTGTGATCCTCCTGCTTCAGCCTCCTTGTAGCTGGGAATACAGCTGTGCCACTAGAGCTGGTCTACCTGTTAACTTTATAAGCAAATGAATTATTTCTTTATTGGACTCCGGTCTGCCATATAAAGCAAATTATATGAAGTAAAGTGGTCCTGTCGCAGCATCTGGGCTTTTTAACATCCCATTGCTTCCTGACACACACGCATACAGGGACACCACACACCTATGCTGTCCTATTCTGTATTAACATTTTGTTCACTTTTTCTGTAAAAACGGAGTTATTGGTTTGTTCCCTGCATGCTCTGTGACAGTCTTCTTGGTGACCAGGGTTCTCAAGTCCTGGTGTTTGTTGTAATCAGCCAGAACACACTCCGCCTTTTTCCTTCCATTCTTGCCTGGGTTGGAGAGATAGTTGGGGAGGAGACCCTCCAGAAAGGCACCGCCCGTGTTCTGGCCCCAAAGCCAGAGCCTCGCTGGGCTAAGCCTGGTCCCTGAGGTTCGCACAACCAGCAACTCTGAGCGAGCAGCCCTGCTCCTGCTCAGGAGTGGACAGCGGTGAGTGCTCGGCCCCAGGCAAAGGGGCTCATTGGGGTCCTCCCAGAGAAGGGCTCTGCCACGACTGCGGGCTCTGTACAGAGTCCACACAGGTCTTCTCCCAAGAAGGAACCGAGAGACACTAAGCCCTCTCCACTGAGGAAGGCATGATGCTGGAGACAGGAGTCTGTAAGCTACACCCCTGCCATGCATCTGATTTTGATGTCCATAGATTGAGAGAGTGAGGGGTGGTGAAGAACAGATACCATACTCTTAATGACTTGACAGGCTATGAGATGAGGTTCTAGGAATGCATTTACCTTTTTTGGGAAATGAGATTGCTGTCTCATTTTCCCCCTTAGAGATTCTTTTCCCTTACTCTTAAGAGGTTCTGATTTTATGGGGTCCTTAATTGTCTCAGGGAGACATGGGAAAGTGACAGCCAGGCAAGGAGCCTGGGATACTTTTGGAAAGCTCTTCATGCATTCCACAGCACAGATGTTTGAGGTCATTACTAAGTGGAAGCTGCTGCTTCAGGACTATTTGGGCTGACTCCTCTCAACCTTTATGTTGAGGACTATTGACACTCTACCTCTGGGCACATACATCTTAATACTGGAGCCCTTGTTCACCTGAACCTCTTTCAAGCTGAGTGAGGAGGACATTTGTGTGGCAGAAAAGGTAGATGGGTATTGTGTGCACATTTTGTTGGAAAACAGCACACTTCTCAGAAGATATGACTGATTTTATGGTACTGAAGTCCAAAGCCGGAATCCTGAGTAGGAGAGAGTAAAATGTAGAATGAATAAAAACCATGGGGAGCCTTGTCTGACAGGCAAACACCTGGAAGATAGGGACTTAAAAAATGTTAAAACCTCCATAGCCATAATTTTCCCCCAAAGAAAACTATTTCTTTTAAAGATCAGGTTATGCCCTACCTGTTGATCTGAATCCTCCCTATTACCAACCCAATCGCTGTGGCAACCAACATCCTCACAAAGAAAACTTGTTTAATGGCTAGTAAAGAGCAATAAGCCTATTAAGCAGAAAATTCATGCAAAAACCAGGGACTCAATTTGCTTAAACTCCAGCTCCATGAGCACTATGCCAATCTCTCCTCCAGGTGGTACATTCAGTTCCTATGCTGTCAGTCAAAAGTCAGAAGGTGGACCTGGGCAGGACTCTTTGGAAACTTCCCTGAGACTTCCAGTTAAATAGGGCAGGGAGGGTCACATTGTCCATGTAATCTCTAAAAGAACCTACTCTCTCCTTTTCTCTTTCCCTACCCCTTCTAATAAACGCATACCTGTTACTCTGAGCAAAATGTTTGAAATTGTTCTGGTGTATTTGCAAGAATTGGGGTGAAAAGGAGCCTCATAGCTGCCTCAGATGTAAAGCAGGCCTTGTTGGTTATAACATGGTCATCTCCTCCAGAAACCAAATAGAAAGAGCAATAGTGAAAAGCAGGAAAGTAACTTTAGTTAGCATAGCTATATAAGAATACAAAGGGGACCAGCATTTCTGGTCCTGTCTTCAGGAGTACTGATGTGAGCTCCTAGATTATAGACAAGTTATGTATAGTTCACTTGTCTTGATCAAACTGCAGTCTAATTGATCAGTATTTGAACCATCTGGCTGATCATTATTGAAGATTGCTTAGACTGTCCTTGTCTGGAGTAAGTGCTCTTGCCTGCTAGGGTACTTTCTTCTCATCAGGGGAGGTTTATTGATCAGATCTGTTGTTCCCAAAATCCTAGGGACTTGTCCAGAGAAAGTGTTCATCCTGTTTTGAGTTGTCCATTGTACATTTGTAAACACAAGTGAAGGGTCTAAGTCCTTGTTACATCTGAAGCCTCTGGCAGTTTCGCTTGAAAATGAGTATGAAATACAAACTGGCAATTCATAGTGGTTTTTCATAAAATGAGGTGGTGATGCAATTGATTTCAGTTCTTGTAGTGTTTTGTGGGTGAGTTTGTTAAGATAAATGTGGCAGTTGTCTCCAAATATGTAAAGATAAGCAGTTGATATGTTATTGATAAAATCTTACTGAGCATGGGAGTTGCTACAAGTAGAGAAGTTTGTTGACATTAATATTTTGAATGTATTGACCACTATATTGTCTTTTTTTATTCCAAGGACATAATGTTTGTTTACAATATTGAGCAGTTTGCTAAAGAAGCATTGGACTCTTTTTTGTAATTTTTCTGTGGACAGATGAGTTTTAACAATTAACTTTAAAAAAAATTAACTGAGTTACTACAATGCACATGAAAAATATTGAAAAAAATTCAAGCAATATAGAAAACTATAATGCCAAAAATTAGATTTAAATATATATATACACACATATATATATATATATATATATATATATATATATATATATATATATAATCTCTGTAATGTTGCCTCTAAGCATTTTCTCACATAATTGTAGAAATGTGAAAATCAAAAACATACAGATTCTTATTAACAGATGTTTATCAGGCATCCTTGTTCCAGGTTCTGGCCATTATGTAGGAATTCCCTTAGGAAACATTATATATATATATATATATATATATATATATATATATATATATATATGTGTGTGTGTGTGTGTGTGTGTGTGTGTGTGTGTGTGTATTCCTACAGGAAACTAAAATTTGTTCTTTAAAAATTTTATTGATGCCCAGCTCACTTCAAGATATGAAACACAGGTTGACAATGTAGATGATTTTGGCTACATGGTTATTTTGTTTTCAATATGGTTTGTTGGTGGAAAATTCACATATCATACAGCTCATCTACTTAAAGTGTACAACACTGTGGTTAGTAATATATTTAGAATTGTGCAAGCAGCACATTCCATCAACCTTTCTCATTAAGACCCATACTTTGAGCAGTTATTCCCCATTCACTGGTAGGCTGAGAAGGGTGGTGGATATCTAATTTTGAGCTACATAGTTGTCTCATTTATAGAGATCAACAGCATCATTTTGGCAGTTAGAAGTGTACAGCTGTTAAAATCGGGGTGAGGTTATGGACAGAGCAAATTTTCTACTCCACTTTATGTTCTTATCCTGATCTCAATGAATAAGTTTATTTTCAGAGGAAGAGTGAAGGAAATTTTGTTAGGTCAAAGATCCTGCTTAATGAGTTCCTGCACTTTGTTGATCACTAGCTTAATCCCTTGGATTTCTGACTGGAAAGACCTTGTTACACTTAGGGCAGAGACTGGCAAGAAATGACTTTTTAGACCAAGATTGCATTTGGAAATTAATCTACATAATGGGAAGGATGAGAGGGAAATGTCTAGAAAGTTGCAATCCCTTGTATCTCCCAAGAAGCCAATGGAGGCAAGTGACTTACAAAGGAAGAAAAAAGATTAGCTGGTTGTCATGATGCACACTTGTCATCCCAGCTACTCAGAAGACTGAGGTAGGAAAATTACAAGACAAAGCCAGCTTGGGTAAGTTATTGAGACTTGCTTCAATATAAAAAGAATGAGAATGAGGGTCAGTGGTAGAATGCTTGCCTAGTATGCACGAAGCCCTGGGTTCATTGCCATTAGTACAAAAAAAATCTACTAAATAAATATACAAACTTACCCTAACTCATTCAGGAGGTCATTTTCTTCTGCTTTCTTGTAACCTAGAGTGAAAAAGAAAAGGGTAAAAAAGTCAGAAGGAACAGGAGAATACACAGAAAGAAGAAGAAAATATTTCACTTTATCTCAACCATCCCATTAATTGGAAAAAAAATCTTTAGTGTCTTTGAAGAGGCTAATATGCATTTGAATTCTTACTGTGTGCAAGTATTTTTTCAGCCATTATCATACTCACATTAAGCTTTTAAGTCAGTGTTTTAGTCCTATTTTCTAGATGAGGAAATTAGAATTCTCAGAATCACTCAGAGCTTCAATAAAGTAGGAGCTGCCAAAATGAACCAATGAATGAAATAAAATAAGAAAGCCAAGAAGCCTTTCCAGATAATTATGTCTGTTCCTTTTTTGTAGATGTGGAAGCTTATTCTCCTGGAGCTACAATTTAGTCATTATGAGTTGATTACATACACAGAGATAAGACTTCACCCAGGAAGGTGTTCTTCAGAATGTGCTTCACAGACCATCAGCTGTGAAAGCAGAGGCTCCCCTATTAATTATATTAGCAATATATGCCTAACATTGATAATTGGTTTATGCCCAGAGATAATTCAAGTGGCTTGAATTTTTCGACAAAAAGCAATTGCTGACCTTTCCAAACACTTTCCACCTAAAAGGGAAGAGAAGCAAACACTTCTGAAAGTTTACAAGACTATAAACTTCCTGCACTAACCCTTCTCTCAGAGTGACAGAGAAATCCCTTTAAGTTTATTGAGCATCATATCATTTTAATTTCAGCTAAACAAATACACCACAGTAACCTGGAAGAGCTATGTTTGATATGTTATTCTTTTAAAAAATGTGCTTTCTGGGATCCAGGTTTCATTGGATTTTATAGATTTTTATTATAAAAAAATGAAGAACAAAAAAGCATGTTAAATCTGACATTATGTTTCTATTAAAAACATTGAAAAAGTTTGTGTATTTATTTTATTTTATTTTGAAGTAATTTTTGACTTACTGAAATGTAGCAAAAATCAGTACAGGGTAACATCCTGTGCAACTATAGTACAATTTTCAAAACTAGTAAATTAGCATTTACCTACTCTAAAATACTATTAATTAACTAACTAAATCAATACTATTAATTAGAATTTAATGCTAGTGGTTACAGAATTTATTTAAATTTTCCTTGTCTTTTCACTATCTTTTTTCTGTCCAGGTTTTAGTTCAGGTTTTCATATTGCAATTAACTTCTAAATATCTAGTTTCCTTCAATTTGTGACAAATCCTCAGCCTTATTTTTCTCATGACCTTAACACTAATGTGGTCAGTTAATTTGTATAATGCATCCCATTTTTATTTGTTTGATGGTTTCTCATGATTTGATTAAGGTTTTGTTTTGGGGGTCAATACCAAAGAAATAAATCATAGTGAATCATATTAGGAGTGTGTGATGTTGTTGTATCTTATTATTGATGATGTTAATCTTGGTGAAGCTGATGTTTGACAGTATCTCAAAGAGTTATCATTATTCCTTTGAGAGATACTCAGGCCACGCACTGTGGCACACACCTGTAATCTCAACAGTTTGGGAAGCTGAGGCAGGAGGATTGTGAGTTCAAAGCTAGCCTTAGCAAAAGTGAGGTGCTAAGCAACTCAGTGAGACCCTGTCTCTAAATAAAATTTAAAATTGAGCTGGGGATGTGGCTCAGTGATCAAGTACTGCTGAGTTCAATCCTCAGTAACAGAGAGAGAGAGAGAGAGAGAGAGAGAGAGAGAGAGAGAGAGAGAGATACCCTGATACGGGGCTGGGGTTATGGCTCAATAGTAGAGCACTTACTTAGTATAAGTGAGGCACTGAGTTTGATTCTCAGCACCACATTAAAAAATAAAAATAAAAAAAAAAAGATATCACGTCCATCTACAACTAAAAATATAGATTAAAATGATACCCTGATAAACTTGGGTTATGCAAATATTATGTTTGTCCTTCAATTTCTATCCACTAATTTTGACATCATCATGTGAAACATGTTGTAACGTGTATAATCTCCAGCAACCTCTGTTTCCTCCCCAGTAAAGAAGAATCCATATAAAGCCTTTATTGGGTTGGGCTCTTGCTGTGGGAATGAGGTTCTCCTCCTGCTGGAGTTTCCTGCAATCCCCACATCCACCTCCATCTTGTGGGACAGGAGAGAGTGCTATAGTCCTAAGGGTGTGTCTGAGAAACCTTGTTCTTTGTTTGCTTTTATAGTTCATGAATGTTATATGTTTGGTGTTGCACTGGGGAGAAATGTATGGTAAGGCTTCTCATGTAGTACATATTATTACTTAGTTTATTTGGTCTCTTGATGCATCCCTACCCCTGATCAAAGTAAGAGTGAGTCTTTAAACATGGTAAGAATATGACCTTCCTTCAAACAGAAATTTCTTTTGCCTCTCAATCTCATTTGAAGTCAAAGCTAAAGTCCTTATTGTGGTCAGTGGTAGGCTCAGCCTGAGCCGTCCTTCTGCTGACCTTATCTCCTATCCTCTTCTTCTCCTCATTCTCAAGGTTGTCTGGCCTCTTTACTATTCCTTAGTATAACACTTGGATTTTCACTGTTGCTCCAGGTGGCTACTCTCAGATGATTGCTCAATGGCTTCATCGGACAGCCCTTCACTGACTATCTGTCTTCTTTTCTTGTTTTCTTGGTTGATATTTTTTCACAGTTAACCTCATTGATGGCTGGGATATATTTTGTTCATTAATGTATCTCGAGTGCATTCAATATAATGTAATATTAGTAAATATTGAATTGACTGTACTGGTAAGAAACAAGTTTGGAGAGGCTAAGCTATTCTCATCAGGTTACATGTTTAGTAAATTTAAAGGACAGGAGGAACTCTAACTCCATATAATGTACCATAGATTAGGACCATTTTATAAGCAGCTTTAGGAAAGGAATATTTCAGTGTGCTCTGTAAAACTGCTGACCAAGTTGTAGATAACATTAAAACAGTAGGGATGAAACACACAGTAATTTTTATTTAGTGTTAGTTACATTAACTATAATTTGACTAAATATTTTCTGAAGTCTGGGTTTTGGTTTTCTATCACAGATTAAAACTAATGTGGGCAAAAGTCTTGTGAGAATATAAAAAGAAAATAGAATAGTCTTATGGAATTTTATGTTCATTTGCATCCATTAAAGAGAGGATTCAGATTGATTTGAAAAATGAAAGGGACAGGAAAGAGATTGGTGGTTCTTGGAGCCTGTTGTTGGAACTGGGGCTTCTATTTCACTTTCCTTCTTTCCTTTGGTTTTAGTTGAAATTTTATTTTTTATTTTTTAAAATTTATATTAATTTCATTTTTAATTAATACACACAAACTTAAAAGTTATACTAGTTGGTTACCATATGACATTTTGATACTTGTCCACATGTACAATGTTTAAATCAGGTTAAACATGATTTGTTTCCTCAAACATTTATAATGTTTTTGGTTAAAAATATTTAACACCTTTTCTTCTACCATTTTGAAATATACAGTTCCATTGACAGAGGGGGAATTTTTTTGTTTACTCTTTGCCATTATCACATTTCTAATATATGTGACTACCATACAACAGCAATAAATATTAGGCTAAACAGTGGATTGAACGCTCTACCAAAGCATACTTTTTCTTCTTTGGTAATGAGTCATTAATTTCCAAGATCCCCTACTGGCTCTTCTGAGTTCCCTGTCAGTTCAGGAAGGATCAGGATGTTCATATTGTGAGAGGAGAGGGTGGGGAAGGAACCTTGTGATCCAGAGCCCTCCAGGCTTCCAGGGTGAAGGTTCCACTCCTGAACAGGCATACTCAGCCTTTATGGCCTTTGCTGATCTCTCTGGCCTAATTTTATTTCTGTCTCTATCTGAAAGCTAAAGTTCAACATGATAAACTACAAGCATTTCCAAACACCTCTTTCAAAGAATGGGAGGTTACTGACAAAGATTTTTCATATGGATTCTGAAAATGGTGGAGCCATGAAGATATTAAGTTTCAAAACTGTATGTGATAGTGTAAGTTCATTGATGCAGCTCTAAAAATAGTTCACATTTTGATGCTCTCTCAAAAGTGAGTCTGCAGGGGATGGGGATGTGGCTCAAGTGGTGGCGCGCTCTCCTGTCATGCATGCGGCCCGGGTTCGATCCTCAGTACCACATACAAACAAAGATGTTGTGTCCGCCGATAACTAAAAAATAAATATTAAAATTCTCTCTCTCTCCCCCTCTCTCACTCTCTCTTTAAAAAAAAAAGTGAGTCTGCAGTAAAGAGTGCCACAGAATGCCTCCCCAAAGTATCTATCTCTCTTTGGTATTTGGATTATTTTAGATTTAAGGCAGGTGAGAGCTGTAGACACTGGTAGAACTCTTATCTCTCTTTATCTAAAAATACAGTACAAATAATCTTTTCCAAAGGATGCTTACATTATATGAAGGAAGTTTCCATTTTTTTTAGGTACATGATATCTTTATTGTGCAAAAAGCAATTCTTCAAATCACAAATTCCATTTCTTCCATAGATTTGGTTTCACATAATAAAATTTTAAGAGCCATTAAAACTGATAGTTTTTTACATATAAAAACAAAAATGCTTCTAAAATCAACAATTAAGAGCAATTCTTCCAACATACATATTCATGACTACTCTTGTATTGTTTCTTGTATTTGAGCAAAGACACAAAGAAGAGAGATCACAAAATTAGAGGAGCCAACCCTATTTCAAACTGTAAAGTCAATTAAAGATTATTGAGACTAACCTCTATATTAGACTCATGAGAAAACTATATTATATCCAGGTGAAGGGACTAGCTCAAAGAAGACAAAGCCAGAGTAAATACACTCTGACATGAAGTTCTATATTCTTTTATATTGTGTCACTGAGAAGCATTTCCTCAAAATTGTGGACGCAAAATACATTATTAAGTTTTTTTTATTGGTTGTTCAAAACATTACAAAGCTCATGACATATCATCTTCCATACATTTGATTCAAGTGGGTTATGAACTCCCATTTTTTACCCCAAATACAAGTTGCAGAATCACATCGATTACACATCCACATTTTTACATAATACCATATTAATGACTGTTGTATTCTGCTACCTTTCCTATCCCCTACTATCTCCCCTCCCCTTCCCTCTCATCTTCCCTCTCTACCCTATCTGCTGTTGTTTAATTCTCTCCCTTGTTTATTTTCCCCTTTCGCCTCACAAACTCTTATATGTAATTTTGTGTAACAATGAGGGTCTCCTTCCATTTCCATACAGTTTCCCTTCTCTCTCCCTCTCTCCCACCCCACTCGTCTCTGTTTAATGTTAATCTTTTCCTCATGCTCTTCTTCCCTGTTCTGATCTTAGTTGCTCTCTTTATATCAAAGAAGACATTTGGCATTTGTTTTTTAAGGATTGGCTAGCTTCACTTAGCATTATCTGCTCTAATGCCCTCCATTTCCCTGCAAAATCCATGATTTTGTCGTTTTTAATGCAGAGTAATACTCCATTGTGTATAGATGCCACAGTTTTTTAATCCTTTCATCTATTGAAGGGCATCTAGGTTGATTCCAAAGTCTAGCTATTGTGAATTGTACTGCTATGATCATTGATGTGGCAGTATCCCTATAGTATGCTCTTTTAAGGTCCTCAGGGAATAGACCGAGAAGGGCGATAGCTGGGTCAAATGGTGGTTCCATTCCCAGCTTTCCCAGGAATCTCCATACTGCTTTCCAGATTGGTCACACCAATTTGCAGTCCCACCAGCAATGTACAAGTGTACCCTTTTCCCCACATCCTCGCCAGCACTTATTGTTACTTGACTTCATAATGGCTGCCAATCTTACTGGAGTGAGATGGTATCTTAGGGTGGTTTTGATTTGCATTTCTCTGACTACTAGAGATGGTGAGCATTTATTCATATACTTATTGATTGATTGTATGTCCTTCTCTGAGAAGTGTCTGTTCAGGTCCTTAGCCCATTTGTTGATAGGGTTGTTTGTTATCTTATTGTTTAATTTTTTGAGTACTTTGTATATTCTGGATATTAGGGCTCTATCTGAAGTGTGAGGAGTAAAAATTTGTTCCCAGGATGTAGGTTCCCTGTTTACCTCTCTTATTGTTTCTCTTGCTGAGAAAAAACTTTTTAGTTTAAGTATGTCCCATTTATTTATTCTTGTATTGAACTCTTGGGCTATGGGCGTCCTATTAAGGAATTTGGAGCCCGACCCCACAATATGTAGATTGGAGCCAACTTTTTTTTCTATCAGGTGCAGAGTCTCTGATTTGATATCTAGCTCCTTGATCCATTTTGAATTAACTTTTGTGCATGGCGAGAGAAAGGGGTTCAGCTTCATTTTGTTGCATATGGATTTCCAGTATTCCCAGCACCATTTGTTGAAGATGCTATCCTTTCTCCATTGCATGCTTTTAGCGCCTTTATCAAATATAAGAAAATTGTAATTTTGTGGATTGGTCTCTGTGTCCTCTATTCTGTACCATTGGTCCACCTGCCTGTTTTGGTACCAGTACCATGCTGTTTTTGTTACTATTGCTCTGTAATATAGTTTGAAATCTGGTATCACTATACCACCTGATTCACACTTCCTGCTTAGAATTGCTTTTGGTATTCTGGGTCTTTTGTTTTTCCATATGATTTTCATGATAGCTTTATCTATTTCCACAAGAAATGCCGTTGGGATTTTGATTGGCATTGTGTTGAACCTGTAGAGAACTTTGGGTAATATTGCCATTTTGATGATGTTGGTTCTGCCTATCCATGAACAGGGTACATTTTTCCATCTTCTAAGATCTTCTTCTATCTCTCTCTTTAGGGTTCTGTAGTTTTCATTGTATAAATCTTTCACCTCTTTTGTTAGGTTGATTCCTAAGTATTTTTTTTTTTTGAGGATATTGTGAATGGGTGGTTTTCCTCATTTCCTTTTCAGAAGTTTTGTTGCTGATATACAGGAATGCCTTTGATTTATGCGTGTTGATTTTATAGCCTGCCACTTTGCTGAATTCATTTATTAGTTCTAGTAGTTTCTTTGTAGACCCTTTTGGATCTTCTAGGTATAGGATCATATCGTCCGCAAATAGTGATATTTTAAGTTCTTCTTTTCCTATTTTTATGCCTTTAATTTCTTTTGTCTGTCTAATTGCTCTGCCTAGTATTTCAAGGACTAAATTAAATAGAAGTGGTGAGAGAGGGCATCCCTGTCTTGTTCCAGATTTCAGCGGGAATGCCTTCAGTTTTTCTCCATTTAGAATGATGCTAGCCTGAGACTTAGCATATATAGCTTTTACAATGTTGAGGTAAGTTCCTGTTATCCCCAGATTTTCTAGTGTTTTGAACATAAAAGAATGCTGTACTTTGTCGAATGGAAGTTTCCATTTCTAAGGAGAGAATTCCTTGTCTAACAAGATGACCCTTAGCAAATCACTGCAAAAATTCTGTCCATACTTACAGGAGAAACTTTTTTCTTCTGTTAATCTATCACATTTGTTCTTATTTTTTCCTTGTTTGCTTGTTTATTTCGCCCAGGGCCTGTTAAGCCTGTACTGTAACACTGAGGTACACTGCATGCAGCCTAGACTCAGTTTAATTTCCAGGACTTCAGATGAAGAATTTTAAGGGGAGAGAGAAAAAGAGTTTTCCTATCCTAAAATAGAATTTAAGGAAACCTAAGGGCGACATATTATTTTATAACAAAAATCAAAAGTAGATGGGGAGGATTGCCATCCAGGAGAATCTTCTTCATTCTTGTCTGTTTTCAGTAAAAGTTCATCCCTCTGAGCCCTTGAACTTGACATGCTTTTTACCACTACCAAGGGCCACCCCTCTAATCCTAGCATTTCTGCCCTATTTCCCAATAGTCTGCTAATGAACCCATGTCTCCAGACTTGATCCCCCTTTCTCCAGTATCATCCACACAACAACTAGTATGTCCTTCTGAACCTTTCCTGATTAAAAGATGTCAAGCTTCTCATTGAGCATGCAGAGCTTTCCTGATAGAGTCCCTTCCTGTCTATCTAAAATCTTGTCATTTTCTCCATGTTTCAGCAGAGACCCACTCACAAAGTAAAGTGACCCCAGGGGTCTTCAACCACCATATCTTGTGATTCCACAAGAAGAATTTAAAATGAATCACAAAAGGTAACAAGAATTTATCAGAAAAAGTGACAATACAGCCATTGAGGATAAGCACCGAAGAAACCTACTCTGAGGGAGGATGATGTAGCCTTTATAGAGTAAGAATTTTCAATGATTTTGGATCCCTTTGTTCTTGTTCTGTTCTCTCATATCCCCTTAAATTATTACCCCTTTGTCTAGCCTTCAGTGAATTCTCTATGTGAGGGTCATGATGACCTAGTCAAAAGGGGTGGCTGCAAAATGGTTTTGGTGCTGACCTGGTGATAAGAGGTAGCTATGATGTGGTCTTGAAGCAATAGTTCCCTTCAGGCTTATAATTATCTATAGTTTGGGTACAGAGGACCTTCTGGTTTCTATTTTCCAGTCTTTTCTAATTTGATAAGTTGCCTATGTTTTTAGTCCTATGACTCCTGGATTTTTTCTAATGCATATGTCTAATATTCTTCCGATTTGTTGGTGCTCTTCATTGCCCTTCACCTGCCACCTGCTTATGATTGTCTAGCCCACCTCACACTCCAGAGCCCTTCTAAAATGGTGTGGGAGAGCCTACAGAACCTCAGTGAATGGACTTATTTTTGTAATTTAAAATCCAAGTTTTACAGTCTTTTTCCTGTTTATTTATATGAAGCAATCATCTAACAGTAACTTGAAGCCTCTAATTCCTTGTGAGAATTGTAATGACTTGTCATTCACATCAATAGATATTTTAAACCATTTTATCCCATCATCTCAGATGTATAACATCTATAAAAACTTAAGTAAGCATATAACATATAATTATATAATACAGCCAAACAATGGTAGTAAGGATATAATCATAATATTTATTAATTTTAGTTACCATAATATATATATAAGATATAGATTATGATTTCCAACCCATTTTAGTGTACCTATGTTTCAATTTTCAATAAAGTTAAAGTGTGGTTTCATTTGTTAGAATACAACAAGAGCAGAGGAGAGGATAATGTACACAGACCCTCTACCCCCAAAAGATGTGACAGGGCCCATAAAATTAGAAAATTTTAAAGAGGCTCTAATTTTTTCCCCCTCAGTCCCTAGGCATTTCCTGGTAATCTGTTTTTGTTTTATTTTTGGTTTTTAGCTATTTTCTCTATCCCAACATCCTACAGTTAATCATCTCATGCTGAAAACGAAAGCTAAAGTACCTTCAAAGGCCTGACCTGGAGCCAGTGTTACAAGAGTCCTAGGACACAGGGTCTGCCTCCAGAGGTCTAGATAGACCAATGTGGGTCACCCTTTGTAATATTCAAGAAAGCAGCGCAGTTTTAAGGGTAGGAAAGGTATTTTAATCAGTGTGGCCATGCCAGGACAAACACATATAGTGGTATAGTAACCAAAGCTCTGTCTTAAAGGGATTGCCAGCAACTTGAAGATTTTATAGAAAAGAGGACCAAAGGCAATGTCTTGGTGGGTTTGTATGACTGGGAGAGGGGATTGCACAGAGTAAAATCATCCTGATCAGGCCATGATGCACTTGGCCGTGATCTCAGACTCATTCTGTGAAGCTCTGGGAAGGCCTGTCATTGATTGTAAGGGGTGACTTAGCGTCTATCATGAGATGACTTTTCCTCTTGTGGGGTAGAATTGATTTTGTTTCAAAATAACTGTTCCCATGTAGTGGGGCAGCATTTTCATGGGCTGATATGCTCTTTGAGTCTCATAACACGGTCCATAAAAAAAGAAATTTTTAAAGAGGTCCTTAATATTTTTAGGTGGGCTTTCAGGGGAACAATTTTGATCCTTTGTGATAAAGATACTTATCAATCAGGCTTTTTGTTCCTGGAATCCAAGGTATCTAGTTGCAAAAAAAAAAAAGTGGCTCAGAGTAAAACAGCTAAAGAGGAAGTAGAGTCAAAGAGACACAAAATGGAGTTAGGTAAACTCAGGGTGAATAAACCTATGGCTTTGAGCATATGTTTTTACTACAGAGTTACAACCCCAGTCTTTTTATTTGTCTTGTAAGAAATTGGTCTTGCTATTTTTTCCAAGCTGGCCTCAAACTCATTACCATTGTGCTTTGGCCTTTTGTGTAGCTGGAACTACAGGTGTGCATCACTATATTGTGTATCACCTTTAATTCTTAAATTTTATTTTTAAAGATTATTATTCTTTTCTTTTTAAAGAGAGAGTGAGAGAGAAGAGAGGAGAGAGGAGAGAGAGAGAGAGAGAGAGAGAGAGAGAATTTTTTGATATTTATTTTTTAGTTATCGGTGGACAGAACATCTTTGTTTGTACGTGGTGCTGAGAATCGAACCCGGGACACACGCATGTCAGGCGAGCGCGCTACCACTTGAGCCACATCCCCAGCGCCAAGATTATTATTCTTTAGTGATTATCTACTTTTAAGTTTATTTTATTAAATATATTCATCAGGTGTTTCAATGTCAATGTTTGATAACTCCAGTCTGGATTACCTATGAGTCGACTTCCATGCTCTCACTTTTGGAATTTTAGGTTTTGTTTTCTGGCATGCCTGGTAATTTTTTATTGATAATTTAAGTTGATGATATCACCTTTGAGAGTATATTTAACATTCTTTTTGTAAATTCTGAGCAGATCACTTTTTTAGGGCAGAGGCTGGTCTATATTGGTTTGCCTATATTCCCAGGACATCTGGGATCTCAAAACCTAGGAATTTCAGGGCTCCTTATCTTTGCTGGCTCACAACTTTTAATTTTGTCTTCCTGGCTGATAGTCTGCTAAAATGTTTGAAATAACAGTGGTTTCAGGAAGACCTCTCTAAAAGTTTCCTTCTACCTGATAGTCCTATATTGCCTCACACATGCATAGTTTGTGTGTTCAAATGCCTGGTGAAGAAAGAGTGAGTGCTGAGCTTGCTCCAGTGTTTTTTCCTCATTTCCAGGATTTTGGTTCCTCAAGTTCTGGCTGCTTTGACTGTTGGCCCCTGTTATTTGGTCTACTTTTCTATTGTTCTCAGGAGAATGATTAGTTTGGAGCAGCTAGTCTACCATAAGCTGAGAGAAAGGAGAATTTTCTCTTCATGGATGACTTTGGTTTTTAAAAATCAAAACTAGGTTTATTACAGTTAACATTTTAAAACTCTTTTACAAGCTTAGCTCACCTTAAGTTCTTACTCTAATTAAAACTCTTTCAGAGTTGTTTCATAAATTGTTTAGTGAAACATTTTAAACATTAATAAACTTAATGTGCAGTGTCTGCCTTAAAGCCTTGAGCTGTTTCACTATTGGTTTGATTTACTTAATCATTTTAATACTTAATTTAAACCTTCTTAAACTTTAATATTCTTGTCCACTAGGAAATGATTAATTTTTTTTGTAAACAATTTGGAATTGTTTTTTTTTTTTGTTTGTTTGTTTTAATCAACTTTCCATCACTGTTACAAAATAATTGAGAAAACCAGCTTAAAGTAGAAAAAGTTTATTATGGCTTTCAAAGATTTAATTCCATTATTGGCTCACTCCATTGCTTCCAGGATATTAAAAGGCATAAACATCACAATGAAAGGGCATGGAAGATGAAAATTTTTAGTCCATGGAATCCAGGAAAGAATAGAGAAGGAACTAGGGGCACGTTGTATCTATCTAGAATTTACCCCTAGTGATCCTCCTTCTCCAATCAGGTCCAATCTCCAAAAGTTTTTACCTCCAATGGCACCATAGACTGATGATTAAGCCTTTAGCACATGGTCTGTATGAGACATATTCTATCCAAACTGTAATACCTTCTTAGCTGATTAAATGTAATAGCAATTAGAGATATGAAGTCTAGAACTATAAATTCAGAGAAGTTTCTCCTGTCCCAGACTGTTTAGTAAACCCCTTTGGTAATAATAATGTTATAAACTATAAAATATAATAAACAGGTGAATAAACAAATAATGTTATAAACTCTGAAATATGATCAATCAATTTAAAAAGGAGATATGTATATGATCATGTGAGATGTTCCAGAACTTAGGTTGTATTGTTATATGGTTTTTCAAGCCAGACAAGACTCTTATCTATTTCCTGTTTCATGAGTTTTGAGTAATTTTCATAGTTTCATTATTAACTTATTAGAAATTCATTTCACATCTAGGTGGAGTGGAAGTATTCAAAGTTGTCTTTCTCCCATTCTAGATTCTAAGGTTGTTCTTATTGTGGTAATATGGCTATTCATTGGAAATTAATCTACTCACTTCAATGCAGTTTAAAATGGACTTCTGTTATCTAACTGAGGTCAGTGATACATGCATGTAAATGCAAATCCTGGTAGTGAGGTGGAGGGGGACTTTACAAGTTCAAGTTTAGCCTCAACAACTTAGCAAGATCTGCCTGAAAATTTTTAAAAAGAAATTTAAAAGTGCTGGGCATGTAGTTAAAGCAACTCTGGGTTAAATCCCCAGTAACAAAAACAAAAGAAACATAAAAGTAGTAGTATGTAGTTTTTTGTAGTGCTTATAAACTCATTTATCTAGACTCTCAACTTACTATTGCTTTTTCCTCTACAGAAAGGCAGAAACTCCAAAGGTCTTCAGCCATTACCAGATTTTTATCCCAGAGTCACAAAGAAATACCAGTTGTGTCCCTAAGATGGTATCCTTTGACCCAAATTTATTTACCCAAGGGACTGTGTTAAGTATTCATAACATCTGCTATCATCAAGAAGAAGTGAATAGCAGCTTTATACTTTGCCACCGAAAAACATTTCAGAGAGAAATACTAACAAATATCAAGTAGGTGAATTAACTTTTCAAAATACTACTTTATTAAATGAATTTCACAGGTTTTACCTATCACCAATAAGCTGCCATAAATATTTATGTTCAAGTCTTTGAAAAGATGTATTAATTCATTCTTTCATTTCCTTTGGCTAAACTTGGACTGAAATGATTGGATCATTCAAGCATAAGTTTAACTTCGAAAGCAACTGGCAACTTGTAAAAATGGTTGTACTAGATGTTTAAACAATTGTTGTGTCAATTAGTTTTTGAAGTAGAAAATAAATGAGAAAGGAGAATTTCTATAGAAGCTACTCCCTACCATTACTACTTAAAGAATTTTGCAACATAACAAAACAACTTAGTTACCTCCAGAATATAAGACAACTATCATAATTAACAGCATTATACTCAAACTGTCAGATTTTTAAAATTTTAGAGCATTTGTATCAGTAAAACATATTTAACTCATGTTACAAACCAAAAAAAGAGAGAGGAGTCTTTAGAACAAATGAAGATTTGAATAAATCCTAACTTCTTGTAGTACCTAATTTTCTTCTAAGCAATTAAAAATATAATAAAATCTGCAGAAAATATAAGATATTGTTTGATAAAATATAAAATCTTTGTTCTTTAAGTCAGTGTGTTTGTAAACTTATGTTAAGAGCAGTTGGATTCCAAGCATAAATGCCTTTTAAAAGTTGCTTTAAATTCCTCTAGAACTTAAGTTTATTAGATTCGACATCAACATAGCACAAAATCCATTTAACTTTTTAAAAAGAAAGTGAAGTTCCTTGTGATAAGAAAAATATTATGTGGGTAGTTTGTTCAGAAAATTTAATTTTTGAAAGTACAGTTAGGATTTATGATAATACTGTAGAAATTCTTATATAGCATTTAGGTTACTGAATGAAGGTATAGACAGACCAATATTAAATTTTTTGAAAATAGTACTAGGATTTGTGGTCAATGAACCACCACAACAAAAACTGTAATTTTTAGCTCATAATATCTTATTATGCCATTCCAGAAACCAGAAGTAGAAAATATGAACAGGTTAACAGACTTTTACACCATTAGTTATTTCCTTGACTTATCTTAGGCCTTGAACAAGCAAAAGTATAGGCTCACTCATGAATTTTTAGATCTATTAAACAATTAGTATTTTAGACAAACCATGAATGTCATCCATACATGTAAGCACTACATAATTTTAAAAGAAAGCAGAACATTTCTGAGGTGTGGAAAGCTTAAGATTTTAGTTCTGGATTTATGTTCTCTTATAAAAATAAAATTATTTTAAAAGATACATTTTTAAGAATTCAAAACACCTCTCATTTAATATACTCATTTTAACAGCTATATTTAGATTACTCATGGATTGCAAGCATAGTTAATATTTTTGAGTTATTTCTGCACCAAAGAGTTCCTAAGAGATTTTTGTTTAGAAAACAGTGAACAATATTCCTCAGATATGTAGATATACATTCTAATTGGTTAGCAAGCCATAAACACAAGTTACTAGATTTTAAAGACATTCTTATAAACAAGTTTAATTTACTTATCACAGATTTACTAAATGCATCTGAAAGGCATTTGTCAATATAAATCAATTTAGTATCTTGCAAACTATGTATAAGCATATAAACATATAGACTTAAATTTAGAATAGTTTTAAAAGCTATATTTTTGACCTGATATTGAAATAAGTCTGTTAAGTCTTAAATTTGCATTTCTAAACTGAGGCTAGGTAGGAAATTTACATCTTAAAAGACTTAGACTAGCAAACTTGAATTGTGAGTTTCCTTTTAAGACACAGGCAGGAAACATCTATAAACCCTTCTTCCTTCCTTTAGTCCATTTTGAGAACTAGAAGTATTGAAGGGTGAAGATGAGTCCTCCTCTACCTGGAAAGAATGTGAGGACTAGAAAGAAACAGTATCTATCAGTTATGGCACAACTGAAGATGAATATCAAGATTGTAAGGTGGTCTGTACTACCTGGGGTAGTATTTGCCTTGGCTGTGGCTGATACACATTTCTCTGAAGTAAACAAGAAGATGCAAAATTGGTGTGGACAAACTCAGAATTTCTGTCTTCTCAAGGATCTGCTTTGCTGTTTTTTTGTTTTGTTTTGTTTTGTTTTGTTTTGTTTAATCTTGCCTGTGAAAATGTGTCTGGTGTTTGCTATTATCAGCAGTTCATTACTAGTACAAACAAGAGTACAACAAATACATTTTGTTGTTCATTTATTAATGTTCATCAACATCATCAAAATGTCCTGTGGTATCACTGACTTCATTCTATACTTGACCACCATCAGAATCATATCTAGATATCATATCAAGATCAATCATATCAAGATCCTCATTTCTCCTTTAAACTAAGGAAAGAACTATTGCTAGCCCAACAGGATCCACTGTCATTAAGAATCCATTTGCTACAATTTTCAGTAACATTTTATCTGTTAAGAAGAAAATGAAGTCTGGGTCAATTCCTATACTATATAGCTGGTGTACTTGTTGACTGTGTAGCCCAGTTAATAAGAATAGCTGAAGAGCTCTTACCATCTATTTCACAAGAACAACAATTTCCTTGTGAAAAATGAAATGATAGAACAGAGCAGATTGGAGCAGATGCATCTCCTTCCAAAAAACCTTCAATACCAGATCTTGCTGTCTCTTTGAATTGGAATCAACACTTTCACTACAAGAAGATAAAGACTTAAGGGCTGGTGTTGTGGCTCAGTGTTAGAGTGCTCACCTAGCATGCATGAGGCACTGGGTTTGATCCTCAACACCACGTAAATTTAAAATGAAAATATTGTGTCTACCTAAAACTTAAGAATAAATATTTCAAAAAATGAAGATGAAGACCTAATCCTTGATGTAGAGCCAGCCATGTTAGACAGAGATGGGCTATATGAAGGTGTACTCTCTGATATAAACAATGGTTTAAGAAGTAAATAAGACCCAGTTTGCCCTCACCAACATGTGAGAACTGATCGCTGATTTTTTTTTCAAATATATCCTGACATATCTGGACATTAGCAATATTTTTCTCCTACTTCTGCATATTTTTATTATTAAGAACTTATAAAATAAGTTTTGGTTTCCTTCCAGAAAAGACTGATTTCATCTTTGTTTTTACTAAAAAATTTCTGACTTTAGCAGTGTCATTCCTTTTCTTGTATTTGTTCTGTTAGGTTTCTTGAGGATAAGAGCAAATAATAACAAAGAAGAGAATCTCCTCAACTAACAATGGACTGAAGCACATATCAATTATCTCACATCTTGAGACCCAATTTTATCGTTCTATCATTAATGGAAATTTAAAGGGGAGCATTCCCTAGGATGGTATTTCAGTGCATTGACAGGACAATAGTAAGACATTTGTGCTTGATAAGACTCCTTACTGGATTTCTAAGAATGTGTCAAACAAATGATGCCCTATCAGACTACTGGAGATAAATCTGAAAGAGAAGCATCTATCAAAAAGCAATATTACAGAAAAGTTTTCAGATGAGTTTTATGAGGAAAAAAATATTGAAAAATCTGGGGCCAAGAGGTTCCAATGTAGAACTCATTCCCAGAAATGCTGATCCATATTGCAGTTACTTTAAATATCATTCCTAAAATGGAAGTTGCACAATCTACCCATTAACAGACATATTGGAATATTCCATCCATCAATGAGCAAATACATTTTCTTCTCAGCAGCACATGGATCATTCTCCAAAATAGACCACATGTTATGTCACAAAGAAAGTCTTACCAAATACAGAAAAAAATAGAGGGCTGGGGTTGTGGCTCAGCGGTAGTGCACTTGCCTAGCACATGCAAAACCATTCTCAGCACCACATAAAAATAAGTAAACAAAATAAAGTTATTATGTCCAACTACAACTAAAAAATAAATATAAAAAATAGAGATACTACCCTGCATTCTATCTGAACATAATGGAATGAAATTAGAAATCAATGATAAAATATTAAAAAGAGAAGCTACTCCAAAACCTAGAGAGGTAAACCATATGCTATTGAATGATGCATGGATAACAGGAGACATTAGGGAGGAGATTTCAAAAAAAAAAAAAAACTTAGAGGTAAATGAGAAGTCCATCACAACTTATCCAAATCTCTGGGACACAATGAAAGCTGTTCTAAGAGTAAAGTTCATTGCATGGAGTTCATTCATTAAAAGAAGAAAATGTCAAAAAATAAATGACCTGACATTACATCTCAAAGCCATAGAAAAGGAAGAACAAAATAACACCCAAAGTAGAAGAAGACAGGAAATAATTAAAATCAGAGCAGAAATCAATGAAACTGAAACTAAAGAAACAATTCAAAAAATTGACAAAACAAAAAGCTTTTTCTTCAAAAACATAAATAAAATTGACAAACCCTTAGCCACTCTAAAAAAAGAAGGATGGAGAAAACTCAAATTACTAAAATTTTGCAATGAAAAAGGAAATATCATGACAGACACTGTTGAAATACAGAAGACAATTAGAAACTATTTTGAAAATTTATATTCCAATAAAATAGAAAAAATTAAAGATTCCCAACAAATTTCTAGAGGCATAGATCAACCCAAGCTGAGTAAAGAAGACATATGCAATTTAAACACATCATTTTTAAGCAAGGAAATAAAAGATGCCATTTACAAATGTACCAACCAAGAAAAACCCAGGACCAGATGGATTCACAGCTAAGTTCTACAAGACCTACAAGGAAGAATTAATGCCAATACTCCTCAAATTATTCCATGAAATAGAAAAGGAGGGAACCCATCCAAACTCATTCTATGTAGCTAGTATCATCCTTATGCCAATATCAGGCAGAAACAAATCAAGGAAAGAAAATTTCAGACCAAAATTCCTGATGAACATTGATGCAAAAATTCTCAATAAAATTTTGGCAAATTGCATACAAAAATATATTAATAAAATATTGCACCATGATCAAGTGGGATTCATTCCAGGGATGCAAGGTTGGTACAACATGCAGAAATCAATAAATATAATTCATCACATCAATAGACTTAAAGAAAAGAATCATAGGATTATATCAATTGATGCAGAGAAAGTATTTGACAAGATACAGCACTCTTTTCTGTTCAAAACACTAGAAAAACTAGGGATAGTAGCAACATACCTCTACACTGTAAAAGATATCTGTGCTAAATCCAGGCCAACATCATTCCAAATGGAGAAAAATTGGAAATAATCTCTCTAAAAACTAGAACAAGAGAGGGATGCCCTCTTTTGCCACTTCTATTTAACATAGTCCTTGAAACCCAGGCCAGAATAATTAGATGAAATAAATTAAAGGGATACAAATAGGAACAGAAGAATTCAAACTATCATTATTTGCTGGCATGATTCTACATTTAGAAGATTCAAAAAATTCCACCAGAAAACTTCTAGGATTAATCAATGAATTCAGCAAAGTAACAGGATATAAAATCAGTATTCATAAATCGAATGCATTTGTATACATCAGTGATGAATCCTCTGAAAGAGAAATTAGGAAAACTTCCCCTTTCACGATAGCCTCAAAATAATAAAAAAAAAAATGAGAATCAACCTAACAAAAGAGGTGAAAGACCTCTACAATGAAATCTACAGAATACTAAAGAAATAAATTGAAAAAGACCTTAGAAGATGGAAAAACCTTCCATGCCACGCTTTTGGATAGGCAAAATTAATATTGTCAAAATGGCCATACTATCCAAGTTGCTATACAGATTCAATGCAATTCCAATTAAAATTTTAACATCATTCCTTATAGATATAGAAAAAACAATCATGAAATTTCTTTGAAAAAATAAGAGAACTAGAATAGTCAGAGAAAACCTTAGCAAGAAGAGTGAAGCAAGAGGCATCACAATACCAGACCCTAAACTATACTACAAAGCTATACAACCAAAATGGCATGGTATTGGCACCAAATTAGACATGCAGACCAATGGTACAGAATAGAAGACAAAGATAAACCCACATAAATACAGTTATCTCATACTAGACAAAGGAATCAAAAACATACATCGGAGAAAAGGTAACCTCTTCAACAAATGGTGCTGGGAGAACTGGAATCCCATATGCAGCAAAATGAAAATAAACCCCTATCTCTCTCCATACACAAAACTCGACACAAACTGGATCAAGGACCTAGGAATTAGTCCAGAGACCCTGTGCCTAACAGAGGAAAAATTAGTTCTAAATCTTCATCACATTGGATTAGGCCTCAGATTCCTCAACAAGACTCCTATCAATCACACAAGAAATAAAATCAAGAATTAATAAAGGGGATGGATTCAAACTAAAAAGCTTTTTCTCAACAAAAGAAACAATCAATAAGGTGGAAAGAGAGCCTATATTTTACTAATTTTTGCTGCACATATTTCATATAGAGCACTATTCTCCGGGATATATAAAGAACTCAAAAAACTTAATACCAAAAAAACAAACAATCTAATGCATAAATGAGGTAAGGAGGTGAACAGACATTTTTCAGAAGAAGATGTACAATGATCAACAATATATGAAAAAAAATGTTCAATATCTCCAGTAATTAGAGAAATGCAAATCAAAACTACTCTAAGATTTCATCTCACAACAGTCAAAAATGCCAATTATTAGGAATATAGACAAAAATAAAAATGTTGGTGAGAATGTAGGGGAAAAGGCACACTTATACACTGCTGGTGGGACTGCAAATTAGTACAACCCATCTGGAAAGCAATATGTGGATTTCTCAGAAAACTTGGAATGGAACCACCATTTGACCAGATATTCCACTCCTTGATCTGCATCCAAAGCACTTAAAAACAGCATACAACAGTGACGGAGCCACATCAATGTTTATAGCAACACAATTCACAATAGCTAAATTGTGGAACCAAACTAGATGCCCTCAGTAGATGAATGGATAAAGAAACTGTGGTATATATACACAATGGAATATTACTCAACATTAAAACAGAATACAATTATGGCATTTGCAGGTAAATGGATGGAGTTGGAGAATATCATGCTAAGCGAATAAGCCAATCACACACACACACAAAAAAAAAAAGCCTAATGTTTTCTCTGATAAGTGGATGTTGAACCATAAAGGGGATGGAGGAGGCATGGAGAAAATGGAGGAACAGTGCTTAGGCAAAGGGGAGGGAGCGTGGGGCATGTGCATTCGGATAGGAAAGATGGTAGAAATAGATGGACATCATTACATCATTACCCTAGGTACACATATAACTGCGTGTATGGAGTGAGGCTACATTGTGTACAACCACGGAAATGAAAAGTTGTGCTGAAAATGTGTACAATGAATCAAATGTATTCTGCTGTCATATATACCTAACTAATTTAAATTAATTAATTACAAAAAGGCAGGGGGATAAAGACTTCACATAGAAGAAATAAACATATATAATTATATTATATGTATATATAAACATATATAATTTATATCTATGTACACATATATATGTATATATACACAATATAAATTATATGTATACATATAATTTATATATATGTATAATTTAAGTACACTGAATTAAAAATAAAGTGAATTCACTAAGGGAGGGAGAACCTGAGTTCAAATAGAGTAATTATTGATTAATTTAGTCCATTCCCCTTTTTGACAAGAGATTTATCTGATGTCTGAAGCAAGGACTACCCTTGGTAAATGTTTTAGGTGATCAAAATCTGCTACTTTTAGGTGTTCCTTCACCCCTTTCACCAATAGGAAAGAGAATCTATCTTACATTTCACCAAAATAGCTTTTAAACATCTTCCAAAACAAAACTGAAAAAACAAACACTTGATCAAACTGTCAAGATTGTTGGAAGATTTTTATGTCTTCTGAATTGTGTTTTACTGATCAGTATCCCCAAAAAGCAAATGTTCATTTAAGCCTCAAGCAGCTATGTTCCACATGGCTCACTCTACCACAGACACAAGATAGTCAGTTCCACAAAATGACCACAATTGGTGGAGAAAATCCTCAGTGTGTACCTTAATGGAACAACAAACATGGCCTGCTGACGTTTTTTTTTTTATTATTGGTTGTTCAAAACATTACAAAGCTCTTGACATATCATATTTCATACATTTGATCCAAGTGGGTTATGAACTCCCATTTTTACCCCAAATACAGATTGCAGAATCACATCGGTTACACATCCATGTTTTTACATATTGCCATACAAGTGACTGTTGTATTCTGCTACCTTTCCTATCCTCTACTATCCCCGCTCCCCTCCCCTCCCATCTTCTCTCTCTACCCCATCTACTGTAATTCATTTCTCTCCTTGTTTTATTCCCATTCCCTTCACAACCTTTTATATGCAATTTTGTATAACAATGAGGATCTCCTTCCATTTCCATGCAATTTCCCTTTTCTCTCCCTTTTCCTCCCACCTCATGTCTCTGTTTAATGTTAATCTTTTCCTCCTGCTCTTCCTCCCTGCTCTGTTCTTAGTTGCTCTCATTATATCAAAGAAGACATTTGGCTTTTGTTTTTTAGGGATTGGCTAGCTTCACTTAGCATAATCTGCTCTAGTGCCATCCATTTCCCTGCAAATTCCATGATTTTGTCATATTTTAGTGCAGAGTAATACTCCATTGTGTATAAATGCCACATTTTTTTAAAATCCATTCATCTATTGAAGGGCATCTGGGTTGGTTCCACAGTCTAGTTATTGTGAATTGTGCTGCTATGAACATCGATGTGGCAGTATCCCTGGAGTACACTCTTTTATGGTCTTCAGGGAATAGTCCGAGAAGGGCAATAGCTGGGTCAAATGGTGGTTCCATTCCCAGCTTTCCCAGGAATCTCCATACTGCTTTCCAAATGGCCGCACCAATTTGCAGTCCCACCAGCAATGTACAAGTGTACCCTTTTCCCCACATCCTCGCCAGCACTTGTTGTTGTTTGACTTCCTAATGGCTGCCAATCTTACTGGAGTGAGATGGTATCTTAGGGTGGTTTTGATTTGCATTTCTCTGACTGCTAGAGATGGTGGGCATTTTTTCATGTACTTGCTAATGTTTTTAATAACTTTTTTCTTCACCAGTGAAGTAATTTTTGAAAGTTGAGGCTGCAGTAAGAAAGAATGGAATACATTTCCCTTTAAATATATATCAGCAGATGCAGGACCCTTCTAGAATTTTCCTACAATGGCTTTGGCTGGGTGTGAGAGCATCTTATCTCTGATAAGATGCAAAGTGCCTACTATGTGAGGCTACATTTACCTTGCTTGACTTTTTAAGCTAGTAGATACTGACTTCATACACTATTTTTCTGTTCAAAGCTCCAATTGTGTTTATGGCTGAATGGTGTGTATCTTAACAAAGAGGAGGCCATTATCTTGCATTTTCCAAGGCTTTTAAAAGTACAGCCACTTTTTTTAAAAAAAAGGAAATCTTACAATTCCTCCAATTTTTACAGTTAAAAAGACATCAAGGATTAGGATTAATAAATACTTATTAATACATAGTTTAGGCATACATGAGAAAAGTTGTTGCAGTATTTCTTTTTTTATTTATTTTTATTTGTTCTTTTTAGATATACATGACGGTAGACTCTATTTTGACATATTATACATAAGTGGAATATAAATCCCCATTGTGTGGTTGTATATGATGTGGAGATTCACTGGCATGTATTCATATATGGAGATAGAAAATTTATGTCAGAGTCATACCATTATCTTTTCTCCTCGTATTTCTCCTGCTTTCACTTCATTTCCCTTTGTCTAATTCAATTAACATCTATCCCTCTTCCTCCTTATTGTATGTTAGCACCCACAGTTGTCTTCTGTGATGCTAAGGTTCAGTGTCAAAACAAATCAAACTTGGGGACCTATAAAATTCTTTGTCTTAACGCATTTATGATCAGTTTGTGTTTGAATAATTTGGGATACATAGTCTTTATTTGAGTTAGTATTGAAAAACATGAAAAAGTTCTCTGGTAGTGAAGCCTTAGTACATAATAAGCTTTTCCTGGTCATTTCAGAAGAAGATAATAGGTATCTATTAATAAAGAGGATTCATCAAGTGTTGTATAGAAACGCACCTTGAAAGCTTATCTAGTCATTAATATGTTTTACTTTGGGAGGGGAAAGCTCACAAAAACAACGATAGATTTTCTTTTCATTATATCTGAATCCATGTTTATGGAATTCTCATTTCCTTCTTTTGATTTTTCAGTGAGAAGGTCTTCAGTTAAATGAGCAAAATAAAAAGTGTGTTCCTCCTCTGCCCCAAGAAGCCACTGTATAATTGTGATACATCAGGTGCCACAGGCAGTGAATGCCAAGTTCTCTGTGGATGTGAGCACTGTGGGGCAGTTGTGCTGGGACATTCATCCCTCATGAGAGCTGTGACAGAATCAACCAACCTCTGTAGATTTATTATCTGAGAAAAAAATAGCTGTCTCTTTGATCTTTGCCGTTGGAATAGACACTGCTTTCTCTGTTACATATATGTTGACCTGTTTCCAAATTTTTAAGAGGAACTGGGCATAAACATCAGAGTTCTGAACAGTCTAAGTGAGGCCTCTGTTTTATCTGTTTCAGTACCTGTGGTAGCTCTGCTGTAATTTATTTTACTCCTTCCTACTCTATCTGAATATTCAGCACTCTCACATACCCACTTAACTTTTTTAAAAAAAATATTAGTGTCTTTTATATGCATCATTAAAGAATGTTCCAGACTGGAGTGATGGCTCCCCATTCTAAACTGACCATTTTCCAGTCCTCTTACTGGGCACTTAAGGAAAGAAATTATCTATCTTGAAGGTGTGCATGTCTTTCTTTCTTTCTTTCTTTCTTTCATTCTTTCTTTCTTTCTCTCTCTCTTCCTTTCTTTCTTTCTCTCATTCTTTCTTTATCTCATTCTTTCTTTCTATCTCTATTTCATTTTTCTCTATTTCTTTCTTTTTCTAATTGTTAAGATGTTGTCTCCAGGTTAAGACATGGTAATGCTTGCTTTATCTATGGATTGTTTCACTGTAGCCTTTTATTTATACTTAAGGTATGTTGATGTTTGCTCTGAGGAGATTTTAGCAGAGAGAACACTACAACTGATATTATAAAAATTAGTTGTGGGGTAAAAATGGGAGCGCATATCCCACTTGAATCAAAGTGTGAAATATGATATATCAAGAACTATGTAATGTTTTGAATAACCTACAATAAAAATTAATTAAAAAAAAAGGTCCATCAACAACTAAAAAAAAAAAAATTAAAAAGTGACCAAACTGGATTAATAAAAAAAAAAAAAAAAGCAAATTAGTGACTAATTGTGTAGAACTTGCTAGGTACAAAGTGAGATGATTTCAATGTATTTATAATTGTTTTAGTCAGCTTTTTCACTGCTGTTACTAAAAGATCTCACCAGAAAACTGTAGAGGAAAGAAAAGTTTCAGGGCTCATGGTTTAATAGGTCTTAGTCCATAGAAGGCTGGCTCCATTCTTCCAGGTTGAACATCATGGAGGAAAACTTCGGTAGAGGGAAGAAGCTGACATCATGATCAGGAAGCATAGAGACAGAATTTACTCTCTAGGTAAAAAATATATACCCCATAGCCATACCTCCAATAAAACACTTTCTCCAGCCACACCCCACTTGTCTCCAGTCCTCACTAAATTAATCCCATCAAGGATAGATTCACTGATTATGTTAAGGCTATAACCAAATAATTTCTCCTTCAAACCTTCTTGCATTGTCTCACATGTGAGCTTTGGGGGGATACCACATCTGAAACATAACAAGAATCAAACATTTCTCAGAAACCGTTATGAACTTTCCACTATGTTAAGAGGAATAAGTGCAATGGAAAAACTTAATGAGAAACTGTTGTTTACATCAAGGAACTTTTGTTATTGTTTCTGGTAATGGAACCCAGGACCTCCAGCATGGTAAGTGCTACCTTTTCCATTAATTAAGCCCCAACCCCAGATTCTTTAATCTTGGATGTGTCATTTTCCAAAACTAGTAAGTGGTTTAGAGAATAAATGAAAATATTTTAAAGTAACATGAGCCATCTTTCTTATAAATTCTGACTTGTGATCCTGTATATATTAGACTTTTATTAATAAACAGTTCAATATTTTTATCTGCAATTTCATCAGCCTTCCTTTATTATATTCCATGCAGACCCTATATTAGTAGAACTTTGTTTAAATTATTATGCTTTTGTGTTACAGGGGGATCATGAAACCAGGCCTTAATGCTATTATGGAATGCACAGGTGTAAGCAAATCTTTGTGAGTATAACAGGAAGTATCAGTCAGCCTTTGTATTTCAGTGTGCTTTTAAACATCATTTTGATGGAAGCAGGTGTTGATTGAGCCTTTGCTATGTGTGTCAATCTGTTCCTATGAGCTGGAGATAACATGTAGTTGGGCTCGCTTGTTGCTTTATTCCAGATACCAAGAAGTCTTATTACATCAATCTAGCTAAGAGTGATTTATATGCAGCTGTTACCATATTATGAGATAATCAGGAGGAAAAAGAAGGGAATGATATTAAAATGGGGATGGAGCAGAAGGAATAATTGAAGACATGAGTTTAAAAAAAGGAGTGTGGTTTAGATCCATCAAAGTCAAATAGTCAAGAAGGTCACATGGAAGGTCTTTGATGGATAAACTGCAATTACTTTGCTTTTATATTTTGGAGCTTTCTTTTAACATATAATGTAAAGGAAGGTGAAAATGTAAATATATGTAAATGTATATACATATGTATATATAATGTATGTGTGTGTGTGTGTGTGTGTGTGTATATATATACACACACATACACATAGAGAGTAAGAGAAAGAGAGACACTTCTACTCAGCCATACAGAATGATGAAATTATGTCATCTGCTAGTAAATGGATGGGCCTAAAGAAAATCATGCTAAGTGAACTAAGCCAGACTTTGGATATCAAGGGTTAAATGTATTCTCTCATATGCAGAAGCTAGAGAGGCAAAAAGAAATAAAAAAGCAATGTCATAAAAATAGAAATCAGTAAAGGTGGGGGAACAGGGATAGAAAAGAGGGAAAATAATGGGGAAGAACTGAGCAATAAAGTTGACCAAATGATGCTATGAGTATATATGTATATATGAAAATGCATCTCAAATTTGTATATAACTATGATGCATCAATTAAAAATAAATAAATAGAAGGAAAATGAATAAGTAGAGGAAGGAGATCAGGGAATGGAAGAGAGGGAGGAAAAATGGAAGTACTGAGGATTGGAATTAAACAAACTGTGTTATATGCACTTATTAATATGTCATGATGAACCACACTATTATATATACCTATTATGCACTAATAAAATGTTTTAAATATGATATATGTATATACACACATATATATTTGTACAATTTTAGTTTAACCATAGATTTTTCTTGACTAGTTCTCTTTCTATCTGGAGCAAAATTTGGATTCGGAATAGCTGAGAGATATGGTCTGTGTTAGGGGGAAAACACAACATATATGACTTTTTGTAGATTGCTGGATGTCTTAGCTGCAAGGAAAGGTCAACGTGGATTATCTGGAGACATTTTGATTAATGGAGCCCCTCGACCTGCCAATTTCAAATATAATTCAGGTTTTGTGGTTCAAGTAAGTATTAGCTTGTCTGCCATCTGGGTTTCCCCTACTTCTGTATGGGAAGTGCTTTGGCTTATGGTTTTGTGTGCTACCAGTTGGATTTACATGCTTAAGGAATTGACTTTCTTTACACCAGCTTTTCACAATATCTTCTTAGATTGAAGGTGGAACAAAATGGAAAGGTGGAGAGGACTTGTAGGCAGTGGTGTCAATTCTACTTTTAGAATCATTTCCAAAAGGGTCTGCTGTTGTCCTTTTTGTCCTTCTTTTATCTCTTTCCATCCCCATGAAGATGCCTTTGTCAAATCTTCATATAAAGCAGTTTGGATGTGTTTAGAAGTCTTCATAATTACCTGTGCTCTACCTGGGTTGCAGGTGGGGGATGAAAATGCCTCCTTCCAGCTCTGCAACTGTCTGTATAAGAATCACTGAAGTTTGTAGAGTTGAAAGTTCACCATTATATAGAACTTTACCTTGCTTATATTTTTTTTCATGAATTAGGTTAAATACACTAGAGTGATGGTCTTAGAAAAGACTCAGTGTGTTCCATTGAAATCCCATCTTCCCCTTCAGGATGATCTTGTGCTCAGCACCTTGACAGTGAGACAAAACTTAGCATTCTTAGCGGCCCTTAGGCTTCCAAAAACTATGACAAAACATGAAAAAGATAAATGGATTAAAATGGTCATTGATGAGTTTGGTCTGGATAAAGTGGCTGATTCCAAGGTAATGTGAAAAAAAAAAAAAAAACAGAACCAGACAGGAACAAGGACTTCCCTGTGTGGACTATGTGACCTTAATCAGAAGTTTCCTAGAGCATGTGACTTCAAAAATGTCTTTTTTATGTAATAATAAGAAAGGTGACTGGTTACATACTATGAAGGTGGAAATGAAGCTGGAAAAGCAATCTTAACTGTGTTGTGATCCTGGGGTTGGAGTTTGGTCCCTGTGGAGAATGCTCCTCATGGCCTTTTCCACAGTTCTCCCACCCTCATTGTTCAAATCACAGATCTTTTGATGTCTTTGCACAAACTTTTCTTCTTTCTCTTTTTCTCTGTCTCATTTTAGCTGCTCTTCTCACTCTCTTCCTCTGGGGAATTCTGTTCAATTGATATTTTTATATTTCTAGAATTCATAAATGACTAGAATCCAAACATTCTTGCTGTTTCATATTGGTGTAATTTGTCTTGAAAACTATACTTACTAAGATTTACATTGAATTTTTGCAGTGACAAGGTTATTTTTCCATGGCTTCTTTGGCACTTTTGTTGCTCATCCCCTCCCTCATTCTCGCGCTTCTTCCCTTTTCTCTGCCAATATTTATTTCCAGACTCTTATAAACCAGGCTCTTTCAAGTTTGAGGAATGCAGTTGTCAGCAAGAGTAACAAAAATTAAAGAAACAAACTTCTCCTATTGTGGGTTGTGGGTTGTGCAGGATAAAGGAAGAAAAATGAGATGAAAGAGTTACTTTTATAGTTGAACACTCCATACAAAACTTTTGCTGATGAGCCATTTGAAGATTGTGATGATAATGAGCCATATAAAATGTGGTGACTCTGGATTAAGCCCCTGTGACCTGCCTCCTAGAGGCAATGAAGAAGGGGGTACCACTGGTTGCTGCTTCCTGTTATATTTGCTGAAAGTTTTCTTATGTGAAATGTATTTTGTTTAGAAGAATAACCCTGTGAAGCCACTATTTTCCATTTATTTTATTTTAAGAGTGATTGAATTGTCATTACTTTGGCTGTTTATTTACTTGATTTTTTTCCATATGGGTGTATATTTTTTTTTACTCTCTTTTAAGCATTCACTGCCCTAAGGTGCTTGCTTGTATTTCTAGGAAAAATACAGAGGCATGATTGGCTCATAATTCATACATTCTGATTGAAATAATTTTTAATTTTTTAAAATTGATTTTTTAATAAATGACAGCAGAATGCATTAAATTCTTATTAGACATATAAAGCATAATTTTCAATATTTGTATATTAATAATGTTCATGCCAATTCATGTCTTTAATACATATACTTTGGGGTTTTTTTATTAACAATTTTTATTACACATATATACCACAACTTTTCATATCTCTGTTTATACAAAGTATGTTGACACCCAATCCGTGTCTTCATACATGTACTTTGGATAATGATGTCCATCACATTCCACTATCCTTGCTAATCCCCTGCCCCCTCCCTTTCCCTCTCACCCCTCTTCCCTATCTAGAATTCATCTATTTCTCCCATGCTACTCCTCCCTACCCTACTATGAGTCAGCCTGTTTATATCAGAGAAAACATTCAGCATTTGTTTTGGGGGATTGGCTAACTTCACTTAACATTATCTTCTCTAACACCATTCATTTACATGCAAATGCCAAGATTTTATTCTCTTTTATTGCTGAGTAATATTGCTGTATATATGCCACTTTTTTTATTCATTCATCCACTGAAGGCTATCTAGGTTGGCTCCACATTTCAGCTATTGTGAATTGTGCTGCTATAAACATTGATGTAGCTGTGTCCCTGTGGTATGCTTTGTGGTATGCTTTTTTTAAAAAAAGTCCTTTGGATAATAATCCAAGTAAAGGGATAGCTGGGTCAAATGGTGGTTTCATTCCCAGATTTCCAAGGAATATCCATAGTGCTTTCCATATTGGCTGCACCAATTTGCAGTACTACCAGCAATGTATGAGTATACATTTTTCCCACATCCTCACCAACCATTATTGTTCTTTGTCTTCATAATAGCTGCCATTCCAACTGGAATGAGATGATATCTTAGAGTAGTTTTGATTTGTATTTCTCTAACTACTAGAGATGATGAGCATTTTCTCATATATTTGTTGATTGATTGTATCTCCTCTCTGAGAAGTGTATGTTCAGGTCCTTGATCCATCCATTCATTGATTAAGTTATTTGGTTTTTTTGGTGCTTAGCATTTTGAGTTCTTTATATATCCTAGTGATTAGTGCTCTATCTGATGTGTAAGGGGTAAAAATCTGCACCCAAGATGTGTTCTCTGTTCACCTCACAGATTGTTTCTTTTGCTGAGAAAAAAATTTTTAGTTTGATTTCATCCCATTTATTGATTCTTTTTAATTTTTGTGCTAAGGGGTCTTATTAAGAAAGTTGGCACCGAAACCACTTGATAAAAATTAGGGCCTACTTTTTCTTCTATTAGACAAAGAGTCCCTGGTTTAATTCCAAAGTCTTTGAACTATTTTGAGTTAAGTTTTGTGCATGGTGAGACATAGGGGCTTAATTTCATTTTGTTGCATATGGATTTCTAGTTTTTCCAGCACCATTTGTTGAGGAGGCTATCTTTTCTCCAGTGCATGTTTTTGGCACCTTTGTCAATTATATGATATTTGTAATTTTTTTGGTTAGTCTCTGTGTCCTCTATTCTGTACCATTGGTCTACTAGTCTGTTTTGATGCCAATACTATGCTGTTTTTGTTACTATTGCTCTGTAATATTGTTTAAGGTCCAGTATAGTAATGCCACCTGCTTCATTTTTCATGCTAAGAATTGTTTTAGCTATTTTGGGTCTCTTATTTTTTCAGATGAACTTCATGATTGCTTTTTCTATTTCTATGAGGAATGCCATTGGGATTTTGATCAGCATTGCATTAAATCTGTAGAGTGTATTTGGTAGTTTGGTCGTTTCCATAATATTAGTTCTGCCTGTCCAAGAGCAAGGTAGATATTTTCATCTTCTGAAGTCTTAGATTTCTCTCTTTAGGGTTCTGTAGTTTTCATTGTAGAGATTCTTTGCCTCTTTTATTAAGTTGATTCCCAAGTATCTTATTTTTTTGAAGTTACTGTGAATGGGGTAGTTTTTCTCATTTTCTTCTCAGAGTATTGTCACTAATATAGAGAAATGTCTTTGAATTATGGGTGTTGATTTTATATCCTGCAACTTTGCTGAATTTATTTACTAGTTCTATATGTTTTCTGGTGGAGTTTTTTGGGTCTTCTAGATATAGAATCATATTTTCAGCAAATAATGATAATTTAAGTTTTTTTTCATATACATATCCCTTTAATTTCTTTTGTCTGTCTAATTGCTCTGGACAGTTTTTCAAGAACTATGTTGAATAGAAGTGATGAAAGAGGACATCCCTATCTTGTTCCAGTTTTTAGAGGAAATGCCTTCAATTTTTCCCTTTAAAATGATGTTGGCCTGAGACTTTGCATAGATGCCTTAAGATGTTGAGATATGTTCCTATTATCCCAAGTTTTTGTAGTTTTTTTGAACATAAAGGGGTGCTGTGTTGTGTCAAATGCTTTTTCTGGATCTATTGAGATGATTCTTATCTTTAAGTCTATTGATATGATGAATTACATGATTCATTTCTGTATGTTGAACCAACCGGGCATATCTGGTGTGAATTCCACATGATCATGGTGCACAATCTTTTTGATATATATTTGTATTTGATTTGCCAGAATTTTATTGAGAATTTTTGCATTTATGTTCATTAGAGATATTGGTCTGAAGTTTTTTTTTTTTTTTTTTTTTTTTTTTTTTTTTTTTTTTTTATGTGTCTTTGCCTAGTTTTGGAATCAGGGTGATATTGGCCCCATAGAATGAGTTTGGAAGTGCTACCTCTTTTTCTATTTCCTGAGATAAATTGAAGAGTATTGGTATTAGTTCTTCTTTATGGTCTTGTAGAACTCTGCTGCATATCCATTGGGTCCTGTGCTTTCCTTGGTTGGTTATCTTCCATGGTGTCTTCTATTTCCCTACTTGATATTGGTCTGTTTAATTGTGTATATCTTCCTAACAAAATCTAGGAAAATTGTATGACTTAAGAAAATTGTTGATGCCTTCAATGTCTTCTATTTTATTTGAGTATAAAGTTTCAAAATAATTTCTAATTATCCTCTGTATTTCTGAAGTGTCTGTTGTGATATTACCTTTTTCATCACATATGCTAGTAATTTGATTTCTGTCTCTCCTTCTCTTCATTATCATGGCTAAGGGTCAGCCAGTTTAATTTATTTTTTTTAAAGAACCAACTTTTTGTTTTGTCAAATTTTTCAATTGTTTCTTTCATTTTGATTTCATTAATTTCAGCTGTAATTTTAATTATTTCTTGCCTTCTGCTTTTGCTGCTTATTTTTTTCTTTTTCTAGGGCTTTGAGATGTAGTATGAGTTCATTAATTTGTTTACTTTTTCCTCTTTTAAGGAATAACTCAAGACCGGAGGAGGAAACTGCCTGGTGCCAGCCAAGTCAGACTGGAGGAGGAAGCCCAGCGCCAAGCCAGACCAGAGGAGGAAGTCCATGTGCTAGTCCAGAGGAAACCCATCAACGCTTAAAACCCATCAAAGGGGGTGTGGCTACCAGCGCAGTTCTGCGGCTGATCCAGGTACCTGGTTTCCAACTCCCCCACCCTTAGCTGCGATAACTCAAAATATTTCCCACAAGCTTTTGGGAGTTGTAGCTATCAACACAAAACAACAACTTTACAGGCACCTGGTTTCTACCTCAGAGTCTAGAGTAGGGAAGATACAGGTGGAAACTCATTTCCTTTCACACTGGCTATACCCACCAACCCGAATACAGAGGCTCAAGCTAGGAATAGACAAGGACACCTACTGGAAGCAAGGAAAACAGTGTTCTGAGAGACTTTTTTCTCTTTCTTTCTTTCTTTTCTTCTCTCTCTTCCACAACTTCAACATATGTGAAACCAAGAACTGTGCATAAACAACCGAATTACCAAAGTAATATAATATAGAGGAATTGCATATACCCCACCTTCCCCCCTTTTTTCTTTATTTTTATCCTACTTTTCCTTTTTCTTATTTCTCTTTTCTTCCTTGTTATTTTTTTTCTTTTTTTTCATTCATATTCTCTCTATCCCACTTTCAATCTTTTAACTTTTGCTATCTATACATGGGGTAACTATCTAAATACAGATAAGTTTGAGTCTATACATTCTTCCATAAATTACCAGTCTATTGGTTAGAGTTCTCCAAAGGTGCTAAGTTAGTTTAACCTCATACCCTCACTCCTTTCCCTCTAAGTATAACATCCTTCATCTGAAATTAAGTTTTCTATGTGCCACCAGATATGGTATGCCTTTATGAAACTAATGAATATATTCTTAAGTAATAATTAAAACCAATATCTATAGACTTAGAATCTAACTATAAATGTATTAATAACAAAAACTTGTGCTTAGATGATGTACTGTTGATATTGGGAACTGTTAACATTGTCTTTCTCTGCAAAAGAGGGATTTTGGAGCTATACAAGAACAATACAAATATAGAAGGGGAAAAACATTAACACAACAGTTTCAGAAAGCTAGAAAGAATCATGAGCAGTATGAAAAGACACGGAAAGAAAGGACCAGAAACAATACAGGTCAATTCAACATTAGATGAGGTAATATCTGTAGCTGATGGAATGTCAGACAAAGAGTTCAGGATACACATGCTTCAGATGATCTGGAGATTCAAGGAAGACATTATACAGCAAATTCAGACAATGAAAGATCACTTTGACAATGAATTACATAAATAAATCCAAGAAGCAAAAGATCAACTCTATAGGGAGATAGAAGATATAAAATACAAACAAACAGAAATCCTGGAAATGCAGGAAACAATAAACCAAATTAAAAACTCAAATGAGAGTATTACAAGCAGAGTAGAACACTTAGAAGATAGAACTTCAGACAACGAAGACAAAGTTTTTCAACTTGAAAAGAACATAGACAGTTCAGCGAGAATGTTAAGAAACCATGAGGAAAACATTCAAAAATTATGGGATAACATAAAGAAACCAAGCCTAAGAGTTATTGGGATACAAGAGGGTATAGAGGTCCAAACCAAGGGAATGAGCAATCTATTCAATGAAATAATACTAGAAAACTTCCCAGACTTAAAGAATGAAAAAGAAATCCAAATACTAGAAGCCTACAGGACACCGAATGTACAAAATCATAAGAGATCCACACCAAGACACATAATAATGAAGATGCCCAACATACAGAATAAGGAGAGAATCTTAAAAGCCACAAGAGAGAGGAAGCAGATTACATTTAGGGGTAAACCAATCAGGATAACTGCTAATCTTTCAACACAGACTCTGAAAGCTAGAAGATCCTGGAACAACATATTTCAAATGCTGAAAGAAAAAGGGTTCCAACCAAGAATCATGTATCCAGCGAAATTAAGCTTCAGGATTGAAGATGAAATAAAAATCTTCCATGATAAACAAAAGTTAAAAGAATTTGCAGCTAGAAAACCAGCTCTTCAAAACATCCTTTGCAAAACATTACAGGAAGAGGAAATGAAAAATAACAATGAAAACCAACAGTGGGAGGTAGTACAGTAAAGGAACAACTAATCATGGAGGAAAAACAAATCATGTTAAGTAACATAAATAATCAAATATGGCTGGAAATACAAACCATATCTCAACAGTAACCCTAAATATTAATGGCTTAAATGTACCAATCAAAAGACATAGGCTAGTAGAATGTATTAAAAAAAAAAAGATCCAACAATATGATGCCTACTGGAGACTCGTCTGATAGGAAAAGACATACATAGACTGAAGGTGAAATGTTGGGAAAAAAAATCATGTCACTCATACGGACCCCGGAAGCAAGCAAGGGTGTCCATACTTGTATCAAATAAAATAGACTTCAAGCCAAAGTTAATCAAAAGGGATAAACAAGGACACTATATACTGCTCAAGGGAACCATACACCAACAAGACTTGATGATCATTAATATATATGCCCCAAACAATGGTGCAGCCATGTTCATCAAACAAACTCTCCTCAAGTTCAAGAGTCAAATAGACCACAACACAATAATCATGGGAGATTTTAACACACCTCTCTCACCACTGGATAGATCTTCCAAACAAAAGTTTAATAAAGAAACTATAGAGCTCAATAATAAAATTAATAATTTAGACTTAATTGATATATAGAGAATATACTACTCAACATAAAGCGGATACACTTTCTTCTCAGCAGCACATGGATCCTTCTCAAAAATAGACCATATATTATGTCACAGGGCAAATCTTAGCAATTACAAAAGATTAGAGATACTACCATGCATTTTACCTGATCATAATGGAATGAAATTGGAAATCAATAATAAAATGAGAAAGGAAAAATCCTACATCACATGGAGATTAAACAATTTGCTACTAAATGAACAAAGGGTTACAGAAGACATCAAAGAGGAAATTTAAAAAATTCTTAGAGGTAAATGAAAACTCAGACACAACATATCGAAATCTCTGCGACACTATGAAAGCAGTACTAAGAGGAAAATTTATTTCATGGAGTTCATTCCTTAAAAGAAGGAAAAGCCAACAAATAAATGACTTCACACTACACCTCAAAGCCTTAGAAAAAGAAGAAGAAATCAGCAGCAAATACAGTAGAAGGCAAGAACTAATTAAAATTAGAGCTGAAATCAATGAAATTGAAACAAAAGAAACAATCAAAAAAATTGACAAAACTAAAAGTTGGTTCTTTGAAAAAATAAATAAGATTGATAGACCACTAGCCACACTAACAAAGAGAAGAAGAGAGAGAACCCAAATTACTAGCTTATGGGATGAAAAAGGCAACATCACAACATACAATTCAGAAATACAGAAGATAATTACAAATTATTTTGAAACCCTATAAAAGAAGATAGTGAAGGCATCGATAAATTCCTTAAGACATATGAATTACCCAGATTGAGTAAGGATGATATAAACAACCTAAACAGACCAATATCAAGTGAGGAAATAGAAGAAGCCATCAAAAGACTACCAACCAAGAAAAGCCCAGGACTGGATGTATATACAGCAGAGTTTTACAAGAACTTTAAAGAAGATCTAATATCAATACTCAACAACCTATTTCAGAAGATAGAAAAAGAGGGAGAACTTCCAAATTCATTCTATGAGGCCAGTATCACAGTGATTCCCAAACCAGATAAAGACACCTCAAAGAAAGAAAACTACAGACCAATATCCCTAATGAATTTAGATGCAAATATCCTCAATAAAATTCTGGCAAATCGGATACAAAAACATATCAAAAAGATCGTGCACGATGATCAAGTAGGATTCATCCCTGGGATGCAAGACTGGTTTAATATACGGAAACCAGTAAATGTTATTCACCACATCAGTAGACTTAAAGATAAGAACCATATGATCATCTTGATAGACGCAGAAAAAGCATTCAACAAAGTACAGCATGTCTTTATGTTCAAAATACTAGAAAAACTAGGGATAACAGGAACTTACCTCAACATTGTAAAAGCTATATATGCTAAGCCTCAGGCTAGCATCATTCTAAATGGAGAAAAACTAAAGGCATTTCCTCTAAAATCTGGAACAAGACAGGGATGCCCTCTCTCACCACTTCTATTCAATATAGTTCTCAAAATACTGACCAGAGCAATTAGACAGACAAAAGAATTTAAAGGCATTAAGATAGGAAAAAAAGAACTTAAATTATCACTATTTGTGGATGATATGATCATATACCTAGAAGACACAAAAGGGTCTACAAAGAAACTACTAGAGCTAATAAATGAATTCAGCAAAGTGGCAGGATATAAAATCAATATGCATAAATCAATGGCATTCCTGTACATCAGCGACAAATCTTCTGAACTGGAAATGAGGAAAACCACCCTATTCACAATATCCTCAAAATAAAATCAAATAAAATAAAATACTTGGGAATCAACCTAACAAAAGAGGTGAAAGATTTATAAAATGAAAACTACAGAACCCTAAAGAGAGAAATAGAAGAAGATCTTAGAAGATGGAAAAGTATACCCTGTTCATGGATAGGCAGAACTAACATCATCAAAATTGCGATACTATCCAAAGTTCTCTATAGGTTCAATGCAATGCCAATCAAAATCCCAAAAGCATTTCTTGTATAAATAGATAAAGCAATCACGAAATACATATGGAAAAATAAAAGATCCAGAATAGCAAAAGCTATTCTAAGCAGGAAGTGTGAATCAGGAGGTATAGCGATACCAGATTTCAAACTGCACTACAGAGCAATAGTAACAATAACATCATGGTACTGGTACCAAAACAGGTGGGTGGACCAATGGTATGGATTAGAGGACACAGAAACCAATCCACAAAATTACCACTATCTTATATTCGATAAAGGTGCTAAAAGCATGCAATGGAGGAAGGATAGCATCTTCAACAAATGGTGCTGGGAAAACTGGAAATCCATATGCAACAAAATGAAACTGAATCCCTTTCTCTCACCATGCACAAAAGTTAACTCAAAATGTATCAAGGAGCTTGATATCAAATCAGAGACTCTGCATCTGATAGAAGAAAAAGTTGGCTCTGATCTACATATTGTGGGTTTGGGCTCCAAATTCCTTAATAGGACACCCATAGCACAAGAGTTAAAACAAGAATCAACAAATGGGACTTACTTAAACTAAATAGTTTTTTCTCAGCAAGAGAAACAATAAGAGAGGTAAATAGGGAGCCTACATCCTGGGAACAAATCTTTACTCCTCACACTTCAGATAGAGCCCTAATATCCATAGTATACAAAAAACTCAAAAAATTAAGCACTAAGAAAACAAATAACTCAATTAACAAATGGGCCAAGGATCTGAACAGACACTTCTCAGAGGAGGATATACAATCACTCAACAAGTACATGAAAAAATGCCCACCATCTCTAGCAGTCAGAGAAATGCAAATCAAAACCACCCTAAGATACCATCTCACTCCAGTAAGATTGGCAGCCATTAGGAAGTCAAACAACAACAAGTGCTGGCGAGGATGTGGGGAAAAGGGTACACTTGTACATTGCTGGTGGGACTGCAAATTGGTGCGGCCATTTGGAAAGCAGTATGGAGATTCCTGGGAAAGCTGGGAATGGAACCACCATTTGACCCAGCTATTGCCCTTCTCGGACTATTCCCTGAAGACCATAAAAGAGTGTACTCCAGGGATACTGCCACATCGATGTTCATAGCAGCACAATTCACAATAACTAGACTGTGGAACCAACCCAGATGCCCTTCAATAGATGAATGGATTTTAAAAAAATGTGGCATTTATACACAATGGAGTATTACTCTGCACTAAAATATGACAAAATCATGGAATTTGCAGGGAAATGGATGGCACTAGAGCAGATTATGCTAAGTGAAGCTAGCCAATCCCTAAAAAACAAAAGCCAAATGTCTTCTTTGATATAATGAGAGCAACTAAGAACAGAGCAGGGAGGAAGAGCAGGAGGAAAAGATTAACATTAAACAGAGACATGAGGTGGGAGGAAAAGGGAGAGAAAAGGGAAATTGCATGGAAATGGAAGGAGATCCTCATTGTTATACAAAATTGCATATAAAAGGTTGTGAAGGGAATGGGAATAAAACAAGGAGAGAAATGAATTACAGTAGATGGGGTAGAGAGAGAAGATGGGAGGGGAGGGGAGCGGGGATAGTAGAGGATAGGAAAGGTAGCAGAATACAACAGTCACTTGTATGGCAATATGTAAAAACATGGATGTGTAACCGATGTGATTCTGCAATCTGTATTTGGGGTAAAAATGGGAGTTCATAACCCACTTGGATCAAATGTATGAAATATGATATGTCAAGAGCTTTGTAATGTTTTGAACAACCAATAATAAAAAAAAAAACGTCAGCAGGCCATGTTTGTTGTTCCATTAAGGTACACACTGAGGATTTTCTCCACCAATTGTGGTCATTTTGTGGAACTGACTATCTTGTGTCTGTGGTAGAGTGAGCCATGTGGAACATAGCTGCTTGAGGCTTAAATGAACATTTGCTTTTTGGGGATACTGATCAGTAAAACACAATTCAGAAGACATAAAAATCTTCCAACAATCTTGACAGTTTGATCAAGTGTTTGTTTTTTCAGTTTTGTTTTGGAAGATGTTTAAAAGCTATTTTGGTGAAATGTAAGATAGATTCTCTTTCCTATTGGTGAAAGGGGTGAAGGAACACCTAAAAGTAGCAGATTTTGATCACCTAAAACATTTACCAAGGGTAGTCCTTGCTTCAGACATCAGATAAATCTCTTGTCAAAAAGGGGAATGGACTAAATTAATCAATAATTACTCTATTTGAACTCAGGTTCTCCCTCCCTTAGTGAATTCACTTTATTTTTAATTCAGTGTACTTAAATTATACATATATATAAATTATATGTATACATATAATTTATATTGTGTATATATACATATATATGTGTACATAGATATAAATTATATATGTTTATATATACATATAATATAATTATATATGTTTATTTCTTCTATGTGAAGTCTTTATCCCCCTGCCTTTTTGTAATTAATTAATTTAAATTAGTTAGGTATATATGACAGCAGAATACATTTGATTCATTGTACACATTTTCAGCACAACTTTTCATTTCCGTGGTTGTACACAATGTAGCCTCACTCCATACACGCAGTTATATGTGTACCTAGGGTAATGATGTAATGATGTCCATCTATTTCTACCATCTTTCCTATCCGAATGCACATGCCCCACGCTCCCTCCCCTTTGCCTAAGCACTGTTCCTCCATTTTCTCCATGCCTCCTCCATCCCCTTTATGGTTCAACATCCACTTATCAGAGAAAACATTAGGCTTTTTTTTTTTGTGTGTGTGTGTGATTGGCTTATTCGCTTAGCATGATATTCTCCAACTCCATCCATTTACCTGCAAATGCCATAATTGTATTCTGTTTTAATGTTGAGTAATATTCCATTGTGTATATATACCACAGTTTCTTTATCCATTCATCTACTGAGGGCATCTAGTTTGGTTCCACAATTTAGCTATTGTGAATTGTGTTGCTATAAACATTGATGTGGCTCCGTCACTGTTGTATGCTGTTTTTAAGTGCTTTGGATGCAGATCAAGGAGTGGAATATCTGGTCAAATGGTGGTTCCATTCCAAGTTTTCTGAGAAATCCACATATTGCTTTCCAGATGGGTTGTACTAATTTGCAGTCCCACCAGCAGTGTATAAGTGTGCCTTTTCCCCTACATTCTCACCAACATTTTTATTTTTGTCTATATTCCTAATAATTGGCATTTTTGACTGTTGTGAGATGAAATCTTAGAGTAGTTTTGATTTGCATTTCTCTAATTACTGGAGATATTGAACATTTTTTTCATATATTGTTGATCATTGTACATCTTCTTCTGAAAAATGTCTGTTCACCTCCTTACCTCATTTATGCATTAGATTGTTTGTTTTTTTGGTATTAAGTTTTTTGAGTTCTTTATATATCCCGGAGAATAGTGCTCTATATGAAATATGTGCAGCAAAAATTAGTAAAATATAGGCTCTCTTTCCACCTTATTGATTGTTTCTTTTGTTGAGAAAAAGCTTTTTAGTTTGAATCCATCCCCTTTATTAATTCTTGATTTTATTTCTTGTGTGATTGATAGGAGTCTTGTTGAGGAATCTGAGGCCTAATCCAATGTGATGAAGATTTAGAACTAATTTTTCCTCTGTTAGGCACAGGGTCTCTGGACTAATTCCTAGGTCCTTGATCCAGTTTGTGTCGAGTTTTGTGTATGGAGAGAGATAGGGGTTTATTTTCATTTTGCTGCATATGGGATTCCAGTTCTCCCAGCACCATTTGTTGAAGAGGTTACCTTTTCTCCGATGTATGTTTTTGACTCCTTTGTCTAGTATGAGATAACTGTATTTATGTGGGTTTATCTTTGTCTTCTATTCTGTACCATTGGTCTGCATGTCTAATTTGGTGCCAATACCATGCCATTTTGGTTGTATAGCTTTGTAGTATAGTTTAGGGTCTGGTATTGTGATGCCTCTTGCTTCACTCTTCTTGCTAAGGTTTTCTCTGACTATTCTAGTTCTCTTATTTTTTCAAAGAAATTTCATGATTGTTTTTTCTATATCTATAAGGAATGATGTTAAAATTTTAATTGGAATTGCATTGAATCTGTATAGCAACTTGGATAGTATGGCCATTTTGACAATATTAATTTTGCCTATCCAAAAGCGTGGCATGGAAGGTTTTTCCATCTTCTAAGGTCTTTTTCAATTTATTTCTTTAGTATTCTGTAGATTTCATTGTAGAGGTCTTTCACCTCTTTTGTTAGGTTGATTCTCATTTTTTTTTTTTTTATTATTTTGAGGCTATCGTGAAAGGGGAAGTTTTCCTAATTTCTCTTTCAGAGGATTCATCACTGATGTATACAAATGCATTCGATTTATGAATACTGATTTTATATCCTGTTACTTTGCTGAATTCATTGATTAATCCTAGAAGTTTTCTGGTGGAATTTTTTGAATCTTCTAAATGTAGAATCATGCCAGCAAATAATGATAGTTTGAATTCTTCTGTTCCTATTTGTATCCCTTTAATTTATTTCATCTAATTATTCTGGCCTGGGTTTCAAGGACTATGTTAAATAGAAGTGGCAAAAGAGGGCATCCCTCTCTTGTTCTAGTTTTTAGAGAGATTATTTCCAATTTTTCTCCATTTGGAATGATGTTGGCCTGGATTTAGCACAGATATCTTTTACAGTGTAGAGGTATGTTGCTACTATCCCTAGTTTTTCTAGTGTTTTGAACAGAAAAGAGTGCTGTATCTTGTCAAATACTTTCTCTGCATCAATTGATATAATCCTATGATTCTTTTCTTTAAGTCTATTGATGTGATGAATTATATTTATTGATTTCTGCATGTTGTACCAACCTTGCATCCCTGGAATGAATCCCACTTGATCATGGTGCAATATTTTATTAATATATTTTTGTATGCAATTTGCCAAAATTTTATTGAGAATTTTTGCATCAATGTTCATCAGGAATTTTGGTCTGAAATTTTCTTTCCTTGATTTGTTTCTGCCTGGTATTGGCATAAGGATGATACTAGCTACATAGAATGAGTTTGGATGGGTTCCCTCCTTTTCTATTTCATGGAATAATTTGAGGAGTATTGGCATTAATTCTTCCTTGTAGGTCTTGTAGAACTTAGCTGTGAATCCATCTGGTCCTGGGTTTTTCTTGGTTGGTACATTTGTAAATGGCATCTTTTATTTCCTTGCTTAAAAATGATGTGTTTAAATTGCATATGTCTTCTTTACTCAGCTTGGGTTGATCTATGCCTCTAGAAATTTGTTGGGAATCTTTAATTTTTTCTATTTTATTGGAATATAAATTTTCAAAATAGTTTCTAATTGTCTTCTGTATTTCAACAGTGTCTGTCATGATATTTCCTTTTTCATTGCAAAATTTTAGTAATTTGAGTTTTCTCCATCCTTCTTTTTTTAGAGTGGCTAAGGGTTTGTCAATTTTATTTATGTTTTTGAAGAAAAAGCTTTTTGTTTTGTCAATTTTTTGAATTGTTTCTTTAGTTTCAGTTTCATTGATTTCTGCTCTGATTTTAATTATTTCCTGTCTTCTTCTACTTTGGGTGTTATTTTGTTCTTCCTTTTCTATGGCTTTGAGATGTAATGTCAGGTCATTTATTTTTTGACATTTTCTTCTTTTAATGAATGAACTCCATGCAATGAACTTTACTCTTAGAACAGCTTTCATTGTGTCCCAGAGATTTGGATAAGTTGTGATGGACTTCTCATTTACCTCTAAGTTTTTTTTTTTTTTTGAAATCTCCTCCCTAATGTCTCCTGTTATCCATGCATCATTCAATAGCATATGGTTTACCTCTCTAGGTTTTGGAGTAGCTTCTCTTTTTAATATTTTATCATTGATTTCTAATTTCATTCCATTATGTTCAGATAGAATGCAGGGTAGTATCTCTATTTTTTATATTTATTTTTTAGTTGTAGTTGGACATAATAACTTTATTTTGTTTACTTATTTTTATGTGGTGCTGAGAATGGTTTTGCATGTGCTAGGCAAGTGCACTACCGCTGAGCCACAACCCCAGCCCTCTATTTTTTTCTGTATTTGGTAAGACTTTCTTTGTGACATAACATGTGGTCTATTTTGGAGAATGATCCATGTGCTGCTGAGAAGAAAATGTATTTGCTCATTGATGGATGGAATATTCCAATATGTCTGTTAATGGGTAGATTGTGCAACTTCCATTTTAGGAATGATATTTAAAGTAACTGCAATATGGATCAGCATTTCTGGGAATGAGTTCTACATTGGAACCTCTTGGCCCCAGATTTTTCAATATTTTTTCCTCATAAAACTCATCTGAAAACTTTTCTGTAATATTGCTTTTTGATAGATGCTTCTCTTTCAGATTTATCTCCAGTAGTCTGATAGGGCATCATTTGTTTGACACATTCTTAGAAATCCAGTAAGGAGTCTTATCAAGCACAAATGTCTTACTATTGTCCTGTCAATGCACTGAAATACCATCCTAGGGAATGCTCCCCTTTAAATTTCCATTAATGATAGAACGATAAAATTGGGTCTCAAGATGTGAGATAATTGATATGTGCTTCAGTCCATTGTTAGTTGAGGAGATTCTCTTCTTTGTTATTATTTGCTCTTATCCTCAAGAAACCTAACAGAACAAATACAAGAAAAGGAATGACACTGCTAAAGTCAGAAATTTTTTAGTAAAAACAAAGATGAAATCAGTCTTTTCTGGAAGGAAACCAAAACTTATTTTATAAGTTCTTAATAATAAAAATATGCAGAAGTAGGAGAAAAATATTGCTAATGTCCAGATATGTCAGGATATATTTGAAAAAAAAATCAGCGATCAGTTCTCACATGTTGGTGAGGGCAAACTGGGTCTTATTTACTTCTTAAACCATTGTTTATATCAGAGAGTACACCTTCATATAGCCCATCTCTGTCTAACATGGCTGGCTCTACATCAAGGATTAGGTCTTCATCTTCATTTTTTGAAATATTTATTCTTAAGTTTTAGGTAGACACAATATTTTCATTTTAAATTTACGTGGTGTTGAGGATCAAACCCAGTGCCTCATGCATGCTAGGTGAGCACTCTAACACTGAGCCACAACACCAGCCCTTAAGTCTTTATCTTCTTGTAGTGAAAGTGTTGATTCCAATTCAAAGAGACAGCAAGATCTGGTATTGAAGGTTTTTTGGAAGGAGATGCATCTGCTCCAATCTGCTCTGTTCTATCATTTCATTTTTCACAAGGAAATTGTTGTTCTTGTGAAATAGATGGTAAGAGCTCTTCAGCTATTCTTATTAACTGGGCTACACAGTCAACAAGTACACCAGCTATATAGTATAGGAATTGACCCAGACTTCATTTTCTTCTTAACAGATAAAATGTTACTGAAAATTGTAGCAAATGGATTCTTAATGACAGTGGATCCTGTTGGGCTAGCAATAGTTCTTTCCTTAGTTTAAAGGAGAAATGAGGATCTTGATATGATTGATCTTGATATGATATCTAGATATGATTCTGATGGTGGTCAAGTATAGAATGAAGTCAGTGATACCACAGGACATTTTGATGATGTTGATGAACATTAATAAATGAACAACAAAATGTATTTGTTGTACTCTTGTTTGTACTAGTAATGAACTGCTGATAATAGCAAACACCAGACACATTTTCACAGGCAAGATTAAACAAAACAAAACAAAACAAAACAAAAAAACAGCAAAGCAGATCCTTGAGAAGACAGAAATTCTGAGTTTGTCCACACCAATTTTGCATCTTCTTGTTTACTTCAGAGAAATGTGTATCAGCCACAGCCAAGGCAAATACTACCCCAGGTAGTACAGACCACCTTACAATCTTGATATTCATCTTCAGTTGTGCCATAACTGATAGATACTGTTTCTTTCTAGTCCTCACATTCTTTCCAGGTAGAGGAGGACTCATCTTCACCCTTCAATACTTCTAGTTCTCAAAATGGACTAAAGGAAGGAAGAAGGGTTTATAGATGTTTCCTGCCTGTGTCTTAAAAGGAAACTCACAATTCAAGTTTGCTAGTCTAAGTCTTTTAAGATGTAAATTTCCTACCTAGCCTCAGTTTAGAAATGCAAATTTAAGACTTAACAGACTTATTTCAATATCAGGTCAAAAATATAGCTTTTAAAACTATTCTAAATTTAAGTCTATATGTTTATATGCTTATACATAGTTTGCAAGATACTAAATTGATTTATATTGACAAATGCCTTTCAGATGCATTTAGTAAATCTGTGATAAGTAAATTAAACTTGTTTATAAGAATGTCTTTAAAATCTAGTAACTTGTGTTTATGGCTTGCTAACCAATTAGAATGTATATCTACATATCTGAGGAATATTGTTCACTGTTTTCTAAACAAAAATCTCTTAGGAACTCTTTGGTGCAGAAATAACTCAAAAATATTAACTATGCTTGCAATCCATGAGTAATCTAAATATAGCTGTTAAAATGAGTATATTAAATGAGAGGTGTTTTGAATTCTTAAAAATGTATCTTTTAAAATAATTTTATTTTTATAAGAGAACATAAATCCAGAACTAAAATCTTAAGCTTTCCACACCTCAGAAATGTTCTGCTTTCTTTTAAAATTATGTAGTGCTTACATGTATGGATGACATTCATGGTTTGTCTAAAATACTAATTGTTTAATAGATCTAAAAATTCATGAGTGAGCCTATACTTTTGCTTGTTCAAGGCCTAAGATAAGTCAAGGAAATAACTAATGGTGTAAAAGTCTGTTAACCTGTTCATATTTTCTACTTCTGGTTTCTGGAATGGCATAATAAGATATTATGAGCTAAAAATTACAGTTTTTGTTGTGGTGGTTCATTGACCACAAATCCTAGTACTATTTTCAAAAAATTTAATATTGGTCTGTCTATACCTTCATTCAGTAACCTAAATGCTATATAAGAATTTCTACAGTATTATCATAAATCCTAACTGTACTTTCAAAAATTAAATTTTCTGAACAAACTACCCACATAATATTTTTCTTATCACAAGGAACTTCACTTTCTTTTTAAAAAGTTAAATGGATTTTGTGCTATGTTGATGTCGAATCTAATAAACTTAAGTTCTAGAGGAATTTAAAGCAACTTTTAAAAGGCATTTATGCTTGGAATCCAACTGCTCTTAACATAAGTTTACAAACACACTGACTTAAAGAACAAAGATTTTATATTTTATCAAACAATATCTTATATTTTCTGCAGATTTTATTATATTTTTAATTGCTTAGAAGAAAATTAGGTACTACAAGAAGTTAGGATTTATTCAAATCTTCATTTGTTCTAAAGACTCCTCTCTCTTTTTTTGGTTTGTAACATGAGTTAAATATGTTTTACTGATACAAATGCTCTAAAATTTTAAAAATCTGACAGTTTGAGTATAATGCTGTTAATTATGATAGTTGTCTTATATTCTGGAGGTAACTAAGTTGTTTTGTTATGTTGCAAAATTCTTTAAGTAGTAATGGTAGGGAGTAGCTTCTATAGAAATTCTCCTTTCTCATTTATTTTCTACTTCAAAAACTAATTGACACAACAATTGTTTAAACATCTAGTACAACCATTTTTACAAGTTGCCAGTTGCTTTCGAAGTTAAACTTATGCTTGAATGATCCAATCATTTCAGTCCAAGTTTAGCCAAAGGAAATGAAAGAATGAATTAATACATCTTTTCAAAGACTTGAACATAAATATTTATGGCAGCTTATTGGTGATAGGTAAAACCTGTGAAATTCATTTAATAAAGTAGTATTTTGAAAAGTTAATTCACCTACTTGATATTTGTTAGTATTTCTCTCTGAAATGTTTTTCGGTGGCAAAGTATAAAGCTGCTATTCACTTCTTCTTGATGATAGCAGATGTTATGAATACTTAACACAGTCCCTTGGGTAAATAAATTTGGGTCAAAGGATACCATCTTAGGGACACAACTGGTATTTCTTTGTGACTCTGGGATAAAAATCTGGTAATGGCTGAAGACCTTTGGAGTTTCTGCCTTTCTGTAGAGGAAAAAGCAATAGTAAGTTGAGAGTCTAGATAAATGAGTTTATAAGCACTACAAAAAACTACATACTACTACTTTTATGTTTCTTTTGTTTTTGTTACTGGGGATTTAACCCAGAGTTGCTTTAACTACATGCCCAGCACTTTTAAATTTCTTTTTAAAAATTTTCAGGCAGATCTTGCTAAGTTGTTGAGGCTAAACTTGAACTTGTAAAGTCCCCCTCCACCTCACTACCAGGATTTGCATTTACATGCATGTATCACTGACCTCAGTTAGATAACAGAAGTCCATTTTAAACTGCATTGAAGTGAGTAGATTAATTTCCAATGAATAGCCATATTACCACAATAAGAACAACCTTAGAATCTAGAATGGGAGAAAGACAACTTTGAATACTTCCACTCCACCTAGATGTGAAATGAATTTCTAATAAGTTAATAATGAAACTATGAAAATTACTCAAAACTCATGAAACAGGAAATAGATAAGAGTCTTGTCTGGCTTGAAAAACCATATAACAATACAACCTAAGTTCTGGAACATCTCACATGATCATATACATATCTCCTTTTTAAATTGATTGATCATATTTCAGAGTTTATAACATTATTTGTTTATTCACCTGTTTATTATATTTTATAGTTTATAACATTATTATTACCAAAGGGGTTTACTAAACAGTCTGGGACAGGAGAAACTTCTCTGAATTTATAGTTCTAGACTTCATATCTCTAATTGCTATTACATTTAATCAGCTAAGAAGGTATTACAGTTTGGATAGAATATGTCTCATACAGACCATGTGCTAAAGGCTTAATCATCAGTCTATGGTGCCATTGGAGGTAAAAACTTTTGGAGATTGGACCTGATTGGAGAAGGAGGATCACTAGGGGTAAATTCTAGATAGATACAACGTGCCCCTAGTTCCTTCTCTATTCTTTCCTGGATTCCATGGACTAAAAATTTTCATCTTCCATGCCCTTTCATTGTGATGTTTATGCCTTTTAATATCCTGGAAGCAATGGAGTGAGCCAATAATGGAATTAAATCTTTGAAAGCCATAATAAACTTTTTCTACTTTAAGCTGGTTTTCTCAATTATTTTGTAACAGTGATGGAAAGTTGATTAAAACAAACAAACAAAAAAAAAAACAATTCCAAATTGTTTACAAAAAAAATTAATCATTTCCTAGTGGACAAGAATATTAAAGTTTAAGAAGGTTTAAATTAAGTATTAAAATGATTAAGTAAATCAAACCAATAGTGAAACAGCTCAAGGCTTTAAGGCAGACACTGCACATTAAGTTTATTAATGTTTAAAATGTTTCACTAAACAATTTATGAAACAACTCTGAAAGAGTTTTAATTAGAGTAAGAACTTAAGGTGAGCTAAGCTTGTAAAAGAGTTTTAAAATGTTAACTGTAATAAACCTAGTTTTGATTTTTAAAAACCAAAGTCATCCATGAAGAGAAAATTCTCCTTTCTCTCAGCTTATGGTAGACTAGCTGCTCCAAACTAATCATTCTCCTGAGAACAATAGAAAAGTAGACCAAATAACAGGGGCCAACAGTCAAAGCAGCCAGAACTTGAGGAACCAAAATCCTGGAAATGAGGAAAAAACACTGGAGCAAGCTCAGCACTCACTCTTTCTTCACCAGGCATTTGAACACACAAACTATGCATGTGTGAGGCAATATAGGACTATCAGGTAGAAGGAAACTTTTAGAGAGGTCTTCCTGAAACCACTGTTATTTCAAACATTTTAGCAGACTATCAGCCAGGAAGACAAAATTAAAAGTTGTGAGCCAGCAAAGATAAGGAGCCCTGAAATTCCTAGGTTTTGAGATCCCAGATGTCCTGGGAATATAGGCAAACCAATATAGACCAGCCTCTGCCCTAAAAAAGTGATCTGCTCAGAATTTACAAAAATAATGTTAAATATACTCTCAAAGGTGATATCATCAACTTAAATTATCAATAAAAAATTACCAGGCATGCCAGAAAACAAAACCTAAAATTCCAAAAGTGAGAGCATGGAAGTCGACTCATAGGTAATCCAGACTGGAGTTATCAAACATTGACATTGAAACACCTGATGAATATATTTAATAAAATAAACTTAAAAGTAGATAATCACTAAAGAATAATAATCTTGGCGCTGGGGATGTGGCTCAAGTGGTAGCGCGCTCGCCTGACATGCGTGTGTCCCGGGTTCGATTCTCAGCACCACGTACAAACAAAGATGTTCTGTCCACCGATAACTAAAAAATAAATATCAAAAAATTCTCTCTCTCTCTCTCTCTCTCTCTCTCTCTCTCTCTCTCTCTCCTCTCTCCTCTCTTCTCTCTCACTCTCTCTTTAAAAAGAAAAGAATAATAATCTTTAAAAATAAAATTTAAGAATTAAAGGTGATACACAATATAGTGATGCACACCTGTAGTTCCAGCTACACAAAAGGCCAAAGCACAATGGTAATGAGTTTGAGGCCAGCTTGGAAAAAATAGCAAGACCAATTTCTTACAAGACAAATAAAAAGACTGGGGTTGTAACTCTGTAGTAAAAACATATGCTCAAAGCCATAGGTTTATTCACCCTGAGTTTACCTAACTCCATTTTGTGTCTCTTTGACTCTACTTCCTCTTTAGCTGTTTTACTCTGAGCCACTTTTTTTTTTTTTTGCAACTAGATACCTTGGATTCCAGGAACAAAAAGCCTGATTGATAAGTATCTTTATCACAAAGGATCAAAATTGTTCCCCTGAAAGCCCACCTAAAAATATTAAGGACCTCTTTAAAAATTTCTTTTTTTATGGACCGTGTTATGAGACTCAAAGAGCATATCAGCCCATGAAAATGCTGCCCCACTACATGGGAACAGTTATTTTGAAACAAAATCAATTCTACCCCACAAGAGGAAAAGTCATCTCATGATAGACGCTAAGTCACCCCTTACAATCAATGACAGGCCTTCCCAGAGCTTCACAGAATGAGTCTGAGATCACGGCCAAGTGCATCATGGCCTGATCAGGATGATTTTACTCTGTGCAATCCCCTCTCCCAGTCATACAAACCCACCAAGACATTGCCTTTGGTCCTCTTTTCTATAAAATCTTCAAGTTGCTGGCAATCCCTTTAAGACAGAGCTTTGGTTACTATACCACTATATGTGTTTGTCCTGGCATGGCCACACTGATTAAAATACCTTTCCTACCCTTAAAACTGCGCTGCTTTCTTGAATATTACAAAGGGTGACCCACATTGGTATATCTAGACCTCTGGAGGCAGACCCTGTGTCCTAGGACTCTTGTAACACTGGCTCCAGGTCAGGGATACTTTTTGCTACATGGATGTTCATAGTAGCACAATTCACAATAGCTAGACTGAGGAACCAACTTAGATGCCCTTCAATAGATGAATGGATTTAAAAAATTTGGAATTTATACACAATGGAGTATTATTCAGCACAATAAAATGACAAAATCATGGCATTTGCAGGGAAATAGATGGCATTAGAGCAGATTATGCTAAGTTAAGCTACCCAATCCCTAAAAAACAAATGCCAAATGTCTTCTTTGATATAAGGAGAGCAACTAAAAACAGAGCATGGAGGAAGAGCATGAGAAAAAGTTTAACATTAAACAGGGACGAGAAGTGGGAGGGAAAGGGAGAGAGAAGGGAAATTGCATGGAAATGGAAGGAGACCCTCATTGTTATACAAAATTACATATAAGAGAATGTGAGGGAAAAGGGAAAATAAATCAAGGGAGAGAAATGAATTACAGTAGATGGGGTAGAGAGAGAAGATGGGAGGGGAGGGGAGGGGGGATAGTAGAGGATAGAAAAGGTAGCAGAAAACAACAGTCACTAGTATGGCAATATGTAAAAACATGAATGTGTAACCGGTGTGATTCTGCATTCTGTATATGGGGTAAAAATTAGAGTTCGTAACCCACTTGGATCAAATGTATGAAGAGATTTATTACAAGAGCTTTGTAATGTTTTGAACAACCAATAAAAAAGAAAAAAAAAGGAATAACTCCATGCAATGAATTTTCCTCTTAGTTCTCTTATCATAGTGTCCCAGAGATTTCAATTTGTTGTGTCTATAATCTCATTTACCTCTAGAATTTTTTAATCTCCTCCTTGATGTCTTCTCCAACCCATTTTTCACTCAGTAGCATGTTGTTTAGTCTCCAGGTGATGGAGAAATTTTTATTTTTTATTTTGTATTGATTTACAATTTCATTCCATAATGAACTGGTAAAATACATAGTGGTATCTCTACTTTTTTGTATTTGCTAAGACTTGCTTTTTGACATATTATATGATCTATTTTAGAGAAGAATCCATGTGCTGCTGAGAAGAAAGTGTATCCACTTGATGCAGGTTAAAATATTCTATATATGTCAGTTAATCCTAAGTCATTGGTTATATTAAGTTCTATAGTTTATTTTATTTAACTTTTGTTTCAAAGATCTATACAGTGTTGAAAGAATTGTATTAAAGTCACCGAAGATTATTGTATTGTGGTCATTTTGACTCTTGAACTTGAGAAGAATTTGTTTGATGAACATAGCTGCAACATTGTTCGGGGGCATATAGATGTATAATTATTATCTCTTGTTGGTGTATGGGTTCCTTGAGCAGTATGTAATGTACATCTTTATCCCTTTTGATTAATTTTGGCTTGAAGTCTACTTTATTTGATATGAGGATGGAGACCCCTGCTTGCTTCTGCAATCCATGTGAGTGGTATGATTTTCCCAACCTTTCACCTTCAGTCTGTGTATGTCTTTTCCTAACAGATGAGTCTCCTGGAGGCAGCATATTTTTAGGTCTTTTTTAAAATACAATCTGCTAGACTGTGTCTTTTGATTGGTGAATTTAAGCCATTAATATTTAGAGTTATTATTGAGACATGGTTTGTAATTTCAGCCATATTTGTTTATTTTTGTTATTTAACTTGACTTGGTTTTCCCCTTTGATAAGTTTTTCCTTGATTGTACTATCTCCCTCTTCTGATTTTCATCATTGTTTTTTATTTCCTTCTTATGGAATATTTTGCCACGGATGTTTTGTAGTGCCAGTTTTCTAGGTATAAATTCTTTTATCTTTTGTTTATCATGGAAGGTTTTATTTTATCTTCAAATCTAAAGCTTAATTTTGCTGGATACAAGATTCTTGGTTGGCACCCATTATCTTTCAGAGCTTTATATATGTTGTTCCAAGATCTTCTAGCTTTCAGGATCTCTGTTGAAAATCTTCCATTATCCTAATTGGTTTTCCCCTTTACATAATCTGATTTCCTTCTCTTGATGTTTTTAAAATTCTCTCCTTATTCTGTATTTTGGGCATTTTCATTATAATGTGCCTTGGTGTGGGTCTGTTCTGATTTTGCACATTTGGCATCCTGTAGACTTCTTCAATATGGATTTCCAATTCATTCATTATGTTTGGAAAGTTTTATGATATTATTTCATTGAATAGAATGTCCATTCCTTTGGTTTGGACCTCGATGCTTTTCTCTATCCCAATAACTCTTAAATTTGGTGTTTTTATGCAAACCCATATTTCTTAAATGTTCTGCTCCTGGTTTGTTACCATTATTGCTGTGTGGTCTATGATCTTTTCAAGATTATATACTTTATCTTCATTGTCTAATGTCCTAACTTTCAAGTGGTCTACTCTAGTGGCCATGCTTTCATTTGAGCTTTTAATTTCATTTAGTGTTTCTTTCATTTGAAGGATTTCCATTTGTTTTTTTTTTTTTTTTTTTTTTGCTTATTTATTTATTTATTGAGAACTTCCCTGATTAGGTGATCTTTTGCTTTTTGGATTTGTTTTTGTAGTCATTGTCAAAGTGATTTTTCACTGCTTGTATTTGTTCTCTTATTTCTTCTTTGAATTTACAAAGCATTTTAACCATCTATATCCTGAAATCTTTCTCTGTAATTTTTTCTGCCTTGGATGCCAGTGCTTCTAATGATGTGTTGTCTTGATTTGTTTGTTGTACTTTCTACACTTGTTTTTTTTTTTTTTATGTTGCTCGTGTGTCTTCCTTTCTAGTTCTGTGGGTCTGGTGTGTTAATTGCTTTTACCCAATAGATTTGTAGTTCTCTTGTATGTTTCCAAGATTCCCTTTTTTTGAGGAAGGACAATGTTAACAGATCCCAATATCAACAATACATCACCTAAGAACAATTTGGTGTTATTAATACATTTACGGTGTAGTCTCAATGTCCAGTAATGTTGGATTTAATTATTATTTACAATATATTCAGTAGTTTCATAAAAAGGTTTACAGTTTCTGGCAGTGGACAATGAACCGGGGGTCAGACCTGGGACGATATTCTGAGGGGGAAAGATGTGAGAGTATAGACTTAATGTGTCTTAGTAAATGTGAAAGAGAAATCTAGTGAAGAGGGTTAGTAGCAGGGGAATAAATAGGAAGTAATTTAGGTTAGACAAGTGTGTGGGAAGATAATAGAGTACATAAAACAAACACACATATGTATCTAGAAAAATACAGAATGCAAAAATAGTAAAACTTGGAGGATGAAAGAAAAAGGAAAAAAGGAAAAAAGAAAGAAAGAGGAAAAAAGAGAAAAAAAAGGGGGAGAAATGGGTGTGCTTATGCAACTCCTCTATATTATATTATTCAGGTGACTCAGTCTTCAAAGTTCTATTTCATGCAAAGTTGTTGGTTTCACATATTTTGGGGAAGTGAGGACCCAAGGATAGAAGGGTAGAAGAAAAAAGAAAAAAAAATACTCTAAAGAAGAAACCATGGTTTTTGCTAGTTTTAGAGATCCGTTTCTTTCCTGCTTCTCTTCTCATCCATTAGATTGGGTTGTCTGTTTTAAGCTGGTGTCTCTGCCCTCAGGATGGTGCAGGTAACCTGGGTGAGAAGACTGCACCTGGTGTAGAGCAGGTGGGGAGTGTCACCCACCATTTCCAGCAGGGAAATTGTACCTCATGGGTCTCTTTTGGGGACAGCTCATCTGACTTGTGCACCCAGTATCATCTTCCTTTCTTGCCTGAAGATTTCCCAGATCCTGGTCTCTCTGTTATGCTCCAGACTTTAGTCCCTTCCTCTCTCTTTCTTATCAAATCCCAATAGCAGGACCTCTCACCCCTAGGCTCATACCAGGTGGGCAGTGCCCTGGTCACACTGCTCACCTGCCTAACTGAGAGCTTCTTTTATATTGGGTCATTATTGTGCTGAATTATCACCACTGGGGTGGCAGGGGGAGTTGGAAACCAGGTACCTGCTCAGATGGAGATTCAATCTGAGAACCATGCCCACCAAATATGGCAAGAAAGATTTTCCAAGATGGAGTTGGTCTGCTTCCAGAGCCAGGGTGTCTCAAGAGGTGGGGGGAGCTGGGAAATGGCCTTGTGCTGTGGATAGATAGCAGCTGAGTGACCTGCATGAGAGCCGAGCACAATCTGGAGTTCTGCAGAGGTGCTGATAGCTGATTCTGCTAAGCTGCTTGTGAGCCATGCATGAGGTAGAATTGCAGGCTTTGGGTCCAGAGTCTGGAGTCCTACTTTAATGCAGAGGCTCTGATTTCTGCATGGGGGGTCACAGTGCTGGTGATTTTTGTGAAAATCCGCTGTATAGGGGTCCTCTCACACTCTCTGAGATGTTGTATTACAACTAGGTAAGACCTGGGTCACGGAGCTACACAGGATGCTGCCTCTTTCTGGCCCTTCATCTTGAAGTCCTAATAATTTTAAATTTTTTAACCTTGTATGTCTTTCTAAACATTATAAAACAGTAGAGAAGGCAGTCTAATTACACCAATGAAGTGACTTTTGAATAATTACTATAACAATATAATTACAAATATTGTTCACCTAGATTTCTCAGGTGTTAACATCTTTTACCCATAATTAGTACAGCTATTTTTTCCTAAGTATTTTACATAACGTTATAGTTCATCCTTGAGTACTTAATAGGCATCTAGAAAAAATAAGGATATTTGGCTACCTTACCACAATATAATTATCAACTAACAAAATGAACAATATTTCATATCATCAATTATGTTAAGCGTTTATTCAGTCACATTTCCCAAATTCTCTCCAAAAGCATCTTAGAGTTTAGTTATCAATAAATTCAATCAAGTACTGTGAGTAACATTTGAATACTATCTCTTCTGATGCCATTTTCTACTTTCTGTCTCCCAAACCTTCCTAGTTCCCTCATCAGACACATAGGCATTTACTAGTTCTGGTTGCAAAGATTGAGCCATTTGCCCTGTGGAATATTCCATCTTCTGGATATGAATATCCCATATCCCTGGACATGTCTGAAAGGGTGAATTTGGAATTTTGCAGTGAGTCAGTGTGTAGACTGTATCATTGTCAAAGCATTATGGTGATTGGAAAGGTACTAATATGGTATGTTAGAAAGTGAACTTTCCCTTCTGAGTGCATCCTGTTCTTGTAAGTCTACTTGGGAACTTTGGGTGGAAACTGGTGTGTTGCTAGAAGACTAATGATTTACTATGTACAGATCCATTTTCTTTTCTCCTCCTATCTTTTCTCCTATTTTAGACAATAATTTCACTGTTAGGGCCATATCATTTTAGTATTCTAACTTACTATCTTAAAACTAAATATTTGTCTTGGTGAGGAATATACAGAACTGTAAAAAGCACGGGCTTCATATCAGGTCCAGCCAGTGAACAACTCTGCCCCGAGCCTCAGTTTACTCATCTGGTAAAAGAGAAATTTCCTCCTTCTCCCAGGTTCATTACTTTCTGTTTCATAATTAGGATGGTGAAATAAATTTCTCTAGCAAGAGTAGCACAGTTTAGTTCACCAAATGATAATGATTATTCTCCTCCTTGTTAATAATGTAATAATTTGTGTTTTAGGTTGGATCTAGAGAAGAAATAAAAAGGACCAATATAGCAATGGGGCTGATCACTGATCTTTCCATCTCGTTCCTGAATGAACCCACAGCTGGTTTAGACTGGAGCACAGCAAATGCATCTTTTTGCTTCTGAAAAATTAAGTGCTATGGGAATATTGCTCTTTCATTAATTTAATATCTGGTAACTTCTGTGTACCATATATTCTTGGTTAAGGGATTCAGAAATAAACAATATAACTTTTTTCTTGTTTCTTGGAAACAATTAACAGAATGTGGTTAAAAAATTTTGAAAGAAGAGCATATGGAAAGATGGCCATGGTGGTGGTAGGGAGCTGTTTTAAATAGCAAGAGGGTCAGGGAAGACCACAAGAGTTGACACATGAGCTGGGAATAAGTGAGTGAGACCAGCTTTATGTGCAGAAAAGAGTTCTAGTTGGAAGGAGAAGCCCAAGGACCCTGAGATAGAGCATTCCTGATATATGTGGAGCATCAGAGAGGCCAAAGGGGCAGAACCCAGTGACTATGGGGAGTGGAGGTTGGTTTCTGCACTGTCATAACAATACTACAGTCTGGGGTTGAGCAACAGAAATTACTTTTCTTACAGTTCTCAGGCTGAAAGGTATCTGCATGGTTGTTTTCTGTGAGGTATCTCTCACTGGTTTGTAGATGGCCAGGTGTGTGTGTGTGTCTTAATCTCCTCCTAACTGGACACCAGTAAGATGAGGACCATCAGTAACCTCACTGAACTCTTTGAAAACTCTATCCACAAAGGAGGCTGTGTACTTCTCTGCATGATACTCCTGGGATGGTATGTTAAAGAAAAGTAGTGCAGGGATAACCACAAATACACTGGGATAAGAAGCCAGTTCATATATACCACAATTTTTTGTATCTCTGTTTCAAACAGAGGTACGAAAAATTGTGCTCTATGTATAATAAGAAGTGTAATGCAAAAAAAAAAAGAAGAATAAAAGAAAAAGTGGGTTCATTGTCAGGAGCCTAACAAGGCTGCTCTGCACAGAGAGGGACAGCAGCAGCAAAGAGGGAGAGCAACAGCAACTCCCCCTTGAATGTTACATTTTATAGACTAGAATCATGGCCGTGCACTAGGGGCGGGTTTAGTCTTGACTGATATAGTAAGCATCCCCTGATCTTGTGGAAGGCAAGTTTGCTTCATGGGAACATAGACAGGCAGTTTTCTTATCTCTCAGAGGTGGAATAGGGAAACCAGAATGTCCTTTTGTCTTCTCCAGGACAGAACAGGGAAACCAGTACAGTCCCATCTCAGGGGCCTGTTAGTTGTCTCCTATCTCTCAATGAGAAAACAAGGAGAGACTAGCATGTCTCCAGGTCAGTAGGTTTTATATTGGGCTACTTTCTTTTTCTTGGAAATAAGAATAGCATTCATAAAGTGAGGTTGGGGAAAAGGAAGATTGCTGCAATTATGTTAACAGCACAGACCACAGGTGACCAATCACCACAGACCAATCATCTGATCATATTTGTGCCTACTGAGATTCTTTGCTGGGAAATTACTATTTATGCCCTTAAGAATTTATTAGTGTTTTGTTGGATAAGAAGTTTGGCTATTATGCCAATATTCTCTTCCTCATCAAATCTTCCCCCACCATTGTTAGTATACACCAATAATTCCTGCTCTTGTGGTAGCTACCTGACTTATACTAATGGGTATTCTATGGAATGAAGAGATTTCTCTCTTTTTCTATTCACTTTTCATTTTGTGCAATGGGTTATAATCTGTTATTGACTGTTTTAATTATCAAATTAACCCTGATTGGGCCAATGAAAGTCATGTCAATGAAAGTTTTGTTTTCTTTTCACATAGCCTTAGTCAATCTTCTAACAATTCTTTACTTCATGGTTACTATGATATTCTAGCCTCATCTTGTACATTTTTCTCTGTGAGCTGTTTCTTCCAAGAACCATGGTTCCTTGGGGTATAGTTGATATTTAGAAATCAAGATCTTGTTGCTCAGTGCTTTAACTGCTTTTGGAGTAGCATTGCTTCTAGATCCTTAGTAGACAGACCTAGGAAGCATACACACATGAATGTGTATGTATATAAATAAACAAAATATGAAAATGTTCTTCCATATTTATTTGGAAATATATTGATTACAAATACATTTTACACGTGTGTGTGTGTGTGTGTGTGTGTGTGTGTGTGTATTTTTTTTTCTGGAGATCCAACCCATGGTTCTTAAATGCTAAGTACTTGTTTTTTTCACTGAACTGCAGTCCCAGTCTGTCTGTCTGTCTATCTATCTATCTATCTATATTTCAATCTATCTTTTTCCAATTAAAAGATACGTGTAAATATTGGTATTTATATATTCAAATTCACATGATGAGTTCATAATAATATTTATAATTTCAATTGAACACCTCCATGTTATTTTGAATTTTTGCCATTTCATTATATGCAAGACTTCAGAGAGTAAGAATTTTGGCTTCATCTTCTCAATATATTCACTTACTTGCTCAGACAAGTCATTTGTTCAATACCATCAGTCTTACAATCACTCTCACCACCCTCTTTGTGCACCACCTCTGCAAACCACTCTGCTTTGTATTTTAAGGTGTCAGACACACCACCTTCACAGCCTACCCTCTCTATCATCACCTTGCTTCCTCTGAAGCTCATGTCCTTTTAAGCAAATCTCTAGGAGAGAAGATGAAGGAAGATGGGAAGATGTTACAATTGTCCTGTTTTGCTTATGAATAAGAAAACCTTAGCTACTTCTTTTATACATTGTATTAAAATCATTAATCATATGGTCTGATTCTCTTGGAGGCATCCTGATAGCATATTCTAGTTATTTAATTGAATGCATAAATTGAAGTGATTTTTAATAACAAGATTGTCCCTTTCCCACACACACTAGCAACTAGACTTCCAGATAGGATACTCTTTCATGGGAATCAAATTAGCTGAAGTAGAAATTTCTAAACTAAGGGTCTCTCCACAAACAACTTACCCTTATCACTCTAAAGTTCAGAGTTGACAGAACCATTCATATACTCTGACCTTTCCAACTGGCTTTTCATTTAGTCATGTCCCTGCCCCTGTTAACCTGAGCAGGTAGTTTCAAATTACCAAGCATTTTTTTTAATTTTTATTTTTTTCTGTTTAGATAAACATGAAAGTAGAATGTATTTTGACATATTATACATACATGGAGTATAACTTAGAATCCCATTCTTGTGGTTGTACATGATTTGGAGTTACACTGGTTGTTTATTCATATGTGAACATGGGAAAGTTATGTCTGTTTCATTCTACTGTCTTTCCTATTCTCATCCCCCCTCCTTTTCCTTTACTCCCTTTTGTCTAATATAATTAAATTCTATTCTTCCCTCCCCACCTTCCCTTCTTGTGTGTTAGCATCCATATATTAGATAGAACATTTGAGATTTTTTGTGGGGGAGATTTGCTTATTTCACTTAGCATGATAATCTCCAGTTCCATCTATTTTCCAGAAAATGCTATAATTTCACTCTTTTTTAATAGCTGAGTAATAGTCCATAGTATAGGACATTTTGTTTATTCATTCATCTGTTGAAGGGCACCTAAGTTGGTCCCAGAGCTTAGATATTGTGAATTGAACTGCTATAAAAACATTGATATGGCTGTCTCACTTTAGTACACTGATTTTAAATCCTTTAGGTATAAAAGGTTCTGAACAAGGAAAATAGACACAAAGGCAAATAAAAAGTGACAAAACAACTTATATGTACACATATATGTATATTTTAATAACAATTTTTTTAAAGAGAGATATATATAGAGAGAGAGACAGAGAGAGAGAATTTTTTAATATTTATTTTTTAGTTGTTGGCGGACACAACATCTTTGTTTGTATGTGGTGCTGAGGCTCGAACCCGGGCCGCATGCATGCCAGGCGAGCGTACTACCACTTGAGCCACATCCCCAGCCCTTTAATAACAATTTTGAACAATGATTTTGACCATTTAACCATAAATAATAACTCCTGTGAAATGGTAGTTTAGTACTGTTTCTGCCGTGGAATTAAAACAGAATTCAAATCTCAGTATTGCCCTTTAGTAACATTGACTCCTAGGGCAGTTGCTTGATCTTATTTAAATGATATCTGAAATAGAAGAAGGTAATAATAGGAGAACTGTGTTATAAGAACATTGTGAAAATTGAAAGAAGGTAGAAAGCACTTGTTAATATCAACTGCATTATCAGCACATAAAGATGAGAACAAACCCAGAGAGCCAGAAGATTTAAATTATCAATGAGAACTGGTCATATGATCATTGTTTTAATATGTATTACATAATTAGTTCTTATACTTGGTTATACTTACAGATAGCCTGAACTGCTTATAAAACTACAGATGCCCTGAAATCACCCCAAGAGATTCTAATTCAACATCTGGGAAGACTGTCTGAGAATCTGCATTGTCAATGAACATTCTAATGGATTCTAGACTGTTGTGCATCATCTTTAAGAAGCCCTAGTGGTTTTAATAAAAGCATTTAGCTTAGGTTCCCCAAGTGTCATGTATATAACACAAGATGAGAAGTTCATAAGAGACAAATCAAATTAAACTTTGGATAAATGCACTCATGGAACAATAAAGTATTTTATCAAGAAGTACAGTGTTCATATATCTAATGACTCATTATTTTCCTTCTTCCAATTTAGGATTTCTGAGCAGGGTAGGATTTCTGAGCAGGGACGAACAATTATCTTCTCCTTGCATGAGCTTCAAAATTCCGTCTTCAATCTGTTTGACAGCCTCACCATATTGGCTTTAGGAAAGCTAATGTTCCATGGTTCCACAGAGAAGGCTTTGGAGTACTTTGAATCAGCAGTTGTGTTTGACTTTATCAGGCACTAGATCATTCATTCATAGACTCCTTGGGGAGAACAGAGGGGTCAACAGGAGTGCTACTTCATCTCTGCATAGACTTAACCTTTTTGGTCAGTTTGGTGTCAGGAGTTTTCTTCATTTTTCAGTGCTTGCTTGTTGTTTAAGTCTCTGTCCTTATCCTCTCCTATTTGAGTTTGCATGTGTTTGTGTGTGAGTGTTTCTCATGGGCCTGTATATATTTTACTTCCTACTTATAGTAATGTTTCCCTGAGAGTTCAATAATTAACTGGTTTGACTCACAGCCAGCTATTCAGTTGAACATTTTTGGAAAGGCCCAGTGTCATTCATTTTCTTCTAGACCATGTAACAGATAGTCATCTTGTTCTACTTTTATAAGGGCTCATGGAGATGCAACTTTCTTTTCTAATAACATTAAATTGGCTTGAGTGGGTGTGAGTTAGTATTAGCCACTGGAATGGCTGGTCCTAAGTCTGACCTGTGTAGACAAACATTTCTGGACTCCCAGGTTCTATTTCAGATTAAGTTGTGTGATCTTTTTAATGGTGCATGCAATCTGCTTCATTTTAGAGACATCTGGAAATTATAGATATTTTTTCATGACCCCAAATATTGTTCTTAAATATTCATTAGCTATCTTAATTTTTTTAATTTATTCTCAGTCATTTAAAATTAAACATGTATGTGTTTAAAAAGCCCAGAGGAGATAAACTTAAGAGTCAGATCTCAGGCCAAGTTCAGATGATTGTGCCATAAGTAGTTGAAGTGAGAGTTTAAGTGTGCTGTGCTGAACATGTTCTCTCAAGAATTCAGTTCTGGCAATTTTTTGTCTATTTTGAATTATGGAAGCATGACACTAAAATGATAATTTGAACCTCTGAATTTAATAGTTGGAGAAGCAATCTTATTGACATGCATAATGCTATTTCAGCATTACTTAATGAACTCAGAAAACACAATGAACCCACACATTTTTTCTTGTGTCTATATTTAAGAAGTGATAAACACTGATTGATTTTGACAAAAAGGACCAATATATTATGAGTCCAAGATTGAACTCCCAGAAAAAAACACACACATTCATGTATACATATATGCATACATATCCATATATGTGATATATGTATGTATGTATTATATATGTGTGTGTTTACACACACACACATGGTTTGGAAACAAAGCATTGTTGAAATATTGTGTGAATGAATAAGAAAGTATAAAATTAGTGATGTGAGAAGAAAGCAAATATGGCAGAGAAAAATGTTAGATTCTGTCTACCGTACCCTCACTTCTCTCACTCTTTGGAAGTGGGTCCTTTTTACTTTCCATGAACATCATCTTTGTTTGCTTTTTTTTTTTTTTGATAGGTTACCATTGTGAGCTCTACAACAACCCTTCAGATTTCTTCACGGATGTCATCAATGGAGACTCCCCTCCTGTGACAGTAAACAGAAAGAAGGTCTATGAAGGTATATGAATGTCTTAGATTCATAGATTTTTGCCTGGTTGATTTGGCTGAAGGTCAGCCATGTGGCGGGTCATTAAAACATGGCTTTCTGAACTCCTATTAGTATAATGTTATAATAACAGTTAACATAGAGACTTTATTATTCATAAGTGATATGGATGTTTTTAATTGAATTTATGAATGACCATTTTTGTGCTACTCTCAGTTGTCAAAGGAGTTTCCATTAAATAATAAATATAATAATTTTTTGTCATATTTTTAGAGACAGAAATTGGCACTTCATGTTTTGGAAATAATAGAAAACAAGGACCAAATATTTTTATTAAGACTTAAATTTTGTATGTTAAGGAACCTGTTTTAAGGATTTAGGGTTCCCATATTTATGAAAAGGTCTGTGCATTTACAGTCACCATAAGATTCAGGAAGAAGTCATGTTAATTCCCTGTTATTCTGATGTGTAAAGCAATGATAATGCTAATAGTTTTTCTATATGTAAGCTTTAAAATTTGTTATCCACAAATTGGGTCACAGAAAAATGGGTTCAATTATTTGGTTTAATAAGGTTTCTCTTCTTTTTTCTACTTTTATTCCAAAGTCAATGAGGCTGGACAGCTGTTTATGAAAAAACTGCGGATGATCGAAGAATTGGCTCAGTTTTATACCAAATCCCCTCTCCTCAGAGAAACAGAAACTGAATTAGAGAAACTTTCAGGTGTCCAGAATTACGGAAGCCCGTCCTTCAAGGAGATCACCTATGTCACCACCTTCTGGCATCAGTTCAGATGGATTTTCTGGCGTTCATTTAGAAAGTTGGTGGGTCATCCATGGCCCTGGATAGTTCAGGTAATCTTAGAGATTCTTATAAGCTTACTGTGAAATATTCACATGGGTGCAATTTGGTTCTGATATAGTCCACTTCAATATAATCTGTGTCTTTTACCCACCCTTCCATTTATTTGTCATCCCTACTTCATTTGGGATATAGGAGCAGTGCATAAAGCACAATTGTGTTTTTACATATATAAAGGTTTTCTTCATTTTTTTTCAGTGATGACATGTTTTAGGCTCTACTGTCTACTGAAATGACTTTTTAACATGAGAACCACAGTTTTCATATTTAAGTATTGTCACCTTCCAGGTGTATTGAGAGGCTGCATTCCTATTTCAGTCATGCGGTCAGTTTTTCCAAATGTTTCTGAACTTTTAATTTGTCATTCTGTCAGAGCATGGCCATTTTTGTGTCCTATCAATCAAAGGTAACATTTTATTCTTTGAGAATAGATATGATATCTTTTGGAATCATATCAGATCCATCAACCTGAGTTACTCATTGTTCAACAGTGGGGTGATATAATGAATTGATTCTTTAGTGTGTTTTATGTCTTAGGTTTTTCCTACTGACTCTAAATGTGGTTTTTGTCTCATCCAAGACACATATATGGTAGTTATGGACAGGGCATGAATAGAACATGGCTCCTTGGAATATACCAGGAATTGTGCCTATTTGGGGTCTCAGCTTCCTTAAGGAGAGAACACTAGACCCAGAGTCTCCAGGTTGCATGTTCAGCCTACTTGCCTCATCAGCAAACTTAGTCTCACAAGAGGAATTTAGTAGTGTTCAGAGAAGTAGCCATCTCTAGAAGAAGGGTAGAACCTTGAAGCTCCTGAAGTTTATCAGAACAACTCATGTTAAAATTTGTGAACACTGAAGTGTTAGTGTAGGAATAGGCAAACTCTTTTCAATAAAGGACCAGATGTAAATATTTTAGGCTTTGTAGGCCACATATGGTCTTTGTCTCAGGTGGTCAACCCTGCCATTTTAGCATGAAAATAGCCATAGCTCATATATAAGCAAATGAACATAAAATTGTATTCATGACTCTGGAATTTGAATTTCATATAAATTACAAGTGCAAGATATATTATCTCATTTCCACAACTTTTAAAAAGGGGGCAGAAAACACAGAAAAAGCTCATGGACTTAAAAAACAAAAAATATAGTTGGATCCTAACCACTAATTCTTGGCATAGGGTTTTTAGTCTTGTATGATTTTTATTTCTCTAAGTTTTTGATCATAGAGTTGTTAAAATATTTATGACTTCCTACTGATAAATCTTGTATCTCTTGACTTATTGTTGTACTTTGGTTTGAACTACTATTTATTTACATGACTCAGAATTGATCTCTAACTAGAGGATTTATTTGGTTTATTTGGAAATAATTGATGATCTGAATAAAATTTCATTTAATATGTCAAACCTTTCCTGAACCACCAATTTGGAAGACTTGTCATTAATCTCCTGGAGAGTCATTGTTTTTTGAGCATATTAAACTCTTAACTATGTATTTATTTTGTTAGTGACTGCACAAACTTCTATAAAAACACACCTTAAAAAATTCTAGTTAAATACAATTGGTCAAAAAAACAGAATAAAATATTTGGAGAAGATTTTTTCCCAATGCTTCTGTTCAAAACTGAGGCTGGAGGCCAGATGCACAAATATTGGTCATTTGCTCCAATGTGCAATTTTATTTTGCCTTGTGTCTTTCCCTTTCTTCATGCAAGAATAACACAGGTACACTTTGAAAAATATGAAATAATCATGGGGTTCACTGATTTTCCAGTATATTAGAAAACTGACATAAAATAAAGAACTTTAAGGCTGTAGGAGACATCCTAGTGATGTGGTAGTATAAGATATTAAGTGTGAATGCAAAAGAAACAATGAATGAAGAGCTTCTAGATAACAAGACCGAATATAAGTTTTCATTTATGAAGTATAGACTGCTATGTACCTGTGTGTGCTGCATATTAGCAGAGCCATCAGCATTTATTTTGAAAGCTTTATCTGCTGACATGAAGTATAGTGAAGATATGTCAGCAGAATGAATTTTCCCCTAAATTTCAGTCTTATGTTTAAGGACATCTTATAAGTAAACTATTTAAATAATATTATTTGCAGATTGTGGTCTTCAAAAACCAGTTTTTTTTTTCAGATAATGATTTAGTTTTTTTCTATTTCGGCTTCCTTCTTGCCTAAAATGTTCTCCACAAATTACTTCATGTCTGGATACAATTATAACATTGATTATTTTTTTAACTTTGAAATTTTCAACATATATATTAGAGTATTTTGTTTTAACCCACAAATCATTATTTGTCAATTCATCAAGTAAAACTTGATAATGTGACCCTTAACATTTTGTTGATTGAAGCATCCCTAAGAGAATTTTTATCCTCAAAGCAAAAGTGATTTTGGAGTTGTCCACAGTCTGAGTAGGTGAGGATGGTGAGGAATTGTCAGCTCAGGTGGCTGCGTTGACCATAGGCCTAAGGGACTTAGGCTGAAGAAGCAACAGAAGAGATGGTAATGGAGGCACTTGGGTGTTCCCAGAGAAAACTGGCTGAGTGCTTTGGTGACAATGATAGTACAATTTTCCATGCTGGCCAGAACTCACCAGAGGTTGTATAGGTGGGAGCCAAATTACAACTAGTCTTTATCATGCAAAATACCATCATCAAAATTTATGTTTGTGCACTTTTAACATATTATTTATCCATTCTTAGGCACTGGGGTCAAACCCAATGTCTTGCACATGTTAGGCTAGCATTCTACTGCTGACCTACATGCCCAGTACTGAAATTTCATTTATTTTATTAATTTGTTTTCAATATGAGTCAAGTCATTTGTTTTCAATTGAACCTCTTGAAATATGAAACTATGCATGTGCTCTGAAACAAAAGTTGAGAGTTTTATTCAATTCTGAACTCTTATCCACTTGGATATTAATTTATTCCCCAAGTGACATTGTCATTTGCCTGAATCACTCTGCTATACTGTCTGGTACCAGAGCTAGGGCTTGAACTGGCAGTTCCTGGTGAACCCTGGGAGGAATCTTAGCTTGTCCAGTAGTCTGCTCTGTTCTGTCAATTCTCCAAACATTTTCAATTTAATTTGAAAAGCAATCTAATAACATACACTGCTTTATATTCTCCCAGAGACCCTGACCAAGTCATTTAAAGTGTTTATCTCTACAGAGGGATCTGATTATGTAGCCATATATTGTATCATAAAAAATGATGTGGAAAGTTTTTAACCTATAATTACAACTTTATTTTCATTTTTCTTTTGGAAAAGGTAATCATTGCATTGATACTGTGACTCATAATAGGTGACAATTTCCTTGCACTAAAAAATGGCTGTACTGAAATCCAGAATACGTAAGCAAATTTAAATACTGTTAATTTTGTTCAAGCTTATAAAGGGTCATTATGAATTTGAATTTATAGTAAGTATGGGATGGATGTCATTCTTTTATTCGTGATGAAATAAGCACACTGCAAAATGAATGGAAGAGTTAATATTTTTAAAGGTATGCATGTAGTGATAAATATTCAACAAAATTTTGACCTTTCATCTATTTTAAGTATACAGTACAGTGGTATCAGTTGCATTCACATTGTGAAATTATCACCACCATCCAGTTCCAGAACATTTTTTCACCTTCTCAAATGGAATTTCCATACACATTAAAAAGTAACCGTCCAGATTCACCAATACCAACCCCTGGCAACCACCTTATAATTCTATCTCTGAATCTGACCAGTCTAGGATCCTCATACCCATGGACTGATACATTACTAGTCCTTTGGTGCCTTATTTTCTTTAGCATTATGTCCTTAATAATCATCCAAGTTGCAGCATATGTTGGAATTTCTTTCCATCTTAAGGCTGAATAATAGTGCATTGAATATATATGACATTTCCTTTATTATTCTTCTGTTTCTCAAAATGAGGGTTGTTTACACCTTTAAGTTGTGAATAATGCTGCTATGGTATACAAATATTTGTTTGAAATCCTGATTCCAGTATTTTATGTGGGTACCTAGCTTTGTTGGATCAAATGGTAATTCCTTTAGTTTTTTCAACAACTGCTATGCTATCTTCCACTGCAGCTGCACCATTTTACATTTTTTTCCAGCAGCTCAAAAGAGTTCCAATTTCTAAATCTCCCCACAGGAATGTTATTTTTTTATTTCTTTAAATAACAGATGTCCACTGAATCTTTGGAGAAATGTCTGTTTAAGTCCTTTGCTAATTTTCAAATTTCATTGTTTGGGGGTTTATTGTTGCTATTTTAGTTTTTTTCTTATTCCTGGAATATTAATCATTTATCAGATATGTGATTTTCAAGTATTTTCTTCCATTCTGTGGGCTATCTTTTCACTGTGTTCATAGAGTCTTTGATGAATAAGTGTTTTTAATTCTGAGGAATCCAAGGTAGCCTATTTGTTGTTTTTGTTGTTTGTGGGCCAGTTTCTTTGATACGTTTTTGTTTTGTTGGACTTGAGAATTGTACTCATTTTTGCCCAGCTGTTCTAGGGACAAGGAATAGAATATTTATAGAGCAAGGAAGACACCCACAGATGTGACAGGAGTTATAGAGTTTATTGAGAAATACGTGTGGGCAAGATCCAGTGGCAGTGGGCTGGTGTACCTCTGCTGCACTCGGTGCTGCTGGGACTTCACCAGAAAGTAATGTCTCTTATCTGTCTCCACACTGTTCAGTGCTGGCTCCCTTTATGAGCAGCTCACTCTCCATTGTGCTCTGGTGTGCATCAGTTACTGCAGGGAGGCAGGTTCCATAGGTGAAGCAATGACATTAGCAGCATTAACTTACTTTTCTCCTTTCCTTTACAGTTGTTACTTGGGGGTTATTTTGTGGACTCAGCTTCCGTGTTCTCACCAGAGGAGATTTCAAGCAAGATACAAACCATAGTAAAAGTTTAACACATTTTACTAAGAAAGAAAGCACCCCCAAGGAAGATAATAAGTCTTCTTAAAGATGATGAGTTTTCTTGACCATTTTATTTTACTTGTTTATTTATTGAGCACAGTTTCTTGGGGGTAAGTGGAGAAGTTATTACAAAGTCCCACCCACGTATCACCCCTCAGCTCTGATTTAGAGACTGCAATAGATTCCTAAACTTCTACAGGGCATGCTTTTATCTACAGGCATTTAAGTGAAACTTGAGGGGAAAGGGAGGCTATGATGATGATATTAGAATGATATGCTAACAACGGAAGTCATCCTGGCCTGACTGACAGGTTTTCTTTGGAACTTGTTTTAAAGAACTTTTGGTTGGTGGAATCTTGTCTTAATAATTCTCCTTTCCTGTATCTGGGAATCTCTGGTCTGTGTAGAGGTCTCATTTCCTTCCAACCAGACCTGGATCAGGATAATTTGTGTTTCTTTTATCTATGGAGGTGAATTTGCATACCCATTCCTTAGCCCTGGAAATAACTCTGACTGGCTTTGGGTAAATTTCTTCTTAAAGAAAACATGTGAGGAGTCAGCACATAGGCTCAACATAGGGAACTAACCTCTTAGCTGCTTATCCCCCACACCCATGTCTATCTACCATCTGTCACTTGCAAGACCAGCATCCTAAGAAATAACTGTCCAGGAACAAGTGTAAGAAAGTAACTTTCAACAGGTAACACTAACTTGCCCTTGTTCCCGGCATATGGAAGAGAGAGACAGGGCATCTCAAGATAATATATATCTGGAATTTTTGTCCCAGGAATATTCTTATTGTTCCCCTAACTTGGCTAGATTTTTGGAACAAAAAGGGGCATTGAGGGCCTGGTGTTTTACTGTCCTCTTTTTCTTCAAGGATGTGTAGAATCAGTGGGTAGAATTAGAATTTTGTTGTTACATGAGTAGCACTTAGGTTAGTGCAGTGATTGTTACCTATGGAATTACCTTTATAAGTACCCTTCAAAATCTCGTTTCTTGATGAGACGTTTTAATGGCTGTGTCTGAACATAAGTGCTCAGCAAAATGTCACACACCTCAAAAACTGTAATATAGTACACAGGCAGAGAGACACCACTGTGGAGACATAGAACTGGAGAGAGACCTCACGAGGTCACACTTCCCTATTTTAACCTGTATTTTTTTTAAAAAACTGCTTAATATTATATCATTACAGATATAAAAAGTTCTGTGAGTAGGAAACTTTCCTAATTGTATTGAATTAACTGTAGTGTTTTTTTTCCTCTTCTGCAGAGCCTGGTCACTCTATGTGCTGACTGTGTTCCAATGTATCATGAGTATCTCAGCCAGGGATATTTTCCTGAGGGAGAGGAATCTTTTTATGTGAGTAGGTTTCCACTCTGGGAAGTAGCCTCAGAGCCAGCTGGTCAAACTGGTAACATTCAGAAGTGAGCCAAGGATGTAATCTGGGAGATTACTAGTATTGTTTTCTTTTATTTTTTAGTTCATTTAATTGACAAATGTAAATTGTATACACATATAATGTGCAACCTAGCTTTTGAAATCTGTATAGGGATTGCTAATATTAATTGAAAAGAAGCATTCAGGGATGGAGTAGAAAATCAAGAGGAAGTGGGGTCCTGAGGGAAAAGAGAGTTTCATGGTTAAATGTGGTCAGTGAATCCCAGTGTTACATAGAGAATAAGAAATAAAGAAGCTGAAATTATCTTTTGTTTTTAGCAAATAGTAGGTCATGATGGCACTTGCGGAAAAAGTTTAATAAGCTCAATAGAGATTAAAGGGTGGGATCATCTGCAAATTAGAGGTGGGAAGTAAAACTGACAAAGAATTTAACTTCTCTTACTGGATGGAGGAGTAGAAATGGCAGAGGAGAGCCTTACATTAAAGAGCAGACTGGTTTTGTCTCTTCTGATTTCAAAGATGGAAAAGATTTTTCCATACTTACATGCCAAGAACAGGCATCATCAGAGAGTGAAGGAATAAAGACACGGGTGGAAGAGCTTATGAGAGAGAGACAAGAGGTAGAGGAAAGATGTGGATCTGGTAGCCAACAGGGCTGCACTATGGAGATGTGATCATTGAAGGAAGAAGACTTCTTTTTTCTTTTGTAACATGAGAGTAGCAGAAGTAAAAGGAGTTTAGGGATGTGCAGCTACATTGGGGCCTTGGAGAAAATCAATATGACCTTTTTCATACTCAGAACTATGGAGAGAAGAAAAGGCTCTGTTACACTTGGATTAGCCCCTCAAGGACTGCTCCTCAGGCAGAGCCAGTCACAGAGGATAAGCAGAGTCTCTGAGGAGAGTGAGGAGATGCAGACTCTGTCCCTGGAGGGGTGATGTGGGCCAGAGTGTGCAGCAGCAGGAGGGGTGCGGTCATGAGAGAGGGTCACAGCAAGAGCCTTGGGGGCTGATACCCCAGGGAGGCTGCACCTGAGGTGGAGAAGGGTGTAGGGGGTCAGCCTGGAGTCTTTGGGCAGCTACAGTGTCAGACCTGGTAGCAGCAGGAGTCTCCACAGCAGCACCTCCTCTGGGCTGTGCCTCTTGGACTAATCTGGGATGTGTGGTGTTTTTGTTTTTAAGACTTGAATACATCAGTTGATACTACCGAGTGTTATCTTACTTCCTTGGAAAACTGGTATTTGATTTACTATTCGAGAGGTTTTTTTTCCAAGTTTTATATTTACTCTTGTGGTATACTTGATGTTAGGTAAGTAACAAGACAAACTACAAACTAAGCCAAAAGCTATTAAAGCATTGTATTATCTCTAATATAGCATTATCTCTAATGCTAAATGTGAGCATTGTTTAGTCTTTTTCTAAACAAACTTTGGGGAGGGCAGTAACTAGATTTTAAACCCAGTTAGGCAAGGGATATACCACTTAATTTTATTTTTATTTTAACATGAGACATTTTAATCTTGATAAATTGTCCAGGCTAGCCATGAGTCTGTTGCCTCAAGTCTTTCAAGTAGCTGTGTTTACCAAGCCAACCTTGTGCCCTTGTGACCAGTTCAACCAAACTTTAAAACTGGTTTTAAAACTACATTTTATGACGAAATGATGTGTGTCATACACAAATATTGAGGAAATTTATAAAAATACTTAAGACTATTCTGGAGGAGCTGGGATATTTATTGCCTATTTATCTACATTTCTCCTATCTCTCTACATATTTCTCTGTATAGAGATAAAATATAGATATGTAAGTAATATCTCTAATATCTATAGATATTTATTGAGAGGGATAAATAGTCAACATACACATACATTCTCTCCATCTCCTTCTATGGTGAAAGAAAGATGGTGACTTTTAAAGTAGATTGATTAAAAAAAAACTATTTAATAAAACTATTTTTTGGTGGATATGGATGTGTTTGTGCATTATGCTCAGGTTTCCTGCCACTTTCATTGCATGAATATTTCCATCTGTCTCACATGCACACACACACACACACACACACACACACACACACACACATAAACACACCAGAAATACCTATTTTTTTGACAACACATGAGAGTGAGAACCACTGATAGAGCTTAAAATCTTTCATTTTACAAATAAGAGTTGTGTCATAAAGAATTTTTCATGAAATCTAGACCCCCTAGACTCCTCTTTGGTGTTCCTGAAGCTGTTTCAAAATCTTCACAACATATGACGCAGAGCATGAGTTTATTATCATTTATAAAGTAGTTATTTAACCTAACCATTCTGTATCACAGAGCCATATGATCCTTTGTCTAGGGAAGTCTTCCATTATGGAGAAACTCTCCATTTCCCAAGACACCAAATCGACTTGTGGAATCCGAACCCCAGTTTCTTCACTAATGCAGTTGCAGCAAACATGAACAATGTGGTGTGTCTGGGTACATGAATATGTTCTTGAGTCTTCTTAGCCATTTGTGTTGCCTATATCTCTCCATCTCAGCAACTTTGATATTGTTCATTACATGTAAAGCATAGTAGGTATTACATGGAAAGGTTCTTCATCATTAAATGTATGAAAGAAAACTGTGATAGCTTTGTGCAGTTACAAAGAGGGAAAAATGAAACGGTGAACCATGATAGTTGGATCATGTTTGTCTTTTTTCATTTTGATATTAGTTGACTGGAAAATTATAGTGTTCTTTGCATGTTGAACATTCTGAAATACAAGGTGACCTAGACAGTTGCACTGACCCCTTCTTTTCTTTTTGAAGGCTGAAACGGGGGATAACAGCTTTCCTCATCACAATGATTACTGCTTTGATGGTGACTTATTCCGCCACTTCCATGATCTTGGCTATAGGAATACATGAGAATGCAGCATCTGGAAAAACACTTCTGGTGACTTCATATTTTGTGTTTATGCTGGTGAGTAAGAACCTGTGTTTCTTTGAGAGGGAATTTCTCTCCTTGTTTCTTCATGCACATTGACCTTCATTAAATAGAACTTCATAATCCAGAGGAACTATCATTGGCACATTTCCTCATAAAAAAAGACTGGTTACCTGCCTGCCTTTGATGCTGGTATTAGAGAATTGCCAGCTGTTTACCCATAGCAGAGATGGTTTGGTTGGATTCACCACTCTCCAACGTCAGAGTGAAACTTCATGAGTGTGCAGCATGGGGAGTCTAACTTGAGTTTTAAAATAATGGAAAATTCCCAAACATATGTATTATGCTCAGGTTTCCCCCTAGTTTCATTGCATGAATATTTCCATACATATATATCTCACATAAAAACACCAGAAATACCTATTTTTGACAACACACCAAAGTAGGAACCACTGATAAAGCTTAATTATTTCTGGCTTCCTGATGATCCCTTATGTCAATATTTCTCTGCTCTTATTTTGTTTCCAGTGGTTACTTAGTTCTAATGTTACATGCCTCTAAAGATTGTACTCACAATGATGAATCAACAGATGAATGGTACTACTTACTACTATGATGTGAACTAAACAGGAGTGCCTGGCCATTAATATGTCCTTTCTGCTACAGTAGGAGCAGATGCCTTTCAATCTGAAGCAGAATTAGCATAAGTGCTTGCCAAAGTTAAATTCTTCTGCTTCTAAATTTGGCAACTATCAAAGTATATCATTGAGAAAGTGATGTCTTATTTATGTTTCCTATACTGTCATTCAGTAAATGAAGTGTTCATCAATAAATTAAGGTGTTTTGTTTATTTTGTGCTCTGACTGATTCACATGTAAAGATTTCTCTGTGCAAATTTAGAAACCATGAAACCACGTTTTACTTAGAGATGCTGTGTTATATACTGAGAGCATGGAGTGGTCAAGAGTAAATATATGCTTGCACAGCACAACACTGTCATTGTTTTGCATATCCCAGGGCATGTCACACCAGTTAAGTCAAGTGTTATGTGGACCGCATAGGTGTCTCTTTTTCATCTCGAGCGTCTTCTCCTATCATCATCATTGTGATACTGCTTTCTGTCAGCTTTAGGTGAGGGTATTGACCATTTTTTCAGCTATACTTTATCACATTTTCCTCTTTATCAATTTTAGGCTTTGGGTCATAGTAAGCCTGCATTTTGAGCCTCAAAATTACACCAAAAGTTATGGATATATAGTGCAGATCCTTCTAAATAACAAATCATATTGTATGGAAGTAGAGGGGGATGTATGATGATCAGGATTTTTTTGGCATCTGTTCCTAAGTATCCTGACATGGAAATGATTTAAAATATACAAGATGTGTATATTTACAGCATAAAAATGTACATGGGTTACGTACAAAACTATGCCATTTATAAAATAAGGGATTTAAGCATCTGCAAGTTTTGGTAACTGTGGTTGTGATGGGTGGGTCTTAGAACCAGTTCCTTAGATACTGAGAGACAGCTGTATTTCTTAATCTTCCATTGTGTGCAGTCACAGGGGAAAGCTAATGATATATTCCTGATCATTAAGAATTCTCCAAATAAATAAAACATATTATACAGATTATAACTATATTTTCCCAAATCTTCCAAATAAGTGAAACATATAATATAGTTTATAGGTATATTATCCTTCCTTTAAAACCATAAACTGCCTTAGCTATACAAAGGTATAGATATTCAAAAGACAAAGATTAACGTTTAGAGTAAGTGAAAGAATTTCAAGAAAGAGTAGATCCTAGCAGAAATGTTTAGATGGTGATGGAGTTCTTATAGAGGACCTTGTTCAGAGTTCCTCATAAAAACACTGCACCAGTTCTTATACTTGGTTTTGCTTTTCATAGGTTTTTTTGGGTATGTCATTGAATTTTGAAACCATGGCACCTCAGCTCTCCTGGCTTCAGTACTTCAGTATTCCTCATTATGGCTATATGGTAAGTTGTCTTCATCTGTCATTGTGAGGGGTTCCTAAGCTGGGAACAAACAAACTCAAGCCTCATCCTCTCATTTCCCAGCCATGAGCTTTGAATGTCTCTTATCCAGGAACTGTCTTTCAGAAGAAATGCATGAGTATTTATTTAGCCTTGGTAATCACAAGGTCAGAGATTTCTTTGGGGTTTTCCTCAGTCACCTAATTGTTTCAGAGAGATGAATGGTGGGAAGAAATCTCAATAAAGGGGAAGAATTGACTAATTAATGAAAAACATATTCAGTTCAATAAGGGAATAAATGAGGAATGGGAGACTGGAACACATAACTTATGTTAAAAGGGAAATTAGAAGAGAAACAAAGACCATGTAATACTCAGAGCCATACTGGCTTTAGCAAGTTAATTGGCTCCAAAGAAAGCTGTGTCTTGACACAGTACAATCAAATTGCTATTTCCAAGAATTACAACTGGTTTTGATTGAAACAAACAAGAAATATTACCATAGATCAATAATAAAATAATAATAATAATAAAGATTAATTTTGAGAATATAACTGAGATACTTCTTTGTCACCTTTTATTTTTTTCTCTTTTTGGTACTAGGTACCCAGGCCCTTGTGCATGCTCGGCATGTGTTCTAACACTTTGATATATCTCTAACTCTTTTTATTTATTTTGAGACAAAGTCTGACTAGATTGAGTTGGCCAGGCTGATCTTGAACTTGAAATTCTTTCACCTTGGCCTTTGAAATTTGAAACAATTTACCTTGTCCTGCTTCCCCATTGTATTATAGGCTTTGCAGCATAATGAATTTTTGGAACAAAACTTCTGTTCAGGACACAATACAACAGTAAGCAAAGGCTGTTCCGGCAATGTGATGTAAGTTGTATTCAATATCATAATATGTTGGGGTTCGAGTGTGCAGAGTTTAGCTCCCTCAGGCCTGACACTTTGCAAGAGCTGTGGCTGTGATTTAGGTCAGCTTAGGCAAACCTCAGTTAGGAGGAGGAAACATTCTCTTCCCTTTATCACAAGTCACAAGTTCTGCATGGTTTGGCCAAGAGGAAGAAGCTTCCTGCATACTTGTCCTAGGAACAGTACATTCTAAAGAAACAAATGCATCCTCAGGGGAGTAGATAATGTCTACAAAGAACTTTAGGAGGGTACTTATCAAATAAGCAGGAACGATCTGAAGTTAGCTCTGTGTATCCGCTGAGGCATGTTATCTGGGCAATGTGGGCAAAGTGTTATTGAAGAATTGCTTGCTTTGTTAGAAGAAGAATATAAAAGGAACTTTCAAATAAACCTCAGCATGCAGTTGCAATTGCTGCCTTTGCTCTGCATCCCCTGTGTCCCGGTTATTTCGTGACCCTTACCCAGGGACCCGAACACACTAGACGTTCACAATTGGCGCCGGAATAGGGACCCTGCTGGATTGTCAGGAAGGGTAAGTTCTTTTTCTTTATATTACAGGGTGATGGGACAATCTTCATCTTCTCCTTTTTTACGTATTCTTAGGCATTCACTTGCCGTCTATGGTATTAACATTTCTCATTCTGATATAGAGATGTGTCTTAAGGTGGTCAGGGAATGGAATCCCTGGTTCCCGGAGAAAGGATCTATGAATGTAGATAATTGGAAATGGGTCCGTCACAATGTTGAAAAGGCTATGAGACAAGGTGAAAAAATTCCGATTCGGTTTTGGTCTATCTGGTCTATTTTATATACAATGTTTAAAGCTATGGAGGAAGAAAGGTTGATTGGCAATTTACAAAAGGAGCTAGCTCCCTCTATCCTAGATCTCCCTCTGGATATTAGTGAAAAAGAAGAGGTAGTAAAAGATACGCAACAATTGACTCATAAATCTTCACAAAATTCTGCTGATTTAATTGGTAATGATAAGGAAAAGAAAACGAAAGTAAAAACGATGATTGATGATCGCTCCGTTTCGGAGCAATTCAAGCTTGTTATGGAGGAGGTTCTGGGATGTCTTAATAAATTAGAAGCTAAAATGGACCCTAGGCCTTTATCGGGAACCAGGCCCTCTGCCCCTCCACCCATTAACCCTTTTTTGGCAGCTTCTTTAAAGGCTGTCCAGGAAATGGACTCAGAACCTTCTGACAATGAGGACGACACTCCCTTCTTTGCTTTTTCTATAATCAGGCCTGATCCAGCTAATGGAATGGTACATCCACCTCGGTATGAGGGGATTGATATTGATCATATTGGCAGATTAAAAAAGGCAGTGACAATGTACAGACCTCAATCCCATTATGTAAAAGAATTGCTTAATGCTTTTGCTACTCATTACAATAATTTTGCTCTTGAGGATTGGAAGATTGTGGGCTGTGCTCTTTTACGGGAGCCAGAATATCTTCAATGGCACATGTGGTTTTTAGAAAGATGTGCCACTAAGGCTAGAGAAAATGGTAATAGTCAAAACCCTGTTATTCGAACTATAGGGTATCCTATGTTATCTGGCACTGGTATGTATGATGACATTCAACATCAAATTAATATTCCTCCTGAGATTCATGAGCAATTAAAGGAAATAGCTTTAGAAGCTTGGGACAAAATTAGACCTACTGGAGAATATTATGACAATTGGATGTTACACATGTCCCCTTGTTTGGACGTTATTCTTGTATTCATGTTACTATTGATACATATTCTAAATTTTTGTGGGCTACCGCTCAAATTGGAGAAACCACCCGCTATGTTATTCAACACTTAGTGGAAACATTTGCTATTATGGGAATTCCCGCTATGATTAAGACTGATAATGGCCCAGCATATACTAGTAAAAATTTTAAAGACTTCTGTGAATTGTATGATATTGTTCATCTAACCGGAATAGAATATAATCCACAAGGACAAGCTTTAGTAGAACGTGTACATGCTACGCTTAAAACACAAATTAAAAAATTAAAAAGGAGGAAAATGACAGATTTAAATATGCACTTGTTTAGACATTTACAAAATCAACCTAAAGCATTGTTACATCAAGCCTTATTTATTTTAAATTTCCTTAATCTTCCACAAGGAGAAATATTGACAAGAACAGAACGACATTTTGAGCAAAAAACCTTAGAAATAGTTCATGAACCAATTTGGATAAAAATTGTGGCAGATGCTGAATGGTAGCCAGAGATTTTACTTTTTAGGGGAAAGGGCTATGCTTATGTTTCAACAGAAAATGGACACCGGCAGTGGCTCCCAGGGCGGTGGATCCAGACCCATCACAATCAGAACGGCACCAAGGGGGGCACCCTATCCACTACCCCAGCCGAGGAATCAAGATCCTGAGCTTGGTGTTCCGGTGGCAGCAATGGTGGAATTGCTGACCCATGCTTGGCTTCAGTGCAGTACCCTCATCATTTACAAACACATTTATGGAAAATTGCTGCTGCAACTAAACCTGTAATTTTGTCTAATGGCTCTTTCTCTGGGACTAGTCAATCTGCTGCTTCTTATAATTTTACTATATTTAAAGAATATAATATAACTACATGTGCACCCATGCCATACCTGTTCTTAATTGGAAATGTTACTTTTGATGAGGGAATTTTATGCTTTAATTGTAAATTGTATACCTGTATTAATACATCTGTTTCTATTCCTTCTGGTTATTCCATTGTGCTGTTACAACAGCACTCTCACATTTGGCTTCCTGTGAACTTACAACGACCATGGTCCCAAGATCCTGTAAATACTTTGGTTCTGGAATTTTTTAGACAATTGCTAAAACGTACTAAACGGTTTGTGGGAGTTGTTGTTGCTGTAATTCTAAATCTTATTGCAGTGGCTACAGTTGCTACAGTTTCAGGGATAGCTTTACATACTTCTTTACAAACAAAACATTTTGTTGAGGAATGGCATAAAGATTTGCATGAGTTATGGCTATCCCAGGCTCAAATTGATTCTAGACTTCAAACTCAAATAGATATTTTAAAACAAACAGTTAATTGGTTAGGAAAAAAGATACTCACCTTAGAACAAGAAATTAAATTAAAATGTGACTGGAATTCGACTTCTTTCTGTATAACTAATATACAATATAATCAAAGCTTACACGAATGGAGTATCATACAAAATTATCTTGATGGTAATAAAACAGCTCAATTAATGATTGATTCTTTACAAAAATATATATTTGAAATTTTTGGAAAAGGGTTTCAACATAATGATGCTGCACAAATAGCTAAATTGTTTTTAAAACAGTTAGAGGGATTAGATCCCAAAGGAATTGCTCAAAGTCTTACCCATACGGCAGGAGGAGTGGGAATAGTGTTATGCTTAGTTATTATCCTGTTTGTAATTATATATTGTATGTGCATAAGACCATCTCAAGACTCAATATTAACTTTGTGGAAAGCTGTTTTAGAAAAACAAAAGAAAAAGAAAGGAATTGTTGGGGTTCGAGTGTGCAGAGTTTAGCTCCCTCAGGCCTGACACTTTGCAAGAGCTGTGGCTGTGATTTAGGTCAGCTGAGGCAAACCTCAGTTAGGAGGAGGAAATGTTCTCTTCCCCTTATCGCAAGTCACAAGTTCTGCATGGTTTGGCCAAGAGGAAGAAGCTTCCTGCATACTTGTCCTAGGAACAGTACATTCTAAAGAAACAAATGCATCCTCAGGGGAGTAGATAATGTCTACAAAGAACTTTAGGAGGGTACTTATCAAATAAGCAGGAACAATCTGAAGTTAGCTCTGTGTATCCGCTGAGGCATGTTATCTGGGCAATGTGGGCAAAGTGTTATTGAAGAATTGCTTTCTTTGTTAGAAGAAGAATATAAAAGCAACTTGCAAATAAACCTCAGCATGCAGTTGCAATTGCTGCCTTTGCTCTGCATCCCCTGTGTCCCGGTTATTTCGTGACCCTTACCCAGGGACCCGAACGCACTAGACGTTCACAATAATACATTTGTGTTTGCTTACTTTCTATTGTGGTGTGATATAGAAAGTCCCTGGGCTTAGAAAAAGTCCAAGTCCTTCTAGTGTCAACAGTTTTTCTGTACCTAAGTTTTCTCACCCCTGAAGTAAGCCATTGTGTACTAATAATGCATGGGAACATGCTGTGCCTTTGTTTTACTACAGTCAAAATTGTATTTAATGTGAGAAATTATGTGTTGAGCTTTTTAAAGATTGATGTTTTTGGTTGCAGTTTTGAATTAACAAGAGAAAAAGAAAATGCCTGTATGTGAAATCTCTTATAAATATTTGAAATAATTCTTCATAATAACAAATTTCTATTTTTAAATACTGACAGGAAAAAAAAAACTCTGTGAAGAGGGTTTTCTTTATCCTAGTTTGATCTGGGTGTGACATCTTTGTAACACAAAAGACTATGCCACACTTGGTGGTCAGGATGAAGTGGATGGGAAAAGTAGGATGAGTTAAGGAGCCACCACAGGCTTCATACTTACATAAAAGGCTTATCCTCAAAAGAGGGAGGAGAAAGCTTCTCTTACAGCAAAGAGGCCATGAATGTTCTTGAAATTTCTAAGTTTGAAAAGAAGCACAAGAATGGCATTAGCAATAATTGTGACTGCACCAGCTGTTTTTAGTACCAGCCACTTTTCTAACCTGTGGCAAGAACACTGCATCCTGCTCCACCAGCTGCTACCTAAGGTTTGGCTGATTCCTGGCCCTGCTGGTATCTTTCTGAAGCTCAGTAACTGTGATGCTCATCACAGTCTTGGTGAAAGAGCCTTGTAGTATAACTCTGGCTGGCAACCCTTGCTCCTCCCTGGTCCTCATTTTATAATTCTTAGCCTATATTCTTTGAATGGCTGTCTTGTGGATGAGCAGAACTATGCAAGGGCCATAGGTGTCATCAGTTAAAGCTGAGGGTTCATTACCAGAAGTAAGTGAAAAGCTATCTGATCAATACTTTCTTTGAAGAGAATAGCGTTACAAATTTGGAAATGAGTTCATCTGTGGAGGCTGGAAACTTGGTTCATAGTGTGACTGCAAATTTGGCCAAGCTTGTGAACTCTAATTCTTCTCTTTTAAATGTGAGTAATATCAATAACCATTTAGATTGATTTAGGGTTTAACTGAGTATTTAGGTACAAATTTTTTGGCATAGTATCTAACAAAATTGTAACCATTTAATAACTGTTAATTATTAGACATGAAGAGAAAACACCCGATTAACTGCAGGCTTCTTCATTTTTTATTTTGAGGCAGTGTCTTTCTAAGTTTCTTAGTGCCTCACTAATTTGATGAGGCTGACCTACAACTTTTGATTTTCCTGCCTCAGCCACCAGAGTCATTGGGATTATGGGCATGCACCACCACATGCAACCAAGTCACTCTTAAAAAGAGTTTTCCAAAGTAAAGAGTAGAAATTATCTCTGGTTTTCATTTTTCTACATTGTTAATAATCTGATCACCATGATTGGCAAGATTTGACATTCACATTGATTTTTGTGCCATCTTAATTAATTCTTTATTGATTTTATTTTTTAAAAAACACAACAGCATAATGCATTACAATTCTTATTACACATAGAGAGAACAATATTTCATATCATACCAAAGGCTGAATATTTTCTCTGACTTCCCTTTCTTCACATTTTCTCAGCAATTGTAATACACACACTTGATTCTGTAACAACGTTTCCTGGCCAACGAAGGAAAAGAAACATTTTCTATTTCTCAGTAAATTCAGACAAAAAAATGGTAATAAACTTGGGTACCCCTTCAAAGGAAGACTTTGGAGAAGACTGAACCTGAGTCTATAAGATCTTTAAGTTGAGATGTCACTGATGTTTATGCTCAATCTAGGTCATGATCATTTTACCATGTCATACTGAAAATGTCACCAATGTCTGGACAGATTGGCATATATAACCAGGATTCTGATTTTACTGGCAGTAGTAGTAGATCAGAGTAGTTCAGCATTAAATATGTGAAACTTTTTGAAGGAAAAAAAAAGAGAAAGAATTTGACAGGGGAAGAGGGTTCCCCTATAGGGAAAAAGCTTTTAAACCTGAAGCAAGAATGGGAACCATTCAGAGGAGGATAGAACTGCAGGAATGAATGTTCTAAGGCATAAAAACCTTCAGAACATTCCAGAAGTTGAGTGAAGCCAGGTATCAGACAGTGCCAGCAGATGAAAATGGAAAGGTGATAGGGGCCAGATCCTGTAAGTCCTGTGAACTTTGATAAGGGGCTTATGATGGGAAGCTGGGGTTTAAGTATGCTATGATACAATTTATTTAATGTTAAGACTCTGAAAACCATGGGAACCACAGTTTGGATGGGAGCCATTCCCCTTTGTCCCTTTGTAGTTCAGCATCCTCATGTGTGTCTCCAGCACTACTGTTTCTGACAGATGATTAATGCAGGTTGTTCTTCCAGCTGGCATGCTGTAGTCACCTCACCTTGAAGATGAAACCTGGATAACAGACTAGAATTTCACTATGTGGTCTTTGTTTACTTCTTCAGAACTGCTAACCCCAATAAATACCTGGTACTTCTACTCATCAATTTTGATCCTCAAAAAGGTCTCCAGACATACTACTACATTCCTGTTTGTTTGTTTAGTTCCTATTGAAAAAGAGAAAAATATTCAGCAATAAGTTTTAAGACCCCATAAGGTACACTTTACTCAGGACCATAGTGATATGTATGGGGACAGTGTAACAGGATATTGCAGTGGACAGAGAGACTGGGCTGGACTCTGAATGCAGCCTGAACATTCAGAGAATGGGAAATTATACTCAGAATGTAAGGTGGAATCATTGGATGGAAAGTCACTAAGAGGACACATCAAGGGCCAGGGGGATTCTGGCTAATCCCACCTGACAGGATTCTTGTTGAAGATTGACCAGAGTGATCAAACATCACCTGAGTGATGTCACTCAGGTAAGGAATCTGAACAAACAGTCATCTTGATAAAGTGATTTATCCAAATTCTTTGTTAAAGCTGGACTTTACAAGAAAGTGCACAGATGGGCCTAAGAGCAGCTTCAGGAGGCTGACTACAGTAAAGAATCTTGTCACATGTCATTCTTAAAGATCAGTTCAGGACCAGATCCAGGGAGAAGATATATTGCTGTGCAAACAAAACAGCCCCTTCTGAGGTTTGCTGATGTTCTGGGCATTTTATGCATCCTCAGGCAGGATTGTCATACTGGTTCATGCTGGTTCACCCATCACCCTCACAGGGAGGGAGGAAAGAACTCCATCATGCACATGGCAGTGTTGGCACATGGAGCTTCTCACATATGGTTGGCAACATTGCCCCTTTCCCTCTTGTTCACCAGTATTTATCTTTCACTGGTGCACAGAGCCTTCCTTGAGGTTAATGACAAGTTAATCAATTCCAGGCTAATAATTATTTGGTTTATATATGTCACTTGTATTTTTTGCAATCTCTTCAAATATATGTTCTTTTTTCTTTTCTTTCTTTTTTTTCTGGTACTGAAGATTGGACATGCTAGGCAAATGCTCTATTGATTGACTAACATTCCCAGCCCCCTCTCCCCTTTTTTGATACAGGTCTCATAAAGTTTCCCACACTGACTCAAACTTGCAATACCCTGCCTCAGTCTCCTGAATAGCTGGCTTACAAGTGTGAATCATTATGCCCAATCCATATGCCCTTATTTCATCTCTATGATAGCATTGTAAGAATACAGTGTGATATAGAACTAGCAAAGAATTTAGGTTCCCTATGAAAGTGGCAGCTTCACTTTGTGGCATATGGCCTGGAATCTGGGACCAAAGAAGACCTCTTGGTTCTACTCTCTTTATATCTGATATAGTTATATTTTTTATTGCACTTTGATATCTTCTTTGAAAATAAATAAATTTGTAAGTAGCTTAATTTTTTATGTTACGCTTGTTTATCCTTCTGTTAATTAGTTTTCAGAATTAATGGCATATGAAATGTTGCCTGTGTTTAGATTGTTCATGATTTGTTTCTTGTTTAGTCTTAGGGGGAGGGATTTCGTACATTGTTTTATAGCTTGGAGCAATATATGTTTATTTTATAAGAATTTTGGAGCTAGAAGTCCAAAATCAAAATGTGGGAGGGCTATGCTAACTCTGAAAATGTGGGGATCCTTCCTTGCTTCTTCTAATCTCTGGTGGTTGCAGAAGCTCTTGCCCTCCTTGGTGTAGCTATATTATTCTGATCCTCTGTCCTCACGTGGTGTCCTCACTCTGTCTCTCTGTCTCTAAGGACATATAAATAACAAGTCCTTTATAAGGACACTTGCCCCATTAATTTTTCATTTTATGTATTTGTTGATGGGACAACATAGAGGGAGAAGAGAAGGAAAAGGGGAAACACTGGGGTTAATATAGGCCAAATTACATTATTATATTGCATGTATTTATGAATATATGATGATAAATCCCACCATTATGTAAGACTGTAATGTACCAACAAAAATTTATGGGAACAATTTGAACAAAAATAATATTTTAGTACAACTGTATTTCTGTTTTGAACTTTGCTAAAACATGGAAGACAAAAGGCCTCAAAACCATAGAATGTATGCAGCTACTATACTAGAATTTCTATGAAGAGTTAAGATAAATGTTAGGTATTATATTTTTCTTATTGTTTTCTCATAATTAATGTCTATGAGAATAGCTGTGTAGCTTCATTTTCATATTATTTTAGCTCTCTAAATGAACTGAGAAAACCAACAAAGTTCAATTATAAGATAAAATGGTGTCTATAAATAAAAACATTGGAAGAAACCTTAAAATGTCACTTTTTCAATATCTTGTTTAATATAAAAAGTACTCCATTTATTTTCTTTCTCATGTGCCTCAATTAATTTGCAACTGAATTTAATTTTTTACTAATAAAATAGAACCGATTTACTTTTTAATATGTAATAAAAGTTTTAATTCAGGAAATATTAATAGTAAGCAAGATTTTAAAGAAGTTTCCTAAGCCATTATAAAACTAAAGTTGTGGTTTTACACTGTTTCAAGAATATAATTCTCTTCTGAGAAGTGTCTGTTCAGTTCTTTGGCCCATTTATTGGTTGGGTTATTTGTTTTTTTTTATGATAAGGTTTTTGAATGTTTTATGTATCCTAGAGATTAGTACTTTATTTGATGTGCTTGTGGTAAATATTTGCTCCTATTCTGTAACCTCACAGATTGTTTATTTTGCTGAGAAGAAGCTTATTAATTTGAATCCATTCCATTTATTGATTCTTGGTTTTAATTCTTGTTGTATTAGAAAGTTGAGGACTAATCCGACATATTGGAGATTTGGGCCTGCTTTTTCTTCCATTAGATGCAAGGTCTCTGGCTTAATTCCTAAATCCTTCATCCACTTTGAGGTGAACAGACACTTCTCAGAAGATATACAATCGATCAACAAACATAGGAGAAAATGTCCAACATCTCTAGCAATAAGAGAAATGCAAATCAAACTACTCTAAGATTTCATCTCACTCCAGTCAGAATGGGAGCTATCAAGAATACAAACAACAATAAGGGTTGGTGAGGATGTGGGGGAGAAGGTGCACTCATACATTGCTGGTGGGACTGCAAATTGGTACAGCCAATCTGGAAAGCAGTATGGAGATTCCTTGGAAAACTTTGAATGGACCCACCATTTGACCCAGCTATCCTACTCATTGGTTTATACACAGAGGGATTAAAAACAGCATACTACAGGGACACAGCCATGTCAATGTTTATAGCAGCTCAATTCACAATAGCTAAATTATGGCACCAACCTAGATGCCCTTCGATAGATAGACAGGGAAACTTTGGTACATATACACAATGGAACATTATTCAGCATTAAAAGAGAATGAAATCATGGCATTTGCAGGTAAATGGATGAAGTTGGAGAATATAATGCTAAGTGAAGCAAGCCAATTCCAAAAAAACAAAGGCCAAATGTTTTCTTTGATATGAGGATACTGACTCATAAGGGAGATGAGGGGGATGGAGCATGGGAGGAATGGAGGAACTTTAGATAAGGCAAAGGGGAGGGAGGGAAAAGGACTGGGTATGGGGGTAAGAATGATGGTGGAATGAGTTAAATATCATTACTCTAAGTACATGTATGAAGGCAAGAATGGTAGTGAAAATACTTTGTGTACAATCAGTGACTTGAAAAATCGTGCTCTATATGTGTAATATGAAATGAATTGCATTCTGATTATGTACAAGAGATAAGAATAAATAAATAATTTAATGAAAAGATAAGCAAAACAATATAGTTCTCAAATACTGCTGATCTTTTATTCAAAACCTGACTTTATTATCCATTTGAAGTTTAATTTAATTAAAAGGAGTCTATAATTTTTAAGTTCATGCATTATCAGTAAATATCAGCCAAATTTTGAGTTACCAGCTATTTTTTCAATAGGAGAGTGTCTCCCTAATTTACATGGGGAAATTTATTCCTCAATAAAAGATAAAAACATTATATTTCAATAATGTTCAGTAATGTGACCTCTAGAAAGTGAATATGACAAATAGGATACAGTGGTTTTTTCTTAAATTATTTATTTTGGGGTTGGGGTTGTGGCTCAGCGGTAGAGTGCTCATCTAGCTTCTGCAAGGCCCTGGGTTAGATCCTCAGCACCACATAAAAATAAATACATAACATTTTGGTATTGTGTTCAACTATAACTAAAAAAATCAAAAATTTTTAAAAAATTTATTTATTTACTTATTTATTTTTCCTAATTGTACAGTTTGTATTATCAACTCACTTCATATTATATCATGAATCTACCATGGCATCCTGATTTTTGTTAATAGCTATAGAACTTTAATATATATTAAATAAATATGATGTCTAGATATAAAATAATGATAAGCTTTAAACTTATGATTCATATGAAATTACTGAAAAATATCAATGTCATCCCTTGCATTGGATACTTAAATGGTTCCAGATTTCATTATTACATATAATGCTATGAATAACAAACATTAATATTTCTTTCACATTTTTGGCTATTCAAATTGAAGAGCAAATAACAGGGACTGATATTAGCAGATACTAAAAAGTGACTTAGAATTTCTTTACAGAATTCTTTATAAAAATGTGTGGAAATTTACTAATTAGGTCAGTACGTGTCAACTCATGTTTTAGATGCCACTTGCCAAAAAATTTTCCAAAATGTTTATACCCATTCATAAAAGGAAAAAAAAATCACATGGCTCCTATCTGCCCACCTGCAAATATAGCAGATGTTTAGAAAATTATTTATTTGTGCTTGAATTTAAATAAAATATTATACATGAATAGGAATAAATTTCAGAACCTCAGATGTTGCTTCACAAAAGACAGAATTCCCTAAAACCTCTTCCAGAATTTAAAAAGAAAGGGACATATTTAAAATTTTAAGGCAGGGATTTCTTTTTAGTGGATAAAAATTTTCCATAGAATAAAACATTATCAATGTTTTTTTTTTAAAAAAAAATCATAGTCCATCACCAATATCTAAAAGGGGGAAAGAAACTTCTCTAAATAAAAAGAATATTTTTCATCAGTGAATATGCCAAAATGGCATCAAATTTACAATTCCTTAAGGTTTTGAATTTTTTCATGCAAATAATTTATATTTTTTTTCTTTTATGAACTGTTGATTCTACTGACTCTAGAAAATATTTAACACTTTTGGGGAAAAGGTAGACGAAGGTGTGATTTAAACACTAAATTTTATCACAAAAATCACTGTGAAGATGAGGGAAATTATCATTGAAATCGTGCTTTTAGCCACTTGAGCCATAGTTCACCCAGAGGAGGAAAAAAATTGTATGGCTCCTTTCACTATGAAACTGCCAAAGAGAGTAATCACTGGATATCAGTTCACCCAAGAAAATGGAAGGATCATGGCAAGAGCTGTCTTGAAAATAAAGCTCCCTGGTAGAACGTCACTGAGTTCAATCTACAGTATCACCAACAATAAAATATATATATATATATATGACTACAAAGACAATTGTAAAACCAAAGGGAGATAAAGACAGTAGTATATATTCTTTTTAAAATCATATTTTAAAAGTAGAAATGGATAAAAAATGTGGCATTTATAAACAATGGAATATTATTCAGCAATAAAAGAGAATAAAATCATAGCATTTGCAGGTAGCCAATCCCAAAAAACTAATGCTGAATGTTTTCTCTGATACAAGGTATCTGACTCATAGTGGGGTAGGAAAGGGGAGCATGGGAGTAATAGATGAATTCTAGATAGGACAGAGGTTTGGGAGGGGAAGAGAGCAGGTAGGAGATTAGCAAGGATGGTGCAATGTGATGGACATCATTATCCAAAGTACATGTATGAAGACATGAATTGGTGTGAACATACTTTATGTACAGATATATGAAAAATTGTAATTGTAATGCATTCCAATGTCATCTACTTATAAAATAAAATTAATTTTTGAAAAATGTAGGTATTGTACTTTTGACTGTTTTGCTTGTTCTGGTTGGCCTAGTGTGAGGGTAAGGTATACGTGTACATAATATGGAAGCATGTACACAATGAGGAAGGCACAGGTAGAACTGTATAAAACACAGGAAAATTTTATTCACCTTGATATTCACAAAATAACCAGGAAAACTACATTATAAGTTTTGAGATGAAGGCTTAGTCAAATCATAAGAAGAAAATATTTTTCTTAAAATTCAAATATAAAAATACAAATCTTTGTCTTCAGAAACAAGTTGCAACAACATGACAGGCAGCATAGATCGGCTAAATGATATAACAGGATGACCAGTAACTAGGGATCTCTGCTCAGTAGCCACCAAATTGCTTGATTCCTATAAGTATTTTGCTTTTAGGAAGGGTAGCTGGATGGACTGTGACCTCCTGAACTGCAGCCTGGAACAGTGAAACAATGATGGTAGAAAAGTGGTGAAATCTGAACAAAGTGTGCAGTTGAATCAACAGCAATGTCTTGATGTTAATTCTTAGCCTGACACTGTACCTTGTTTTATAGGAACATATAAAATATTAACACTAAATGAATCTGGGCAAAGGGCACATGACAACTTCCTACACTATCTTTTCAACTTTTCTATAAAACTAAGATTATTTGAAAATTAAAAGTTTACTAATTGTGGGAAGGAGATGTAACTATGTAGCTGTGCACACAAGACCACCAACCTGAGCTGTAGTGATATTGATAACAGCAACGGACATGATTACATAAGTGTCATTTCAAAAACAACCCATGGAGAAAAGAGGAAGTAGTGGTTGGGAGAGGAGCACTTGGGCCTCCCAGTTCTAGTCATGTTTTACTTCTGGACCTGAACTGGAGGTTGCACACATGTCTTCATTTTTTGGTAATTCACTGAACTGTACTTTTGGTTAATTACCCTTCAGTAAAAGAAAGGATTAAAAATACTTCAGTATTACTGGTAAATACTTTCCCATTCCTGGTAAAGTTGAAAAAGAACACAGTATAGGAAATAAAAGAGGTGTACAAGTAGGGGGATCCTGTGTGGACCCAGATCCAATAGTCATTAGACTATAAATCTAAAGCTTTTTTTCTATTTGCATTTTTTATTGGTTGTTCAAAACATTACAAAGCTCTTGACAGATCATATTTCATACATTAGATTCAAGTGGGTTATGAACTCCCATTTTTACCCCAAATACAGATTGCAGAATCACATCAGTTACACATCCACATTTTTACATAATGCCCTATTAGTAACTGTTGTATTCTGCTACCTTTCCTATCCTCTACTATCCCCCCTCCCCTCCTATCTTCACCCTCTACCCCATATACTGTAATTCATTTCTCTCCTTGTTTATTTTCCCATTCCCCTCAGAACCTCTTATATGTAATTTTGTATAACAATGAGGGTCTCCCTCAATTTCCATGCAATTTCCCTTTTTTCTCCCTTTCCCTCCCACCTCATGTCTCTGTTTAATGTTAATCTTTCCTTCCTGCTCTTCCTCCCTGCTCTGTTCTTAGTTGCTCTCATTATATCAAAGAAGACATTTGGTATTTGTTTTTTTTAGGATTGTCTAGCTTCACTAAGCATAATCTGCTCTAGTGCCATCCATTTCCCTGCAAATTCCATGATTTTGTCATTTTTTAGTGCTGCGTAATACTCCATGGTGTATAAATGCCACATTTTTTTTTTATCCATTCATCTATTGAAGGACATCTGGGTTGGTTCCACAGTCTAGCTATTGTGAATTGTGCTGCTATGAACATTGATGTGGCAGTATCTCTGTAGTACGCTCTTTTAAGGTCTTCAGGGAATAGTCCGAGAAGAGCAATAGCTGGATCAAATGGTGCTTCCATTTCTAGCCTTCCCAGTAATCTCCATACTGCTTTCCAAATTGGCCGCACCAATTTGCAGTCCCACCAGCAATGTACAAGAGTATCCTTTTCCCCACATCCTCACCAGCACTTGTTGTTGTTTGACCTCATAATGGCTGCCAATCTTACTGGAGTGAGATGGTATCTTAGGGTGGTTTTAATTCGCATTTCTCTGACTGCTAGAGATGGTGAGCATTTTTTCATGTACTTGTTGATTGATTGTATGTCCTCCTCTGAGAAGGACAAATGGGTCCTTAGCCCATTTGTTGATTGGGTTATTTGTTATCTTATTGTCTAATTTCTTGAGTTCTTTGTATACTCTGGATATTAGGGCTCTATGTGAAATGTGAGGAGTAAAAATTTGTTCCCATGATGTAGGCTCCCTATTTACCTCTCTTATTGTTTCTCTTGCTGAGAAAAAACTTTTTAGTTTAAGTAAGTCCCATTTGTTGATTCTTGTTATTAACTCTTGTGCTATGGGTGTCCTATTAAGGAATTTGGAGCCTGACCCCACAATATGTAGATCGGAGCCAACTTTTTCTTTTATCAGATGCAGAGTCTCTGATTTGATATCAAGCTCCTTGATCCATTTGAGTTAGCTTTTGTGCATGGTGAAAGGAGGGGATTCAGTTTCATTTTGTTGCATATGGATTTCCAGTTTTTCCAACACCATTTGTTGAAGATGCTATCCTTCCTCCATTGCATGCTTTTAGCCCCTTTATGAAATATAAGATAATTGTAACTTTGTGGATTAGTCTCTGTGTCCTCTATTCTGTACCATTGGTCTACCTGCCTGTTTTGGTACCAGTACCATGCTGTTTTTGTTACAATTGCTCTGTAATATAGTTTGAAATCTGGTATTGCTATACTGCCTGATTCACACTTCCTGCTTAGAATTGCTTTTGCTATTCTGGGTCTTTTGTTTTTCCATATGAATTTCATGATTGCTTTATCTATTTCTACAAGAAATGCCATTGGGAGTTTGATTGGCATTGCATTAAACCTATAGAGAACTTTTGGTAATATCACCATTTTGTTGATGTTAGTTCTGCGTATAAGTGGCAGGATATAAAATCAACACGCATAAATCAAAGGCATTTCTGTATATCAGCGACAAAACTTCTGAAATGGAAATGAGGAAAAACACTCCATTCACAATTTCCTCAAAAAAAATAAAATACTTGGGAATCAACCTAACAAAAGAGGTGTAAGATTTATACAATGAAAACTACAGAACCCTAAAAAGACAAGTAGAAGAAGATCTTAGAAGATGGAAAAATATGCCCTGTTCATATAAATCTAAAGCTTTAAGAGCTAATGGAGCTTGTACATGGCCAAATCCTGTCCTGGAAAGTTCTTCAAGGAGGCAGGTCTGCAGGTGCTGCTGTGGTGGGCCAGACAGGGCCAGACATCTGTGACTTAACAGAGCTCTCAGGAGATTCTGAAGCAACCACATATATGCCACTGAGACATCTGGGGAGTGAAGTGACTTCAGAGGCAGAATGTGCCCAAAATGCACAATAACTATATTCACAGATCCCTGGTCCTCTACTAAATCTCAAAGCCCACAACCAAGACTACTGAAACTTCATAATTCCAATAGAGAACTACAGTAAGTTCCACAATCTTAATAGACTTATCATAAACATAATTTTTCTATCATCATGATTTTTTCTTTTTTATTTATTTCTTACATACATGACAATAGTGGAGTGCCTTACATTATAATTATCCATTCACAGCACAATTTTTTGTAACTCTGTATATAAAGTATGTTCATACCAAATTATGCCATTATACATTAGTTCTCTTTTTTGCATACAATTCTTATTATTCTAATTATAAAGGTGTATTAAGATTTGTATAATTTTTTTACCCAGGATATATCTCTGTTTTTTCAGCCTATTTTAGATTTCATTCTACCATTATAGCATTAATATATTAACATCTGTTATTTGTTAAGTAATAGCAAATCTATTAAAACTGAAGGGGTATTAATCAATGTATTAATTTTGAAAATGAGAAAACTGATTCCAGAGATATTAGTAACTAGACAAGAGTATCCAGGATTCATTTTTTTTTCTGACCAATAAATTCAACTGGACTTCTTCCCCACAATTACTATCTAATGACAATATACAATAGTTTTTGGCTTGTATTCTTTCTTGTATAATTCCATTAGTTGTGGTTTTTCTGAAAATATTTTCTATTGAAAATAATTTGACAGTATATTTGACAATCATGCACAAGAAACAAAAAACTTCATTGGATACTTAAAATAAATTAAGGTGCTTCTTATTAATGTAAGAGTAACTCATAGTATATTAAAGGGGAGCTTAATAACTTCTTTTAAGAAATCACAATTTTAGGTAGACAATTGTGAGAAAGCAAAAGCCACATGATTCTTCCATAAACTCAAAAGTAAGAGATTGATGCCCTGATTTGTCAAGAGTTCTTCACCAGTACATCTGAAATTCAACACAAAAATATATGACTATATTCTAAGAATCTTTCAAATTTTACTCAATATAGTTGCTATTCCTAAAGAAGTCTATAGGTCACCTAAATCTTCAGTAGTTGCCATTTCATATATAATAGGTAACAGTTATTGAATATTTAACATTTGGCTAGATATACTAAGCATCTTGTGCCTGACAGCTTAGTTAATTCCTAAAACAATCTAAAGAAATATAAATATTATACACATTTCAAAAAAGAAGTGATGCAAGCTTAACTTACTTGGCCATGTTTACACAGCCATACTGTGAACCAATTTCCTAGGCTCCTCAGATTCACTTGTTTTCAAATCTATGCTGCTGCTCTCCTCAAAGGAAATACTGATGGAGTAATTTCATTTACACCTGGTAAAGAAACCTCAGTTTACCTGATATCACCTGTGGTTCCTGCCCATATGATCAAAGCTCCTTATAGTTCTGCTTACACACAAGACAGTCACACAAAAAAAGAGGCTAAGAATTCTAAAACCAGGATCAGAGGGGGAAAGGGCTTCTGAACAAAATCATGTTCTATCAGCTCTTGCACCAAGCCTGTAATGAGCATTGCAGATAATCAGTTATAGGAAGATACCAGGAGGCCCAGGATCAGGCTCAAACCTTAGGTAGCAGCTGGAGCACAGCAGGATAGAATGAATATCCCTGTTACAGGTCAGAAAAGCACCTTGGTAGGGCCCATAAGTATCCAATAATCCACAGGTTTAAAGACTATAAACCCTTGCTAAACCATTAAAACAGTCTGTTACAAATTCAAATGTTTCTGGAAAAGAACTCATTTTTTCACATTAGATAATATTTTACTGTTAAGAGAACAAGAATCACACAACATGATCACATACACTAGAGTACAACACTCACTTTACAAATGAGAAAACATAGGCTCAGAAAAACTTATTGACTGTGAAAGGATTTTTACCAGCTCTAAGCCCAGGGATCTTTCCACATCCTACTATGATAGTAAGCAAATCCAATGTGACACTGAATGCAAACTTACATCACATAGTTGGAACAGCTACTGCTTTCTGTTGTATTGAGTTCTGGACAGTAGTTTCATCCCAAAAATTCATTGTGCTGAATAGCCTAAAACACAAGGGGGAGCAGGGCAAGATAAATACTTCCAAGGGATTATCACAAGGGAGCAAGATAAATAGTGTCAAGGGATTATCACAATTATGTCCTCAGGTTTAATCTTTATTATTATTATTTCTAAAAATATTCTCTTTCCCTTTAATGTCTTTGCCACACCAAAGTAATTAAAATTATTTTTTCTGGAATTCAAGTGGCCTAGGGTTGTGATATTGCTTCCCACTCACTGAGAAAGGAGAACTCTGGGTAGATTAGACTTTGGTTACTTTCTGCACTCTCAATTTTATACCTCAAATATTATAATTAAAATAATACAATGGAGCACAAATAATATTGCTGATTTACAGTAACAATCTTTTCTTGCTGTTTTTTCAAATCTAGTTGTAATTATGGGAGCTGGAAACAGTCATACTGTATTGACACAGGTTATTCTGGTGTAGAGTAGTTCACTAAAGCCAATATGGTTCTTTGTTTCTCTTGTAATTTTCCCTTTATCAACTATAAATATAATTATATGGTCTGTTTCTCTTCTAATTTTCCTTTTGATATTAACTATAAATTCTAATCCCCCATCCTCTCATTTATGTCCTTACATAATTAAAGAACAACATGCTTACCATCATTAGTTAATTTTTCCATGTTACTAAAATATTTCTAAACAACTTTCCTCTTCTTCAAACAATGGGTGACTGGGGAAAACCCCCCATGACTCCAGGAACATGTGCTAGCTGACATTAACAGTAGAGTTTTATTCATTGCTCTTGAAAGGAGAGTCCCAAATGGGGGACATTCACAGATCATAGCTGAGGAAATGAGCCAGTCAGGTTTTATTTTTATTTTGTCACAGATTGGGAACCTACTTACCATAACAAATGAAGACAGCCTACCATATAGCCATCATGAGGGATACTGATGTACTCAAGCCATAAGAGCCAAGGCAGAATAGGAATGGAATTCAGTAACATAATACATAAACCCTACAAAAGGCAAAAATACATGAATCAAAATCCAACAAGTGATATTAAGAAAATTTCTAGATAAGACCCTTTTCAAGAACCCTACAATTTTCCAAACATTTCTGCTAGGAACAATTCTCTTCAAATTCCTTCCAGTTACTCTAAACAATAATCTTCATCCTTTGAATATGTATACCTCTGAGTATCTGATGTTGTTTGTGGTATGGAAGGAAGGACCACATACCTATATCTACATTATACATTTTAATTATATAGAAGATCCCAAATGATCAAGACCATGTCCTCAACACTCTGTTACTGCACACAATGGAAGTTTAAGAAGTAGTAATCTGTTGGTATGCAAGGGGCATTGGTTGCAGAACTCCAGTCCATAGATACAAAATCTGAAGTTACTCAAGTTCTTTCTCTTTAAATGGTATAATAGTTGCACAAATGTAACTCATGTACTTCCTTTTTGCTTTAAAATCATATCCTGTATATTTCAAATCATTTCTCTATTTTTTAACAATACTTACTACAATGTAAATGCTATATAAATAGTTTATATTGTGTACTTTATGGCATAAGGACCAAAAAACTGACATTAAGAATAATTTGAAGTTCAGAATGCAGGCTTTAGATGGCCCAAAGTCTAGAACTGATAAACAGAATAATATGATAAAGTATAGGATAAAATGTGGTTAATCCTCCCAATTCAAGCTACTAGAAATAAGTGTCACAATGGAGATGCCAGGAAGGACTTCTCAGAACACAAGGGACAGCTAAATGGTACAGTCCTAAGTGGTACCAAGTGCACTAGGATAACAAAACAATGACAATGTTATGGGTCTGCACACATTTAGCCTTGACCTAACGAAGTCAAGCCTAAAACATAACCATCTCTGTGTAAAATGCGGTTTGATGACTGTGGTTTTAAGGTTCTACAAAGAAACCCTTACATAATAATCAGCCTAAGCATCCAATAAATCAAAGAAATCATCTGTATTTATTAAAAGACATTTTACTTATTAGATGAAATATAAACAAGGACATCACTTTCCCAATGCAATACAATGTAGTTGACAAAGTCAGAAATGCATGAATTAAACTTTGACAAGAGCTTATGCTAATTATGTATCACTGAAAGACATTTATTATAGCAGAGATGACACGTGCATTGATTGCCTAAGCACTCCTGTTTAGTCCACATCATGGGGAAAAAATGAGGGAACTCCTTCTGCTCTTCTGTTGATTCATCTATGTGCGTACAAACATTGGGTCCTTGTGAGATTACAACTAAGTAACCATTATAAAGAAAAGATAAGCAGAGATATTTGATATGAGAGATTCTTAGGAACACAGAAAGGAAGTGACCTAGTACTATGGACTTTGGAATTTTCCAGTATTCTTAAAAAACTGCTTTTCAAAATACATGGGGGACCCAGATAAGACACTCCCTCTCCAAGCCACACACTATAACACTTCTCAAGGAGCATCATGTTTACCTTGGAGAGCAATGAATCCAATTGTTTAACAGCTGACAGTTCTATATAACACCAGCATGAAAAGTAGGCAGAGAAACTACTGTTCTTGTTACACGGGTTTTAAAGTTCAAGATTTTATTCAATATTATCAAAAAATGTCTTTTAAAAATTCATTAGTGAAGAGATTTATACTAACTACATTAGAATAGTGGCAAAATAAGGTTGAATAAAGTTGAGAAGGTGAGCTGGAAGATTCTGTAGACTGTAGCAATCTATGTCCTCATGGAGCATCCAGATCCCATTTTTAGAATCCTCAAAGTATGTTTTAAATGACAGGTAAAGATGCAGGAAGACAAGGGGAAATTTCCCTCTCAGAGAAGCACAGTTCTTACTCACCCGTATTAGCAGGTAATAGGGCTCCATAATTTCTGCTATGAACAAATGTTCATGTGCTCCTATATCTAGTATCAGGAAACTAGTTGAATAGCATACCATCAAAACAGTAAGCATCGTGATTGAGAAAGCTCTTGCCTCCAGGTTCAATCCTTAGAAAGAAAAGAATGGTTCAGCCCTGCTGCTAGGTCAATATGTAATCAGGATCATTTCCATGCAAATATTAATAATTCAGAGAAATTAATATCTGAATGAAAAAAGGTATCCATATCCAACTAACATGGGCCAGAAATTTCAATGTTCACCTGTATATAACTGCATAGAGTTATCATACAGATTTTTTTTGGTACACTTAAATACCAAAGCACTTTTCCATATAGCACCTGTGTTTCCCTATGTGGAATTATGACCAACTTCAGAACTGCTTAGATGAAGAGACACAGGCAACATAATTCGCCAAATTATACTACTTTTTCCTGTACTCAGACACATTGTTTACTGTTTGTTGTCACTGCATTAGTGAAGAAACAGGGATCAGGTTCCACAACCTCAGTGGATTTAATACCTGGAGGAAGGAAAGGTATCTCTATAACCTAAGTCTCCCAGACAGACCATCATATGTCTCTGTGATACAGAATGAAATAAGATAAACATCACAAATTACTTTAAAAACTGTAATGAGCTGTAAAAACTGTAACACTATGGGTCATAGAGTCTAACGATTTTGGAACAGCTGCAAGAACAGGAGTCTGGGGGTATATATTCCATGACCAATTCTTTATAACATACCTCTTATTTACAAAATGGAAACTTTATACTTTATAAGTGGTTCTTGTCCTATAGTGAGTTTTCATAAATAGATTTTTCTGGTGCATGTAAAAGAGAGAGAAACATAAAAATTCAGAAACAATGACCCTGTGGTGAAGGCTGAGAAGAATTTAACAATTATCTATGAAATCAATAAACCCCAAAGACACCATCTTCCTCTCATTAATAAGAAGAGAGGGAAAGGATACACGTCTACCCAGATTCCTTATCTTTCTATATATCTGTATGGATGTTATTGATAATGTATACCAATCTAATTTTATCTGTATGTAGAAATATCTGTTGAGAGATAAACAGAAAAAATATCAATAGTTAGGAAATAAACACCACAGCTCCTCCAGCATAGTCTCAAAGTGTTTTTATAAATTCTTTCCATGTTTGAATATGATACATGGCATCTCTGTAAAACATAGTTTTATAATATTGAAACTTCTGTTTACTAGGGCACAAGACACATGTTTGCAATCCCAGTTATTGGTGGGATAAGGCAAGATGATTTAAGACCAGCCTGAGAAGCTTAGAAAGACCCTGTCTGAAAATAAAATTCTTAAAAACTGCTGGGGATATAGCACAAGGGTAGAGATTTTTTTTTCCTATCATCCATTATACCCAGCACGGCATCAAAAATGAAAACAAAAATCTTCACTTGGAAAAGTCTTGCCAAGAAAGGTCAAATGAATAGCTATTTTAAAGAGTGCATAATGGATACACACTTTCCTAGCTGAAGAAAGCTCAAATGCTGGGTATAAAGAAAAACGAAGTATGGTAGAGTTCTTTGAAGGTAGGTAAAATTCTTGAATTCTCATGGTCAACTTTTGTTTTATGTTTTTCTTGTACAAAGAACAAAAAAAGCAAAAATCAAAAGAGAATCGAAATTTTTTCAAATGCTGTCACCGTTTTCAATGATGGTAGGCTATAAAACACAAATAAAATATATAATGAGAGCAACTCTTCACAAACCAGAGACTATTTGAAGGCAACAGAAAATAGAAAGTTTGGAAACACTTCAGCCAGAAAAATGATGACCTTCTCATGAATACCTAAACCAGAAATGTAAGTAAGCAAGAAAATCAATCCTTGCTGTCTTTTAAATTAAAAAAAAAATTAAAAAATTAAAAAAACTTGAAGACTTACTACATTTTATAAGTTTAACAAAGCATAAAACAATGGCCTGCTCCTTTGCTGATATGCACACCACTGAGTCATAGAAGCATTGTAAAGTCTTGAGTAGAGGAAACAGTATATTGAGTCTGGAGTCTACTAGATGGAAAAGATAAGCAAGTGGTATTAGGAGCATGGCTCAATGGCAGAACAATGGCTCAGTGTGCATAAAGTCCTGGGTTTGATCTGTAATACACATTGGGAAAAAAAAAGAAAGATTGAGAGAAAGAGAGAGGAGGAGTGGGGTTAAACAATAAGGACACAGTACATACACATTCTCACAGTATGTCTGTATATCTATTCAACATGCATGTGGTCAAATCACATTATTTCTACACAAAAATCTTGTCAGCAATTCATGAGTCAGTTTTACTGATGGAATGATTTTTGTCCTAGTTTAGTCAAAAGGAATGAAAGCATATGTCAATACACCAGCACAAAGACTGAAACACAAATGCTCACAGTAACTTATTGGTAATAGGCAAAGACTGTGAAGCCAGAGATAGGTCATTAAAGTGGTCTTTTAATAAGTTCATATACATACTTGATATTTGATAGTATTTTTTTCTCAACTGTTTTCTAACCAAGTAGAAAGCCACTCTTCACTTTTTCCCCGATAGCAGAGGTTATGGAACCTTAACACGCCCCTTCAGGAAATGTCTTCAGGTCACTGGAGGTCATCTCAGGGAGGTCAGTGGTTTTTCTTTGTAAAAATAGGATAAAGTCCTGGTCATTACTGGAAGACATCTTGAGGTATTCTATCTTTCTGTAGAGGCGGAAACAGTAGTAAGTTGATAGTCCAAATAAATGTGATTGTAAACACTTGAAAATACATTTAAATCAAGTCTGTTTTAAATTGTGCTGCAGTAGATTCTTTTCTAATGATCAGCCCACAACATTAGGATGAGAACAATTTTAGAACTTATAATTGGAGGAAAGACAATTTAAGTTCTTGTGCTCAGATTAGATGCCAAATAATTTCCTAATAATTAAATAGTATACAAGTATACTAAATAGTATACTTGAATCTCATAATGGAGGAAAAAGGCAGGGGAGCCTTAGACTTGTCTGATGTAGTACTTGAAGTATAGTATGACACAACTTAAGTTTAGGGATGGTCTACAGGATCCTCATGATCATGTGCCACTTTCTTTTCTTTCTTTTTTTTTTTTTATAGAGATTATAACATTGTTGTTACAAATACAAGCTTAGTCAAGCAGTCAAGCACATAAAAAATTCTCTGAATTTAAAATTTTAGACTTTATGTTTCTGGTTGTTATGCACCTTCAATCAGCTGAGAAAATAAACCTCATCATAATTTTTCACAATGGCAAATCATTTCCTTAATGGCCATTTAAATTCCAGCAAAATTTTAAATTAACTATAAAAAATATTAAGTAAATCAAGCCAATAGTTAAGAAGCTCCACAATTTAAAGCAAAAATTGAATATTACATTCATAAAGTAGATTTAAAACATTTCACTAAATAAGTTGCAAAAGGTCCATTAAAATATTTAATTGGAGTAAGACATTAATGTGAACTGGTCTTGTGCAAGAGGTTTGAAATGTTACCTGCAACAAACCTAGATTTGTTTTTGAAAATCCAATGTCATCCATTAAGAAATTTCTCTCTGCCCCTAGTTTTTTGCAAAATAACAAAATGCTAAAAAGAAATGAGTAGGAAAGTGAGGTGGTACACTCAGTCCTCAAGACAATGGGGTTAGCAAACATCAGAAAACAGAGACTGAGAAAACCAAAGTTTTAAAGCTAACTATCAGTGATGCACAGGCATACATATTAATATTGTACTTTCCTCTAACACAGTGCTAAGGTTTTCCCAAATTATAGAGGATAAAGGCATGTGGAAACTAGTCACTAGAATAAACCATGATAACTCTTACTTTACTAGCATATTAAAATTATATCACAGAACAGAGACCTAATATGATAATGAGACAGGTAGCCCATGAAGACTACTTCTTCTATGATGAAAACAGCCGAAGTGGGTTCTAAGACTGCACCTCTACATGTGATGACACCAAGGAGTGTCTGGGTGCCATGAACAGGAGCTGAGCACAAATGAGCTGAGAATGACCCTTACCTTTGAGCAATGCAGATATGCCACCAGCTTCTGCTTGCAGCGCAGGAGGAGGTGGACTCCACCTCTACTCCACAGGGGAATTACAGCTTGGGGGAGTGGGCATCACCTCCACGAAACCCCATCCCTTGCCTCATTTGGGTGGAACTTTATGGAGGGCCTTCCCGTCAATAAATAGGACTTCAGGCATGCTCTCTTTTTGTCTGCCTCTCTTTCTTCATTTGTGGGAGCTGGGGCCAAGGAGTCATCACTGAATCCCAAGAAAAAGGTTTTTTCTTTGTCTCTGTGTGATTATTTTGAGCCAACACAATTCACTGGAGTGACCCTGACTGATTTAGTTGTGTGTTGCACCAACAGAGACCATGCCTGCCCTACATATGATATAAAAAACAACAACAACAAATAAAAACTGTATTTTTCTCTTATGGAACTGGCCTGTGAATTCCATTCCCAATACTGCCTTCTTTGTATTATAACTTAAAAATAAATAATAAACATATAAAATTAGCAAGTGTTGCAATGCTCCTGTTGTTTCAGAACTCTCTTCTATTAACTAAATGCAATACATTTTTTCAAAGAAAACAAATGAAAAAAATCCCCCCAAATTATATCTGATTTCTAAATAGAATTCACATTATTTTTAATGAGAAAATATCATTTTTATTCCTGAACTGAGATTCATATTTTTGTTTTTAAATTTCCAATAACAGTGGGCCATGGGAAAAAAAGAAAACATAATAAGAACAATTTCAGTAACTAGAACATTTCCAGGAATCCTCACTCCCAGGGCTTTCCTACAAAAGTCCTAAAGACTCCCAACCATTTATTCCAGTGTTTAGATTATGACTCCAACAATTTAGCATTCAAGTGTTCTTCAATCTCACGTCATAAGAACTTATCTTTCGCTTTGCTCTCACCTATCTCCTCCATGTTAATAAAAGAATAATATTTATAGAAGCATCTCTTTTAGCCTTTTCTTACAGACAACAATTTCTGAAGATCATATTTTCATTTGAAAATTAAATGTAACATTTAATATCATAATGTCTAGCTATTTCAGTCCTTCAGATCTTCACATACACTATTTTCAAAGATTCCTATTGAATTTTATTGTGACTGAATCACAATGAACCACAACTCTTACAATCCCTAACAAAAAGTCACTAGCAATCATGTTAAGAATTAGATTTGCAGAACTTCTCTAGGGATGTTAGATTCTTGTAGTGTTATTCATCCCAACTATGGAAGCTTATCCCATGCTAAAACAATATCCAGGAGATGATTTTATTCAGAGGTCAAAGAATGGAGAAGAGGAATATTTACTCACAAATGACGAAGGAAGATAGTTTATTAAAAAGAAGGAATATCCATGTCTTTATTTTTATGGGAATAGGTAGAGATCTCCAACAAACTCAAGTGCTCCCCATTTTTTACTCCTTTTATGAAAACCTCAGGGAAAGTCACTATTAGAGATCAAGGCCATCTGTGGAGTCAAAGCCACCCTAGATGTCCTTGGTCACTGTTTTTTTGTGATCATGCTGGAAAGATTTCAGATGAGTTTCTCAGAATAGCTCAGGCATGAGTTTAATAGAAGCAACAGGAAGAAAGAAGACTCTCAAGGGAGACAATGGATTCTCTCAGAGAAGAGAGGGAAAGTGCAGCCCTCCTGACCTCTAGTTTTATTGGGGATCCCAGGGAAGTTTTCAGAGAGTCATACAAGGTCCACCTCTTGACTTTTCACTGATAGAAAGATTGCATTAGAATTTCAAGTCACCAATGCACATGGTCTTTCCCCATGAGGAGAGATTTCAATATTAAAATGACACATTAAAAATTCAAAGCAACTCTGGATCACCTTGGCCCACACTGATCACTTCTAAAGAGAATTTGTTCTATAGATTTTATTGGTAATATACTTTGCTTTTAATTACTCTGTCTCATTGGTTTTTGGAATCTGGCCTAAATGGAGGTCACAAAAGCCCTCCTTCAGAGAACTTGTGTTCTTCTTACCAGCAGGCAGTAGTCTTTGGCCCTGCATTTCTCCTTCAGATAACAGGTTGTTTACTGAGGAATCTTGTTAGACTTAAGCCAGACAGAGCTGCAGGTAAACTGCTTTTAAAAAGAAAGCACATGGGGGTCAGCACAGTTATAGAATTGCCCCCTGAACCCTATGTTTCCACCAATTACATCTATTATCTATCATCATCGTCCTTTCTCTTCTCCTTTCCAAAGGTTGGCCTCACCAATCTGGCACTGTGACCAGATGACCAACAGCAGAGAGGGGTGGTTACAAAATTTTACAATCTGGAGATCCAAGGGGAAAACAAGAGGAACAGGCTAAGATCAATCTGAGTGCTTGAGTTAGAATTTACCAGTAGCTTTACAGCATAGGATCTAAAACCCAGTCCTTCTGAAATAGAGAACTCCTGAATTTCACATGTGAACAAAAACTCCCACAGGCTGAAGATAGATGTCAAGGAAACTAAGACTGACAGATTCTCTGGCTAAGTACAGCCTAGGTATATGTACATATGTATATTGCTTACCTCTCTTTTCTATAAATTGTAACCCTTTTGGGGCACCAGTAGAAAAGCAAGCAACCTAGCTCCTTCTCCCCAGTTTTATCAGTTTCTCAACTCCAGGGGAGTAAAGAGTTACAAATATAGTGTACAAATAGTGAGGAAGTGAAATAGGATAATAAAAAGGAGGACTCTCTCTCTCTCTCTCCCTCCCACCCTCCCTCTCTCTCTCTCTATTTATGGGAATAGGCAGAGATCTTCAACAAACTCAAGCAACTGGCATTTTTTATTCCTTTCATGAAAACCCCAGGGAAGTCGTTGTTACAGACCTGGATATCCAAGGGGAAAACAAGAGATACAGGTTAAGGTACATAAAATTCATTTTTTCATCATTCACCTTTTATGTGGGTGAGCAGCCTAATCTGTTCAGTAGGGATCCAGGTAAAATCCCTGGATTGGCTGATTGGTAACATTTCCACACATGTCTCCACATTAAGGTCAACATTCCTTTTTACTCCCAGTTTATAATTCAATCATCATCATAACAACCACTTATTGTGAACAGAAACTCAGGAGAGAACACCAGCACTCTTATCTCAAAATTCTGAGCAGACCTGGAGTAACAAATGTATTTTAGCTGAGGGCAGTGATGCACAACTATGAGCCCAGGTGCTTAGGAATGTGAGGCAGGAAGCCAGCCTCAGGGATTTAACAAGACCCATACTCAAAATAAAATTTGACCAAAAAAAAGAGTTGATAAAATAACTAAGATTTTTTTTATTTCTTAAAATATATGAAAGAAGCCTCAGCACTTTAGCAAGACCCAGACTCAAAACTGAAAATAATAACTTTTTTAAAAAAGAGTGTGGGTAGAACTCAGTGGTAGAGTTGTTTCCTAATATGAATGATGTCCTGGATTGAATCCCTAGCACCACAAAATACTGAAATAATGAAGGAATTCCCATTATAACCCAGTAAACAAAAGTACAAAAGTGTGTGTGCACGTGTTTTCTGTGTCTGTATGTGTCTATTGTACAAGTGCATAAACTCCAGAAAACCACAGATTGGTCTAAATTATTATAAAGACCCTATAATCTCTGAGCAGTGGCATTGTCTAAAATCAAATGATGTCTCAGTATGTATGAAGGACTATAGAATTGGTAGCATCACTAATATCAATGTATTATTCCTAAAATAAACATAGATTTGAAGTTTAACTGAATTTATTTAGCACTGTGGATTCAATCAGCAGATACTAAAATTAAAACTAAAATAGAGGTAGTACTCTAAATATTTTGGATATTCAGGGATATTTTAAGTATGCAAGAAAAGCACAGGAAACAAAACCATTGCCTAAAGCTTTTATTTCCAGAATGAGGCCGCAGGCTCACAGACTTGCCCTAAGATGACAGGGCTGGGTGTCTGTGGGGGCCAGACATCATAATTCATTTGAGAATTCTTTAAACATCTCAAGGACAGAATGTTTTTATATTTTCCCTTTACATACAATTGTTTACTAGTCAGCATATAGTTTAATCCAGCTACTAAGTAATAAAATATTCTGGCTTTATTACCAGTGACTAATAAGCTGCTCGTGTGTACACTGTTTGTTATGTAAACACTTAGAAGTCATCATTTGAGATAAACATGGAACTTTTAAAAATTCTTTTTAAGTCCTGCCAAATTTATCTCCTTAACCTTAAAAGACTGAATGTAAATTGCTAATTACAATCAGGTCCTCTCTAGGATATGAAATTTGAGGTAATACCATTTTGTAGAGCTATACTTATTAGGTTACAAATCTATTAAACACAAATGTCACAGGGCACAGTCTGAAAGAAGAGATTTTGGTGGAACAATGTGAACAGTGAATAAGGTAAGATTAATAATTGATTGTATTCCATATAATAAAATAATCTTCCATGAATCAATACTAGTATAACTGTTTAATAAATCAAGAAGAAGGGAAAAATCTTTCTTCCAGGAAAATTTAAAAGTGCATAAGAAATTAACCATTTTTAAAACACCCATCCTTAGATTGACATAACACCAATTACAACATGTTCCAAATGTGGATGCCAAAATTCATCAATACAAATTTAAGAAGAAACAGGACAAACCCAAGTTTGTTTCCCAAGATACGTCTTAATTACAAAGGAAAATGATAACTCTACATTGACATCCTGGCAAATATCACCTCCACCAAGGCTGACATCATTAGCAATGAAATGCACCAACATCACACCCCTGACACCATGCACTGAAAAGACCCTTTACTGCTGTGGTATTTTTCTCAGAAGGCAGGACTTCAATGTAATCAGGAGAAAACACCAAACAAATAAAATGAGATGCATTCTACAAATAAACTGATTGGTATCTTCAATGGTGTCAAGATCATGAGGGAAAAAAGTCCAATAATAATATTACAGGAAGGAGGAAACTAGATATACAGCAGTGAATGGCAATGTGAGAACCTGGATTGGATCTGAACAGAAAAAAGGTAGTGGAAAAACTATAATCTTGGAATAAAATAGGTAACTAATAGTATTTCAAATAATTTAATTAGTAATATTAATCTAATAATAATACTATAGTAGTCTGCAATGTGTTTTATTAGTTTTGATGGTTGTACTCTAATTATGCAAGACATTATGTAGACTCTCAACTTTTTTTTTTTTAACTTTTTCATTAAGTAAACAATTGTTTCAAAACTAAATAAAGACAAGGGAAGAAATAACCCAAACAACATATATGGGCCAAGGACCACTTCTCAGGAGCCTGAGGATGAGAGGTCCTGAAGTTGGGACCTAATGAGCACAGAAGGGGAGGGTTTAGTGACTAAAGAGAGAAAAACCCAGAGCAAATCAGAGAGACCAGGATTGGGAAGCTCCAGGCAGGAGAGGGAGAGGATACTGTGGGGCTCAAGTCCTCTCATCCTGGTTAAGACAACTCCACCTACTGGAAGAGAAGAGAAGCATAAAAGAAATGGAATTCTAAGAGCTTTTTTTTTTTTTTTTTTTTTTTTTTTTGGTTATTTTCCTCCTTATTCTTCCTCCTCTACCCTTCTATCCTCTGGTCCTCATAACCCCAACATATGTGAAACCAAGAACTTTACTTGAAATAGAACTATGAGAACTGAGTCACATGAATAATATAATAGAGATGGATTGCTCTCTCTTTCTTACCCTTTTTTCTTCTTTCTTCTTTTTGTACCCTCCATATTATACTATTTTAACAGCCTGTAATTTCCTAAATACATATGTGTGTCTAAATACATATGTGTGTCTAATGTACTCTACTGTCCTCCCAAGTACTTGTCTACCCTAAATTACGTCCTGTCGATTCCCCTGCTTCTACCCTCTTCATTGGAGTTCTCCTTCAAATTTCCTAAGTTATATTAACCCCATACCCTCACATCTTTCCCCCTTAGCATATAGTCCTATGCCTGACCCCAGTTTCATTGTCCACCACCAGAAACTGTACACCTTTTATGAAACTACTGATTATATTTTAAATAATAATTGAACCCAACATTTCTGGACATTGAGACTACTATAAATGTCTTAATAACAATAATTTGTTCATAGGTGATGTACTGTTGATATTAGGATCTGTTAACATTGTCCTTCCCCACAAAGGGGGGATCTTGGAACCATATAAGAGCACTACAAATCTATAGGATAAAAACAATAACACAGCAGTCTAATAGAATTGGAAAAAAAGAAACGCAGGCAACATGAAGACAAGGGAAGAAATAACCCAAACAACATATGAGCCAAGGACCTCAGTAGAGTTTCTCAGAAGAGGATATACAATCAATCAATAAATATATGAAAAAAATGCTCACCATCTCTAGCAATCAGAGAAATGCAAATCAAAACCACTCTAAGATATCATCTCACTCCAGTCAGAATGGCAGCTATTATGAAGACAAACAACTATAAGTGTTGGTGAGGGTGTGGGGGAAAAGGTACACTCATATATTGCTGGTGAGACTGCAAGTTGGTGCAGCCAATTTGGAAAACAGTATGGAGATTCTTTGGAAAACTGGGTACAAAAGGGAGACCCCTCCAACCTAGGTGTGGGGGGGAGACCCATATACCACCGCTTGTAGGGTACAGGAGACTCCCACCTCCAGGAAGGAGACCCTTCCAACCTGGGTATTGGGGGGAGCACCCAGGGTAGAGGGGAGTCCCCCTTCCAGGGGGGAGACCCCTCCAACTTGTGTGTAAGGGGGAGCTCCGAATACCACCACACCCAGGATAGACGGGACCCCTCCAGAAAGGAGACCTTCCTACCTGGGTCTCAGGGGGAGCTCCTTATACCATGACACCTAGGTTAAGAGGGGAGTCCCTCTCCAGGGGGGAGTCCCCTCCAACCTGTGTATAATGGGGAATTCCATATACCATTGCACCCAGGGTAGAGGGGACTCCCCCCAACAGGGGGAAGACCCCTCCAACTTGGGTGTCAGGTGGAGCACCATATATCATAGCACCCAGTGTAGAGTGGATTCCCCCCTCTAGGGGGAGACCCTTCCAACCTGGGTGTCTAAGGGAGCTCTGTATACCATCACACCAAGGGTAAAGTGGATTTCCTATTCAGGGGAGAGATCCCTCTACCCTGGTTTTTCAGGGGAGCTCCCCACCACACCAAGGGTAGAAGGGACTCTCAGCTTCTGGGTGGAGGCCCCACTATCCTGCGTGTCAGGGGGATATCCCCACTGCACCTAGGGTAGAGGGGACTCCGCCCTTCAGGGAAGGACCTCTCCAACCTGGGTATCAGGAGGAGCTCCTAATACCACCATACCAGGGTAGAGGGGACTCTGCTCTGCAGGGGGAGACCCCTCCAACCTGGGTGCCTGGAGAGATCCATATACCACCTGACCCAAGGTAGAAGGGACTCTGCCCTCTAGGGGGGAGACCCCTCAAACCTGGGTGCCAGGGGAGCTCCATGTACCACCGCACCCAGAGTCTCTACTCCAGGCGGGAGACCCCTCCAATCTGGGGGGGGAGGGGGGATCTCCGAATATCACTGAACCCAGGGTAGAAGGAACTCCCCACTCTAGAGGGGAGAACCATGCAACCTGAGTGCGGGGGGGGGGGGGGGGCGGGGGGAAGCTCCAAGTACCACAGCAAAAAACGGGAGAAGGAACTTTCCCGCTCCAGAGGGAAGACCCCTCTAATCGCCAGGGTGTTGAGGGAGCTCTGTATACCACCGCACCCAGGGTGGGGAGCCTCTTCGCTCCAGGGGGAAGAACCCTCTAACCTGGGTATCAGGGGGAGCTTCCTATACCATCGCACCTAGGGTAGAAGGGAGTCCCCCCTCCAGAGAGAAGACTCCTCCATCCAGTGTGTAAGGGGGAGCTCCATATTCAATCACACCCAGGGTAGAAGGGATTCCCCTATAAACGGGGGAGACCCCCTCCAACCTGGGTGTCTAGGGGAGCTCTGTATACTATAGCACCAAGGGTAGAGGGGACTTCCTCTTCCAGGGGAGAGATCTCTCTACCCTGGGTCTCTGGGAAGCTCCCACAACCACAAGGGTAGAGGGGACTCTCCCTTCCAGGGGAAGACCTCTCCAAACTGGGGGACAGGAAAAGCTCCTTATACCACCATACCCAGAGTAGAAAGGACTCCCCCCTCCAGGGGGGAGACCCCTCCAACCTGGGCTCCAGGGTGGTCTCCACATGCTGCCACAGCCAGGGTGGAGGGTAATCCCCCTCCAGGGGGGAGACCCCTCAACCTGGGAATGGGGATGGGGAGCTCCAAACTCCACAGCAGCCAGAGTCGAGGGCATTCCCTTCTCCAGGGGTGAGTCCCCTAAAATCTGGGTGCCCGAGGAGCTCCCAATGCCAGAGCAGCCAGGGTGGAGGGCACTCTCTTCTCCATGGGCAAGAACCCCCCAACCTGGGTGCGGGGAGGGGGGGCAGCTCCACAAGCCTCCGTAGCCAAAGGTCAAGGGCACTTCCACTCCAGGGGGGAGACCCCTCCAACCTGATGCCCGGGTGAGCTCTGCACTTCACCTCAGCCAGGGTCAAAGGCACTTTCCCCTCTAGGGGGGAGACCCCTCCAACCTGGGTTCCCAGGGAAGCAAGCCACTGCACCCTGGGTCAAGGGCACTCCCCCCTCCAGGGTCCAGACTCCTCCAACCTGGGTGCTGGGAGAAGCTCCTTACTCCACCCCAGCCAGGGTCGAGGGCACTCCCTCTCCCAAGGGAGAGACCCCTTCACCTTGGGTGCCAGGTGTAGCTCCACAGGCCACTGCATCCAGGGTCGAGGGGACTCCTTCATCTAGGGGCAAGAACCCTAAACCCTGGGTACCTTGGGGAGCTCTGCATGCCACTGCAGCCAGAGTAGAGGGGACTCCCCCTTCCAGGGGCTAGACCTCTCCACCATGGGTGTCTGGAGGAGTTCCTTACTCTGCCCCAGCCAAGGTCAAGGGCACTCCCTTCACCCAGTGTAAGAACCTTCCACCCTGGGTGCCTGAAGGAGCTCCAAACACCACTGCAGCCAGGGTCAAGGGGATTGCCTCCTCTAGGGGCAAGGCCCTTCTACCCTGAAAGCCACCTTAGCCAGGGTTGAAGGAACTCCCCCTTTCAGGGGCCGGACCCCTCCACTCTAGGTGCCAGGGGAAGCTCTGCATGACCCTGCATCCAGGGTCCAGGGGACTCCCCCCTCCAGGGGCAATACCCCTCCACACTGGGTGCCTTGAGGAGCTCCTTACTCTGCCCCAGCCAGGGTTGAGGGCATTCCCCCCTCCAAGAGCAGGTCCCTCCACCCTGGGTCCTAGGGATCACTCCACAAGCTGCTGCAGCCAGGGTCGAGGGGAGTCGCCTCTCCAGGGGCGGGATCCCTCCACCCTTGTGCCTGAAGGAGCTCCACAGGCTGCTGCAGCCAGGAGGGCACTCCCCTCCTGGCTCCGTAAGCCGCTGCACCCAGGCTTGAGGGGACTCACCTCTCCAGGCTCGAGACCCCTCTACTCTAGAAGCCTGGGGAGCTCTGCATGCTGCTGCAGCTAGGGTGGAGAGCACTGCCCCCTCCAGGGGCGTGACCTCTCCACCCTGGGTGCTGGGGGTGGCTCCACAGGCCGCTGCAGCCAGGCTCCAGCGGACTCCCTCCTCCAGGGGCGGGACCCCTTTACCCTGGGGTCTTGGAGTTGCTCAGCATGCTGCTGCAACCAGAGTCCAGGGGACTCTCCAGGGACGAGATCCTTCCACCCTGGGTCCAGGGAAGCCCCAAACGCCACAGCAGCCAGAGTCAAGGACACTCCCCCCTCTAGGGGCGAGACCCCTCCACCCTGGGTGCCAGGGTGAGCTTGGCATGCCTCTGAAGCCAGGGGTGAGGGGACTCCCCACTCCAGAGACCAGACCCCTCCACCCTGGTTACATGGGGAAACTCCTCATGCCACTGCAGCCAGGGTCAAGGGGACTCCTTCCTCCAGGTGCAAGACCCCTCCACCATGGTGCCAGGGGTAGCTCTGCACACCTCTGCAGCCAGGGTCAAGGGGACTCCTCACTCCAGGGGCGAGACCCCTCTACCCTGGTACTGGTGGTTGCTTTGCATGCCACTGCAGCCAGGGTCGAGGGGACTTCCCCCTCCAGGGTGGGACCCTCCAACCTAGATGCCAGCACAAACTCTGCAAGGGCACTCCCCCCTCCAGGCTTGAGACCCCTCCACCCTGAGTGCCAGGGGTTGCTCAGCAGCCATTTCAGCAGGGTCGAGGGGGACTCCCTTCTCCAGGGGCAGACCCCTCCACCCTGGGTGCCAAGAGGATGCTTCTCAGGCCAAGGCACCCAAGCTAGAGGAGACTCCTCCCTCAAGGGGCAAAAGCTCTCCACCCTTGCTGGGGGGAGCTCCCTTCGTCCCCCCAGCCAGGGTGGAGGGCACTTTCTCCTCCAGGGGCCAGATCCCTCCTCTCTAGGTGTGGGGGGAGCTCTGCATACTGCTGCAACAAGATTGCAGGGGACTCCCTTCTCCAGCGGCAGGACCCCTCCACCCTTGTGCCTGAAGGAGCTCCACAGGCTGCTGCAGCCAGGAGGGCACTTCCCCCTCTAGGGGGGAGAACCCTCCAACCTGGGTGCCAGGATGAGCTTCACACCACTGCAGCCAGGGTTGAGGGCACTTTACCCTTCAGGGGTTAGACCCCTGCACCCTGGGTGTTGGGGGGAGCTTTGCATGCAGCCGAATCCAGGCTCCAAGGGACTCTCTCCTTCAGGGAGGAGATCCCTCCAACCTGGGTGTCAGGGGGAGATCCGCTCTCTGCTCCAGCCAGGTTTGAAGGGACTCCCCCATCCAGGGCCTGCACCTCCATGCTGTGTTCCAGGAGGAGCCCCTTACTCTGCCCAAGCCAGGTTCCAGGGTACTCTCACCCACCCCCCGCCGGAGACTGCACCACCTTGGGTGCCAGGGGTAGCTCCACACACCGCACAGCACACTGCTGTAGCCAGGGTGGAGGGGATCCCCCATCCAGGGGCAAGAGGCCTCCACCCTGCATTCTGAGGGGAGCTCCTTACTCTGTCTTAGCCTGGGTCAAGGGCACTCCCCAATCCAGGAGTGAGACCCCCCCCTGGTGCCTGGGGTAGCTCCACACACCACTGCAGCCAGGGTCCAGGGGACTCCCCCATTCAGGAGGGAGACCCATCCAGCCTGTGTGCCCAGAGGAGCTCATTACTCTGCCCCAGTCAGGGTCAAGGGCACTCCCTCCTCCAGGGACAAGACCCCCTCCATCCTTGGTGCCTGAGGTAGGGAGCTCTGCATGCTGCTGCAGCCAGGGTCCAGGGGACTCCCCCACCAGGAGCGAGACCCCTCCACCCTGTGTGAGGTGGAAGCTCCACACTCTACTGCACACAGCGGAGAAAACTCCCCCTGTCAAGGGGCGAGATCCCTCCACCCTGGGTGCCAGGGTAGTTCCACACACCACTGCACCCAGGTAGAGGGGACTCTCTCCTCCAGGGGCGAGACCCCTACACCCTGGGTGCAGAGGAAAGCTATGCTGGCTGCTGCTGCCAGGGTCCAGAGCACTCCCTTCTCCAGGAGCGAGAAGACTCCAAACTGAGTGCCAGGGGAAGCTCCTCAAGCCTCTGCAGACAGACTCAAGGGGACTCCCATCTCCAGGGGCGGGACCACTCCACCCTGAGTGCCAGGGGTAGCTCTGCATGCTGCTGCACCCACGGTTGAGGGCACTGCCCTCTCAGGGGAGAGCCCTCTACCCTGGGTGCCTGGTGGAGCTCCATACACTGCTGCAGCCAGGGTCGAGGAGACTCCCCCCTCTAGGGGTGAAACCCCTCAACCCAGGGTACAGGGGAGATCTCCACACGCTGCTGCACCCTGGCTGGAGGGGACTGCCTTCTCCAAAAATGGGACCCCCATCACCCTGTGTGCCAGGGGGAGCTCCACATGATGCTTCACCCAGGCTCGAGGGGACTTCCCCCTCCAAGAGCGAGACCCCTTCACCCTGGGCGCCCTGGGGTAGCTCCACAGGCCGCTACTCCCAGTCTCAAGGAAACTCTCCCCTCAAGGGGTGAGTCTCCTCCACCTTGGGTGCCAGGGGTAGCTCCACACATAACATCATCCAGAGTTGAGGGGACTCCCCCTTCCAAGGCATGACCCCTCCTCCCTGGGTACTGGAATGAGCTCCTTACTCCACAGGAGCCAGGGTCTAGGGCACTCCCTGCTCCAGGGTCAAGACCTCTCCACCCTGGGTGCTTGGGGTAGCACAGCACACTGCTGTAAACAGGGTGGAGGGGACTCCCCGCTCCAGGGGCGAGACCCCTTCACTCTGGTTGCCTGGTGGAGCTCCTCATGCAGCACAGCCAGGCTGAGGGGACTTTCTCATCCAGCAGAGACCCCTCCACCCTGAGTGGCAGGGTGCGCTCCACAGGCAGCTGCACCCAGGCTCTAGAAGACTCCCCTATCAAGGGGCGAGACCCCTCCACTCTGGGTTTGAGGAGAGCTCCGCATGCTGCTGCTGCCAGGGTTGTGGGGACTCCCCTTCCAGGGGCAAGACCCCTCCAACTTCGGTGCCCTAGAGAGCCTCACACATGCAACCAGGCTCCAGGGGACTCCCCCATCTATGGGCGAAACCTCTCCACCCTGGGGGCTGGGGGGAGCTCTGCATGATGCTACAGCCAGACTCTAGGGGACGCCCTTCTCCAGGGGCAGGACTCCTCCACTCTGGGTGCCAGAGGGAGCTCAGCACGCTGCTGAAGTCAGGGTCAAGGGAACTCTCTTCTCTAGGGGTGAGTCCCCTCTAACCTGGGTCCCAGGGGGAGGTCCACACACCACAGAAGCCAGGGTCCAGGGTACTCCTCCCTCCAGGGGCGGGTCCCCTACGCCCTGGGTGCAGGAAGGAGCTCCACATGCTGCACTAGCCAGGGTCAAGGGGGATTCCCTCCTCCAGTTACCCAAGCCATGATGGAGTGAACACCTCAGTCCAGGGACAAGACTTCTTCACCCTGGGAGCCAGGGGAGCTCTGCATGCTGCAGCCAGGGTCCATGGCACTTCCCCCTCCAGGGGACAGACCCCTTCACCCTGGGTGCCAGGGGGAGCTCAGCAAGCTGCTGCAGCCAGGGTCAAGGGACTTCCCCCTCCAGGCACTGAACCCCTCCAACCTATGTGCCCAGGGAATCTGTGAATGCTGCCTAGCCAGAATGGAGAAGACTCTCTTCTCCAAGGGCAGGACTCCTCCACCCTGTGTGCCAGAGGGGAGTTCCATATGATTCTGCAGCCAGGCTCAGTGGACTCCCGCCTCCAGGGGCGAGACCCCTGAACCCTAGGTGCTGGGGGTTGCTCTGCATGCTGCTGCAGCCAGGGCCGCCGAGGGCCCTCCCTACTCTAGGGGCGATACCCCTCCACCTTGGGTGCAGGGGAAAGCTCCTCAGCCACTGCACCCAGGCTTCCGGGGAATCCCCCCTCCAGGGGTGAGACCCCTCCACCATGGGTGCCAGGGGAGCTACACATGCAGATGCATCCAGGGTCAGAGGGGACTCCCTCCTCCAATCACTGGACCCCTCCACCCTAGGTGCAATGGGGAGCTCTGCATGCTACTGCAGCCAGACTCCAGTGGACTCCCTTCTTCAGGGGCGGGACCCCTCCACCCTGGGTGCCAAGGGGAACTCAGCGCGCTGCTGCAGCCAGTGTCGAAGGAACTTTCTTCTCCAGGGGTGAGACCCCTCCACTGGGTGCCAGATGGAGCTCCCACGCCACTACATTCAGGGTCCAGAGTATTCCCCCTTCCAAGGGCAAGACCCCTCCAGCTTAGGTGCAGGAGGCGCTCTGCATGAGGCCACAGCCAGACTGGAAGAGACTCCCTTCTCCAGGGGCGGGACCCATCCTCCCTGGGTGCCAGGCGGGAGCGCCACAGGATTCTGCACCCAGGGTCAAGTAGACTCCCCCCTCCAGGGGCGAGACCTCTCCACCTTGGGTTCCAGGCAGAGCTCTGCATGCTGTTGCAGCCAGGGTCTAGGGGACTTCTCTGTCCAGGCGGGACCACTCCACTCTGTATGATGCTGCGGCAGACGCCAGGGGACTCCCTTCTCCAGGGGCGGGACCCCTCCAAACTGGGTGCCAGAAGGAACTCCACATCATGCTGCTGCAGCCAGGATCTAGGGCATTCTCCCTTCTAGGGTAGAGATCCCTCAATCCTGGGTGCCAGGGGAAGCTCCCCACGCCACTGTAGGCAGGGTTGAGGGCACTTTCCCCTCCAGGGGGAGACACCCCCACCCTGGTTGTCGGGAGGAGCTCCGCATTCAGCTGCAGCCTGGTTCGAGTGGACTCCCCATTCCAGAAGCGAGACCCCCCACACACTCAGGGTGTCTGGGGTCACTCCCAAAGCCGCTGCAGCCAGGGTTGAGGAGACTTCCCCCTCCAGGGGCAAGAACTCTCCATCCTGCGTGGTGGGGGAGCCCTGCACACCCCGCTCCATGGGTGAGACCCCTGGGTACCAAGGGGAACTCTGCACGCCCTGCACCCAGGCTCAAGGGGACTCCCCGCTCCAGGGGTAAAACCTCTCTACCCTGGGTGCTGGGGCAGGAGCTCTGCATGCTGCGGCAGCCAGACTCCAGGGGATGCTCTTCTCCAGTGGCAGGACTCCTCCACCCTGGGTGCAGGAAGGAGCTCCACATGCTACAGTAGCCAGGGTCAAGGGGACTCCCTCCTCCAGGTGAGAAACGCCTCCAACCTGGGTGCCAGGGAGAGCTTCCGCATGCCAATGCACCCAGGCTCCAGGGGAGTCCGTGTTCCATGGGCGAGACCCCCTCCACCCTGGTTGCCTGAGGGAGCTTATTATGTTATCCCAGCAATGGTGGCGTTTACAGCCCAGTCCAGGAGCAAGACCTCTTCACCCTGGGAGCCAGGGGAGCTCTTCATGCTGCAGCCAGGGTCCATGGCACTTTCCCCTCCAGGGGCGAGTCCCCTCCACCCTGAATGTCTGGTGAGGTCTGCAGGTTGCTGCACCCAGGGTCAAGGGCACTCCCCAGTCCAAGGGCAAAATCCCTTCACCCTGGGTTCCAAGGGGAGCTCAGCATGCTGCAGCAGCCAGGATTAAAGGGACTTCCCCCTCCAGGGGTGGTACCCCTTCACCCTATGTGCCCGGGGAGATCTGCTGTTGAAGCCAGACTCCAGGAGACTCCTTTCTACAGGGGTGGGATCCTTCTACTCTGGGTGCCAGGGGGAGCTCCGCAAGCTGTGGCACACAGGCTCCAGGAGACTTCTCCCTCAAGAGGCGATATCCCTTCACCCTTGGTGCCAGGGGGAGCTCCAGAGGCTGCTGAAGCCAGGGTCAAGAGCACTTCCTTCTCCAGGGGGGAGACCACTCCAACCTGTGTCCCCAGAGGAGGCCACAAGCCACAGAAGCCAGGGCTGAGGGTACTCCTTCCACCAGGGGCGTGTCCAGTCCACCCTGGGTGTAGGAGAGAGTGCCACACACTGTAGCAGCCAGGGACAAGGGGAATTCCGCCCCCTCCAGGTGAGATACCCCTCCATCCTGGGTGCTGAGGAGAGCTCCGCATGCTGCTGCACCAAGGTTCCAGGGGATTCCCTCTTCCAGGGGCGAGACCCCTCCACCCTGGGTGCCTGAGGGAGCTTCTTATGCAACCCCAGCCAGGGTGGAATGCACTTCCCTATCCAGGAGCCAGGGGAGCCAGGGGAGCTCTGCATGCTGCAGCCAGGGTCCATGGCACTTCCACTTCCAGGGTGCAAGGGGAGCTCAGCATGCTGCCACAGCCAGGGTCAAAGGACTTCCCCTTCCAGGGGCGGGACCTCTTCACCCTAAGTACCTGGGGGAGCTCTGCATGCTGCTGCAGCCAGACTCCAGGAGACTTCCTTCTCCAGGGGCAGGATTCCTCCACCTTGGGTACCAGGGGTGCGTGGGAGGCTCTGCAGGCTGTGGCACACAGACTAGAAGAGATTCCTCCCTCAAGGGGCGAGATCCCTTCACCCTGGATATCAGGGGAAACTCCAAACGCCTCTGCAGCCAGGGTTGAGGGGACTTCTGCCTCCAACAGCGAGACCCCTCCAACCTGGGTGACAGGGGGAGATCTGGAGGCCTCTGAAGCCAGGGTCAAGGGGACTTTCCCCTCCAGGAGCGGGACCCCTCCAACCTAGGTGCCCAGGGAATCTATTCATGATGCCCTGGCCAGACTGGAGGAGACTCCCTTCTCCAGGGGCGGGATCCCTCCATCCTGGGTGCCAGTTCTGCATGATTCTGCACCAGGCTCAGGGGACTCCCCCCTCCAAGGACGAGAACTCTTGTCCCTGGGTGACTGAGGGAGCTCCGCAGGCCACTGCACGGAGCCTCTAGGAGAATTCTCCACTCCAGGGGCGAGGCCCCTAAACCCTGGGTGCCAGGTGGAGCTCTGCTCAATGCTGCAGCCAGTGACTAGGGGACTCCTCCATCCAGGGGTAGAACCCCTCCACCCTAGGTGCAGGGGGGAGCTCTGTGTGCCGCTGCAGCCAGACTTCAGGGCACTCCCTTCTCCAGGGGCGGGACCCCGCCACCCTGGGTGCCAGAAGGAGCTCTGTACCATGATGCTGTAACTAGGATCTAGGGCATTCCCCTGTCCAGTGGGGAGACCCCTCAAACCTGGGTGCCAGGGGGAGCTCCACATGCCACTTCAGGCAGGGTTGAGGGCACTTTACCCTCCAAGGGAAGACACCCCCACCCTGGTGTCTGAGGGTGCTCCACAGCCAGCTGCAGCCAGGGTTGAGTGGACTCCCTTCTCCAGTAGTGAGACTCCTCCACCCAGGGTGCCTGTGCTCCCTCCGCAGGCCACTGCAACCAGGGTCAAGGGGACTCCCCCCTCCAGGGGTGAGACCCCTTCACCCTGGGTGCCAGGGCAAGCTCTGCATACGGCTCGCTGCACCCAGTCTCGAGGAAACTCCCCCCTCCACGGATGAAACCTCTCTACCCTGGTTGCTGGGGGGAGCTCTGCATGCTGCTGCAGACAGAATCCAGGGGATGCCCTTCTCCAGGGGCAGAACTCCTCCACCCTTTGGGACCAGGGGGTGCTTTGCACGCTGCTGAAGCCAGGGTCAAGCGCACTCCCTTCTCCAGGGATGAGACCCTTCCAACCTGAGTCCCAGGGGGAGGTCCACACGCCACAGAAGCCAGGGTTGAGGGTACTCCTCCCTCCAGGGGCGGGTCATTTCCACCCTGGATGCAGGAAGGAGCTCCACATGCTGCAGCAGCCAGGGTCAAGGACTCCCCCATCTAGGTGAGATACCCCTCCAACCTGGGTGCTGGGGAGAGCTCTGAATGAAGTTGCACCCAGTCTCAAGGGGACTCAGTGTTCCAGGGGAGAGACCCCTCCACCCTGGGTGCCTGAGGGAGCTTCTTACATCACCCCAGCCAGGGTGGATTGCATTCCATGCTCCAGGGGCTAGACCCCCTTCACCCTGGGAGCCAGGGGAGCTCTGTATGCTGCAGCCAGGATCCATGACACTTCCCCCACCAGGGGCGAGACCCCTCCACCCTGAATGCCTAGTGAGGTCTGCAGGTTGCTGTACTCAGTGTCCAGGGCACTCCCTTCTCCAGGTGCAAGATCCCTCCACCCTGGGTTCCTGGGGGAGCTCCAAACACCACTGCATCCAGGGTTGAAGGGATTCCCATCTCCAGGGGGGAGACTCCTCCAACCTGAGTGTCAGGGGGAGCCCCACACTCTGCTGCAGCCAGGGTCGAGGGGACTCCCTCCTTCAGGGGCAGGACCCTACCAACCTAGGTGCCAGGGCAAGCTCTGCACACTGCCACAACCAGGCTCCAGGGGACTCGCCCTCCAGGCTCGAGGCCCCTCCACGCTGGGTGCCTGGGATCCCTCAGTAGCCACTTCAGCCAGGGTCCAGGGGGGACTCCATTCTCCAGTTGCAGGACCCATCCACCCTGGGTGCGGGGGTGAGAGAGAGCTCCGCATGCCTGGGTACCCAGGCTCTGAGACACCCCCTCAAGGTGCGAAACCCCTCTACCCTGGGTGCCTGGGGGAGCTCCATTCACCGCACAGCCAGGGTACAGGGCACTTTCTCCTCCAGGGGTGGTACCCCTCCACTCTAGGGGCAGGGGGAAGCTCCGCACACTGCTGCAGCAAGATTCCAGGGGACTCTCTTCTCCAGTGGCTGGATCCTTCCACCCTGAGTGCCTGAAGGAGCTTCACACACTCTGCAGTAAAGATCCAGGGCACTCCCCTTCCAGGGGGAAGACCTCTCCAACCTGGGTGCAAGGGGGAGCTCCACACACCACTGCAGCCAGGGTTGAAGGCACTTTCCCCTCCAGGGGGTGGACCCCTCCACCCTGGGTGCCTGGAAGAGCTCCCCACCCAGCTGCAACCAGGCTCAAGGGGACTCCCCGCTCCAGGCTAGAGACCCCCTTCACCCTGGGTGAAGAGGGGAGCTCCACAGGCCACTTCAACAAGGCTTCAGGGGACTCCCTCCTGACCCTGGGTACCTGGGGTCGCTCCACAGCCACTTCAGCCAGGATCCAGTAGACTCTCCCATCTAGGGGCGAAACCTCTTCACCCTAGGCGCCTTAGAGAGCTCTGCATAGTGCTACAGCCAGACTCAAGGGGACTCCCTCTACAAGTGCGGGACCCCTCCACCCTGGGTGTCAGGGGGAGCTTCCTACACTGCCCTGCCAGGATGAAGGGCACTTTCTCCTCCAAGAACGAAACCCCTCCACCCTGGGTGCAAGAGGGAGCTCCGCAGCCGCTTCAGTAAGAGTTGAGTGCAATTCTCCCCTCCAGGGGTGAAATCCCTCCAACCTGGGTGCCAGGGGAAGTTCCCTAAGCTGCCCCAGCCTGGGTGGGGGGCACCCTCCCCTCCAGGGCAAGACCCTTCCACCCTGGGTGCAGGAGGGAACTCCATACTCCTCCCCAGCCAGGGTGGAGGGCACTCTCTCCTCCAGAGGCAAGACCCCTCTACCATGGGAGCCAGGGGATCTCTACACCCTGCAGCCAGGGTCTAGGGCACTCCCCTTTCAGGGTGAGACTCCTCCACCGTGGGTGCTGGGGGAGCTCCGCATGCCTCTGCACCCAGGCTCCAGGAGATTCCCCCCTCAAGGGGCGAGAGCCTTCCAACCTGGGTGCCAGGGGGAGCACAGCATGCCACTGCAGCCAGTGTTGAGGGTACTTTCCCCTCTATGGCAAGACCCCTCCAACCTGTGTCCCCAGAAAAGTTGGGCATGCCCCACACCCAGGGTCAAAGGGACTCCCCCCTCCAGGGGGATATGCCTCCACCCTGGATGCTGTGGGGGGAAGCTCCATATGCCACCAGATCCAGGGTCCAGGGAACTCCCTCCACCAGGAGCAGGACCCCTCCACCCTGGGAGCTGGGGGAAGCACCCCACGCTGCTGCAGCCAAGGTCCAGGGCACTCCCCACTACAGGGGCAAGATCCCTCCACCCTAGGTGCCTGGGGGAGCTCCACACACCAGGGCAGCCAGGGTCAAGGGGACACCCCCTCCAGGGCCCAGACCCTCCAACCTGAGTGCCAAGGGGAACTCAGCATGCCATTGCAGCCAGGGTTGAGGGTATTTTCCCCTCCAGGGGGGAGACTCCTCCAAACTGGGTGCTGGGGTTGACTCTGCATGCTGCTTCAGCTAGGATCAAAAGGAATCCCCCTTCCATTGGCGGGACCCCTTATCCCTAGCTGCCTGGGGAGCTCCATAAGCCACTGATCCCAGGCTCCATGGGACTCCCCCCTCCAAGCGTGAGATCCCTTCACCCTGGAAGCCTAGGGAGCTCTGCATGCTGCTGCAGCCAGGTTGGAGGGCACTCCGCCCTCGAGGGGCGAGACCCCTTCGCCCTGTGTGCCCAATAAAGCTCTGCAGCCATCAAACCCAGGGTCGAGGGCACTCCCCCCTCCAGTGGAGAGACCCCTCCACCCTGGTAGCCACGGGGAGCACTCCTCTCTGCTGCAGCCAGGGTGGAGGGCACACCCCTCTACAGGGGCTAGACCTCTCTACCCTAGATGCCTGAGGGAGCTCCACACACCAGGGCAGCCAGGGTCCAGGGGACTCTTCCCTCCAGGAGGGAGACCCCTCCACCCTGGGTGCCTAGAGAAGCTCCTTACTTCACCTCAGCAAGGGTCGAGGGCACTCCCTCCTCTGTTGGCAAGACCCCTCCACCCTTGGTGCCAGGGGGAGCTCCACACACCTCCACAGCCAGGGTCCAGTGCACTCCCCCTTCCAGGGGGGAGACCACTCCACCCTGGGGTGACAGGGGGAGCTCTCCACACTTAGCCTCAGCCAGGTTCCATGGGACTCACCCCGCAGGGGTGAGACATTTCCACCTTAGGTACTGGGGGTCTTTCTGCATGCCACTGAAGCCAGGGTCAAGGGAACCTCCCCCTACAGGGGTGAGACCCCACCACCCTAGAAGCCTGGGGGAGCATCACATGCCACTGCAGCCAGGGTCCAGGAGACTCCCCAATTCAGGGGGGAGACCCTTCCACCCTGGGTGCAGGAAGGAGATCTGCATGCTACTGCAGCCATGGTCTAGGGCACATCCCCCAAAGGAAGAGGCCCTTTTAACTTGGGGGAGCTTTGCAAGCCACAGCAGCCAGGGTTGAGGGTACTTTCCCCTCGAGGGGGAGACCCCCAGACCTGGGTGCTCAGGGAGCTCCCTCGAGGAGACTCCTCACTCCAGGGTTGAAACCCCTCCACCCTTGGTGCTGGAGGGAGCTCCGCACACCCTGCAGCCAGGGTCAAGGGGACTCCCCCCTCCAGGAACAATACCCCTCCACAAGGGTGCCTGCAGGAGCTCCTTACTGTGCTCCAGCCAAGGTTGAGGGCACTTTCCTCTCCAGGTGGATGATCCCTCCACCCTGGGTGCTGGGAGTCGCTCCACAAGCCGCTGCAGCCAGGGTCCAGAGGACTCCTCCCCTCCAGGAGGGTGACCCCTCCACCCTGGGTGCCTGGAGGACCTCCTTATTCTGCCCCAGCCAGGGTCGAGGGCACCCCCTTCTCCAGGTGCGGGGCTACTCCACCTTGGGTGCCTAGGGGAGCTCCAAACACCACTGCAGCCCAGTTGGAGGGGACTCCCATTTCCACAGGGTGCTGCACCCAGGCTTGAGGAGACTCCCCCCTCAAGGGGTGAGACTCCTCCACCCTGGTGCCAGGGGAGCTCCTCTCGCTGCTGCAGCCAGGTTTGAGGGGACTTTCCCCTCCAGGAGCGAGACCCCTCTAACCTGGGGTCTGCAACCAGGGTGGAGGGCACTCCCCTCTCCAGGGTGGAGACCCTTCCAACCTAGGTGCGGGGGGAGCTCTGCACGCTGCTGCAGCCAGTTTCGAGGACACTCCACCCTCTAGGGACAAGACCCTTCACTCTGGGTGCCAGGGGAAGCTCCACATACTGCTGCAGCCAGGGTCCAGGACACTCCGTTCTCCAGGGGTGAGACCACTTCATCCTGGGTATCTGGAGGAATTCAGCTCGCCTGCAGCCAGGGTGTTGGGCACTCCCCTCTCCAGGGTGGAGACCCCTCCATCCTTGGTGCCAGGGGGAACTCTTCACGCTGCCACATCCAGGCTCAACTCCCCCCTCCAGGGGTGGGACCCCTTCACTCTGGGTGCAAGGGGAGGCCCTCAAGCCACTGCAGCAAGGGTCGAGGTGTCTTCCCCCTCCACGTCCAAGACCCTTACACCCTGGGGGAGCTCCACATGCAGCTCAGCCAGGGTTAAGGAGACTCTCCCCTCCAGGGGCGAGACTCCTCCATCCTTGGTGCCTGGGGTCGCTCCGCATCCCACTGCAGCCAGGGTCGAGGGGAATCCCCCCAGCAGGGGCAAAATCCCTCCACCATAAGTGCCTGGGGGAGCTCCCCATGCCTATGCATCCAAGCTTGAGGGGATCCCCCCTCCAGGGGCGAAACCTCTCCACCCTGGGTGCTGGCGGGAGCTCTGCATGCTGCTGCAGCCAGACTCCAGGGGATTTCCTTCTCCAGGGGCTGGACTCCTCCACCCTGGGTGCCAAGGGTAGCTCAGCACACTGCTGCACCCAGAGTCAAGGGCACTCCCTTCTCCAGGAGCAGGACCCCTCCACCCTGGGTGCCAGGGGGAGCCCCACATGCCTTGGCAGCCAGGAATGAGGGGAATTCCCCCTCCAGAAGCAAGACCCCTCCACCCTGGGCGTCATGGGTATAGCTCTGCCTGCTGCTGCAGCCAGGGTCGAGGGGACTCCCCCATCCAGGGACAGGACCCCTCCAACCTAGGTGCCCAGGGTTGCTGTGCAAGCTGCTGCAGACAGACTAGAGGAGATTCCCTTCTCCACAGGCAAGACCCCTCCAACCTGTGTGCCAGTGGGAGCTCCTCAGGCTGTTGCAGCCAGGCTCCAGAGAACTCCCCTCTTCAGAGGTGAGACTCCTCCACCCTGGGTGCCTGGGGGAGCTACAAACGCTGCAGCAGCCAGGGTTGAGTGCACTTTCTTCTCCAGAAGGGAGACCTCTGGAACTGGGTGCCAGGGGCAGCTCTGCAAGCCCCTGTAGCCAGGGTCAAGGGCACACCCTCCTCCTGATGCGAGGAGACCCCTTCAACCTGCATGCTGGAGGGAGCTCTGCATGCTGCTGCAGCCAGGGTCCAGGGCACTTCCCAATCCAGGGGCTAGATCCCTGCACCCTGGGTGGTGGTGGTGGGGGGCTCCACAGGCCGCTGCACCCAGGCTCCAGGGGATCCCCCTCTCCAGGGGCTAAACCTCCCCACCCTGGGTGCTGGCAGGAGCTCTGTACGCTGCTGCAGCCAGACTCCACGGGACTTTCTTCTCCAGGGGCTGGATTCCTCCACCCTGGGTGCCAGGGGGAGCTCAGCACACTGCTGTACCCAGGGTCAAGGGCACTCCCTTCTCCAGGAGCAGGACCCCTCCATCCCTAGGTGCAGGAAGGAAGGAGTCCACATGCTGCTGCAGCCAGGGTCAAGGGGACTCCCCGCACCAGGGAGAGACCCCCTTCAATGTGTGTGCCAGGGAAAGCTCCACATGCCACTGCACCCAGCCTCAAGGGGACTCCCTCTTTCAGGGTGAGACCCCTCCATGCTGGGAGCCAGGAGAGCTCTGCATGATGCACCCAGGGACGAGGGCATTCCCTCATCAAGGGGCAAGACCCCTCCACCCTGGGTTCCCAGGTGAGCTCAGCATACCGCAGGAGCCAGGATCAAGGGGACTCCTCCCTCCAGGGGCGGAAACCCTCCACCCTAGGTGCCTGGGGGAGCTCCCCATGCCGCTGCACCCAGGCTGGAGGGGACTCCCCACTACAGGCTGGAGACCCCTCCACCTAGGATACTGGGTGGAGCTCCACACGCTGCTGCAACCTGGCTTTAGGAGACTCCCCCCTCCAGGGGTGAGGCTCCTCCACCCTGGGTGCCTGGGGTCGCTACACAGGTTCTCAACCAGGATCCAGTGGACTCCCCCTTCTTGAGGCGGTACCCCTCCACCCTAGGTGCCCTGGGAAGCTCTGCATTCTGACACAGTCAGACTCTAGGGGACTTTTTTCTAGAGGTGCAGGATGCCCACCACCCTGGGTGCCAGGGGGAGCTCCGCAGGCCGCGGCACCGAGGCTCGAGGCTCGAGGAGACTCCCGCCTCCAGGGGGGAGATACCTCCACCCTGGGTGACAGGGAGGAGCCCCTTACTCTGCCCAAGCCAAGATCAAGGGTACTACCCCCTCCAGAGGCGACACTCCTCCACCTTGGGTGGCCTGGGGAGATTCTCATGCCTCCGCAGCCAAGCTTGATGGGACTCCTCCCTCCAGAAGGGAGACCCCTCCAACCTGGGTGCCAGGGTGAGATCCACAGGGTGCTGCACCCAGGCTCGAGGAGATTCCCCCCTCAAGGGGCTAGAACCCTCCACCTTGGGTGCCAGGGGAGCTCCTCACGCTGCTGCAGCCAGGGTTGAGGGAACTTTCCCCTCCAGGGCTAAGACTTCTCCAACTTGGGTTGCAGGCAGGGGGGAGCTCAGCACGCCTGCAGCCATGGTGGATAGGACATCGCATCCAGGGTGGAAACCTCTTCCTGCTGCAGCCAGGGTCCAAGGCACTCCCTTCTCCAGGAGCAATACCCCTCCACCCAGGGTCCCTGTGGGAGCTCCGCAAACCATTGCAGACAATGTCTTTGCAGACAATGTCGAGGTGCTTCCTTCCTCCAGGGGCAAGACTCCTCCACCCTGGGTGCCAGGGGGAGCTTCTCATGCTGCTGCAGCCAAGGTTGAGTGGATTAACCCTACAGAGGTAAGACTCCTTTACCCTGTGTACCTGGGGAGCTCCACAAGCCAACACAGCAGCCAGGATCCAGGGGACTCCTTCCTCCAGGGGCAACCCCTCCACCCTGGGTGCTCATGCTGCTGCAGCCAGGGTCTAGAGGACTCCCCCCCTCCAGGGCGGGAAGCCTTCATCCTGGTTGCCTGGGGGAGGTCCATATGCCTCCCCAGGCAGGGTTGAGGACACTCCCTCTCCAGGGGAGAGACCCCTCCAACCTGGGTGCCTGAGGGAGCTCTGCACACCTCCTCACAAGGATGGAGAGGACTTCTCCCTACAGGCGCCAGCCTCCTGCACCTTGGATGCCAGTGGGAGCTCCGCACACCACTGCAACCACATTCTAGAGGATTCCCTGCTCCAGGGGCGAGACCCCTCCAACCTGGTTGCCAGGGGGAGCTCAGCATACCTCTTCAGCTGAGGTTGATCTGCACTCCCTTCTCCAGGGGCAAGACCCCTCTAACCTGGGTGCCTGGGGCAGCTCTACAAGCCGCCTCAGCAGGGTCCAGGGCACTCTCCATTCCATGGTTGAGATCTCTTTAACCTGGGTGCCAGAGGGGTGCTCTGCAAGCCTCTGCAGCCAGGGTCGAGGGTACACCCTCCTTCAGGAAGGAGACTACTACAAACGGGGTGCCTGGGGAGCTCCACAAGCTGCTTCAGCCAGGGTCTAGGGGATTCCTGACTCCAGGGGTGAGACCCCTCCAACCTCCATGCCAGGGGTGGGAGGGGGCGGCGGGGGGGAAGCTCCACCGGCCATTGCAGCCAGGGTGGAGGGCACTCTCCCAACCAGGGTGGAGAACCCTCCAACCTGAGTGCCAGGTGGAGCTCCACTAGAAGATGCACCCAGGCTCCAGGGGACTCCCGCCTCCAGGAGTGAAATCCCTCAACCCTGGGTGACTGGGAGAGCTCCAATGCTGCTGCAGCCAGGGTCCAGGGGACTCCCCTCTCCAGGGTCAAGACTTCTCCACCCTGGGTGCAGGGAGGTGCTCTGCATACCACTTCAGCCAGAGTCCAGGGCACTCCCTTCTCCAGGGGTGAGATCCCTTTAACCTGGGCGCCAGCACACCACAGCAGCCAGAGTCAAGGGCACACCTCCTCCAGGAGGGAGATCACTCAGGGTGTGCCAGGGGAGCTCCATAAGCTGCTTCAGCCAGGGTCCAGTGCACTTCCCCTTCCAGAGACCAGTACCCTCCACCCTATGTGCTGGGAGGAGCTCCTTATGCCGCCCCAGCCAGGGTCCAGGGCATTCCCCCCTCCAGCAGCAAGACTCCTTTAACCTGTGTGTCCGGTGGGGGTGGGGCGGGGGCGGGGGGGGGGACTCTGCATGCCACTGCTGCGAGAATGGATGGCAATCCCCATTCCATGGGGAAGCCCCCTCCAACCTGGGAACTAGGGGAGCTCCACACTCCATGTCAGCCAGTTGGAGGGCACTCCACCATCCAGGGTGGGGAACCCTCCCAACCTGGGTGTCATGGGGAGCTCCGCAAGCTGCAACAGCCAGGGTCCAGTGCACTCCCCCCTCCAGGGGGGAGAACCCTCCAACCTGGGCTCATGGGAAATCTCCACAGGCCATAGCAGCCAGGGTGGAGGGCACTCCCTTCTGCAGGGGAGAGGGTACTCCCCTCCACAGGGGCTAGACCCCTCCAACCTAGGTGCCAGGGGAGAGCTCCTCAAGCTGCTGCAGCCAGGGTTCAGGGGACTCCCCACCACAGGGCCATTGCCTCCAACCTGAGTTCTGGGGGAGCTCAACATGCCTGCAGCCAGGGTGGAGGGCACTCCCCCCTCCAGGGTGGAAAATCTTTCAACTTGGGTGCTGGGGTCGGGGGCGGAGCTCTGCACGCCATTACAGCCAGGCTTGAAGTGACTCCCCCCTGTAGGGGCGAGACCCCTCCAATCTTGTTTCCAGGGCAGCTTAGGATGCCTGCATCCAGGGTGGAGGGCACTCCTCCCTCCAGGGTGGAAACTCCTCTAACCTGGGTTTGGGAGGGCAGGGTGGTCTGCAAGCCATCACAGCCAGGGTCAAGGGCACTTTCCCCTCCAAGGACGAGACCCCTCCACCCTGGGTGCTGGGGGAGCTCAACATGACTCTTCACCCAGGCTCCAGAAGACTCCCCCTTTCAGGAGTGAGACCCCCCCACCCTGGGTGCTGGGGGAAGGGGGATCTCTTTATGCTGCTGCAGCCAGTGTCAAGAGCACTCCCTTCTCCAGGGGCCAGAAGCCTCCAACCTGGATGCCAGGGGGAGATCTGCATGCCACTGCAGCCAGATTCCAGGGGACTCCCATCTCCAGGGGTGAGACCCCTTCACCCTGGGTGCCAGGGGCAGCTTCACACGCTGCTGCAGCCAGGGTCTAGGGGAATATCTTCTCCAGGGGTGAAACCCCTCCACCCTGGGTGCTGGGGAGATCTCTGCATGCCACAGCAGCCAGGGTTGAGGGGATTCTCCCCTCCTGGGATGAGACCCCTGAACCTAGTTGCCAGGGGTAACTCTGCAAGCTGCTGAAGCCAGGGCGACCGGACTCCCCACTCCAGTGGCCAGACCCCTCTAACCTAGTGCCAGGTGAGCTTCACATGCCACCACAGCTGTGCTCTAGGAGACGGCCCCCTACAGGGGTGAGACCCTTCCACCCTGGTTTTCGGGGGAGCTCTGAAAGCTGCTGCAGCAAGTGTCAAGGGGACTCCTCCCTACAGGGGCGAGACCCCTCCACCCTAGGTGCCAGGGGAGCTCCACATGTCTCCTCAGCCAGGGTAGAGGACACTCCCTTCTCCAGTGGCAAGACCCTTCCAACCTGGGTGCCTGGGGCAGCTCAGCAAGCAGCTGCAGCCAGGGTCAAGGGTATTTCCCCCTTCAGAGGGGACACCCCTCCACCTGGGTGCCAGGGACAGCTCCACAAGCCACTAAGCTCAGGTTCGAGGGGACTCCCTCTTCCAGGGGCAAGACCCCTCCACCCTGGGTGTCAGGAGGAGCTCCACAGGCCATGGCACCCAGCGTGAAGGAGGTTCCCCCCAAGGGGAGAGACCCCTCCATTCTGTGTGACAGGAGGAGCTCTGCAAGCCACTGCAGCCAGGGTCAAGGGAACTCTCCACTCCAGTGTTAGACCCCTCCATCCTGGGTGCTGGGTGCAGCTCCTCATGCCACTGCAGCCATACTCTCTTTCCAGGGGTGGGACCCCTCCAACCTGGGTGCATGGGGGAGCTTCGTATGCTGTTGCAGCCAGGGTCGAGGACACTCCCCTCTCCAGGGGGGAGACCCCTTCAACCTTGGAGCCTGAGGGAGCTCCACACTCTGCAGTAGCCAGGGTCTAGAGTACTCACCCTCTAGATGCTATACCCCTCCATCCTGGATGCTGGGAGGAGCTCCTTACTCTGCCCCAGCCAGGATCCAGATCACTTCCTCTTACAGGGGGAGAACCCCTCAAACCTGGGTGTGCTGAGGAGCTCTGCACACCACTGCAGCTAGGGTTGAGGGCACTCCCCCTCCATGGGCAAGACCCATCCAACCTAGGTGTTTGGGGGAGCTCCAAATACCACTGCAGCAAGGCTTGAGGGGACTCGCCCCCTCCAGGTGCGAGACCCCTCCACCCTGGGTTCGGGGGTAACTCTGCACACAGCTGCAGCCTGGGTGTCTGGAGGAGCTCCTTACTCTGACCCATCCAGGGGTGAGGGCACTACCTGCTCCTGGGGCAAGACACCTCCACCCTGGGTGCAGGAGCAAGCTCTGCAAGCCCCTGAAGCCAGGTCTCACCCTCCAGGGGTAAGACCCCTCCACCCTAGGTGCTGGGGGGAGCTCTGCAAGCTGCTGTAGCCAGGGTAAAAGACACCCCCTTCCCCAGGGGCAAGAGACCTCCAACGTGGGTGCAGAGGGAGCTCCACTGCAGCCAGCTTCGTGGGTACTCCCTGCTCCAGGGGCAAGACCGCTCCACCCTGAGTGTCTTTTCAGTCTTGTTAGCTTTGGAATGATAGAAGCTAACAGGCCACAGATTACTGCACAGTTTGCTAACTCATTATTAACAGATTACTACTGATTTCATAAGTTTTTCTATGAAAAACTTATTTTTATATGTTTATTTGTATAATTCCTATATTCTAAAGCTTGAGTAAAAAAAAAAATTCACATGGATGGAGAAGACAATCATGTGTCTCTCCTCTGAACTCTTAAGTTTAAAAGGAAAATAATGAATCATTAAACATCTGAACTTTGTAATTCTTTGTGAAATACTTATTCCTGCCAGGGCCTCTCTCAGTTCAAGTTGATTTTCTCTTACAAACTTCTCATTTCAACTCAATACATATTTAATAGCTGAGGAAAATAAAATTCAATGATTTTATTAAAGTCTAGAGATTCTTAAAATTTGATGCATCAGCAGTCTAGAATTGGTAGAATTTGAATCAAAATGCAGATGCCTAGAGAGTCTTCTCAGACAGTGAATTTGGGGAAATTGGTATACAATCTTTGGGGGCTGGTATAGGGAGCCCATATTATTAATAAGTATCTCACAAAATCTCTAGTAACTCCCTCTGAGACCTAGGTATCAACTAAGTATTAAAAGAATGGTCAAATAACATATTTACATTGATCATTTAAGTAATCATACTCTTTAGTAATCAGTTTTCATCCTACCTTAGTAATACATTAATATTATTAAGCCCTTAGATTGTCATTTAGCACTTACCTAAATGTTTTGGAGATAGAGTTTTCACTTGGCTATTAAGATATTAGTATTTCCTTATTTTGACAGATAAGGCTTAAAGATCAAGTAACTGATAAAGGGCTCACAGTTACTAAGGAGCAAGGCTGGAATCTGAGCTCTGGTCTGATTTTATGGTAGAAACAGTCCTAAACTATGTTTTATAGGATTTATTACTTATGAATATAAGAAAAAAGGCAAAAATCACTTTCCCAAACTATTTTTTAAATATCTTGTGAGAAGAATCACTTGAATTTAATAATTTGATAAGCACCTAATATATCTAGTATATCCAAGCATATCTCGCTCAAAGAGAAATAGGAGATAAGATCTATAATTTCAACTGAGGTGGAATAGAAGTAGTTGATGGCTCTTTGTAAACAAAAATAGAGAGTGATAACCCATTCTGAAGGTGATATGTGTAGAAAATCCAAATTACCAACAACAGTAAGCTAAGAAAAGAGATACTCAGTGAAAGAACAAGGTGAGCAAAGTGTGAAATGAACAGGCAAAACCTCAAAACTATAAAAAGTATTTCTGTGTAACACAACAGTGTTTATGAATGTGCTGTGTTGGCACTGTTTTGGATGAAGAAGATAACTACAAGTGAGGGCCAAACAGGACCATGGTGAATCCTTCATGAATAAAATGGAAATTAAGGGAGCTGGGAAAGGACAGGAAGATGGATGTGGGGATCCTGAGAGCTCTGCACTCAAAGTGTGCTCTGAGGACTAACAGCATTAGTATCAGTAATTCTTCAAATCTCCTGTGGAGAACTTTGATGCCTTCCTGAGACCTAAGAAACAGGATCTGTATTTCAACCAGTCCCCCAGGTGATGAGTGTGCACAGAGGTGTTTGAGAAGGACTGAGAAGAGTTCTCTGCATGAGAAAGGATGTCTATGTGCTAAGCAGAGGAAACCTCAAAGAAAAAAATCAAAATACCCTACATATGTTGTGTAATGGGGCCTGAACTCCAGACCCATAATTTGACAACTTCACTTATGTGTGCAAATGACACCATAAACTTAAGAGGTGTAAACCCATGGATATATTCCCTTCTTGCTGTTTCCTCTTGTAGCATAGAGATCTGCTCATAAGATCATGGGCATCAGATGAAGCATGGTGTGACAGAGAGGGGAAGCCATGAAGGTAATATGACCAGCAACGTAAAACAATGGGGCAGAGGAGTTTCTAGAGGTGGTAGACAAAGAGAAACCAGAGCTACTTAGAGACTGGTTCCATTAAACAGTTAAATTATGTCACTGAGCAAGTAAGTGACATATATACTTTGATATAATGAAAGCCAAACCTCTCCCTATCTGATGTCACTTAAAAAGGTGAAAATGTCAAAGACTGAAAATAAGACAGAGCTGTTAGATTGGAGTCAGAAATATTATTATGAGTTCATGGTTTTTTCAATGTATACACAATAACAGAAATAACAATAGTTATAGATCTATGTTCATTCATGTATTTTTATAGGAAATATCTATGTATACATATAAATGTACCACAATTAGATGATAAAGGCTGACACCACCTCTGCAGGTTGCATTCCCAGGTGTGTTGCACTGGGAACTCAGCATTCTTTCATGCCTGAGTCACTCATGCAACACTCACTGGGATGGACCTTGCAGGGGTTACCCATTAACTGTTCCAGATTGGGAGAAGACAGGGAAAATGTGTTTCTGCAGAGGATCCTGAGCAGACAGGAAACAGAGACGGTAAGGAGCACTCTGGAAATCTGAGTAGTTCTGATTGGATGTTGGCAAAGCCATGCTTATTGATTGGTGATTGAAGATGTGGCATGTCCTCACTGATTGGAGTTTACAGCAGGAAGTATTTGGTGTGAAAAGGGAGGATTGCAGAAAAAAACTAAGGACCAACAGTGAGGGAAGGAGGGGCTGCATATGGAGTTAAATGTCAGAGGGAAATCCAGGTGAGAAGAGTAGGATTTCATCTGTATCGTTCTTGGATTCTTTCTCTCCAGTTTGAAATATGTTCCTTTATTTTTAAAGATGATGTCTAAATCTCAACTATTGAAAAATTTCCTACAAACATCCCTTCACATTTTTTTATAAAGGAAATGCCATTTCTTTAATTTCATTCGTCCACTTCTTCAAGCTAGTAATACCAGCAGTCATTGTCTCAATCCTCCCATCACATGTGGAAATCCTGAGCTGATCCTGTTGGTTCCTTTGAAAACAGACCCAGAATCCATCCTCTGCTGTTTGAAGCTCCGTCAACCTTCAACAACTCCTTCATTGGGTCTTCCCTTACCCTTGCCTAACTGCCTTTGCTGTGCTCAAATCTCTCAAAAACCTCCCCATTTCCCCTAGTGACAGGAAAAGCTATACTTCTTACATGACCCATGAGGTCTATGTGATCTGCCATCCACCCAATTCCACCTCATGTCCCAGTCGGCCTATGATGGATAATATCTTAATATCTTAAATTTTATCATAACATACAGGAATAAAATTGGAAATCAACAATAAGATATAAAACAAAGACCACTCTGACCCCAGCATATTAAACAATACACTTTTGAAGATGAAAGTGCAAAGAATTAAACAATCTGAGTCTTGAAAAATGAGGATGGGAGGGAGGACCACAGAAAAGGCCATATGAGGCCTACTCCATCTCCAAGACTAGACCACAGTTAAGATTGTTTCTCTGCATAATTTCCCTCTTCATAGTATGTAAATAGTCACTTTTCTCATCACTACAAAAAGCAGCCAGGTTTTTTTTTTTTGCTTTTTTTTTAAATAAATTTTTAAATGACTTTTTAAAAATAAATGACAGCAGAATGCATTACAATTCTTATTACACACAATAGCACAATTTTTCATATCTACTTTCATAAAGTATGTTCACACCAATTCGTGTCTTCATACTTGTACTTTGCATAATGATGTCCATCACATTGCACCATCCTTGCTAATCCCCTACCATCTCCCTTCCCCTCCCATCACTCTACCCTATCTAGAGTTTGTCTATTTCTCTCATGCTCCCCCTCCCTACCCCACTAGGAATCAGCCTCTTTATATCAGAGAAAACCTTCGGCATTTGTTTTTTGGGGATTGGCTAACTTCACTTCGCATTATCTCCTTCAACGCCATCCATTTACCTGCAAATGCCATGATTTTATTCTCTTTTATTGTTGAATAATATTCCACTGTGTATATATGCCGTATTTTTTATCTATTCATCTACTGAAGGGCATCTAGTTCTTTCCACATAGCTATTGTGAATTGTGCCATTATAAACATTGATGTGGCTGTGTCCCTGTAGTATGCTGTTTTTAAGTCCTTTGAGTATAGACCAAGGAGAGGGATAGCTGGTCAAATGGTGGTTCCATTCAGAGTTTTCCAAGGAATCTTCATACACAAAAAGCAGCAACAAACACCTTGGGAAACTTCTGATTAAGGTCATATTGCCCACACAGGGAGCTCTTCTTTCCTGGTTATGTATGACTCTATCAGGTTTTTTACATTCCCTTAGAATCTGCCCTTCCTCCAGATCTAACTCTTTAATGGCCTTGTTTATCTTTTTATTTTTTTCCTGTTTTGTCATAGTTGTTGTAAGCCAAAGAGCCACTGAAAACCATATGTTTTTTCTCACCATCAGAGTGTCCGTCACAACATCCTGAAGGCAAATGTGATTGCATTGAGAAACAATGAATCTTTTCTAAGACCATCAATTCAGTGTATGTAATTTAATATATGAAAATAACAAATCCAAAGGAAAATTCTAGCTATTGTGAGCTTTCAACTTTAAGAATTTAAGAAACTTCACACAGCTTCAGAGCCCAAGGGAATCATTTTCACTCTCCGTCTGCACATCCCCATGTAGCACACATGATTATGATGACTTTTAGACACTTAAGGACTTCTTTGAATGAGGACTTTAAAAAAGAGTGATTTTTTAGGAGAAAAAGAGAAGTGAATAAAGGGCAAAAGGGACAACAGTAGATGCTGTTGGAAATGACACAAAAGCTAGAAATGCCAAAAGTTTATATCCAGGTTCTTTCTGCCTCTCCTTTTGACTCCTCCCTCAATCCTAAAGGAGATTATGTAAAGGTAGTATAGAGAAAGAAGGTTTCTTTAGCATGTTCAATTGGAAACATGAAAAACTATAAGCCCGGGCTCTTTTCCATACAGAAACAGGAGACACCTAAAAGGCAAACCCACTAATACTTACCTGTACACATACCCTGAATTACATTGGAAATTGGCATCCTCAAGTACCTCTGGCATCCTTCATGTACTGAGACATCTCCAGATAAACCAACTGGGTCTTTTCTTGCAGCTAAGACATCTAACAACCTATAAAAGGACAGATTTGTTGTGAGATTATTCCTTCCTTTAAAGGCCACATCTTTCACCTACTTAGAATCCAAATTCTATTTGTTAATAAATTAACTAGTCAAAAAATTCTAATGTTTAATATGTGTGTGTTAAACACACACACCAGAAATTCTTACTTTCCTTTTCATCAGAAGCTATAAGAAATCTCAAACTTTTTTTTTAACCTCTGATGCATGTCCTCACTGAGACTTTCAGCTCTTTCCACTTTTAATAGTATTCCCTTATCTTCCTTCCTCATTAGCTCATAACATGGCCAATTGCTATTGGTTAATCACTTTATCATGATGTGTTATTAAAGCTGAGTTTAACAACACCTCCTTGTCCTAGGATTAAAACCATAAACTAATCTAAATGCAAGGTATTCATATTTGTTATCTGCAGGGCAGGCTGAATAGATGTTAGCTGCAGGGTGGGCTGAACACTTGACCCTCACCCTCACCCTTCTGATTCCTTATCACTTGTTTGCCTCAAGTCAGAGCACTCAACCCCACTCAAGGTTGAACACTCAACCCCACTCAAGGTTGAACATTGAACCCCACTCAAGGCTGAACACTCAACCCTCACCCATCTGGTGCAATGGAAACCCACATCTAGCCCCTATCTGGTCTGCCTGAAGGCAGAAGATGACACCTTAGTAAGTACTGTGTGATCCAACCACTGTATGCCAACAAGGCAGCTTGCAGACCCAGAGACCCTGTTTGACTTAAGCAACACAGAAAAAGGAATACAAGATCTTCTTCTATTGTTACTTTCTCTCTCACTTTCACTCTCTCTCTTGCTTTGCTCTTACCGCTCTGTTTCTCTGTCTTCTCCCCCCCCACTTTGCTCTCTCCCTATCTCTCTTTCTTTCCTCTCTCTCTCTCTCTCTCTCTCTCTCTCTCTCTCTCTCTCTCTCTGGCTTTCTCTCTCTTTTCCCTGTCAATTAGATACCCCAGCAATAAAGATCTCTTGGTCGCTCTGTTATGCTTGAATTAGGGATCCCAAAAATCCACCAGAGACCAAGATCGATATAAGCAGCAAAGAGGTGTTTATGGCGAGTTAGCTTGGTCCTCCGCACTCACATCGCAACTGGTGACACTGAGAGGCCCTGAGCCCAGGGTTTGAGCAGTTTTATACACTCTTTGGGGAAGACAGGGACTTCACATACATCAGAGCATCTCTTAGCAAATCATCACACATTGTGGGAAAATCAGAAAACAACTCTTAACATTGATTAGCACATTCACTGGCAGGAACAAGTTGGGTAGGGTGATTGTTTAGTACAACAGAGGGATTAGTTTGAACTGATTTGTTTAAATCATGAGGGGAGTAGTGCTGAACTACATGGTTTCCCAACATGTTATCAACCACCATAAACTACTGGGAGGATCATCTGGCATCCCAGGTATTTTCCCTGTCTCATGCTAATTGGTGGTTGCTAGGGGGTTGCTATGGATCCTCACCTAGCCTGACTGAGTCAGGGACACCTGGCTGGAAGATCTCTCTTGTTATTTGTAGATAAACAACTCAGCAGGGTGGGTATGTGCCTAGGAGTGCTCTGTGGGTCTTTCCAAGGATAAGGGTCACACCCCCTTCCTTGGACAGGCTTTGCTTTGAGGTAGAGGCTGGTTTCTCAGCTATATGCCAAATCTTGAGGTCACTTTGTTTTCAGTAGTACCTAGGACCACACAGGGAATGCACAACAAATGAATGCGATTTTTTAAAAATATTTTTTTAGTTGCCAATAAACCTTTATTTAATTAATTAACTAACTCTGGTTATTTATACACCACAACTCTGGTATCTATGCCAGTCTCTCTTTAGAACTGAACCCAGTGCTTCATACATGCTAGGCAAGCACTCTACCACTGATCCACAATCCCAGCCATGAATGTGATTTTTAAAATCACACTGAAACAGCACAAGAAAGGGCTTACTTACACTTTCTTTGTATTCGCAAAGTTTGTCTGCACCTGAGAGTCCCATGATGGCATCAAGGCCAGGTTAATGATCCCACTGTAAACACAAAATATACTGATTTAATATTTCACTTTTTAAAGAGTGCTATAGGTTTAGGGGCTATGCTGAATATGTTCAGTTAAGGCTGATGAAATTGCAGACAGATAACAATCACCAAATCTTAAAGAAAATAACTCATTGATTAAGGGAAGTCTAGCACATATAGGATATCATCCACTATTCAGGACCTATAAAAAAACTATCTGAGATTCCTGAAATATCTTGAAACCACTAATCCCTTTTGGGAAATGACACATGTAATGTTTGCAGACCACAAAATATGTAGCAAATTCTCTTGAATCATATCCATAACTCTTCCTCCTCTTGAAATAGTTTCTGAGTAATGTTTGAGATGAGCCTCTTCAAATTCCCTTCACCTGCTTCTCAGTCAAGTCAGACACAGTGAATAAACCACACTGATTTGGAGATTAATCAGAAGTAGTGTTCTCACTTTTAAACTCTAATCAGAACAAAAATTAATGTATCAGTAGAAATCAAAGAGTGAAACAAAGCTTTCCAGAGTATAAGAAAACATCACCTGTTCTTCGAACTTGAGAAAAACACCTTACCAATTAAAAAACCAGGATAGAAGATTTATTGCTTTGTTAAGTGTCTGATAAATTGACTGGAAAATGCTTGGTTTAGTATTGGGAAACATCTCTCTCGCATGGATGTCTTTTCCATATGCCCAACCAGAAAACAGATGAAAGTATGCTTCAATCAAATTAAATATATGTGTGAAGCTAGTGAACAATCAGATGGAGTAGAGGTGATAATGGCACCATTGACTCTGCTAAGACCCAAGAAGTCAAGTAGGCTAAATATTGTCCTAGATACAAGAATTGAAACTGCTGAGAAAATGAAATGGAGGAGGAGACCTAAGGGCAGGACTACTGCAAGTGTAGAGGAGTGAACTCAGCCATCTGACTTCACCCATTCAGAACTCTGGTATCTATGCCAGTCTCTCTTTAGAATTTCGAGGTACATCCAGATATATTCTCATTTGAATCAGTATTTGTTCCAAGTGCAAGATCAAAGGTCACAGGTATGCATCCTCACATATTGATATCCAGGGAGGTCAATCCTATGAGTGCATGGCTGTTGTGAGTGATGAAAGTCCCAGCACAACTGCCCCACAACATTCAGATCCACAAGGACCTCATCATTTATAGCCTGTGGCACCTGACTTATCACAACGAAAATAGGGCTTCTAGGGACTGAGGTGAAAATTACCATTCACTTTTCTCATTCACTGAGGAGACTCCAAACACAGGACTAGTATAATGAGAGTGTGTTAAAACAAGAGCCAACTTTGACTCAGAAAACTCTTAATTCATTTGATATCCTTCCTTCCCCAGTGTAAAGACACAGAAATGACTGGGTGTCTGGGGGTATGGGTCAGTGCTAGCATGAGGGTTTAGCTTGCATGAAGTCTTGGATTCAATTATTATTAACTACCCGAATTCAAAATGTCTGGGTAAATTCTCAAAGTGTATTTCTTTACAGTTCTTAATACATCTCCCTTATTAATATCTACCCAGGAACTACTTCTAAAATGATCACAAACATCCTTCTTGTTCCCTAAGTCCTCAATGTCTGGAAAACTTCCAAAGTTTTAAGATACTTTCTCAAGGAATGAGCAAACCATCCTGAATGATCCAACCAGAAAACAAATGTGAATATGTTAAGGCAAAGCATTCCACAGGTTCCACTGCTTGGTTTTAAACCCCCGTGTTACTCAAAACAGCAGTACTGTAGAATGACAAATGCTACAGTTCCTATGTGGAACACCGGCTAGTTCCACATTCATTCAGGCAACATAATTATAATGTGTCTACTATTATGTATATTCATCATACTCTTCTAGGAGATGGGACAGAGCTGAGAACAAATCAAGTAGGTGAACAAATAGAAATACAAATTCCTAGTGCCCTGGCATTCACATTCTAGCCCAGGGATAAGCACCTTACAGCTGATCACTTATTTTCTATTTTCACAAACACTGTGATTGGACAGAGCCATGCTCATTGATTTAAGTAGGGTATAGAGCTACTTTAATGCCACAAAGGCAGCAAAGTCCATCGACTATGGTCCACTATATCCTGATCTCCCCACCCTCCCTCCACCATTCTCTAGCCCCTCTCAAGCCATTCCCCCATTATTTTCTGCTTTAGAGTCTGTGCCTACAGAGCTCCTCCCTCCTCATACTGTGAAACTTTGACAAGAAGACTGTGTCTTACTATAACTGCTTCTCCTTCTGGCCCTTCCCCATCATGCACAGCACACTGTATTCCTAGTACTGCATACACAAGATGAAAGGCACCTGAAGGATTTCTGTTGGTTCTATTACACTTTACTAGACAATCATCCACACTCTGGTCTTGTTTGTTTGTGGGCAAAGGAGTTAAATGCCATTCTTGGGGCATGGTCAACCACCCTACACACACACACACACACACACACACACACACACCCACACTTTTCACCTTTTTAATCTCTGTGCACCTGGCCCTTCAATACAGGGTAAAGAGTTTCTGTTCTGTTTTTGAATACTTCCATCAATCACAGCAAACAGTACAGGGAAACTGCTCTAGTTTTCTGACCCTTCCATCCAAATAAAAGGTTTCTATGAATAGAGGGCATATCTCTGTCACTAGAATGTTGGAAAACACAAGGCACCTACTAGGCACCCATATTTCGTTGAATAAGTGAATCTCCACCTTTTTGTAATGAGTCCCTAGTAGGCTAGCTGGAAAGGATGAGTGAGTTAAATGAATCCCAACATAGTTTATGCTTTCCATATATTCAACATGCAAATATTCAAAGCATGGTACCTTCTACCTCTTTTCATCACAAAATCTGTTGGTACCATCATTTCTTAATTATTGTGTTTCATAAATGCCTTTTCAGCTTTTTGTTAGTCCAGTCTATCTAATCATTGCTGGGAGCCATCAGCCAAGTAGGTATGACAATTTCCTTGCCAGCGTACCCCATGTTTCTTTAGTGGAAGGACTCATGGAAATAGGACATTTTCCAGGACATTGCATGTAAGGTGACCTTGCTCAAGGACCAGGGCGGATCCGTGTTTAGGGTGTTCCCCCTTTAGAATAAGGCGGTTTAGCATAATAGGAGATTAGGGTGTTCCCCTTTTAGAATAGGGCGGTTTAGCATAATAGGAGATTAGGGTGTTCCCCCTTTAGAATAGGGCGTATCCTGCTGCTGAGTTCCTCTTGAGTTCTTAGGGTCAGACAGTATATTTTGGGAGACAGAAGCCCAGGAGTAGTGGATTTGGGCAGAGTGTGGATTTGGGCAGAGAACGTGGATTCCCCCAGAACGTGTTTGTAGACGGCCGGTGTGAGTTCGGGAATAAAGAATTGCTGTTTGAATCTACAAGCTGTGTGGAGACTCGTGATTTGTGCCCAGCCAGAGACTGCGGCAAATCATGTTGGCAAAGATCAAAGCCTCCCATTAATTTTTCCTCTTCTTTCTCTACTATTCAGGATTTTTAACCAACACAGGAGGTAAGACAAGAAGTTGTAAGAGAGCAGATATTGCTGCAAGGACTCTGTTTGAATTTACACAGTAGCTCTGGCTTCAGCCTAGTAGCCCTCAGATCCTCACTATTTCTTTCCCATCCATGCCTCAACGTTTTCTATGGTATCTTGTCACTTCTTTTCTTTCTAAAGGGAGTTGTCTGACATTAATTGAAAAGTGTATAATCACATAAAAATATCAAGAAAATAGAAAGAACCTCTACTTCATATAGGTCTGCACACTGAGTCAAAAGATTCTTTTATAACCACTCTGGAGGCTTGAGCAATTTTGAAAGAGTGCTTGCTTTGACTGGGAATGATTATTTTCCTTATTAAAGAAACAAAACTCATAGGCCATGGAATCTGAGCAAAGCCAATTATATCCTGACACTATAGAAGGGAAGCAAATGTTCATAAACATCAAGGAAACATTGACATTCCCAATGGCCATCATCTGTGAACTCATGAAGGTATCTCGTAGTGATGGTTTCAATCGGAACACTTATCTCTCTCCCATACTAGGTCTCACTTCAACATCACACTTTGAATTCTGAATTTGTTGCTGGATGAAAAGAAGAAAAATAAAATCACAGTTATTATATATTTTAAATATTATATAATCTTCTATTTAAATTGTAGAAATCTTCTATTTAAACATGTTCTACCTGTCTTTATTAGAATAAGCAATGTTATGGAATGTGAACTACTATAAATAGACCATTCACTTAAAACAGGTCTATTTGAAAAGAAAAGACTTTCACAATATAGTATGATTTCAACCACCATGCTTATAGAACATAAAGGCCATACCATGCAAAAGTACCTAAAACTAATGTCTCAGAAAGCATGTTCCAGTAGTGAAATAGAAACACATTCACTTCCGATTTTGAAAAGATCAGAGTTACAATTACATACCCACAATCAAAAAGCAATAAAATAGCCTGGTGCAGTGCCACATGCCTGCATTTCTATTGGCTCAGGGATGAGGCAGAAGCATCCTGAGTTGAAGGTCAGGTTCAGCAACTTAGTGAGGACATAAGCAATTCAGGGAAAATAAAAAAGGGCTGAGCTTGATATGTGGTTCATTAGTTAAGCACCAAGGGTTCAATTCCCAGTTTAAAAAAAAAAGCAACAAACTATACCACTAGGCCTAATTCCACAAAATATGTGGCTTATACATGAAAAACTAAATGGCACATTAATTGTTCAGTTTCTCAAACAAAGTTTAATGCACATGGTACAGTCACTTTAATAAAAGTTCCTTTTAAAGCTAAATATACAGTTCAGAAATCCAATCATTTCACTTCTAGTTTAGCCAAAAGAAATAAAGACATTTCTCAAGGTATCTAAATAAAGATTTTAACACAAATATTCATAGAGTTTATTGGTAATAGACAAAACCTGAAGTTCATTGTAGGTCAATAAAGTGATCCTTTCAAAGGTTTATGCACATACTTGATATCTGATAGTTTCTTTTTCTCAGTTATTTTCTGATTAAATAGAAAGCCTCTCTTCTGTTTTACATGATAACAGATGTCGTGAAAACTTAAGTCTCCTTAAATAGATTAGGAGTAAGACCTGGTATTAAACTGAGGTTGTTAAATTTAAGTTTGAAATGCTAATGGCAATAATTGTAGTTTTCATTTTTGAAAGCCAAAATCATCCATGAAAAACTTTCTCTCCGCCTATTGCAGACTAGCTACTCCTGAGAACAAATATAGAAGGAGACAGTACATGACATGGAGTATTGAAGAGTTCTCTGATGAGATCAACCAAGCCATAGGGACTACAGGAACAAAAACCCCAACAAGGAAGGAACAACACTGGGCAACGCCAGCACTCCATGCCTTTTCTGGTCCAGGTATTTGCAAATCCATACTTTATACACAAGGGACAACACTTGGGATCCAGGCAGGAATATGCTGCTAGAGGCATCTTCTAGAAGCCTAGCTATATCTGATCAAATATCTCAGCAGTTTTTCAGCTGGGGAGACAAAATTGGATATCTGTGGCAGCAAAGGTAAGGATTCCTGGAAACCCAATCTTTTTTTAAATTAGTTACTCAAGACAATACAATAATCTTGACATATCATACATTTTATTCAAATAGGGTATGAATTCTCATTTTTCCACGTGTACAAATTGCAGGATCACATTGGTTATACATCCATGTGTATACATACAGCAATCCTAGTGTCAGTTGTATTCTGCTGCCCTCCCTATCCCCCCTCCCTTTCCCTCCTCTACCATCACTATTCTCTACCAATTCTATTGTGACACTTCTCTCTGTCTCTCTTTTTTTTTCTTTCCTTCCCCATCGTATATGTATTTTGTGAACCCATGAGGGTCTCCTTCCGTCTTCCGTGCAATTCCCTTTCTCCCTCCCTTTCCCTCCCACCTCTTTTCCTTGTTTCATGGTAATCTTATTCTCATGCTCTTCCTTCCTACTCTGTTTTAAGACACCTCTCTTATATCACAGAAGACATTCAGCATTTGTTTTTTAGGGATTGGCTAACTTTGCTTAGCATAATTTGCTCTAGTGCCATCCATTTCCCTGCAAATGTCATGATTTTGTTATATTTTAGTGCTGAGTAATATTCAATTGTTTGTAAATGCTACATTTTTTTATCCATTTATCCTGTTGAAGGGCATATGGGTTGGTTCTACAGTCTAGCTATTGTGAATTGTGCTGCTGTGAACATCAATGTAGCTGTGTCCCTGTAGTATGCTCTTTTTAGGTCTTTTGGGTATAGTCCAAAAAGGGGAATAGCTGGGTCAAATGGTGGTTCTATTCCCAGCTTTCCAAGGAATCTCCATACTGCCCTCCAAATTGGCTGCACCAATTTACAGTTCCACCAGCAATGTGCAAGTGTACCTTTTCCTCCATATCATCGTTAGCACTTGTTATTGTTTGACGTCATAATGGCTGCCATTCTTATTGGAGTGAGATGGTATCTTAGAGTGGTTTTAATTTGCATTTTTCTGATTGCTAAAGATGGTGAGCATTTTTTCGTGTTCTTGTTGATTGATTGTATATCCTCCTCTGTGAAGTGTCTGTTTAGATCTTTGGCCCATTTGTTGATTGGGTTATTTGGTTTTTTTTTTTTTGTTGGGAAACCCCAATCTTTTGAGATTCAAGAAACATTATGGCCTGGGAATACTGGAAAACCTAAAAGAAGGTCATCTGCTCAGAAATTTCTAGAAGAAAGTTAAATCATTTGTCAAAAAAGATATCATCAACCAGGTGTTCTGGCAGTACACACTTGTAATTACAGCCACCCAGGAGGCTGAGGCAGGAGTGTTACAAATTTAAAGTCAGGAACATAGGGAGATGCTGTCTTGAAATAAAATAATAATAAAAAAGTGCGCTTGATGTGGTTCACTGCAGAAGGACCCTGGATTCCATATCTGGTTAAAAAATCCAAATTTTCAATCTAAAATTACCAGGCATGCCATAATATAGGAGCTAACTTTCCAAATCAGAACATAAAAGAAGAACCACAGGTAAAACACAATGGAGTTATCAAACACTGACATTAATACCATTGATTAGTATGTTTGGAAAACATAGATTACACAGTGTAAAACTTCCTCCCTGATACCATTTTTAACTACTACCAAACTCATAGCAAAAAGTGTCAGCACAGTGTCTGAGGTGGCAGATAAACCAATTACCCTCATCTGATCTTGCAAATTGTAGATGTATAAGGAAATGTCACACCAAAAATTTACCTACCTTAAATTAGTGTGGGACCATTGAAAAACATGCACATATTTTTTTGAAATTAAGATAGACATATTTACAGAGTACTTAAAGAACATGAGGCCCACCTATGCCTCTATAAAATGCAGGTTTATCCTCAAATAAGCTCCAGCCATCCACAGTAGCATAAGGGACCACAGAATTGTAGCATCCAAGTGAAGTCAGAGTTAAAGACAAGCAGTCAGTAAAGATATAGAGAATGAAGACCAATTTGGGTCCTGGAAGTTGGAGATCACTCATGAGGAACTGAAATGTTAATTCCTTCAGAGCCCTTCCTCCACCCTTATCAGGATAACCTGCCCCTGCTCCAACCTGTTGCTAAGGTAACCTGTCACATAGACAGTCCCTCCCCACAGGGAGTTGTAAAACTTGTTAATTAATGTATCTTGGGCCCCCTTTCTGCTTGGATCACTCCACCTTGGTTCCTCCAGCCCATCTGCCTCTCACCTTTTATCCATCTCACCTGGGCCATCTCCTGGGCCTAGTCATGCAGGAAGGAGAGAGATAAGGGGGAATAGGGCAGGAGAACAAAGAAAATCTGGGATGGATAAAAAAGACAGAACACTCTTACTTCTTGAATACCAGAATACCAACTATTATGGCCCTTTCTTCCTCCCAGGAGAAAAAGTCTGTATTACTCCCTTTTAAATAAACCCTACTTTATATGCTTGCTTCAGCCTGCTTCTCTAATATTATACTTAAATATGTGAGAAGCAGGACTCCTCACCAACAATCAATGGTATCATAAATGTGTCCTCTTAGAATTATGACGATACTTCTCAGGAAGTGCACTTAGAACATGCATATGGAGAGCACTGAGAGTGCTCTTCATTTCCAGTCCTCAGTCCCTCTGCATCCCCATGTGACACACACACACACACACACACACACACACACACACACACACATATAATTGCCATGAAAACAGACACATATATCAATGGTACAGAATAGGAGACTCATAGACAAAACCATTCAGGAATACTCATCTGATCATTTTTGACAAAGGTGCCAAAAAACACACATGGAAGAAAGTACAGCCTTTAAAAAAATGGTGCTTGGAAAATGGGTTGCCCCCATAGAAAAAGAGTAAATAAGCAGAAGAATGAATATAGAAGCATGAAAATCCAAAAATAATTTTTGTTATTGTGTATTACTATAATACACCAAAAATGTAAGAAAAAATAAAAATTTAAAATAAAAAAAGATAAATGCCAGGTAAATCTTCTCTAAAGACCCAGCTTCAGAGGGAATGACTGATCATTCCCTTTCTCCTATGGCTTCTAGGATGCAAAGGTTGAAGTACAGAGGCCCTTTCTGTTCCTCTGTGTTTATTCCAATGTGTTCCCCAAGGTCAATGTTCCACTCTGGGTGGTATTTTATTTCATGTTTCGCATGCTCACTTTAAATGCTTCATGGACCCCTAATGACAATAAATGCAGAAATGGGTTCGCAGACTCCTGTATTTCAATACAGCTTAAGGAAAATAATGTGTTCCCTAAGGGAACTCCTGAATAATGCCCAAGGCCTGAGATCAAATAAGCCCAATACATATTTGTTACTAAGAATCTTTTTTTTTTCTGAAAATGGAGAAGGCATTTACAATGCTACAAAATATAGATATATAGATACACATATAAAATATATATTCTACTATATACATATATGTATATATTGCCTTTTTATATACACACTTTTAAAAACTGATTTAGAACCTAGTTTTTGGTCTAATTTTTTTTACATTATTTGAATATTTCCATTATTATTTTTAATAAGTGCTTTAAGTAGTTGGTTAATTTTTAAATGTAACTATTAAAGCTGAACAATCCACAGAAAAATTCTGAAAGAGAGCTCAAGGACTCTGTAACAAACTACCCAAACTTGTGAGCAAACTTAATGGCCTGAGAATAAGAAAATTGTGTGTTCAATCCTTTTAAAATATGAGTCCTAACAAATATTTCCTCCACCTGCAGTAACTCCCATGCTTATTAAGTTTTCATTCTTCAATATTAACTGTCCTCATCTTCACACAACTGGGCACAATCAAGAGTTTTATCTTAACTGAGACGTGTGCAGGACTCACCACGAGACCTGGAATCAGTTGCACCCCACACATCATTTTCTAAAAAAACTTCTGAATGGGCAGCTTTTATTTCCTACTCTCAAATTAAACTGCCAAGGGTACAAACTCAGTCATCTCATTTGAGCAGTGTGTTCTTTTCTAACCAAATGTGCATCCAATAACCACCCACCTTTCCTGTCTCACAAACTTGCCCACTTAATAGTAGTTCAAAGGACCAAGGGCTCAGGGCTCTAGTCTCAAGATGCACGTGCTCAGAGGCAGAGCATAAAACTCTTGGATTTAAAGCAGGGATATGGAGGTAAACAGAAGTCACTTTGATCTTCCATACATGCTCTGAAACAGCAGGTTTCCCATGAAAAGAACACTAAGCATCTGTGCTGCTATATAAATCCTCAAGCACGTTCCTTGGCTTTTCCGTCTCCTCCTTCCCACCCACCCTTCCCTCCTCAGTGGAGGATGGAGTGCCTTCTCTTCCCCACTGTATACTTGGAGGATGGTCTGCTGGGACTCAAAGTAGTGCCCACAGCCCCCACTGAGACCTTCCCTGGATAAAGACAACCTGACAGTACCAGCTGCTGTTAGGGAGGACACTCACTGTGGGCGGCCACCTGGGAAGGTGCTGGAAGCCCTGCTCAGGGCTGTGGGCCAGAAGTTGGGCCACTAGGAGACAGCAGGGAAGTGACTTCTCTATGTAGGGCTCAGGCTGCAGGCCCGGAATGCCAGCAGCTGCCCATTAAGGCCAGGGTGGGGACAAGAAGGCAAAAGGCAGGATGTAGCCTCACAGAACTTGATGAACCTCCGGTGCTCAGGGCGCCCAAGGTCGGGGACCACCCACTTCCTGGGAAGTTCATATCATCCACAAGACTTTTCTTGACCACACAGGGAAAAATCAAAAGCACCTCCTCTGGTGTTTTTTCTAAATGAACATAAACAATTAGGTCTGGTATCAATAGGGACTTCCCTGACTGATGAACACCTCTTGTGGCTAGAAGTGTTTGGCACAGCTGTTCTCCTTGCCCCTGAGCACTGGGAACTCTGACACCTAGGCTTTTCCTCTCACACTGCACCCATCCCAAGGGCAATAGGTGATTTCTGGTCAATGAATTTGGAACAAATTAGATGGTTGTGCCCCAGGGCCAATACATCAGGAAATGAATCTAAGGTGGTGGAGGGTTAGAATGAAAGTATTCCTGTGGATGGTTTCAGTGTCTTGACACACTGCTGAAATAATTATTTCTCTGTGATATTTTTAGGCTGTAGAAATCCTAAAAGACAGTATGGGAATATGAGAAGAGCTGGTTACCAGGCTCTGTGAATGAGTACTGCTTTCCCCTTTACTCTATCCTCAGGAAGTAGCACCTGTGTGGAGAAACACTTCAATCTGTAATTTACAAAAAAATCCACAGTATCATCTTTTGACCCTGAAAATTATTGTTAATATTGTGTCCCATTCAGGAAAATTTCAGGCAAGAAAGGAAAAAAAGAAAATAGACAGTACATTAACTTTTAGAATATTGAAGATACTCTATTGTAGACTTAAAGAACTTCAAGGATATATCCATATATATCCATGATGAACCCAAACATTTTCATAAAGTTATTCTTTTAGGATTCATTCTGTCAATGAATGAATGTTAATGAATTCTGGGACAACTCATACAGAAATACAGTTTATTCTGGTTTCATTTCAACTGCACTGAAGCAGTTCAAAGAAAGTATCTATTTATTAAAAAGGATAAAGAAAATGTGATATTGAGATCAAGCAAAAATATCAAACAGGATAACCAGTTGTATATATTATTTTGAATTATATAAATGAAAGACATCAGGGGCTGGGATTGTGGCTCAATGTTAGAGCGCTCACCTAGCATGCACAAGGTCCTGGGTTCCATCCTCAGCACCACATAAATGTAAAATAAAGATATTGTTTCCACCTAAAACTAAAAAAATAAATATTTTTTTTTAAAATAAAGACATCAGAGCACTGAAAATGATAGATTACACCCTAGATTTGTTCTCTGTGCATACATAAAAGAGGTAAATAAATAAATAAAAATATATAACCAAATTCCCTATGTAAAAATAGTTGGATGAAAATAACTATTTTAGTGCAATTTATTTTACACTTGATTTAATGCAAATATACATTTACAATGAAAAAAAACATTGTTTTTAAAGGTAAATCCATTGATAAAATGAACATCTAAAGAGACAAAATGCTTTGAGTCAAACCCCCACTCAAATAGGGCCAAAGCAAGAGAATCAACAAAGTTTTCACCTCATTTTTTATCTACTTTGTAAAATAGTTTTCTTTGTGGTGTTTTTTTAAAAGTATATGCTAGTTATTCCTTACCTAAATGGAATGGGTTTCTAGACCACAGGCTCCTGTCTTCTTTGTGGAGGAACTAGGTGAAAGGACTTCCGCTTCTGGTGTTTCTTTCTGAGTTACCACCCTAAGACCATCTCTGCGCTGTCTTTTATGCTTTGGATATTTAGTGTCCCTGGAAAAGCTTGTGTGTTAATTCAGGCATATTGAGAGGTCAAATCATTAGATTATGAGAGCAATAACTTAGTAGGCTAATTCTTTTGAAGGAATAATAATTTGAATACATTTTTTGGGGGGTGACAAGAGCAGGCAGGTGGAACATGTCTGGAAAAGTAGTTCATCAGGTATGTATCTTTGGGGATTGTATCTTGTCCTTGGATCTACTTTCTCTCTCTTCTCCTCTCTTCTATTTGGTTTTTCTCTCTCTCTCTTTCCCTTCTTGCCTTTCAAAGGCTGACAAACTTTCCTCTATGATGTTCTGCATCATATAGAACCCTAAGCAAGGGAATTAGCTGACTATGAACTGAACATCTAAAACTGGGAGCCCACAACTTTTACTCCTCTAAGTATTCTTATCTGGTATTTGGGTCATGGTAATAGCAAGCCAACACACCCTGATTTGATAAACTGCTTCTGTATGTGAACACTGCAAGTGTTTGATTCTGCAAAGGCAACTCTTTTAGCTCAGGATGGCAGGAATAAATTTGTTTAATAATCTGGATGTAACCATGAATGGTACTTAAGCATTAATGGGAACACAGTGGCTGGGTTTAAGTCTATCCTGAATTTAGGGTGATTGTAATATTACTTAGTAATACAGTTTGATAGTTGCCTAGTATATCTAGGAGAGTTAACAACCCCCTTTTGCTCCTGCAAGGGGAGTATGTACACTGATTACCTGAATGAAGTTTAAATTCTCTGCTTCTTGCAGCAAATCACAGGGAGTACTACCACCCTTATGATAATATCTGTCTTTTTTTTTTCAGAAACAGGCAACAGTCTTCTATGCCCTAAATTTCTTACTTAGAAATGACTCATATGATTAATCAATATTCAACATCACAGAATTTAAGACTTTAAGTAACATGAGGAATACATTTATAAACATTTATCTTTTCTATTCACCTAGTCTATCTTTGGCAGTTGTACCTGCATTACTCAGATAACAGACAAGCATTTCAAGTTATTACTTGGTCAAAGAAGACCCCTAAAATTAACTTGATACACATGACACCCAGGAGTGATAATGGAATATGAACTGACCAGTTTATGAAAGTACAGTTCAATCCAAATTATATTTATGACAAAATGGAAGAAGCTAAGATAACCTCTGTATACTACTAAACTTTAAGATATTCATTTGCAGTCTTAAGAAGTTTGTGGAACAATTTTTTTTAGGTAAAGCAGATTTCAAAGCAGCCTGATTTCTTAAAATGGCTGTGGCTATTTCTCCTCCTCCTCCTTGTCCTTCTCCTATGTCTCCCTTTTCTTCTTTTGCTCCTCACCCCTCTTCTCCACTTGATGCTTCTCTTCATTGATTTCCTATTCCTCCTTCTTCTTTTTCCTTCTTCTAATTCACAAGTGAATTTACAAGTTAAATCTTAGATATTTGCTTTCCACATAAAACTGTGAAATGAATAAATCTGCAAGCAACCTTAAGAACAGTTTTTCTTAATATAAGAAGAAATTCAGCAGAAGAGAAAATAGAAAGCTTCAAACTTTTACATGCTGACCCTATAATTGCAGTTTAAGTTTCATTTTAAAGGTACTTCCAAGAAGCTTTAAAATCAGGCATTCCCAAATAAATAAAATATTAAATTCATGTAGAACCTAAAGTGAATTCACCAGTAAAGGTTACAAGATATTTGTATGAGTCAATTGTGTTAAAAAGTGCAGGAGAGGGGCTGGGATTGTGGCTCAGTGGTAGAGTGGTCACCTAGCACAGGCGGGACCCGGGTTTGATCCTCAGTACCACATAAAAATAAAGACATTGTGTTGTATCCATCTACACCTAAAAAAAAAAAGTGCAGGAGAAACCCTTCAAAAGAGCAGAGTGGCCCCAGGAACCCCTGCTAGCTATTCCTCAGAATTAAGCAGAAAGTTTACCTTGACATTCTAAGTTAAAATATTCCCAATGCTGTCCCCGTGGCCCATTTTGAGGGCAATAGTGTCCTTATTTCAAGGAATATGAAGATCAGGCAGAATTACAAAAATATATATATTTTTCCTTCTTATCGATTCTTAGTTGCAAGTTACCTAATTTGGGAGAATTCCAAAATAAAGATAATGGGTGATTTAAGACATGACCACCATGTTTCACAACCTTTGTGTTCTTTATGTTATTCATTTTTTGATATGTACACTTATTTTAATAGTAAAAGGATTCAGATTTAATTTTCATAAATCATTTTCTTCATTTTTTCCTCATACTTTATTCCTCATTAATTCAAATAAAGACCGGGAGTAGAAGAAAATGTGGATTTTGGAAAATTTATTTTAGTTTACATTCATTCAGAATCTTAAGTCGTAACAAAATAATCTATAATATTGCCTTTCCTTCATCTCTCTCTATATATGTTTCCACTCAATGCAAAAAAAATATTTTTAGAAGTATTTGTTAATAAAGTTATCTATGACAGTGCTTTATCTTAAAAGTAGTACATGTTAACTAACATGGTTTTAAAAAGAAATATCAACACTTCATAGTTACTGGTATCATGACTTTTCATTTCTTTTTCTTTAAAAAAATAGGAACTGTGACATCCAAGATGTCACAGGAAGTGTTTAAGTGAATTATTGCATGCCAAGATAAAGATATTTTCTTTTAACTCATTCATATTTCACATTTTGTTGATAACCTGAGACTACCTACAAGGAATATGCATATATTACCTGTAAAACCTGTATATTACCTATAAAACTCAATCCAATAATTAATGTAATTGCTGTATCAAGTATTTTTTTTTAAAAAAACTTTTTGAGTCTTTTGATGTGGTACAAATTGAAACTTTTAACACTTTCATCTAAGTTTATTAAGATAGTGGTTTTGTCTTAACATTTGTGCATTCATTTAGCCCAATGTCAGCTTAACTTAGGTACCTGGTGTTTTTCATCTAACACTAACATTTCATGCTTTCCTTAAGAGTCATCTTAATAAATTAAAGAAATTGTTTCTGTTTTGGTCAGCTTTTTTACTGCTGTGACACAAAGACCCCATCAGAACAATTGTACAGGACGAAGTTTATTTGTGGCCTCAGAGTTTCACAGGCAGCTGGCTTCATTCTTCATGGCTCCAGATGAGGCAGAAGAACATGTTGAAGAATGTTGCAGAGGGAGATGGCTCACATGGTGATCAGGAAGCAGAGAAAAAAAACTACACTCATCAGAAACAAATATATACCCCAAAGCCGTTCCCCCAGTGACCCACTTCCTCTAGCTACACCCTTTCCACTTTCACTACTCAGTATCAGGGGATTAATTCACTGATTGGGTTAAGGATCTCATAACTCAATCATTTCTCCTCTAAACCTCCTTGCATTGTCTCACACATGAGACTTCACATTCAAACCACAACAGTTTCCATTTTCCATAAATTTTCTAAAAATCATTTGTAAAAGGTTTAATGATGATGTTTTCAGTAATTGAGGGTAGCATCCTGGAGGTGGGCCCAGATATTCCTGGGTAGCAGGCCAGGTCTTCCTGGTTAGCAGATGGCATTCAATGATGGAGTCATGATGCTCTTGAGCAGGACCAAAGGTACAGAAGTCTCAAGCAAGTTCATTTGTAGCTTGCTATGTGCAAGCATGATGACTTGATTTAAAACTAAATCCTCCTAAGTGTCTTATTCGTATTGTTGACAAATATGCAGATGCTAAAGCCTTTGTCACCCTCTCACATTGATGGTGCTTTGGATTGTGGGGCACCTTAATGTCTCCTGTTAGTTTTATGGAAAACTAAGAATATGTCCATTATTCATTCATTCAGCATGCTCTTGAGTGACCAAGTTCCACCAGGCAATGGGTTTATGATTATAATGCTATAAATGAGATAAAGCAAATACAAATGAAGAAAAAACTAAACCAAGATTTTTATTGTTTTATCTTTTCTTTACTTTCTTTCTTTTTCTTTTTTCTTTTCTTTTCTTTCTTTTTTTTTTTTTAGAAAAAGGAAAAAAGGTTAATTGCTTTGCTTTCAAATGAGAAACACAGGGGACTTCTGTACCAGAGGCTCTGGTACTGCCCTACAGCAAGAACAGTGGTGTTTTTTTACATGAGCCATATTATTATTATTATTATTATTATTATTATTATTATTATTCATTACAATTCTTAATACACCTTTGTACAAAAATTTATTATATCTCTGTATATAAGATATGTTGACACCAAATTCATATCTTCATACATGTATTTTGTATAATGATGAGGTCTCCTTCCACCATCCATGCTATTCCCCGTTTCCTTCCCTTTCCCTCTCACCCCTCTTCCCTATCTAGAGGTAATCTTCTTCCTATGCTCTCCCTCCCTACCCCATGTTGAGTCACCCTCCTTATATCAGAGAAGACATTTGGCATTTGTTTTATTGCGATTGGCTAACTTCACTTCGCATAATCTGCTCTAATGCCATCAATTTCCCTGCAAATGCCATGATCTTATTCTTTTTTTAGTGATGAGTAATATTCAATTGTGTATAAATGCCACGTTTTTTATTTTTTTTTATTTATTGGTTGTTCAAAACATTACAAAGCTCTTGACATATCATATTTCATACATTAGATTCAAGTGGGTTATGAACTCCCATTTTTACCCCAAATACAGATTGCAGAATCACATCGGTTACACATCCACATTTTTACATGATCCCATATTAGTAACTGTTGTATTCTACTACCTTTCCTATTCTCTACTATCCCCCCCTCCCCTTCCCTCCCATCTTCTCTCTCTACCCCATCTACTGTAATTCATTTCTCTCCTTTTTTCCCATTCCCCTGACAACCTCTTATATGTAATTTTGTATAACAATGAGGATCTCCTTCCATTTCCATACAATTTCCCTTTTCTCTCCCTTTCCCTCCCACCTCATGTCTCTGTTTAATGTTACTCTTTTCCTCCTTCTCTTCCTCCCTGCTCTGTTCTTAGTTGCTCTCATTATATCAAAGAAGACATTTGGCATTTGTTTTTTAGGGATTGGCTAGCTTCACTTAGCATAATCTGCTCTAGTGCCATCCATTTCCCTGCAAATTCCATGATTTTGTCATATTTTAGTGCAGAGTAATACTCCATTGTGTATAAATGCCACATTTTTTTTTTATCCATTCATCTATTGAAGGACATCTGGGTTGGTTCCACAGTCTAGCTATTGTGAATTGCGCTGCTATGAACATCGATGTGGCAGTATCCCTGTAGTACGCTCTTTTAAGGTCTTCAGGGAATAGTCCGAGAAGGGCAATAGCTGGGTCAAATGGTGGTTCCATCCCCAGCCTTCCCAGGAATATCCATACTGCTTTCCAAATTGGCTGCACCAATTTGCGGTCCCACCAGCAATGTACAAGAGTATCCTTTTCCCCACATCCTCGCCAGCACTTGTTGTTGTTTGACTTCATAATGACTGCCAATCTTACTGGAGTGAGATGGTATCTTAGGGTGGTTTTGATTTGCATTTCTCTGACTGTTAGAGATGGTGAGCACTTTTTCATGTACTTGTTGATTGATTGTATGTCCTCCTCTGAGAAGTGTCTGTTCAGGTCCTTGGCCCATTTGTTGATTGGGTTATTTGTTATCTTATTGTTTAATTTTTTAGGTTCTTTGTATACTCTGGATATTAGGGCTCTATCTGAAGTGTGAGGAGTAAAAATTTGTTCCCATGATGTAGGCTCCATATTTACCTCTCTTATTGTTTCTCTTTCTGAGAAAAAAAAAAAAAACTTTTTAGTTTAAGTAAGTCCCATTTGTTGATTCTTGTTATTAACTCTTGTGCTATGAGTGTCCTATTAAGGAATTTGGAGCCTGACCCCACAATATGTAGATCGGTGCCAACTTTTTCTTCTATCAGACGCAGAGTCTCTGATTTGATATCAAGCTCCTTGATCCATTTTGAGTTAACTTTTGTGCATGGAGAGAGGAGGGGATTCAGTTTTATTTTGTTGAATATGGATTTCCAGTTTTCCCAGCACCATTTGTTGAAGATGCTATCCTTCCTCCATTGCATGCTTTTAGGCCTTTATCAAATATAAGATAGTTGTATCCATTCATCCACTGAAGCTTTTAAAGAGATGATGCAAAAGCTGCATTCCACAAGTTTTCTGTTGAAGTTGTAATTCACTTGTTAATTTTGGAGATAGTTAAATCTGAGATCTTTTGGTACCATCCTCAGGGTCTGGGTTACTTCTTTTCTATGGTGGGTGTGTACTCAGGATAGATAACTCTGTCTCAGATGGGAAAGAAAAGTAATACAGTTTCCCCTGTGATTAGGGAGAGGGGGAGTATAGGGAGGAGCAGGGAGAGAGGAAGAGAAACATGTTGATTTTAAAAATAATTTCAGTGGCAGAGAAGCAAGGGATATATTCAAAGCATAAAGTGGACCACTGTTACGTTTTCCCACTGTCAATTTCTACATTCCATTTCTGGGCCACATAATCTCCAAGCTGCTTCTGACTGAAAGAGGGCAAAGTTGGGGGAATTAACCCAAAGTCCTTGTTCTCTATCAGGTGGGGCATGGACAGTTAAGGGCATTCAGCATTGGAGCAGTCCAGTGGCCCACAGTGGCAGATGGCAGGTCACTGGACAAGACATACATAGGGCAGGGATCATGCTAAGACAATAACAAAGAAGACAGCAAAGCATTACTTTAAAAAAAAAACAATTAGCACAAAAGCAAGTAGTATTTCAACCAGTGTCTGAAAACTACAGACAGTGGTTTTCAGAATATGTCCTCTGAAGACATTGTGGATTATTTTTCAAGCATGTTTTGTCTCATGCTATGCAAACCTTGTGCCATTCTTTTATCTCAATGGTCCAAATTCAGAGGGAAAGTGATACTTTGATTCACTGTCAGAAGGCTTCATTTTATCCAATGTTAAATGACAGAGGGTTTTGGAAAAATCTGTCTGTAGGTCTGAAAAATACAAAATATCAACAATAGGAAAGCAATCCAGTCTGTATAACAGATCTGGATTAATAAACACAATCTTTTTAGTCCTATCATTTTTTAATCTTTTTCTTTTTTTATATGAGAATGGTATAGTTATACATAGTAGTTGGGTTCATTTTGTCACAATCATACATGCATGGAATTTGATTCCATTCCCCGTTCAGTCTTTTCCCTGACTGTTATCCATCTCTTTGGCCCTCTTTGTTCTCTACTTCCCCTTTCACCTGTGGATTCTGCCTTCTAAGAGACTTCACTATGTCTTGTCCTTTGGGCATGCACATTCTGGGCTAATTCACACCAAATTTATATTTTCTCTGAGCTCCAAGACAGATGCCACACACAATTTATCTCTTTCTACTATTAGTGAAAGCAGGAGGATGAGTGTTTTAGCTGTTTCCATTTGTTTACTTGCTCATCACTGCTAGAACCACTATAGAAGACTTTGCCCAAGTTCTTAGAGGCCCCCAGTAGTAGTGAAAAGAACCAAGGGAGTGAACACTGTGCACATAGCCTCTCCTCCAACTTTGGCATTCAGTCCCAATTCCTGTGAAACAGAGATATAAATCTAAATAAATATTCCAGCTTTACTTGCTTTTCTTTATTAACTGAATTTAAAAATCAGTAATTTTAAAAATCATGGATCTGAGCAATACACTATTAGATTCCCACTATCTTGGATATAGATAAACCCAGAGACATGTGGGGCATGGTAAAATCATTCCCCAGGGATTCAAAGCCCATTTGTTTCAATGACTTCAACTGGACCTGCACAGGTGTTGGATGTTGATATTTTTACATCAGAGGGCCAGAAATTCCATATTTACACCTGCTAACACCAATATTTTCTGAACAAGCATCCTGAGAAGAGCCATGGCATTGGATTGCACATGTGCAGACCACTGCTTACCTCACCTCCAGTCACCTTTACTCATGCCTTCAATCACCCTGCACCTTTATCCCAGAAAAACCTATAATCTCTAGTCTCAGGAGGGTCTCTCCCTGTGCTGAGTCAATTTATGAATATGCTTTTTCTCTTTTACAAAACTTGTCCTTGCCATGACTGGCATACTACTTTGTGTGCAAAATGGACTTTATTTGGTAGCAATTTGATGAGACAGCCGAAAATAACATCCAGAAAAATATTTACTATGGCTTATCAGCCCCTTACTGCTAAAGAGACCTTTGACAAGTTAAAAAGTGTCCAAGTCACTTGTCCTATAGACCATCCCTGGGACTTTTCCTGGTTCAGCACTGTGGACCTTCAATACATAGTTTCATTTTGCTCTCGGGTTGAAGATGTCCTGGCCTGTGAGTCCCTTTGGTTCAAGAGATCAGATTTGTATTTCTCTTTCCCTCTCATTTGGCTTTTCTTCTGAGGGGGTTGGATATGGACAGACAAGATTTGACATCTGAAAGGAAGCTCTGGATTGACCTTCATCGGGGGAATGTGGTTCCCGATCAGAGAGAATTAAAGATTCTCTGTCTACAGATGTTCCCTTTGGTTTCTCTCTCATTTGGTCTGGTTCTGGTTGGAGATGGCCCACATTTGATGGCAGAAACCTGGTGATAACCTGGTTTGGCCTTCATTGTAAGTGTCCTTAGATCTGGTTCTAACTGCAGTGTAAGTAATGAAAGAATATAATTTTGACATGTTTTGGTAAAATTCTGAAACAATGGGAAATAATAATTACATCTCCACATGTTACCCATGTGTTGGCACTTTCCAACTGGGTCACTTGTAGCTATGAATCCATGAAAAGGAAAAAAAATATATATTTGATACTTAATTCTGCCTTATCTTCACCCTTCAAATAAGGATAGTATTAGCCACAAAATAGGCCATGGAGACAGGATTTAGAAGATTTTAACTTAAACCTGTGAAGGCAAACTGTCCTCTTAATTACAAGGAATAGTCTTATCAGGCATTCTTGAGGTCACTCTGCTCTTTTGCAGGGGTTTCTCCTGCACTTTTTAACACAACTGAGTCACAGTAACATCTTGTGGCCTTTTTTAGTGAATTTACTTTTGTGTTCTACTAGCCTAATTTAATATTTTGTTTATTTGAGCATGCCTAATTTAAAATATTTTTGAGAATACCTTTAAAATGAATTCTAAACTGCAATTATAGAGTCACTTTGTACATGTTAGCTTTCTATTTTTTCTTCTGCTGATTTTCTTCTTTTTCTAAGGATAACTGTTCTTCAAGGCCACTTGTAGGCTTATTTCACAGTCCTACTTGAATGCAAACAGCTAAGAGTTAACTTGTATATTTACTTACAAATGAGGAAAATGGAAAAGAAGAGGTAATAAATGAAGAGAAGAGTCAAGAGGAGAAGAGGAATGAGGAAGAGGAGAAGGAGGAGAAGGAAAAAGAGGAGGAGGAGGAGGAAAGGTCACAGTCTTTTTAAAAAATCAGGTTGCTATAAGATCTGCTGTACCAAAAAAAATTTGGTCCACAGACTTCATAAGACTGCAAAGGAATATCTTAAAATTTATTTGAATGAAATAGGTTACCTTGGCTTCTTCTGTTTTGTCATAAATATAATTTGGATTGATATGTCCTTTAATAAACTGGTAAATTCATATTGCATTATCACTCCTGTGCATCACGTGTATCAAGAACATCAAGTTAACTTATAAGGGTTTTCTTTGACAAATAAAAAACTTGAAATGCTTGTCTGATGTCTCAGTAATGCAGGTATAACTGTCAAAGATAGATTAAGTAAAGAGAAATGAGATACATGTTTATAAATCTATTTTTTGTGTAGCTTGAAGTTCTACAGTTCTTTTATGCTAAATATGATAAACTATCTGGGTCATTTCTAAATGAGAAATTTAGGGGATAGAAGATGTCTGTTGCCTATCTTTTAAAACAGCTGGATATAATCACTAAGGATGCCCATATGTCTGAGTGTGGTAGCACCCACTGTGATTTGCTCAAAGAATCAGAAGTTGAACTCCAGCCAGGTTTTCATTGTACCTACTCCCTTTGCAGCAAAAAAGGGCAGCATTGACTTACCTGGGCCAACAAGACAACACTCAAACTATATTACTAAGCAATCTTAATATCACCCTGAATTCAGGATAAACTCACATCCAGCCACCATGTTTCCCACTATTGCTAAAGAACCCATTCATGATCATATCCACTTATTAAGCAAGTTTATTCCTGACATCCTGAGCTAATAGAGCTGCCTTTGGAGAGTCCAAAACTTGAGATTTCCACATACAGGAGCAGTTTTTTGAACCAAGGTTTGGTAACTTGCTACAACAATGACCAAAATACCTGATAAGAATACTTAAAGGAGTAAAAGTTTATATTGGGCTCACAGTTTCAGATATTCAGTTCATAGTTAGCTAACTCTCTTTCTTAGAGTTCTATGTGAGGTAGAAAGGAAAGACAAGGTGGAGGAAAGTTGGTGAGCTCTTGGAACACAAGGGCCCAGTGGGAGAGGAGGAGAGGAGAGAAGGAGAGAAGGAGATGAAACAATATAATTTTGACAAGTTTTGTCACAATCCTTCATTACTCCTGAAACAGGAGAGGAGGACAGCCAAGGACAAAATACAAAACCCAAGGACACTTACATAATGAACTACTTTTTCTGGCCATGTCCCACCTGCCTAATATTGTCACCCAACAGTCTATTCAAATTATTATTCCTTCAAAATGATTAATCTACTATCAATATTACTGCTCTCATGATCTAATAACTTCACTCTGAACACTCCTGGATTAACACATGAGCTTTTCCTGGGACACTAAGGATTCAAACCACAAAAGACAGCACAGAGATGATTATAGGGTGGTATAAGAATTTCTGGAAGCAGAAGTTCTTTCACCTAGTTTCTTAACACACAAGGCAGGAGCTTGTGACTCTAAGAAGGCCACTACACTGAGGTGTGGAATAACTGGCCCATAAAAATTTAATTAAAAAAAACTATTTTATGAATTAGATGAAAAATAAAGTGAAAACTTTTTGATTCTCTTGTTTGGCCCTGTTTTGAGTGAAGTTGTGATTCTAAGAATTGTGTCTTTATATGTTCATTTTATCAATGGATCTCACCTTTAAAAACAATGATTTTCTCATTATAAAAATTGTATATTTGCATTAGGTCAACTGTAAAAAAAATTACACTAGAATTGTATTTTCAACCAACTATTTTATACACAGAGAATTTTGGTATATGTTTGGATTTATTTATTTACCTCTTTACGTGTGTCTAGGGGATACATTCAGGCTGCAAGCCCTCTATCATTGAGCTTCATCCCAGCATTCTAATTCCTTTTACTTATATAATCTCAAAATACTATATAAACCTATCATCCTGGTTTTTTTATTTATACTTTATATCAATATCACATTTTCTTTCTCGTTTTTATAGATACTTTCTTTGAACTACTTTCAGAAAATGTTGATACCTCAATATTCATTAAGATCTGATCATCAACAACGTATCATAATTTTGGTTTAAAATAAAATCTGAATAAAATGCATTACCTTTTTAAAATTTGTTTTAATTAGTTATACATGACAATACAATGATCTTAACATGTCATACATTTGAATCAGATGGGATATAATTTCTCATTTTTCTGAGTGTACAGGTTGCAGAATCACATTGGTCATGCAGTCATGTATATACCCTCAGCAATAGTAATATCTATTTTATTCTGCTGTCCTTCCATTCCCCCCTTCCCCTCCCCTCCCCTCCCATCACTTTTCTCTAACCAATCTAACGTGTACCACTTCTTCTTCTTTTTCCCCTCACATCGTCATACCTGTATTCTGTGTGACAAAGGGAGTCTCCTTCCCTCTTCCATGCAATTCCCATTCTCTCTCCCTTTCCCTCCCACCTCTCTTCCCTATCTAGAGGTAATTTTCTTCTCATGCTCTTCCTCCCTACTCCATTTTGAGTCACCTCACTTTTATCAGAGAAGACAGTCAGCATTTTTTTGGAAGGAATTGGCTAACTTCACTTAGCATAATCTGCTCTAATGCCATCCATTTCCCTGCAAATGCCATGATAGTTTTATTTTTTAGTGCTGAGTAATATTCCATTTTGTATGAATGCCACATTTTTTTTATCCATTTATCCATTGAAGGGCATCTAGTTTGGCTCCACAGTCTAGCTATTGTGAATTGTATTGCTACAAACATTGATGTGGTTGTCTCCCTGTAGTGAGCTGTTTTTAGGTCTTTTGAGTGTAGTCCAAGAAGAGGAATAGCTGGGTCAAATGGTGGTTCCATTCCCAGTTTTCCAAGGAATCTCCATACTGCTTTCCAAATTGGGTGCACCAATTTGCAGTACCACCAGCAAAGTATGAGTGTACCTTTTTCCCCAAATCCTCGCCAGTACTTGTTGTTGTTTGACTTCCTAATGGCTGCCATTTTATTGGAATGAGATGGTATCTTAGAGTAGTTTTAATTTGCATTTCTCTGATTGCTAGTGATGGTGAGCATTTTTCATGTATTTGTTGATTGATTCTATATCCTCTTCTGAGAAGTGTCTGTTCAGGTCCTTGGCCCATTTGTTGATTGGGTTATTTGTTTTTTTTTGTTGTTGTTGTTTAACTTTTTGAGTTCTTTGTGTATCCTCCAGATTAGAGCTCTATCTAATGTGTGAGAGGTAAAAATTTGTTCCCAGAATGTAGGCTCCATTTTCACTTCACATATTATTTCTCTTCCTGAGAAAAAACTTTTTAGTTTGAATTCATCCCATTTGTTGATTCTTGGTTTTAATTCTTGTGCTATATTAAGTAAATTGGGGCCTAACCCCACAGATGGAGATTAGGGCCTACCTTTTCTTCTATTAGACACAGAGTCTCTGGTTTGATTCCTAGATCCTTGATCTATTTTGAGTTAACTTTTGTGCATGGTGAGGAGAACTCTAATGAATAGACAGGGGTAATTTACGGAAGAATCTATAAATTCAAACTCCTTATCTGTATTTAGAAAATTGCCCTACATATAAATAGTAAAAGTTATGAGGTTGAAAGTGGGATAGAGAGAGGAAGAAAAAGAAGAAAAGAGAAAAAAATAACAAGGAAAGAAAGAGTGGGAGAAAGAAAAGAAAAAAAATAAAGGGGTGGGGAAAGGCGGGGCCTATGCAATTCCTCTATATTATATTATTCTGGTGATTCAGTTCTTAAAGTCCAATTTCATGCAAAGTTCTTGGATTCACATATGTGAGGACCAGAGAGGGAAGGGTAGAGGAGATTGGATGAGAAGAGCGAGAAAGGAAGAAGAAAAAAAAGTCTCAGAACTCTGTTTTCTTTTCTTCCAGTAGGTGGAGTTGTCTATTCCTGGTTTGAGTCTCTGCATTCAGGTTAATAGCTAAGCCCCCCCCTCCCAAAAGCTTATGGGAAAAATTCTGAGTTATCACAATTGGGGGTGGGAGAGTTGGAAACTGGGTACCTGATCAGCCGCAAAATGGCGATGGTAGCCACACCCACTGATAGATGGTGAGTAAGGTTTTCCAAGATGGATTCCATCTGTTACTCACATAGGGTGTATGGTGAGGTGGGGGGTGCTGGGGAGACCTTGTGCTTTGTCCAGAGCTTGGTCCACAAGCAAAGCCTCTGTTCTGTGCCATCTTCCATTTGTGCTGAGTGAGCGCTGAGCGATGGCTAAGTCTTCCATCTCATAAAACGTATTTGTATATGAGCCTTCCCTGTGTCTTTATTATTATTGACAGAATAAATGCTAAAAGAATAACATATACTTGATGCTCTTTAAGTTTACAATACAGTATCTTCAATATTCTAAAAATTAATGTACTGTCCATTTTCTTTTCTTCTATTCATGCCTGAGTATTCCTGAATGTGACAAAACATTAACAATAATTTTCAGAGTCAACAACATAATGCCTGTGTGGTTTTCTTTGTAAACTGCAGATAGAAGGATTTCTCCATACAGGTACTACTTTCTGAGGGTAGGGGCCAGGGTAAATGCTGGAATGGCAGTGCTCACTCACAGAGTCTGGTCACCAGCCCTTCTCCTGAACAATACTTTCTTCTGGGGTTTTCACAGTCTCAAACTCTTGCAGAGAAGTAATTATTTCAGCAGTGTGAAGACATTGAAATCTTCTACAGGAATACTTTCATTCTATTCCTCCACCCCCTTAGATTCATTTCCTGATGTATTTGGCCCTGGGGCAACCATCTAATTTGTCCCAAACTCATTGACCAAAAATTGCCTATTGCCCTTGGGATGGGTGAAGTGTGAGAGGAAAAGCCTCAGTGTCAGAGTCTCCAGCACTCAGGGCCAAGGATGGCAGCAGAGCCACAAGAGGTGTCCATCAGCCCAGGAAGTCTCCACTGATACCAGACATAAATTGCTTCTGTTCATTTAGAAAAAGCACCAGATGCTGGGGTTTTGTTTTTTTCTCTTTGTGGTCAGAGAAAGTGTTCTCTGTGACATGACTCCATGGGAAGGTGGTGGTCCTGGACATTGGGTGACCTGAGCACAGGAGGTTATCAAAGTCTTTCAGGCTGCACCACACCTTTTGCCTTCTTGTCCCCACCCTGTTCTGGGCTAGCCTGACTTCAGAGTCTGGGAAGCTCTTGGTATTCTGGCCCTGCAGCCTGAGCCTTACATAGAGAAGTCCCATTCAGGCTCTCTCCTAGTGGTCCAGCTTGCTCCCCATAGCCCTCAGCTGTGCTGCTAGCACCTTCTCAGGCAGCTACCTGTGGTGAGTGCTCCACCTCAGGGCATCTGGTGCCATGGGGTTGTCTCCATCCTGGGAAGGGCTCTGTGGAGGCTGCAGGCAGTGTCCTGGCTCCCTGCAGACCTTGTCCCTAGAGAGCTAAAGGAAAGGGGAGGCATTCAGTCCTCCACTGAGGAGAGAGGGGCAGGAAGAAAGAGGTAGGGAAAAGGAACCAGGTGACCTGCGGAAAGTGTATCAGGATTGTCACACCAGCACAGAAGCTTGGTGGCCTTGTGGAAGCTGTTGTTACAGGGCCTGTGTGGAAGTTCATGCTGACTCCTTTCAACTTCCGTATCTGTGCTTTGTGTTACCAATTTTATGCTCTGCTTCGGAGCACATGCATCCTGAAGACTGGAGCCCTTGGTCACTTGAACTACTATTAAGTGGGCAAGTTTTTATAACAGGAAAGGTGCGTTTGTATTGGGAGCACATTTTGTTAGAAAAGAGCACACTGCTCAAATAAGATGACTGACTTTGTACCCTTGGCAATTTAATTTGAGAGTAGAAAATAAAAACTTTCCATTCAGAATGTTTTCTCAGAAAACTATGTGGGTGTGCAACTGATTCAGGTCTGGTATGAGTCCTGCACAAGTCAATTAAGATAAAACTCTTGCCTGACCATAAATATGTGAAGATAATGAAAGTTAATATTGATGGATGAAAAATTAGTGAACATGAGAATTACTGCTGGTGGAGCAAATATTTGTCTGCATTAATATTTTAAAAGGATTGGACAAATAATTATTTTTCTTATCCCCAGGACATTGTTTTCTCACAAGTTTGGATAGTTTTTCTATAGTTTTTGAGCTCTTTTTTAGAGTTTTTCTGTGGGTATTTTGGTTTTGATAGTTAAATTTAAAAATTAACCAACTATTTACAACACTTATTAAAATAATATTGAAAACATTCAAATAGTCCACAAAATTCAGACCCAAAACCAGATTATAACCTAGCTTTTAAAAAGTGCATGTATAAGAAGAGAGCATATTATATATTCATGTATTATATATGAATTGTAAATATATATTAATATATAATGTATATTAATATACTATGTTAATATATACTAACATAATGTATTAATTATATATTAATATATGATATGTACTATATATGTATAATATGTAATAATATAAATTATAAATATATATATTATATGTGAATTGTAAATGCTCACTCCAGTTTCAGAAAATAATACTGATTCATAATAACAAATGTTTATTGGGCTTATTTGTTCCAAGACCCTGGGCATTATTCAGGAGTTTTCTTAGGGAACACATTATTTTTCTTAAGTTGTATTAAAATACACACAGGAGCCTGCAAACCCATTTCTACATTTATTATCATTAGGCATCCATGAAGCATTTGAAGTTAGCATAAGAAAAATGAAATAAAATTCCAACTAGAGTGAAACATTGCCAGAGAGAGCATGTTGGAATGGACACAGATGAACTGAAAGGCCTTTGCACTTAAAAAAAATTGTATCCTGGAGGCCATAGTAGAAAGAAAATGATCAATAATTCCCTCTCCAGCTGGTTCTTCACAGAAGCTTTGCGTGGCTTTTTGTTAAATTTTAAACTTTTTGTTTTATTCCCATGTTTTTGGTGTATTTTAGTTGTCTATAACAACAGGAATTGTTGATACATTTTCATGCTTCCATGTTCATTCTTCTGTATTTTCATTCTATGTTCATTCTTCTCTAAATGAATAACCTGTTTGCCAAGCACCCACCATTTTTCAACAGACTGTCCTTTCTCCCATGTGTGTTTTTGGTGCCTTTGTCAAAGATGATCAGAGGAGTACTACTAAATGATTTTGTCTATGAGTCTCCTATTCTGTACCATTGGTCCATGTGTCTATTTTCATGGCCCTTATTTTTGAGGAATATGTATTGTGTGTCACATGAGGATGCAGAAGAAATTGAGGAGTGGCAATGGAGAGCACCCTCAATGCTGCCCATATGCATGCAGTAGTGCATGGTCTAAGTGTACTTCCTAAGGAAGATTGTTTTAGCTGTAACAAGACACACTTGGACACTGAGACCCTGTAGTCTCATATGCTACTGTTGATGGCTGGAACTTAATTGGGGATAAACCTACATTTTATAGAGGCATAGGTAACCCTCATGTTCTTTAAATAACATGTAAATATATTGTCCTTTGCTTTAAAAACATATGTATATGTTTTTCAATGGACACACACTAATTTAACATAGGTAAGTGTTTGGTGCAACATTTCCTTATACATCTATATTGTGCAATGATCAGATGAGGGTAATTGTTTATATGTCACCTCAGACATCGTGCTGACACTTTTTGATATGAGTTTGGTAGCAGTTGAAGACATTACCAAGGAGGAAGTTTACACAGTGTTAAGAATGAACCATATACTGTGGGGTAGGTAGTTAGGATTGAAATGTTTTAATGAAAACTAAAGGGCCCAAATGGCCTCCTTACCTGTATCTATAGGTTCTATAGACCTATGAGAACCTCATATGTTCTTTAAAATAATCAATGCTGAGTTCACATCAGAATGTGAACCAAAAGTTGATAGTATAGTTGATTTGGTCCTCATAACTTTTTTTCTTTACAATAATGTATTGTATAATTTTATTCTCATACCACATATCTCTGCTACTTAAAGTACACTTCTGTGGTTATCAATATATATTGACATTTATATATATATATATATATATATATATATATATATATATATATATATATATATTCAAAGCTATTAATGCATCATGATCCCACAAAATCCATACTGATGAGTAATCATTCTCCCTATTCACTAGGAAGCTGAGAAGAGTGAATACCACATTTAAGTCATACATTTAGTTGATTTACATAGAGAAAATATTCAGTGTCATCTTATTTAAAGTCAGTAGTGTAGCAGTTGTTTAAGAGAGAAATGGGTGATAAATACAGAGAAAAGTTGCTATCCAACCTTCTGTTCCCATCCTGGTGTCTATGAATAAGTTTGTTTTCAGAGGAAGAAAATCAACTGTACTTGTCTGGAGACCCTGCTGAACCAATATTCCTATATTGATCACTACCTTAATATCTTTTGTTTGTGACTGGAAAGGCCTTGCTGCTATTTAGAGCATGGTCTTGCTGGAATTTAGTTCTTAGGTCCAGCTAGCATTAGGAAATCCACTTCAATTTATCCAGAGGGTGAAATTGAAGTTTCTTTTTTAAAAAAAAAAATTAATTGTTTTAAATCCACCACAACAGTGGAATGCATACAATCCTTATTACACATATAGAACACAATTTTTCATATCTCTGTATATAAAGTATGTTCACATCAATTTATGTCATTATATATTTACTTTTCTAGAAGGTAATGAGTCTGTGATCTTTGCCTGAAGTCACTGGAGGTGAGTTTTATAAAGTTGTACAAAGCACCATTGAGAGGTGCCAAGTTTATCTACCCTCTCACAGAAGATCTAAATGGGGTGTCAGTAGGGTGGGGTCAGCTTGATGCAGAGAGGAGACAAAGGGTAAGGACTTCTCATCTGCCAATGTTGCCCCCTGACTCCCACAGACACCCCTCCCCCAAGACTTGTTACCTACTTCTCTTATTTAAATTCACAGGAGTTTCTCAGTAGAATCTCTCTTAAATTTACATGAGTTCTTCTCTAGTTTCAAAGGGGTATATTGTCAACCATTATTGTACTCTTTTTATTCACCTGATTGGTCATTGGTTGGGAGAGGATGAACTTTGGGATGGTTTGGAAGAAGTTCATAAAGAACATTTAGAAATCCTCTGTTTGGTTGTCCCTTTTAAGACCTCTCAATTTGGAAATATGACATCTAATTGGAGTGCAGGTGTTTTAATTTGTATCCTCCTCTCATTATAGGTTTTCAAGTTTTCTTATCACAGTAATTTGGGCTGTCCTTTGGAAAGGAACCTACTCATTGCAGCACAGTTTTAAAAAAGATTGGTTTAAATGTGTTCATGTTTTGTTATATCGTGTTTACAAATTTCATTTACCTGGACTGCCAACTTACTATTGCTTTTCCCTCTACAGAAAAACAGAACTCTCCAAATGTCTTCCAACAATGACCTGATGTCCTGGTGACTCTGATGTCCTCCCTGGGGCAACCTCCAGGGACCAGAAAGGGCTTGTGCTAAGTTTCCACAACATCTGTTATCATGTAAAAGAGAAGAGAGGCTTTCTATTTAACCGAAAAACAACTGAGAAAAAGAAACTATCAGATATCAAGTAGGTGCATAAAGCTTCAAAAGGATCACCTTATTGACTTAGAATGAACTTCAGGTTTTAGCTATTACCAATAAACTGCTATTGATATTTGCATTCAAATATCTAATTAGACATATTGAGCATTTTTCCTTTTTGCTAAATTAGGAAAGAAATGATTGGATCAGAGATCAGGCCCAGAAACCCGCGGAGCGGCAGAACCACCCCCAACGCCTGCAAGGTAGGTGCACCTGCCACCCACTGGCAGGTCAGGCCCAGCAACTCTCGGAGGGACACAGCTGCTCCACGCGCATGCAAGGTAGGCGGAACCGTGACCACTGACAAAACAGGCCCAGTGGCCCGCCAGACACATCGCCCTGGTTGGGGAAAGGGCAGAGTCAACAGGCACCTGCAAGGTAGGCGGACACGCGAACCACCAGCAGAACAGGCACAGTAATCCGCAGAGTGGCAGAGCCACCCCCCGAGCCTGCAAGGTAGGCAGACCTGCGACCCACCGGCAGGTCAGGCCCAGAAACCTGCGGAGGGGCACAGCTGCCCCACGCACCTGCTAGGTAGGCAGAACCGTGACCACCAACAGAACAGGCCCAGCGGCCGGGCAGACACATCGCCCCGCCCCGGTTGGGGGAGTGGCAGAGCCGCCGGGCGCCTGCAAGGTAGGCAGACCTGCGACTCACCACCCGATCAGGCCCAGTGACCCGCGGAGCGGCAGAGCCACCCCCGCGCCTGCAAGGTAGGTGCACCTGCCACCCACCGGCAGGTCAGACCCAGCAACTCTCGGAGGGACACAGCTGCTCCACGCGCGTGCAAGGTAGGCGGAACCGTGACCACCAACAAAACAGGCCCAGTGGCCCACCAGACACATCGCCCTGGTTGGGGAAAGGGCAGAGTCAACAGGCACCTGCAAGGTAGGTGGACCCGCGAACCACCAGCAGAACAGGCACAGCAATCCGCAGAGCAGCGGAGCCACCCCCCGAGCCTGCAAGGTAGGCAGACCTGTGACCCACCGGCAGGTCAGGCCCAGCAACCTGCGGAAGGGCAGAGCTGCCCCACGCGCCTGTAAGGTAGGTGGAACCGTGACCACTGACAAAACAGGCCCAGTGGCCCGCCAGACACATCGCCCCGGTTGGGGGAGGGGCAGAGCCGCCACCAGCGCCTGCTAGGTAGACAGAACTGCAACCGACAGACAGAACAGGCCTAGTGGCCAGCGGAGGGGCAGAGCCGCTGCTCACGCCTGCAAGGTAGGCGGACCTGTGACCACCGAAAGAACAGGCCCACCGGAAGAACAGGCCCAGTGGCCTGCCGTGGTAGGCACATTTCCCCAATTGGAGGAGGGGCAGAACCACCGCCAAAGCCTGCGAGGTGGACTTTGCAACTATACAAGAGCAATATAAATATATAGGGGGAAAAATCAATAACACAACAGTTTCACCAAGCAGAAAGAAACGCGATCAGTATGAAAAGACAAGGAAAGAAAGGACCACAAGCAATGCATGTCAACTCAACATTAGAAGAGGTAATATCTGCAGCAGATGGAATGTCAGATAAAGAATTCAGGATATACATGCTTCAGATGATCTGGAGTCTCAAGGAAGACATTAGACAGCAAAATCAGACAATGAAAGACCACTTCGACCGCTTTGACAATGAATTTCATAAACAAATCCAAGAAGCAAAAGATCAATTATACAGGGAGATAGAGGTTATAAAAAACAAACAAAAAGAAATCCTGGAAATGCAGGAAGCAATAAACCAACTTAAAAACTCAATTGAAAATAATACTACCAGCAGAGTAGAACACTTAGGAGATAGAACATCAGACAATGAAGACAAAGTATTTCAACTGGAGAAGAACATAGACAGCTCAGCAAAGCTGTTAAGAAACCATGAACAGAACATTCAAGAAATATGGGATAACATAAAGAGACCAAACTTAAGAGTCATTGGGATACAGGAAGGTATAGAGGTCCAAACCAAAGGAATGAGCAATCTATTCAATGAAATAATATGAGAAAACTTCCCAGACTTGAAGAATGAGACAGAATCCCAAATCCTAGAAGCCTACAGGACGCTGAATGTGCAAAATCATAAGAGATCCACACCTAGACACATTATAATGAAGATGCCCAACATACAGAATAAGGAGAGAATTTTAAAAGCTACAAGAGAAAGGAAGCAGATTACATTTAGGGGTAAACCAATCAGGATAACAGCTAGTCTTTCAACACAGACTCTGAAAGCTAGAAGATCCTGGAATAACATATTTCAAACACTGAAAGAAAATGGGTTCCAACCAAGAATTGTGTATCCAGTGAAATTAAGCTTCAGGATGGAAGATGAAATTAAAACCTTCCATGATAAAAAAAAGTTAAAAGAATTTGCAGCTAGAAAGCCATCTCTTCAAAACATCCTTGGCAAAATATTACAGGAAGAGGAAATGGAAAATATCAATGAAAACCAACAGTGGGAGGTATTACAGTAAAGGGGGGGAATAAACAAAGAGGAAAACAAACCATGTTTAGTAACATAAATAAACAAATATGACTGGAAGAACAACCCATATCTCAATAATAACCCTAAATGTTAATGGCTTAAACTCACCAATTAAGAGACACAGGCTAGTAGAATGGATCACAAAACAAGACCCAACAATATGCTGCCTTCAGGAGACGCATTTGATAGGAAAAGACATACATAGACTGAAGGTGAAAGGTTGGGAAAAATCATATCACTCATTTGGACTTCGGAAAAAAGCAGGAGTGTCCATACTCATATCAAATAAAATAGATTTCAAGCCAAAGTTATTCAAAAGGGATAAAGAGGGACACTACATACTGCTCAAGGGAACCATACACCAACAAGACATAACAATCGTAAATATATATGCCCCAAACAATGGTGCAGCTATGTTCATCAAACAAACTCTTCTCAAGTTCAAGAGTCTAATAGACCACCATACAATAATCATGGGAGACTTCAACACACCTCTCTCACCACTGGACAGATCTTCCAAACAAAAGTTGAATAAGGAAACTATAGAACTCAATAACATAATTAATAACCTAGAGTTAATTGACATATATAGAATATACCAAACAAGATCAAGCAGTTACACTTTTTTCTCAGCAGCACATGGATCCTTCTCAAAAATAGATTATATATTATGTCACAGGGCAACTCTTAGACAATATAAAGGAGTAGAGATAATACCATGCATCTTATCTGATCATAATGGAATGAAATTGAAAATCAACGATAAAAGAAGTAAGGAAAAATCATGCATCACTTGGAGAATGAACAATAGGTTACTGAATGATCAATGGGTTATAGAAGACATCAAGGAGGAAATTAAAAAATTCTTAGAGATAAATGAAAACACAGACACAACATATCAGAATCTATGGGAAACACTGAAAGCAGTTCTAAGAGGAAAATTTATTGCATGGAGTTCATTCCTTAAAAAAAGAAAAAACCAACAAATAAGTGATCTAATACTTCAACTCAAAATCCTAGAAAAAGAAGAGCAAAACAACAGCAAAAGAAGTAGAAGACAAGAAATAATTAAAATCAGAGCTGAAATTAATGAAATCAAAACAAAAGAAACAATTGAAAAAATTGACAAAACTAAAAGTTGGTTCTTTAAAAAAATAAATAAAATCGACAGACCCTTAGCCAAGCTAATGAAGAGAAGAAGAGAGAGAACTCAAATTACTAGCATATGGGATGAAAAAGGCAATATCACAACAGACACTTCAGAAATACAGAAGTTTATCAGAAATTATTTTGAATCCTTATACTCCAATAAAATAGAAGATAGTGAAGGCATCGATAAATTTCTTAAGTCATATGATCTGCCCAGATTGAGTCAGGAGGATATTGACAACCTAAACAGACCAATATCAATTGAGGAAATAGAAGAAACCATCAAAAGACTACCAACTAAGAAAAGCCCAGGACCGGATGGGTTTACAGCAGAGTTTTACAAAACCTTTAAAGAGGAACTAATACCAATACTTTTCAATCTATTTCAGGAAATAGAAAAAGAGGGAGAACTTCCAAATTCATTCTATGAGGCCAACATCACCCTGATTCCTAAACCAGACAAAGACACTTCAAAGAAAGAAAACTACAGACCAATATCTCTAATGAACCTAGATGCAAAAATCCTCAATAAACTTCTGGCGAACCGGATACAAAAACATATCAAAAAAATTGTGCACCATGATCAGGTAGGATTTATCCCTGGGATGCAAGGTTGGTTCAATATACGGAAATCAATAAATGTTATTCACCACATCAGTAGGCTTAAAAATAAGAACCATATGATCATCTCAATAGATGCGGAAAAAGCATTCGACAAAGTACAGCATCCATTTATGTTCAAAACTCTAGAAAAACTAGGGATAACAGGAACATACCTCAATATTGTAAAAGCAATCAATGCTAAGCCTCAGGCTAGCATCATACTGAATGGAGAAAAACTGAAGGCATTCCCTCTAAAATCTGGAACAAGACAGGGATGCCCTCTCTCACCACTTCTGTTCAACATAGTTCTCGAATCACTGGCCAGAGCAATTAGACAGACGAAAGAAATTAAAGGCATAAAAATAGGAAAAGAAGAACTCAAATTATCACTATTTGCAGATGACATGATTCTATACCTAGCAGACCCAAAAGGGTCTACAAAGAAACTATTAGAGCTAATAAATGAATTCAGCAAAGTGGCAGGATATAAAATCAACACGCATAAATCAAAGGTATTCCTGCATATCAGCGACAAATCCTCTGAAATGGAAATGAGGACAACCACCCCATTCACAATATCCTCAAAGAAAATAAAATACTTGGGAATCAACCTAACAAAAGAGGTGAAAGACTTATACAATGAAAACTACAGAACCCTAAAGAGAGAAATAGAAGAAGATCTTAGAAGATGGAAAAATATACCCTGTTCATGGATAGGTAGAACTAACATCATCAAAATGGCGATATTACCAAAAGTTCTCTACAGGTTTAATGCAATGCCAATCAAAATCCCAACGGCATTTCTTGTAGAAATAGAGAAAGCAATCATGAAATTCATATGGAAAAATAAAAGACCCAGAATAGCAAAAACAATGCTAAGCAGGAAGTGTGAATCAGGCGGTATAGCTATACCAGACTTCAAATTATACTATAGAGCAATAGTAACAAAAACAGCATGGTACTGGTACCAAAACAGGCGGGTGGACCAATGGTACAGAATAGAGGACACAGAAACCAATCCACAAAATTACAACTATCTTATATTTGATAAAGGGGCTAAAAGCATGCAATGGAGGAAGGATAGCATCTTCAACAAATGGTGTTGGGAAAACTGGAAATCCATATGCAACAAAATGAAACTGAATCCCTTTCTCTCGCCATGCACAAAAGTTAACTCAAAGTGGATCAAGGAACTTGATATCAAATCAGAGACATGGCGTCTGATAGAAGAAAAAGTTGCCTATGATCTACATACTGTGGGGTTGGGCTCCAAATTCCTCAATAGGACACCCATAGCACAAGTGTTAATAACTAGAATCAACAAATGGAACTTACTCAAACTAAAAAGTTTTTTCTCAGCAAAAGAAACAATAAGAGAGGTAAATAGGGAGCCTACATCCTGGGAACAAATCTTCACTCCTCACACTTCAGACAGAGCCGTAATATCCAGAATATACAAAGAACTAAAAAAAAAATAGACAATAAGACAACAAATATCCCAATCAACAAATGGACCAAGGACCTGAACAGACATTTCTCAGAGGAGGACATACAATCAATCAACAATTACATGAAAAAATGCTCACCATCTCTAGCAGTCAGAGAAATGCAAATCAAAAAAACCCTAAGATACCATCTCACTCCAGTAAGATTGGCAGCCATTAGAAAGTCAAACAACAACAAGTGCTGGCGAGGATGTGGGGAAAAGGGTACTCTTGTACTTTGCTGGTGGGACTGCAAATTGGTGCGGCCAAATTTGGAAAGCAGTATGAAGATTTCTTGGAAAGCTCGGAATGGAACCACCATTTGATCCAGCTATTCCCCTACTCGGTCTATTCCCTAAAGACCTAAAAAGAGCACACTATAGGGACACTGCTACATCCATGTTCATAGCAGCACAATTCACAATAGCAAGACTGTGGAACTAACCTAGATGTCCTTCAATAGACGAGTGGATTAAAAAAATGTGGCATTTATACACAATGGAGTATTACTCTGCATTAAAAAATGACAAAATCATAGAATTTGGAGGGAAATGGATGGCATTAGAGCAGATAATGCTAAGTGAAGCTAGCCAATCCCTTAAAAACAAATGCCAAATGTCTTCTTTGATATAAGGAGAGTATCTAAAAACAGAGTAAGGACGAAGAGCATGAGAAGAAGATTAACATTAAACAGGGATGAGAGGTGGGAGGGAAAGGGAGAGAGAAGGGAAATTGCATGTAAATGGAAGGAGACCATCAGGGGTATACAAAATTACATACAAGAGGAAGTGAGGGGAAAGGAGGAAAATATAAGGGGGAGAAATGAATTACAGTAGAGGGTAGAGAGAGAAGAGGGGAGAGAAGGGGGGAAGGGAGATAGTAGAGGATAGGAAAGGCAGCAGAATACAACAGACACCAGAATGGCAATATGTAAATCAATGGTTGTGCAACTGATGTGATTCTGCAATCTGTATACGGGGTAAAAATGGGAGTTCATATCCCAATTGAATCAAAGTGTGAAATATGATATATCAAGAACTATGTAATGTTTTGAACAACCAACAATAAAAAATAATTTAAAAAAATAATAATAATAAAAAATAAGAATGCTGATCCGTAATATGCTGTAGTGTGGGGGGGCAGTGATGGGAGGATTAAATGAATTCTAGATAGGGAAAAGGGGATAAAGGGAAAGGAAGGGGACACGGGGGTAGGAAACATGGTGGAATGCGATGGTCATCATTACCCTAAGTACTTGTAAGAAGACACGAAGGATGTGACTCTACTTTGTGTATAACCAGAGCTATGAAAAATTTTGCTCTTTATGTGTAACATGAATTGTAATGCATTCTGTTGTCATACATAACAAATCAAATTTTTTAAAAAAAGAAGGCGGCATTGGTTATGTTCCTAAGGATAATGACTGAAATTCTGCAAAGCCACGAGATCTCCAAGAGGTACCTCAAATTCAACAAATCCATGACTAAATTCTTAAGCTCTATTAAACGTGTTCTTTTAACAAAAAAAAAAAGAAAAAGAAAAAAAAGAAATGATTGGATCACTTGTTAAGTGTGTGTTTAGCTTTGAATGGAACTGAACTAAAATCCATTCATTAAAGGGATTGTACCATGTAAATCAATCTTTGAGAAAATGAACAATTAATGTGCAATTTGGTTTCCCTTATGTATGCCACATGGCGGAAATAGGCCTGGTGGTGTCATTCATTTCTTTCTTTCTTTCTTTCTTTCTTTCTTTCTTTCTTTCTTTCTTTCTTTCTTTCTTTCTCTCTCTCTCTCTCTCTCTCTCTCTCTCTCTCTCTCTCTCTCTCTCTCTTTCTTTCTTTCTTTCTTTTTTTCTTTCCTTCTTTCATACCAGCATTGAACCTATGGCACTTAACCACTATGCCACATCCCCTACTCAGCCCTTTATTATGATTTATTTACAGACAGTTCTCCCTGTCTTGCTTAGGGCCTTACTAAGTTGCTGAGGCTAACCTTGAACTCATGATCCTCCTGTTACATCCTCTTGGCCTGATGGGATTACAGGCATGTGCTACCACACTGGCTACTTTATTGCTTTTTGATTGTGAGTATATAATTGATCTTTCCAAACTCTAAAACAGAATTTTTTCAATTTCCCTACTCAAACATGTTTTCTGAAACAGACAAGTTTTAGTTTTGGGTACCTTTGCAGTATATGTCCTTTTTAAATTCTAGAAGTAAAGAGGTTGAAATGATAGTATATTGTGAAAGTACTTTTCTTTTCAAATAGACCTGTTTTAAATGAATTGTCTATTTATAGTTGTTCACAGTCTATAACAATTTACTCATTACTCACTCTAATAAAAACAGGTAGAACATATTTAAATATAAGATCCCTACAATTTAATTGAAGTTACCTAATTTTTTAATATTCCTAATAATTGTGATTTTATTTTTATTCTTTTCATTCAACCAGAAAATCAGAATTCAAAGTTTGGTGTTAAAGTAGGATCTAGAGTGGAAGGGAGATGAGTGTTTCTTTAGAACCTATCACTAAGAGGTACCTCCATGAGTTCACAGATGCTGGGAATTAGGAGTGTCAGTGTTTTTCTGATATTTTGTGAGCCTCTTTTTCCTTTTGATGGTGTCACAATGTAATTTGGCTTTGCTCAGATACTATGACCTATGAGTTCTGTTTGTGTAATAAGGGAAATAATCATTCCTAGAAAAAGCAAGCACCTTCTCCTGGTTCTCCAAGGCTGGAGAGTGGTTATAAAAGAACCTTTTGACTGAGTGTGGCTGAAGATCTATACAGAATTTGGTGTTTGTTGTATTTACTTGATATTTTTCAAGCAACTCTCTACTTTTCCATTAATGCTAGCCAACTCCCATTAGAAATCAAAAAAGTGAAAAGATAGCATAAAAATGTTGAGGCACAGGCAGAAGAGAAATAGCAAGGAACTGAGGGATCCTGGGCTGAGGCCAGAGCTTCTGTATGTATTGAAATTCTGTCCATGCAACAAAATCTGCTGCCTTGCCTACTTCTTCTTTCTTCTGTTGGTTAAGAAATCCTGACTAGGAGAATAAGGAAAGGAATGGTGGATGGAAGGCTTTGATTTTTTGCTACATAATTAGATAGATTTGACTTATGAAAAGCTGACAAGTCTTTTGTGAAATACACAATAATTAAGAAATTGTTGTCCTTACATATTTTGTGATGAAAGAGGTAGAAAGTACCATGCTTTGAATATGAGCAGGTTGAATATATATATATAATGCATACATTGCATAGGGGTTCATTTACCTCACTTATCCTTTCCAGCTAATCAACTAGGGATTCAATACACTAAAGTGGAGATTCACTTATTCAAAAAAATATGGGTTTCTAGTAGGTGTCTGGTGTTATACAAGATGCTGGTGACAGAGATATATCCTCTTTTAGTCTGATGGATGAATCAGAAAACTAGAGCATTTTCCCTCATTCTTGTGGTGATTGACAGAAGTAAGTATTCAAAGACAGAACAAAAGCTCATCACCCTGCATTGAGAACCAGGTGCATGGAGATTGAACTTGTGATAAGTGTGTGTATTGGGGGGGAGGTTGACCATGCCCCAGGAATGACATTTGGATCCTTTGCCCATAAAGAGAACAAGACCAAAGATTGTACCATTATCTACTAACATGCAATAGAACCAACATAAATCCTTCAGGTGACTTTCATCTTTTGTACTCAGTACTTGAGATTCAGTGTGTGGTGGGTAATAGGGAAATGAAGGAGGGAGAAGTGGTTACATTAAGACACAGGCTGGTCGTGAAGATTTTACAGTATGAAAAAAGAGGGCCTCTGCAGACACATGCTATAAAGTTGAAAATTAAGGGGGAATGGCTTGTGAGGGGTCAGAGAATGGTGGAGGGAGGGTGGGGAAACCAGGAAATAGTGGACCATATTTGATGGACATAACTGTCTTGGTGGAATGAAAGTAGCTCTAGACTCTACTTAAACCAATGAGCAAGACTCTGTCAAATCACAGTGTTTGTGAAAATAGGGGGCTGATCCCTGGGCTAGAATGTAAACTCCAGGGCACTAGGAATTTGTTTTCCCATTTGTTATCTACTTGATTTGTTCTCATCTGTGTCCCATCTCCTAGAAGTGTATGTTGTACACACATAGTAGACACGTCATAATTGTATTGCCTGATGAATTGTGGAACAGTCACTGCTCTATATAGGAATGGTTGGATTTGCAATTTTCTGTAACACTGGGGTTTAGTGTCAGAGAAAGCCAAATAGCAGGATCTGTGACATTCTTTGCCTTAACATTCACATTTTGTTCCTGGTTGAATCATTCCGAATGGCTTGATCATTCCTTGAGGAAGTATGTTAAAACGTGGGAAGGTTTTCAAGTAATGAAGACTTAGGGAATAAGGTTTTCCTGGTCATTTTAGAAGCACTTGCTAGGTAGATATTAATAAGAGAGATGTATTAAGAACTGTAGAGAAATGAGCTTTGAGAATTTACCCAGACATTTTGCATTTGGGGGATGGCTAATGATTGAACTCAAGACTTCATGAATGCTAAACATCCATACTAGCACTGACCTATACCCCCAGACCTACCCAGTCATTTGTGTGTCTTTACACTGGAGGAAGGAAGAATATCAAATGAATTAAGAGTTTTCTGAGTCACAGCTGGCTCTTGCTTTACCCCACTCTCATTATACTAGTCCAGTGATTTAGAGTTTCTTCAGTCAATGAACAAAGTGAAAGGTACATTTCACTCCAGCCACTAGCAACCCTAGTTTCATTGTGATAGATCAGGCGCTACAGGCCAAGAAAGGTGAGACCATTCTGGATGTGAGTGCTGTGGGACAGTAGTGTGGGGACTTTCATATTTTATAACAGCTGTACACTCATGGGGTATCAGTATGTGAGGACACATAGCTGTTGGCTTGGATCCTACATTTGGAATAGATACGGATTCCACAGTAGAACACATCTTGATGTGCCTAGCAATTCAAAAGAGAGACTGGCATAAACACCAGAGTTCTGAATGTATGAAGCCAGACTGCTGTGTGCACTCCTGTGCCCCTGCAGTAGCCCTGCCCTTAGTTCTCTTCCTCCATTTCATTCTACTTAGTAGTTTCACCTCTTATATTTAGGACAGCATTGAGCCTATTTGAATTATTGGGCCTTAGCACAGTCAATAATGCCATAATTACCCCTTCTATGCTATCTGATTTTTCAGTGCCCTCAGGCATACACTTGATTTGACTGAATCATAGTTGCATCCATTTTCTGAGAGAAAATGGTTTCTTATATTCTGGGGTGATTTATTCCACTCTTGAATTTCTACTGAAGACACATTAATTTTTGTTCTGATGAGATTCTAAAAGTGAGAATATTGCTGCTTATAAGTCTCCAAATCAGTGGTTCATTCATTGTGTCTGAATTGACTGAGAAGCAGGTGAGGGGATTTGAAGAGGCTGATCATCAAACATTATTCAGAAGTTGTTTTAAGAGGGATAAGAGTAATACAGATAATTGATGAGAATTTACTATTCATTTTGTGATATGTGAACACAAATGGAAATATGTCATTTCCCAAACAGCATTAATGGTTTCAAGATATTTTGGGAATGTGAGGGATTTTTCTTAATTCCTGACTATTGGATGATATCCTATGTATGCTAGACTTCTATTAAGAATGACTTATTTTCTTTAAGTTTCGGTGCTTGTTATCTGTCTGGAATTTCATCAACTAAACATATTCAATGCAGCCCCTAAAACTATAGAACACTATAAAAACTAAAATACTAAGTCAGTATATTTTGTGTTTACAGTGGGATCATGAAACCTGACCTTAATCCTATCATGGGACCCTCAGGTGGAGGCAAAACTTTGTGAGTACAATAGAAAGTATAATTCAAAGCCCTTTTGGTGTTTTTTTAGCTAGACTGTGGAACCAACCCAGATGCCCTTCAATAGATGAATGGATTAAAAAAATGTGGCATTTATACACAATGGAGTACTTCGCAGCATGAAAAAATGACAAAATCATGGAATTTGCAGAAAAAAATGGATGGCATTAGAGCAGATTATGCTAAGTGAAGCTGGCCAATCCCTAAAAAACAAATGCCAAATGTCTTCTTTGATGTAATGAGAGCATCTAAGAACAGAGCAGGGAGGAAGAGAAGGAGGAAAAAATTAACATTAAACAGAGACACGAGGTGGGAGGGAATGGGAGAGAAAAGGGAAATTGCATGGAAATGGAAGGAGACCCTCATTGTTACACAAAATTACATATAAGAGGTTGTGAGGGGAATGGGAAAAAAACAAGGAGAGAAATGAATTACAGTAGATGGGGTAGAGAGAGAAAATGGGAGGGGAGGGAAGGGGGGATAGTAGAGGATAGGAAAGGTAGCAGAATACAACAGTTACTAATATGACATTATGTAAAAATGTGGATGTGTAACCGATGTGATTCTGCAATCTTTGTAATGTTTTGAACAACCAATAAAAAAAAATCAAAGACATTTGATGAGCATTCCTGGTCTGGTCCTAAGTAGTGTATATCACTTGCTTTTAGACTATCTTGTGGTTTGAATCCTAGGACCAGAAAGTTTTATTAAAATTCAGTATGAGTAACAGAACATGATAAGGTGATAAGTCATAGCAGCTTGCCATGTTATCAGCAAATGAGGAAGGATGATAAGGGAATACTATTACAATGGAGAGAAAGAGCTGAAGTTCTCAATGAGCACATGCATCTGAGACAAAAGGTCCTACTACCTGGGTTGGGATCATCAACATAAAGGTCATTTGGACTCTGTGCTGGACAAGCTAACCATCTCTTGCTTTAATGTGTTTGGGATTTTGTATAGTAAATGATGAAAAGGAAGGTAAGAATATCTCTCTCTCTCTCTCTCTCTCTCTCTCTCTCTCTCTGTGTGTGTGTGTGTTTGTGTGTGTGTGTGTGAGAGAGAGAGAGAGAGAGAGAGAGAGAGAGAGAGAGGTAGAGAGAGTGTGTGTATGTGTGTGTACAGACCGTATGTTAAACCATAGATTTTTTTGATTAGTTCATTTTTAACATGAACAAAATTTGGATTCTGAGTATGTGAGAGTTGTAGCCTTTGTAGGAAGGAAAAATCTCACAATATATGTGTCCTTTTATAGGTTGTTAGATATCTTAGCTGCAAGGAAAGACCCAAGTGGTTTATCTGGAGATGTCTGGGTACATGGAGTACCTGAAGATTCCAATTTCCCACATAATACAGGTTATCTGGTACAGGTAAGTATTAGTGATTTTGCCTTTTAGGTTTCCCCTGTTCCCGTAAGGCAAGAGCCTTGGCTTATAGTTTAGTATGCTTCCAATTGAACATACTCATAACCAACTTTATTTGAACCACATTTATAAAAATTGAGGGAGGAGTCAAAAGGAGAGATAGAAAGAACCTGGAATATTAACTTTTAGGTAGTGGTATCAATTCTATCTCTCCTATCATTTCCAAAAGGATCTATTGTTGTCCTTTTTGCCCTTCATTCACCTCTCTTCTTCTCCTAAAGGATGACTTTAGCAATTCCTCATTGAAAGGTTTGTAAGTGTCTAGAAGGCATAATTTTGTGTGCTCCACCTGGGTATGAAAATAGGGAATGAAAATGCTTCCCTTGGGCTCTGAAGTTGTGTGTGTAGAGTTTCTGAAATCCTTAGAGTTGAATGTTCACAGTAGCTAGAACTTTCCTTTGGGTTTGTTATTTTCATTTATTAAATTACATACACTGAATTGATAGTCTTAGAAAAGACGAACTGTTTCTCAAGGAAATCGCATTTGCCTTCAGGATGGTGTTGTGATGGACACCCTGTCAGTGAAAGAAAGTATATGGTTCTCAGCGGCTCTTTGGCTTCCAACAACTATATCAAAACAGGAAAAAAAAAAGAGAGGATCAACAAGGTCATTAAAGAATTAGATCTGGAGGAAGTGGCAGATTCCAAGGTAATGTAAGAAACCTGATAGAATCATAACCAGGAAGGAGGGGCTCCCACGTGGGCAATGTGACCTTAATCAGAATTTTCCCAAAGATTGTGTTGTCAAAATTGGTGGTTTTCTGTAGTGATGAGAAAAGTGATTATTTACATACTAAGAAGGTGGAAATTATGTGAAGAAACAATCTTAACTCTGTCTTGTCCTGGAGATGGAGTAGGTCTATGTGGAGAGAGCCTCTCACCCAGCCTTTTCCATGATCCTCCCACCCCCATTGTTCAAGACACAGATCATTTGATTCTTTGCATTGAGTTTTATTCTTGTTTTTCTTTTTTCCTCTTTTAGCTGCTTTTCTACATTTCCTTCTCCAGGGAACATTGTTACATAATTTTGTTTTGTTTTGTTTTGAGGTTTACATGTGGATGTGATAAATCAAAAGAATCCAAGGATTCCTTTTTTTAATATGGTTCTTTTTAGTTATACATAACCCTGGGATTCATTTTGACTTAATTATAAAAGAATGGAATATAATTTGTTCCGGCTTATTCCTGTACTTCCCCTTTTCCTTTCCTCCTCTACAGATCTTCTGTTTACGGACAGTTTTTTTTTAAACTTAGTGCCTTGTGTATGTATATGATGATAAGATCCACTCTGTTATATTCATAAACGTACATAGGAAAGTTTGGTCAGATTCATTCCACCCTCTTTTCTTATTTTATTCCTATTACCTTCCCTTCATTTCCCTTTGTTTACTCCACTCAACTCTTTTTTTAAAATTTTTTAAAAATCCCTCTCCCCTTAGCTTGAATTAGATTCCACATATCAGAGAAAACATTCAAACTTTGCCTTTTTTTTTTTGGCATTGGCTTATTTCACTTGGTATGATAGTTTGCAGTTCCCTCCATTACTGGCAAATGCCACAATGTCATTCTTCTTTATTACTGAGCAATACTCCTTTGTGTATATATAGCACATTTTCTTTCTCCATTATTCTGTTGAAGGGTACTTAGTTTGCTTATCTAGCTTGGCTGTTGTGAATTTTGCTACTATAAACACTGCTGTGCATCACTGTAGTATGTTGATTTAAATTTTCCTGGATATATACCAAAGAATGGGATAGCTGGTTTATATGGTGGTTTCATTTTAGGCTTTTGAGGAATCTTCATACTCCATAGAGTTTGCACAAATTTTCAGTCTCATACCACCAACAATGTATGAGCATACCTTTGCCCCCACATTCTCACCAACAATTATTGTTATTTGTATTCTTGAAAGTCACCTTTCTGACTAGAGTGAGATGAAATCTCCAAGTAGTTAAAATATATATTTCCCTAAGTGCTACTGATATTCAACATTTTTTCATGTACTTGTTTTCTGTTTGTCTTTCTTCATTTGAGAAGTGTCTGTTTAATTCTTTTGCCCATTTTCTGGTTGGTTCATTTTTTTAATTGGTGTGATAGTTTTTGAGTTACTTGTATTTTTTGCAATTCATGCCCTTTGTGAGGAGCAGGTAGGAAAAATTTCTCCCATTCTGAAGCTTTCTCTTCACACTTAGTTCTTTTCTTTACTGTGCCAACATTTTTGGGTTTTATGCCATCCCACTCATTGATGTTTTTAATTATATTTCTTGTGTTTTAGGAATCTTGTTAAGAAAGTGGTTTTCTGTGCCATCATGTTGGAGTGTTGGGCCAATATTGTCTTCAAGCAGATGCAGCATTTCTAATTTCTAGGTCTTTGATCCACTTTAAGTTGAGCTTTGTGCAGTCTGAGAGATAGAACCTAAATGTCATTCTACTCCATATGGATTTCCAGTCATCCCATCACTATTTGTTGGAGAAGCTGTCTTTTTTTCAACATGACTTTGGCATCTTTTTCTAGTATGAGGTAACTGTATTTATGGGACTTTGTCTCTGTGTCTTCTACTCCATTCCATTAGACTTCATATCTGCATTGGTGCCAGTACCATGCTGTTTTTCTTTCTATAGCTCTGTAGAATAATTTGAGGTTCAATATTGTGATGCTATCCTGCTTTTCACTAGCAGTGAATCTGTGCAGTGCTTTAGATAGAATGGCCATTTTGACAATATTAATTATTTCTATCCAAGAACAAGAGATGTCTTTTCATCTTCTGAAGTCTACTTCAATTTTTTTTAGTGTTCATTGTAGGTGATGTTTCACTTCCTGTGTTAGATTTATTATAAGGGGTTTATTGAGGCTATTGTGAATAAGATAGTCTTTCTAATTTCTTGTAGTGATAGTTCATTTTTCATCTTAAATTTTCTTTAAGTTTTTTTTTTTTATTTCTTGTTTTTAGTTTGGCTAAGAGTTTATCTATTTTGTTTACCTTTCAAAAAACCCACTTTTTCATTGATCTTTGGATCTTTTTTCATTCTCAATTTCATTGGTTTCTGTTCTGATGTTGATTATTTCCTATCTTTTATTGATTTTGGTGTTGCTTTATTCTTGTTTCTTAGGGCCTTGAGATGTAATTTTAGATTACTTACTTGTTGCCCAAGCTCAATGTTACAAACTTTACTCTTAGAGCTGTCTTCATACTGTCCAAGAGATTTTGATATGTTCTATCACTATTCTCATTTATTTTTAATTTTTTTTATTTCTTCCCTTATTTCTTCTGCTTTCCATTCACCCCAGAAGAGTATTATTTAATCTGCTGGTGTTAGAGTAATTTCTGTTTTTTATCTTTTATTTAATTTAAATTTTCATTTACTTATTAATTTTTTATTATTATTTTTTAATTTATATATGACAGTGGAATACTTTAAAATTCATATTATACATATAGAGCACAATTTTTCATATCTCTGGTTGTATACAAAGTATATTCACACCAATTCATGTCTTTATACATGTACTTTGGATAATAATGTCCATCACATTCCACCATCATTTCTAACCCCAATCCCCTCCCTTTCCGTCACACCCCTCCCTTTCTTTCCTACCCCTCTGCCATATCTAGAGTTTGTCTATTCCTCCCATGTTCCCCTCCCTACCCCAGAGTGAATAAGACTCATTACATCAGAAAAAACATTCAGCTTTTAGTTTTTGGGGATTGGCTAACTTCACTTAGCAAAATTATCTCCTCCAACTCCATTCATTTACCTGAAAATGCCATGATGTTATTCTCTTTTATTGGTGAGTAATATTCCATTGTGTATAAATGCCACATTTTTTTATCCATTCATCTACAGAAGGGCATCTAGGTTGGTTCCACAGTTTAGCTATTGTGAATTATGCTGCTCTAAACATCGATGTGGCTGTGTCCCTGTAGTATGCTGTTTTTAACTCCTTTGGGTATAGACCAAGCATAGAGATAGCTGAGTCAAACGGATAATTCCCAGTTATCCAAGGAATCTCTATATTGCTTTTCATATTGGCTGCACCAATTTGCGGTCCCACCAGCAATGTATGAGTGTACCTTTTTCTCTACATCCTCACCAACACTTATTATTATTTGTCTTCATAATAGCTGCCTTTCTAACTGGAATGAGATAAAATATTAGAGTAGTTTTAATTTGCACTTCTCAAATTGCTAACGATGATAAACATTTTTTCATATATTTGTTGACTGGATTGATTGTATATCCTCTTCTGAGAAGTGTCTGTTCAGGTCCTTGGCCCATTTGTTGATGGGGGGTATTTGGGTTTTTTTTTTTTTGTGCTTAGTTTTTTGAGTTCTTTATATACCCTAGAGATTAGTGCTCTATCTGATGTGTGAGGGATAAATATTTGCTCCCAGGATGTAGGCTCTCTGTTCACCTCACAGATTGTTCCTTTTTCTGAGAAGAAACTTTTTAGTTTGATTCCATTTTATTTATTGATTCTTGGTTTTAATTCTTGCACTATAGGAGTCTTATTAAGGAAGTTGGGGTCTAATCCCACATGATGAAATATAGGACCTACTTTTCCTTCTATTAGGAGCAGAGTCTCTGGTTTAATTCCTATGTCCTTGATCCACTTTGAGTTAAGTTTTTTGCATGGTGAGAGATAGGGGTTTAATTTCATTTTGTTGCATATGGATTTCTAGTTTTCCCAGCACCATTTGTTGTAGAGGCTATCTTTTCTCCAATGCATGTTTTGAGTGCCTTTGTCTAATATAAGATAATTGTAATTTTGTGAGTTAGTCTCTGTGTCCTCTATTCTGTACCATTGGTCTACCAGTCTGTTTTGGTGCCAATACCATGCTGTTTTTGTTACTATTGCTCTGTAGTATAGTTTAAGGTCTGGTATAGTGATGCCACTGGCTTAACTGTTCCTGCCAGTATTGCTTTAGCTATTCTGGGTCTCTTATTTTTCCAGATGAATTTCATTACTGCCTTTTCTATTTATAGGAGGAATGCCATTGAGATTTTAATTGGAATTGCATTAAATCTGTATGGTGCTTTTAAAAATCTTATTGTTGATTTCCAATTTCATTCCTGTATGTTATGATAAAATTCAAGATATTATCTCTGTTTTACTATATTTGCAGTTATTTGTTTTGTGACTGAAAATATGGTTTGTTTCAGAAAATGTTCCATGTGCTATTGAGATGAAAGTGAATTTAGTCATTGATGAATGAAGTATTCTATAAATGTCTCTTAGGTCTATGAATTAATTTACCTTTTTGTTCTGTAGAATCTTTACTTAGTTTTTGTTTGGTTGATCTATCCAGTGTTGAGGGAGAAAATTTAAAGTCGCCCAGTATCAATGTATTGTGGTCCATTTTATTCTTAATATTGATAAGGGTTTGTTTCATGTACATAGATACTCTGTTGGTTGAGGCATTAATCTTTGCCATCATTATCTTGTTGCTATATAATTTCCTTTAGCAGTATGAAGTGCCTTTCTTTCTCTCTTCTGATTAATTTTGGCTTGAATTGTACTTTATCTAATATGACAGTAGTTACACTTGATTGTTCATTAGTCCTACTTTAATAATATACCTTTTTCCCTCCTTTCACCTTGAGTCTAAGGATGTCTTTGCCTGTGAGGTGAGTGTTTTGCAGACAGCATACAGTTGGATGTTGTTCTCTATTCTGGCCTTTCATCCTATGTCTTTTGATTGATGATTTTAGACTACTTACATTCAATGTTGTTATTTAGAGATGGTTTGTATTTCTAAACATTTGAATTATTTCTAATCTTTAAAGAAGACTTGATTCCTCTTTAATTGACTATTCTTCCTGAGCACTTCATTCCTATGGTGCTTTTCATTTTCATTCATCATTTCTTTTTCATGAAAACTCTTATTGTGTATGTCTTGTAGTGCATGCTTATTAGTTATGAATTATTTTGGTTTTATTTTTTATGAAATTTTTTAAAATTTTTCAATTTTGAAGCCTAATTATGCTGGGTGTAGAAATTCTTTGTTGATATCCATTTTCTTTTAGAAGTTTATACATTATACCAAGGACTTCTAGCTTTTAGGGTCTAGCTTGAGAAATCAATTGAAATCTGTTTTGGTTTAGTTTTTTTTTTCACATCTTCATACATGTATTTTGTATAGTGATGACTGTCTCCTTCCACCACCCTTGTTATTCCCCTTCTCTCTCCCTTTCCCTCCTACATCTATTCCCTGTATAAAAGTAATCTTCCTCCTATGCTCTCCCTCCCTAACCCACTTTGAGTCATCCTCCTTATATAAAAAAAAACATTTGACATTTATTTTTTGGGGATTGGCTAACTTCACTCAGTATAATCTTCTCTAATGCCATTTATTTCTTTGCAAATGTCATGATCTTATTCTTTTTTAGTGCTGAGTAATAATCTACTATGTATAAATGCCACATTTTTTAATCCATTCATCCACTGAAGGACATCTAGGTTGGCTCCACAGTTTAGCTATTGTGAATTGTGCTGCTATAAATATTGATGTGGCTGTGTCCCTGTAGTATGCTGTTTATAGGTCCTTTGGGTATAGTCCAAAAAGGGGAATAACTGGGTCAATTGGTGGTTCCATTCCCAGCTTTCTAAGGAATCTCCATACTGCTTTCCAAAATGGCTGCACTAATTTGCAGTCCCACCAGTAGTGTATGAGTGTACCTTTAACCCTGCATCCTCACCAACACTTGTTGTTGTTTGTCTTCATAATGACTGCCATTCTTACTGGAGTGAGATGGTATCTTACAATAGTTTTGATTTGCATTTCTCTGATTGCTAAAGATGATGAGCATTTTTTCGTATATTTGTTGATTGATTGTATATCGTGTTCTGAGAAGTGTCTGTTCAGGTACCTGGCTCATTTATTGATTGGATCATTATTTTTTTTTGGTGCATATCTTTTTGAGATTTTTAAATACCCTAGAGATTAGAGCTCTGTTTGATGTGTGAGGGGTAAAATTTGTTCCCAGGATGTAGGCTTCCTGTTCACCTCACAGATTATTTCTTTTGTTGAGAAAAAAACTTTTGAGTTTGAATCCATACCATTTATTGATTCTTGGTTTTAATTCTTGTGCTATAGGCATCTTATTAAGGAAGTTGGGGCCTAGCCCCACGTGATGAAGATTAGGGCCTACTTTTTTTTTCTATTACACGCAGAGTCTCTGGTTTAATTCCTAGATCCTTGATCCATTTTGAGTTAACTTTTGTGCATGGTGAGAGATAGGGATTCAATCTCATTTTGTTGCATATGGATTTCTAGTTTTCCGAGCACCATTTGTTAAAGATGCTATCCTTTCTCCAGTGCGTACTTCTGGCACCTTTGTCCAATATAAGATAGTTGTAATTTTGTGGGTTAGTCTCTGTGTTCTATATTCTGTACCATTGGTCTATCAGCCTGTTTTGGTGCCGTACCATGCTGTTTTTGTTACTATTGTCTGCAGTATAGTTTAATGTCTGGTATAGCTATACCACCTATTTCACTCTTTCTGCTTAGAATTGCTTTACCTATTCTGGGTCTCTTATTTTCCAGCTGAATTTCATGATTGTTTTTCTATTTCTATAAGGATTGCCATCAGGATTTTGATCAGAATTGCATTGAACCTTCATAGTGCTTTTGCTAGTACGTTCATTTTAATAATATTAATTCTGCCTATCCATGAGCAAGGTAGATCTTTCTATCTTCTAAGGTCTTCTTCTATTTCTCTCTTTATGGTTCTATAGTTTTATTGTATAGATCTTTCACCTTTTTTGTTAAGTTGATTCCCAAGTAATTTATTGAGATGTTTTATTGAGATATTTATTTTTTGAGATATTGTGAATGGGGTAGTTTTCCTCATTTTCTTTTCAGAGAATTTTTTCACTGATATACAGAAATGCCTTTTATTTATGGGTGTTGATTTTATATCCTGCCAATTTGCTGAGTTCATTTACTAGTTCTAGAAGTTTCCTGATGGAATTTTTTGGGTCTTCTATGTATAGAATCATATCTTCAGCAAATAGTGCTACTTTAAGTTCTTCTTTCCTACAGTTATTCCTTTAATTTCTTTTGTCTGTCTAATTGCTCTGGCCAGTGTTTCAAGAACTATGTTTAATAGAAGTGGTGAGAGAGGGCATCCTTGTCTTGTTCCAGATCTTAGAGGGAATGCCTTCAGTTTTTCTTGGTTTAGAATGATGTTGGCCTGAGGCTTAGCATAAGTAGCCTTTACAATGTTGAGATAAGTTCCTGTTATCCCTAGTTTTTATAGAGTTTTGAACATAAAGTAATGCTGTATTTTGTCAAATGCTTCTTCTGCATCTATCAAGATGATTATATGGTTCTTATCTTTAAGTATTTTGATGTGATGAATTACATTTATTGATTTCTGTATGTTGAACCAACCTTGCATCCTGGGGATGAATCCCACTTAATCATGGTACATGATATTTTTGATATATTTTTGTATCCGATTTGTCAGAATTTTATTGAGAATAGTTGCATGTGTATTCATTAGAGATGTTAGTCTGAAATTTTCTTTCTTTGAAGTGTCTTTGCTGGTTTTAGAATCAGGGTGATATTGACCTTATGGAATGAATTTGGAAGCACTTCCTCTTTTTCTGTTTCCTGAAATAGATTGTAGAAAATTGGTATTAGTTTTTGTTTAAAGATCTTGTAAAACTTGGCTGTATATCTGTTCAGTTCTGGGCTTTTCTTGTTTTGTAATATTTTGTTGACTTTTTCTATTTCCTCACTTGATATTGGTCTGTTTAAGTTGTGTATATCCTCCTGACTCAATCTGGGGAGGTCATATGACTTTAGGAATTTATCGATGCCTTCACTATATTCTAATTTATTAAAGTATAAGGTTTAAAAATAATTTCTAATTATCTTCTGTATTTTTGTAGTGTCTGTTGTGATATTGCCCCTTTCATCACGTATGCTAGTAATTTGGGTTCTCTATATTCTTCTCTTCATTAGCATGGCTAAGGGTCTGTCAATCTTATTTATTTTTTTCAAAGAACCAATTTTAGTTTTGTCAATTTTTTTGATTGTTTCTTTTGTTTTGATTTCAGCTCTGATTTTAATTATTCCTTGCCTTCTACTGCTTTTGCTGCTGGTTTGTTCTTCTTTTTCTAGGGCTTTGAGATGTAGTGTGAGGTCATTTATTTGTTGGCTTTTTCTTCTTTTAAGGAACGAACTCCATGCAATAAATTTTCCTCTTAGTACTGCTTTTATAGTGTCCCATAGATTTTGATGTGTTGTCTCTGTGTTCTCATTTACCGCAAAGAATTTTTTAATTTCCTCCTTGATGTTTTCTGTAACCCATTCTTCATTGAGTAGCATATTGTTCATTCTCCATGTGATGTAGGATTTTTTCTTCCTTATTTTATTGTTGACTTCCAATTTAATTCCATTATGATCAGATAAAATTTATGGTAGTATCTCTTCTCTTTTTTATTTGCTAAGACTTGCCCTGTGGCAAAATATATGGTCTATATTTGAGAAGGTTCCATGTGCTGCTGAGAAAAAAGTGTATCTGCTTGATGTTGGATGATATTTTCTATGTATGTTAATTAAGCCTAAGTTATTAATTGTGTTATTGAGTTCTATAGTTTCTTTATTCAACTTGTGTTTGGAAGATCTATCTAGTGGTGAGAGAGGTGTGCTAAAGTCACCCATGATTTTTGTGTTGCGACTATTTGACTCTTGAACTTGGGAAGTGTTTGTTTCATGAACATAACTGCACCATTGTTTGGGGCATATATATCAATAATTGTTATGTCTTGTTGTTGTATGGTTTCCTTGAGCCATATGTAGTGTCCTTATTTATCCCTTTTGATTAACTTTGGCTTGAAGTCAACTTTATTTGATATGAGTATGAATTCCCCTGCTTGCTAATAAGGTCCATGTGAATGGTCTGATTTTTCCCAAACTTTCACCTTCAGTCTGTGTATGTCTTTTCTTATCAAATGAGTCTCCTATAGGCATCATATTGTTGGATTTTTTTAACCCAGTCTAGTAGCCTATGTCTTTTGAATGGTGAGTTTAAGCCATTAACATTTAGGATTACTATGAGATATGGTTTATATTTCCAGCCATACTTGTGGTTTTTTATTGTTGTTGTTGTTATTTAACTTGACTTGATTTTCCTCTTTGATTATTTTTTTCCTTTAGTGTTCTACCACCCACTGTTGGGTTTTTATTGTTATTTTTTATTTCTTCTTCATGAAATGTTTTGCCAAGGATGTTTTGAAGCACTGGTTTTCTATTTGCAAATTCTTTTAACTTTCATTTATCGTGGAAGGTTTTTACTTCATCTTCATATCTGAAGCCTAATTTTGCTGGATACAAGATTCTTGGTTAAAAACCATTATATCTTTCAGCCTTTGAAATATGTTATTCCAGGATCTTCTAGCTTTCAGGATATGTGTGAAAAGATCAGCCATTAACCTAGTTGGTTTCCCCTTCTATGTAATCTGCTTTCTTCCTCTTGTGGCTTTTAAAATTTTTTCCTTGTTCTGTATGTTGGGCAGAATCACCTCGGTTACACACTCACGTTTTTACATAATGGCATATTAGTGACTGTTGTATTCTGCTACCTTTCCTATCCCCTACTATCTCCCCTCCCCTTCCCTCCCATCTTCCCTCTCTATCCCATCTGCTATTATTCCATTCTCTCCCTTGTTTTTTTTTTCTTTTTCCCCTTTCCCCTCACAAACTCTTATATGTAATTTTGTATAACAATGAGGGTCTCCTTCCATTTCCATACAGTTTCCCTTTTCTCTCCCTTTCCCTCCCACCACTCGACTCTGTTAAATGTTAGTCTTTTCCTCATGCTCTTCCTCCCTGCTCTGTTCTTAGTTGCTCTCCTTATATCAAAGAAGTCATTTGGCATTTGTTTTTTAAGGATTGGCTAGCTTCACTTAGCATAATATGCTCTAATGCTATCCATTTCCCTGCAAATTCCATGATTTTGTCATTTTTTAGTGCTGCATAATACTCCATTGTGTATAAATGCCACATTTTTTTTATCCATTCATCTATTGTAGGGAATCTAGGTTGATTCCAGAGTCTAGCTATTGTAAATTGTGCTGCTATGATCATTGATGTGGCAGTATCCTTATAGTATGCTCTTTTAATGTCCTCAGGGAATAGTCCAAGAAGGGCGATAGCTGGGTCAAATGGTGGTTCCATTCCCAGCTTTCCCAGGAATATCCATACTGCTTTCCATATTGGTCACACCAATTTGCAGTCCCACCAGCAATGTACGAGTGTACCTTTTTCCCCAAATCCTCACCAGCACTTATTGTTGTTTGACTTCATAATGACTGCCAATCTTACTGGAGTGAGATGGTATCGTAGGGTGATTTTGATTTGCATTTCTCTGACTGCTAGAGATGGTGAGCATTTTTTCATGTACTTGTTCATTGATTGTATGTCCTCCTCTGAGAAGTGTCTGTTCAGGTCCTTGGCCCATTTGTTGATTGGGTTATTTGTTATCTTATTGTCTAATTTTTTGAGTTCTTTGTATACTCTGGATCTTAGGGCTCTATCTGAAGTGTGAGGAGTAAAAATTTGTTCCCAGGATATAGGCTCTCGATTTACCTCTCTTATTGTTTCTCTTGCTGAGAAAAAACTTTTTAGTTTAAGTAAGTCCCATTTGTTTATTCTTCTTATTAACTCTTGGGCTATGGGCATCCTATTAAGGAATTTGGAGACCGACCCCACAGTATGTAGATTGTAGCCAACTTTTTCTTCTATCAGACACAGTGTCTCTGATTTGATATCTAGCTCCTTGATCCATTTCGAGTTAACTTTTGTGCATGTTGAGAGAAAGGGATTCAGTTTCATTTTGTTGCAAATGAATTTTCAATTTTCCCAGCACCATTTGTTGAAGATGTTATCCTTCCTCCATTGCATGCTTTTAGCCCCTTTATCAAATATAAGAAAGTTTTACTTTTGTGGATTGGTTTCTGGGTCCTCTATTCTGTACCATGGTCCACCCGCCTGTTTTGGTACCAGTACCACGCTGTTTTTGTTACTATTGCTTTGTAGTACAGTTTGAACTCTGGTATCATTATACCTCCAGATTCACACTTCCTGCTTAGAATTGCTTTTGCTATTCTGGGTCTTTTGTTTTTCCATATGAATTTCATGATTGCTTTGTCTATTTCTACAAGAAATGCCGTTAGGATTTTGATTGGCATCACATTAAACCTGTAGAGAACTTTGGGTAATATTGCCATTTTGATGATGTTAGTTCTCCCTATCCATGAACAGGGTACATTTTTCCATCTTCTAAGATCTACTTCTATCTCTCTCTTTGGGGTTCTGTAGTTTTCATTGTATAAATCTTTCACCTCTTTTGTTAGATTGATTCCCAAGTATCTTATTTTCTTTGAGGATATTGTGAATGGAGTGGTTTTCCTCAATTCTGTTTCAGAAGTTTTGTTGCTGATATACAGGAATGCCTTTGATTTATGCGTGTTGATTTTATATCCTGCCATTTGCTGAATTCATTTATTAACTCTAGCAGTTACTTTGTAGACCCTTTTGGGTCTGTTAAATATATTATCATGTCACCCACAAATAGCGATAATTTAAGTTCTTCTTTTCCTATTTTTATGCCTTTAATTTCTTTTGTCTGTCTAATTGCTCTGGCTAGTATTTCAAGAACTAAATTGAATAGAAGTGGTGATAGAGGGCATCCCTGTCTTGTTCCAGATTTTAGAGGAAATGCCTTCAGTTTTTCTCCATTTAGGATGATGCTAGCCTGAGTTTTAGCATATATAGGTTTTACCATGTTGAGGTAAGTTACTGTTATCCCTAGTTTTTCTAGTGTTTTGAAAATAAAGGGATGCTGTACTTTGTCAAATGCTTTTTCTGCATCTATCGAGATGATCATATGGTTCTTTAAGTCTATTGATGTGGTGGATTACATTTATTGATTTCCGTATATTGAACCAGCCTTGCAAATCAGGGATGAATCCTATTTGATCATGATGCACATTTTTTTTGATATGCTTTTGTATTCGATTCGCCAGGATTTTACTGAGAATCTTTGCATCCAAGTTCATTAGAGATATTGGTCTGTAGTTTTCTTTCTTTGAAGTGTCTTTGTCTAGTTTGGGGATCAGGGTGATGTTGGTCTCATAGAATGAATTTGGAAGAACTCCTTCTTTTTCTATTTCTTGAAATAGCTTGAAAAGTATTGGCATTAATTCTTCTTTGAAGGTTTTGTAGAACTCCGCTGTATACCCATCCAGTCCAGGGCTTTTTTTGGTTGGTAGTTTTTTGATGGCTTCTTCTATTTCTTCCTTTGTTATTGGTCTGTTTAAATTGTGTGTGTCTTCCTGACTCAATCTGGGCAGATAGTATGACTTAAGAAATTTATCGATATCTTCACTATCTTCTATTTTATTGGAATATAGGGTTTCAAAATACTTTCTAATTATCTTTTGTATTTCTGTCGTGACTGTTGTGATATTGCCTTTTTCATTCCATATGTTAGTAATTTGAGTTCTCTCTCTTCTTCTCTTTGTTAGCATGGCTAAGGGCCTGTCAATCTTATTTATTTTTTCAAAGAACCAACTTTTAGTTCTTTCAATTTTTTCAATGTTTTTTTTTGTTTCAATTTCGTTGATTTCTGCTCTAATTTTAATTATTTCTTGTCTTCTACTACATTTGCTATTGTTTTGCTCTTCCTTTTCTAGGTTTTTGAGGTGTAGTGTGAGTTCATTTATTTGTTGTTTTTTTTTTCTTTTTTTGAGGAAAGAACTCCAAGAAATAAATTTCCCTCTTAAAACTCCTTTCATTGTGTCCCATAGATTTCAGTATGTTGTGTCTGTATTGACACAAATGTGTCTCTAAGAATTTTTTTATTTTGTCCTTTATGTCTTCTGTAACCCATTGATCATTCAGTAACATATTGTTCATTTTCTATGTGATATAAGATTTTTCCTTCCTTCTTTTATCATTGATTTCCAGTTTCATTCCATTATGATCAGATATGGTGCATGGTATTATCTCCACGCCTTTATATTTACTAAGAGTTGCCCTACAGCATAATATATGGTCTATCTTTGAGTAGGATCCATGTGCTGCTGAGAAGAACGTGTATCCACTTGATGATGGTTGATATATTTTATATATGTTGGTTAAGTCTAGGTTATTGATTGTGCTATTGAGTTCTATAGTTTCTTTATTCAGCTTTTGTTTAGAGGATCTGTCTAATGGCAAGAGCAGTGTGTTGAAGTCACCCATAATTATTGTGTTGTAGTCTATTTGACTCTTGAACTTGAGGAGAGTTTGTTTTATGAACGTTGCAGCACCATTGTTTGGTGCATACAAATTGATAATTGTTATGTCTTGTTGGTGGATTTTTCCTTTTAACAGTATATAGTGTCCTTCTTTATCCCTTTTGATTAACTTAGGTTTGAAGTTGATTTTATTCGATATGAGTATGGCCACTCCTGCTTGCTTCTGAGGGCCATGTGAGTGGTATAATTTTTCCCAACCATTTATCTTTAGCCTGTGAATGTCTTTTCCTATCATATGAGTCTCCTGAAGGCAGCATATTGTTGGATTTGTTTTTTTGATCCAGTTTACTAGCCTATGTCTCTTGATTTGTGAGTTTAGGCCATTAACATTTAAGGTTACAATTGAAATATGATTTGTACTTCCAGTTATGTTTATTTATTTATTTATTTTAGTTTGGCTAGTTTTTACTTTTTGGTTATTTTCCTCCCCCTTTACTGAGATACCTTCCGCTGTTGGTTCTGGGCACAATTTTTCAATTCCTCTTCTTGTAGTATTTTGCTCAAAATGCTTTGCCGTGCTGGTTTTCTGGCTGCGAATTCTTTTAGCTTTTGTTTATCGTGGAAGATTTTAATTTCATTGTCAAATTTGAAGATTAATTTTGCTGGATACAGTATTCTTGGTTGGAATCCATTATTTTTCAGCATTTGAAATACATTGTTCCAGGATCTTCTTGCTTTCAAAGTCTGTGATGAAAAATCAGTCATTAACCTAACTGGTTTACCCCTGAATGTAATCTGCCTCCTTTCTCTCATAGCTTTTAATATTCTCTCCTTTTTCTGTATGTTGACTATCTTCATAATTATATGTCTTGGTTTTGGTCTATTACGGTTTTGAATGCTTAGGGTGCTGTAGGCTTCCTGGATTTGGCAATCCATTCCATCTTTCATTTATGGAAAGTTTTCTAGAATTATTTCATTTAATAGGTTGTCCATTTCTTTGGTTTGATTCTGTATGCCTTCTTCTATACTGATGACTCTCAAATTTGGATTTTTTATGACATCCCATATCTCTTGAATAGATTGCTCGTGGGATTTAAGCATCTTTTCTGTGTTGACTATTTTTTTTTCAAGTTGATAAACTTTGTCTTCATTATCTGTTTTTCTGACTTTTACTTGATCTAGTCTATTTGTAATATTCTCGTTTGAGTTTTTAATTTGGTTTATAGTTTCCTGCATTTCTAGGATTACTGTTTGATTTTTTTTAAGATCTCTGTCTCCTGGTAAAGCTCGTTCTTTGCCATTTGAATTTGTGTGTTTAATTCATTTTCAAAATATACTTTTATTGCTTGGACTTGCTGTCTCATGTCTTCTCTAATATTCCTTTCCATCTGAGTTAGGTATGCCTTTAGTTCTTTCCCTATCTATGTTTCTGATGCCTCTAGGTCCTCCTGTGGATTTAAGTTGTCCTGCATTGTTTGTACTCCTTTTTTTCCCTTGTTTACTCATGATGTTCACTTTACTTTCCAGCTCTATTTGATTGCTGTGTTTCTGCTCTCTTCTATAGATTTGTTTTGGTTTTGTATATCTCTGTTGTCTCTCATTTGTGTTGGTAGACTATGCCTGCTAAAGTGGAAAGTGGATTCCGCTGGGAAGGAATTCCGACGGCCGAGCTCCAGTGACGTCACCTCTCTGCTATGGCGGGCCCCAGGCTCCTTGCCGGGGTGTCCGAATGGGGGGGGTGGGACTGGACTGACTCTGGTTGGTTTCAGCTCCCGCCACCGGCGGGCGGGCGGTCTCCAGGTGCCCAGTTGCGCTGGCAGCTGGCGGGCAATCAGTTGCCGGCGGGCTGGCGGTCTCCAGCCGCCCAGTCGCTCGGGCAGCCTGCGGGTTATCGGTCGGCGGCGGGGGGTGGGGGGGTGTGGACTTCAGCCGCCCAGACTCGCGGGCAGCAGGCCGGCTGTCACTGGTGGGCAGGCGATCTCTAGCTGCCCAGTCACGCCGTCGGTGGCAGGCAGGCAGGTAGTCTCCAGCTGCCCAGTCGCGCTGGCAGCCAGGGGGCGATCGGTCACCGGCGGGCGGGCGGACTCCAGCCACCCAATCCCGCCATCGGTCACCAGCGGACTGGCGGGCGGACGTTCTCTAGCCACCCAGTCACGCTGGCAGCGGGTGGGCTGTCGTCGGCGGGCGTGCTGTCTCCAGCTGCCCGGTTGCGAGGGCCTGGCCTCTAGTCCCCTGGTTTCTCCTGTTAGTCCTGGTTTCTCCTGCTAGACCATATTTCCCCTGAGTGATGCCTCTTGGCAGTTCAAACTGTACTCTGGGCCTGCCCTTTGTTGGGTGTGGAGGGTGGCTATTGGGAACCCCGCCACTCTATTGTTTTGATTTTTTCCGCTTGCCCCTCCCCCAGCACTGGCAAGACAGGTTTTGTTTTTGCCCTGATGGGAGGGGGAGTTGAAGGTCAGGTGTCTCTAGTTTTCCCCGCATCTTTATGCAGGCTGGCTCTGATAATCCCTCCCCCGGAAAGCCTAGGAGAGATTTTTATGTGAATTCCCCACTGTATGGGAGATGAGCTGAGTAACATGCACCTGTTTTATTGTTGCAATCTGTCGGAGAGTGGCAGTGGTTACTTCAGCTCTCCAAGATGGTGGCAGCTGGTTTCCTTGGTGGAGTTTCCGTTGTGGGGGAGAGAACTGTACTGCTTCTTTCCCCGTCTGAAATCCCAAACTCAGCTTGGGGCTCAGTGCGGGCCCAGCTGGCAGGATTCCACAGAATCTGCAGCAATGTTTCTCTCTGCTTGCTGGATGCTTCTCGGGTGGGGCCCCGCCATCTGTAGCCACAGGGCGGGCACACACCTCTTTTCTTGTTGCAATATGTCGGAGAGTGGCATGGTTACTTCCATGATTCAGTTCTTAAAGTCCTATTTCATGCAAACTACTTGGATTCACATATGTTGGGATTGTAAGAACCAGTGGGGGAAGGGTAGATGAGAATGGATGAGAAGAGAGAAAAAAAAAAAAAAAAACTCTTAGAATTCTGTTTTCTTTTCTTCCAGTAGGTGGCATTGTCTATTCCAAGCTTGTGTTTATGCCCTCAAGTAACCAGTGTGAGAGGGCTTCAGCATCTTTCTGGAGCCTCCCTGCTCTTCGTCTCTCTTGAGTTGAAGTTGTACAGTTGTAGTTCCATGTTAATAGCCATGCCCTCCAACTCTCTGTACAGTTGCAGTTCCATGTTGATAGCTATGCCCCCCAAAAGATTTTGAGAAAGGTTTTGAGTTATTATATCTGGGGGTGGTAGAATTGGAAAGCTGGTACCTGACTAGCTACAGAACTATGCTGGTAGCCATGCCCACCAAGAGATGGCGAGAAAGGTTTTCCAAGATGGATTCCGTCTATTTCCTCCATCGGGTGTTTAGAGAGGTGTGGGGTGCTGGGGTGACCTTGTGCTGGGGCCAGAACTCAGTCTGGTGACCCACATGGGAGCGGAGTATAGTCTGGTGATCTACAGTTCTGTAGAAGTGCTGCTAGTGGACATGTGTGTTTGTTCAGACTGTGGGCTTTGGGGCTAGAGTCTGGAGTCTGACCAGCAAGCAAAGCCTCTGCATTCTGTGTCACGCTCGCCGATCCAGTGGAATCTGCAAAAGATTCCCTGAATGATATCCTGTCATATGCTCTGAGATGTAGTTTTTCATTGAGGCAGGACCCTGTGGAGAAGCATTTTGACAGTTTTCTCGGATTCGTGCACAGAGCCACCAGAAGCAGTATGTCCTCTACTCCACCATCTTTGCTCCTTGGTTTAGTTTTAAATGCGACCAATCCTTTTTCCCTTGAAGTTTTTACAATTCTATCCTTAATCTATAGGTTGTGCATTTTTTATGTTTCTAGGTATGGATGCATTGTGATTTTTGTATAATTTGATTCATTTTGTCTCTTTTATTTGAATTTCTATCTCATTCTTAAGGTTTGAAAATTTTTACAATATTATTCATTGAAAAGATCATGAATCCCTTTATCCTTTATCTATCTCAATGAATCTTAAGTTTGGTGTTTTAATGATATCCCAGATTTCTTGAATATCATTTATTTTTTATTTATCTTTACCTTTAGGTAGAATTTCTTTATCTTTACTGAAGTGATCTTTCACTTCCTGTATTTAACCCCCCCAATTTTGCTTTTTACATCTTTTTAGGTAATAGAACATTTTAACTATGAAATTCCTAAATTATGTTTCTACATATCCTCCATGGTAGTGTCCATGGATTCGGTTGTTGAAGCATTATTGGTTTGGGGTTGATTTGTTCACTTTCTTTTTCATACCATTTCGATGACTACCCATCTATTGGTATAGTTCTCACTTCTTTATTAATGGAGGGGCTACTTGTGAGTTTCTTTCTCCTAAGAGCCCTGGATTGATAGAATATCCAAATATTTATTTACTTTTTTTTAAGAGAGTAAGTTAAACACTATAAAAAGAAAGAAAAGAAAAGCCTATAAAATGGGGAAATGACTGCTAAGATAGGAGAAGAGTTGTTCTCAGTGGGACGCTGAGGTAGGAATTCATGAATACAAAGCTATCCTGAGCAACTTAGTGAGGATCTAAGCAACTTAGTGAGGCCCTAAGCAACTTAGTGAGACCCTGTCTCTAAATAGAATATCAAAAAAGGACTGGAGATATAGCTCAATGTTTAAGTACCCTTGGGTTTAATCCCTGGTACCAAAAATAAACAAACAAACAAACAAATAAAATAGGAGGAAATATAAAGGACACTAACTATAATGATCTTTTAGAGTGTTGTGACCACTTCCTACAGACATACCATCTCCACAAAGGATCCCAATTGGATTGAAAAAAAAGAGAATCACCTTGGAGCAAGAAACATATGCTACCCATCATTCCATATTTACATATTTTCAATTTCATAATTTTTTCACAATAATTATTTCTACAAGTTAACATACCTCAGAATTGCTCATTAATCTTTTCAGAAAATCCCAGAAGAGGGGATATTTCACAGGGCATCTGGCCCAATCTTTTCATCAGTATATGTGTGGAAAGGGAAAAAAGAAGCTCTGGGGGAGGTAGGAAGTAAAAAATACATCTAGAATTTGGAGTCTCTAAACATATCATCATTGAATGTTCCTTATGGCCCTTGATTGGTTTCCATTAACAATTGTACTACAAAAGATATTTGGGTACCTAATTCAATGTATTATATAAATGTCTAAATATACCACATTGAAATCTATTATTCTTTATAATTATTATAAACCAATAAATAAGGCCTTTGGGAAAAATTATGGAAATGTGAATGGATATAAATGTAGTCATAAAACAGTTGATAATACAGAGATCTTGTCCATTTTTTCACTGATACTGATATTGGTAATGTAAGGAAATGTGCTTATTTTCTTATGTTAGTATGGGAGAAAAGGGGGAAAATGAGCAATTGAAGTGAATGATATTATTACTAATACAGTGGCATTAATACTTTAATTATTAGGTAATTATTCATATCATTAGAGTAATCAAACTATTTTTTTTACATTTCTGTTATGTTCAGATCATAAAGAACTAAAAAATAAATTATTTCAATCAATGAGACTTTATGGTTGTAAGAAGCCAAAAACTTTGTACATTTCCCCTGGAAATCTGAGCAAACAACTAATGGAAGTGCTGGCTTGCAGCTAAATAAGAGAGTAAAGAAAGTGCTTTCCTAAAAAGAAAAAATCAGGTAAAAAATAGCAGCCCCAAAGTAAACCTGACTCAATCACTTAGCAAACAAAAATAACTGGTGAAAGGTGGCTCCTACACCACTGTAACTCAGGAGAGATCCACAGCCAAGGAACGATGTTCATCTGCTACAGGTCCAAACCCCTCTGAAATCCAAACCAAGATTCAGCATCATTGTTCTTTACCTTGGCATGGTTTACTATAAATAACTCTAACAGCAACTTTGATAATTTACACATTTCATCTGTTTACTATCTGATCACTTCCAGTTACCAGTATTCCTGGTGCAGGAGATTCAGAAGCTAAAAAAAAAAATAGTGTTCTTTCTTTTTTAGCAAGTTACAGTCAATAAACAAGAAGTATATCAAGAATGATGAAAAAATACAGGGGAAGTAAGGTCATGGTGAGGGCAGGGAGCTGTTTTAAACAGGAAGGTCAGAGAAGACTACAAGCATGTTACACCTGAGTTGGGAGAGAGTGAGATGTGCTATAAATCAGAGGAGTGTTCTGGTTGGAAGAAGCAGGCAGTGGCCCTGAGATAGAGCATGTCTTATGTGTGTGGAATATCAGCAAGGCCAGAAGGAGACCCAGAGACTAAGGGGAGTAGAGGTTGCCTGATGAACTGTCACAATAATGCTATAGATTGGGGGCTCAACAACAAAAAAATTTCTTATATCTCTGGAGACAGAAAGTTGAAACTACTGTGTCTTCTGGTCATTTCTTCATTAGTTTGTAAATGGCACCTTCTCCCTTGTGTGTCTGTGTCCTAATCTCCTCCTAACTGGACGTAGTCAGATGAGAACCCCCTGATGATCTTATTTAAACTTAAAGACCACCTTGATGGTACTAGGTCCAATGTGGTTACATTCTGAGGCACTGGGGAATAGGACTTCAACATCTGAGTTTGGGGAAGACAAAGTTCAGCCTATGAAATGTGTTTAGGATGTGAGGTGAAGTTGGGCTGATGGCAGATTTCATGGATCTCATAGAGTATCAAAGAAGTATGGCTTCTCCTGTCATTAGGGGACATAGTGATATTTTGAGAGTTTTAGAGCACAGTAATGGCTGTGGGGAAGACTGTGCAGTTATGCAAGGATGCGAGAAGACTCGGTGAAGAAGCTGCTGAGCTTCAACCAGAATGGTCCTGGTGAGCAGAAGGTGGTTTCTGTTTTCAAGGGAACCAATAGGATCAGGTCAGGATTTGCACCTGGGATGGGAGGATTAAGACAATGACTGCTGAGATTTGGGGCTTGAAGAAGTGGAAGAATGAAATTGAATAAATGGGATTTCCTTTATCAAGAAAGAAAAATGGCCAGGTGGGGTGCTACACACCTATAATCCTAGCAGCTCTGGAGGCTGAGACAGGAGGATCACACCTTAAAATCCAGCATCAGCAAAAGCAAGACTCCAAGCACTCAGTGAGATTTTGTCTCTAAATAAAATACAAAATAGGACTGGGGATGTGGCTCAGTGGTTGAGTGCCCCTATCCTCAATCTCTGCCCCCTTCCCCCACAAAAAAAAGAAAGAGAGGAAAGAAGGAAGGAAGGAAGTGGGGAAGAGATGTTTATAGGAAAATTTTCTATACTTGAGATTTATACATCATCTTTAAAAATATAAACATATTTGAAACTGACAAAAAGTATCTAAGAACAATACAGATGAAATCCTACTCTTCTCACCTGGATTCCCCTGTGTTACATGTCATTCCATATGCAGCCCCTGCTTTCTTCTCTGCTGTTTCTAACACAGACTTTTCTGCCATCATGTGCTACTGCAACCTCCAATCAGGGAGGACATGCCATCATCTGCACTCCACAGTTCATGCCACAGATATTGGTTTGCCAATATCCAATCAGGGCTACTCAGACTTCCCCAGCTCTCCCTACTGTCTCTGTTTCCTGCCTTTTTGGTATCCTCTACAGAAATATATTTTTCCTGTGTTTTTTCAATCTGAAAATGAATGGTGTGTCACACTACAGGGTTATGCCAGTGCATGTTGTATGAGCTGACTCAGGCATGAAAGGATGCTGAGTTCTCAGTGAAACACACCTGGGCATGCAACCTACAGAGCCTTTATCATCTAATTGTGGTGCACATATATGTATACATAGATGCTTCCTAAAAATACATGCATGAGCAGAGATATATCTATATTTATTGCTATTTCTGTTATTGAATACATTGAAAAGGCCAGGAACTCATAACAACATTTCTGATGCCAATCTGACACCTCTGTCTCACTTTTAGTCTTTGCTATTTTCACATTTGTAAGTGACATCAGACATGGAGATATTCAACTCCCATTATCTCAAAATATGTACTTACTTTCTTATGCAGTAATTTATTTGTTTAAGGAAGCCAATCTCCTGGTAGCTATGGTCTCTCCCTTTGTCCACCACCTCTAGAAACTCCTCTGTCCCATTGTTTTAAGCTGCCAATCACACTACTTTCAAGGCCTCCCTTCTGTCACAACCTTGCTTCCTCTGATGCCCATCACTCTTTGAGTAAGTGTCTATGTTACAAGAGAGGAAGCAACAAGAACTGAAGATATGTATGGGTTTAAACTTGTTAAGTTTAAGATGTCATTTACACATATAAGTGAAGATGCCAAGATACGGGTCAGGAGTTTCGGCTCCATTACAGAACATATGTAAGATATTTTTATTCACAGACATTTTCTTTGTGGATTGCTCTGCTTAGCACACAGTTCTCTTTCCTCATGCCCAGAGCTTTGGTCAGTCCTTCCCGAGCACTGCTGAGCATACTCATCACTGAGGGACTTATTGAAATGCAGATCCTGTTTCTCTAGGTTCCTGGAAGGAATCAAAGTTCTCTACAGTAGTTTTAAAGAATTACTGACACTTATTCAGTCCTCAGGCCCCATTTTGAGTGTTAGAACTCTCAGGTATCCCATGTCCATCTTCCAGTCCTTTCTCAGCTTCTTATTGTAAGTTGAATAATTTCCAGTTTCTTTTGGAAGGGTTCAACATGGTCCTGTTTGGTCCTCTCTATTAGTTATCTTCTTCACCCAAAACAACAGCAACACAAGCACACACATAGACACTACTTGTTGTGTTACACAGAAATGCTTCTTATAGTTTTGAATTTTAGACCTGTTCCCTTCACACTTTGTTCACCTTGTGTCTCTTTTCTTAGCTCACTATCTTTGAGAATTTGGATATTCTACTTTTATCACCTCCAGAATGGGTTATCACTTTCCATTTTTTGTTTACAAGGAGCCATTAACTTCTTCAAATCCAATCATATTGAAATTATAGGTCTTATCTCTTGTTAGTCTTTGAGGAAGATCATCTTTGGATATATTATATATACTAGGTGCTTATCAAATTCTTAAATTGAAGTGATTCTCCTCATAAAATATTTACAAAACAGTTTGGGAAAGTTTTTTTGCCTTTGTTTCTTATACCCATAAGTAATAATTCCTATAACAGGTAGGTGAGAAATGTTTCTACCGTAAAATCAAACCAGACTCAGATTCCAGCCTTGCCATTTAGTAACTGTGAGCCATTGGTTAGTTACTTTACCTTTGAACTTTATATATCAAAAGAAGAAAATGCTAATATTATAATAGCCTTGTGAAAACATTGTGGAAACTCAATTTATCTCTAAAACATATAGCTAATGCTAAATAATATTCAAAGTGCTTAACAGTATTAATATATTCAAGGTAGGATGAAAAGCAATTACTAAAGAGCCAGGATACTTAAAAGATCAATGAAAATTTGTATATGACCATCCTTTTAATACTTCATTGATAACTAGTTTCAAATTGAGTATACTCAAAGATAATCTAAGATACTTGTTAACAATATGGACTCTCTATTCCAACCACCAGAGATTGTATACCAATTTCTCTGAATTCACTGTCTCATAAAACTCTCTAGGAAACTGCATTTTCACCAATTTTTAGTCAATTATAGACTGCTAAAGCAATAACTTTAAGATTCTTTAGTCTTTTAATAAAAGCATTGAATTTAAATATTCTCAACTACCATGTATGTAATGAGTTGAGATAAGAAATTTGTAAGAGAAAATCAAGTTGAACTGAGAGAAAAAGCTCTACTGGCAGAAATAGCTATTTTACAAAATATTGCAAGGTTCAGATATTTTGGATGGGGGATACGGGGGATTGAACTCAGGGACACTTGACCACTAAGCCATTACCCCAGCCCTATTTTGTATTTTATTTAAAGACAGGGTCTCACTGAGTGCATAGTGCCTGCTTTTTCTGTGGCTGGCTTTGAACTTTGATCCTCCTGTCTCAGCCGCCTGAGCCACTGGGATTATAGTCACACATCACCGTACCAGCAAGGTTCAGATGATTAATAATTTATTATTTTACTTTTTCACTTAGGATTTCTGAGCAGGGATGCACGATCATCTTCTCCATCAATCTGCCTCGCTATTCCATCTTCCAGCTGTTTGACAGCCTCACCATACTGGCCTCAGGAGAACTAATGTATCACGGTCCTGCCCAAAGAACTTTAGAGTACTTTGAGTAAGCAGGTGCAGTTAAACATTTTAAACCCTAGATCCTTCATTCATAGACTCCTGGCAAAGCAGAGGAGTCCCTAGGAGTGCTATGGGAATGCTCTTTGATCTTGCATAGGCTTAACTGGGGTGACTCCACTCTAAAACATCTTTGGTCAGTTCAATGCCAGAATTCTTTTTCATTTTGCAGCATTTGCTTGTTTTTCAGGTCTCTCCCCTTTTCCTGTCTTATTTGACTATGCATGGTGTGTGTGTGTGTGTGTGTGTGTGTGTGTGTGTGTGTGTGTTTCATGGGACTGTTTTCTCCTTTTCAGTTATGTTGACCTTTCCCTGAAAGTTCAGTAATTAACATGTTGGACTCACACTTAGTATTCTGTCAGTTGAATTCTTTTGAAAAGTTCCAAACCATTGCCTTTTTAAACATGTAACAGATTGTGATATTGCAGTGTTTCCCCTGACACATAATCTTGCTCTGCCTTCTTCAGGGCTTATGGAAATATTTCTTAGAAACATTAAATTAAATATTTAAGTATTGAATGGTTGGCCCTGAAACTGATATAATGGGCCAAAATTTTTGGTCTGTCTGGTTCTTTCTAATTCAGACTGAGTACTCTGATTTCTTTAATGGTTTACCTATCTGTTTCACTTCAGGGATATGTGGATATGATTATAGATGTTTATCCATGACCCCAAATGAAGTTGTAAATAAGCATTCCTTCTTAATTTGTTTTTATTAAATATCTGTCACTTAAAAAAACATCAAACACATGTGAGTTGGGAATCCAGGGAATATGAACTAAAGAGTCAGAGCTCAGGCCAAATTTAAATGTTGAGGTGAGAGGTCAGGTTTGCTGTGCTGGTCATGTTCTCTCAATAATGCTTTTCTGGGAATTTGATGTCTATTTGGAATTATGGCAGCTTGAGAGATGATCATTTGAAACTCTAAATTTAGTAGGTTGCAAAGCAACATCTGCTAACATAGCTACTGCTGTTCCAGTATTCTCTAGGTGAACTCAGAGAGCACAGTTCACCAGAAATTAATATCCATTCTAGGATCTACATTTAGATTTTTGAAGAAGTACTAATACACAGTAGAGCATATTGATAGCTGCTTGGATTTTGAATTTTTATGAGAGGTAAGACCTAATTTAAGATGTTCTGAAGAGTCCAAGAATAGTTTGGAATACATTTTTTTTTTGTTTTATTTCTTTTTTTGCCTGAGAAAGTTGTTGAAAAGTTATGTGATTGAATAAAGAAGAGGAAAGGATAAATTAGAGAGGGCAGAAGAGAGCAAGAAGATGAGGAAAAAGTTGTTCAGTCTGCCTTCCCTACCCCTCACCTCCAGCATCCTCTGCATGTATGTCTTCTTTACCTTCCAAGACTATCAGCTTGAGTTCTTGGGGTGTCTTATTTTGTAGGTTTTCCCTGTGAGTTCTACACTAATCCTGCAGAAATATTCCTGGACTTCTTTCATGGTGTAATAAAGAGAGAGTCAGAAGAACATGAAGGTATGTGAACCTTTCACATTTTCACATTTTTTGCCCGAGGTTTAGCAAAGAGGTGATTCATGAAAACATGACCTTGTGAATTTACATATTAATGTGATAAACAAATAGACTTTGTCAGTGAATGCTGTGGGCATTTTTATTTGTGAATGTACATGCTAATTCCTTTTTGTACTCAAGCTTCAAAATATAGGAGTTGTACAAATAAAAGGTCAAGAGAAAACTTGTGAAATCAGGAGTAATTTGTTTATAATGAGTTAGTACTCTATGCAGTAATCTGTGACCTGTTATCCTCTTCCATTCCAAAGCTAACAAGACTGAAATGCCTTCAGAGACAGATGATTCACAGATAAAAGAATTAGCTAATAATTTTGCCAAGTCCACTTTCTACAAAGACATAAAAACTGAACTGCATGAATTCAAAAGGAATGAGAATAAGAGGTGCTGGGTCAGGAAGGAGATTCCTTATGTTACCTCCTTTGGTCATCAGCTTATTAGCCTCACCAAGCGTTCATTCCAAAGCTTTGCATAAATGAGGTAAGTGACAAATTCTTTCAATTATGCTGTGAAATACCCATGTGAGAGCTATTTGTTTCTAATATGGACTTATGCAGGATTATTTTTTCTTCTACCCATCCTTCCATTTATTTGTCACGCCCCCTCCGTTTGGAATTTAGAAACAGCCAATCAATCTAGTGTATTATCTTTGATATAAATGGTCCCCCAAAACTCATGGTTGAAGGCTTGTCTTCAAAGGAACAATATTCAGAGGTTGGGCTCTTTGGAAGTGGCTGTATCATTTGACATCATCAACGGACTAATCCTTTGATGGATTCATAATTTGATGACATTATAGGAGGTGATGTAAACTGTACCAATCAGGATCTAGTGAGAGGAAGTAGGTCAAGGTTGCCTGCCTTGGAAGGGTTATGTTGTCCCTGACACCTTCCTTGCTCTGTTTCCGAACTGCCATGAGATGAGCAGCTTTCAGCCTCCACACCCACATGCCTTGAAGTTCTGCCCCACCTTACTCTTAAAAAGCAGCAGAATCTGAACTGACATGTCTAAAACTGTGAGTCAAAATAAAATTTCTCTCATACTTGGTTTTCATGTTGCTGTGACCAGTATCCTGACAAAAACAACTTAGAGAAGAAAAAAAAACATTTATTTGGGGATCATGGCTTCAGAAGTTTCAATTCATAGAGAAGTGACTGTATTGTTCTGGGCCCATGATAGGGCAGCACATTATGGAGGAAGGGCTCAGCATAAAATGCTGTCCAGCTCATGATGGGGTCAAGAAGCAGAGAGAGGGAGCAGGGCTGCAGGAAGAACAATGCTTTCAGGGCACCCTCTGCTTTACTCCCAGTGACTCATCTCTTTTAGCCACAGCCCACCTGCCTGCAGTTACTGCACAGTCAATCCATTCAAACTAGGACAGACAAATTAGATTACACAATTCAATCATTCACCTGTGAATTTTCCTGTATTATCATAGGAGCTTTGGGGGGACACCTAATGTCCAACCATAACATGTTCTTTCTTGGTATTTTAATTTTTTATTTTTGTCACAGTGATAAAAGTTGAGAAACACAACAGGTAAAAAGCAATTGAGTTTTTACTCATGTAAAGCTCTTTAAGTGGCTTCTGTACTATATAACTCAAAAATGTTGATGATATATATATACACTATAATGGATAATGTTAGTCAAAATTTTATTTGTTAAAAATGCTCAGACAGATAACATCAACCACATATGGAATTTGCTGAGAGCTGTCCATTGTCATTTATTGATTCATTCCAAAGATACATTGAAATATCATGTGTTCCATTTGGAGACTCTACTACACTAGTGAATGAAATGAGTAAACATAAAAATCTCTACTTGTGTAGACCTTTTTTCCATATGAGGGAGGGGAAATGATAGATGAATAAATAAAATACAGACTATGTCAGATGGTAGAATGAACTATGCAGAAGGAATGAGAGCAATCGTAGAAATGAAGAAGAGATAAGGCTTGAAATGGGGAGAAGAGGATTGATTTGCCATTAAATCAGGTGTTGAAGGAATCCAGTGTCATTTATATTCCTGAAGGTAGTTTCTCCTGTCCACTGTCTGAGGGAGGAGACTGTAGGCAGAATGCTATTCCTCAGGACTGAACCTCCTCATTGAGAGATTTTCATATTGGCAAAGCAATAGATAACTCAAAGTACGTGTGGTTTATGCACAGGAAGTAACCAGATACAACAAGAATATTCATGGTGGGGTTCATTGTCTTAAATAAGATATGATGGTGTTCTTTTCTCCTTTTGATCTACTTTGTGGTAGGTGTTTTCAGTCCTCCAGGTTTTTATTTTATTTTGTTTGTTTGTTGCAATACTGAGGATTGAACTCAGAACTTCACACATGCTAGGCAAGTGCTTTGCTTTTGGACTATATCTCTGGCCTATTTATTAGTTAATCTTAATCCCTATGTCACACAAAACACTGTTCCTTCAGTAAATTTGTCCAACATTTGGAGGTAAATCAATTTAGCTGGTTATTATTGTCCAACATTTGTAGGGAAATCAATTTAGCTGGTTATTATTTTATTGACATTTTCATTGTCAATCATTGCATTTCTGTGTATTAAGATATGGCATGTTGTTGGCTTAATTAATTGACCTCTCAACATAAGCACCACATTTTCATATTTAAGTATTGTTGCTCTCCAGTTGTACCTGAGGGCCTGCATCCCCATTTCAGTGATGATGTTCATTGTTTCAGACTTCTTTAGTCTATGTGATTTGGCATTTCTCTCAAGCACTTTTGTGTCCCATTGTTCAAGGACAATATTTTATTCTTAGATCATCAATTTGACATCATTTGGAAAAATGTCAGGCCAATTAGATGCATTAACTTTGGCAGCCCATTTTTCAACAGGAAGATGCAGTATAATAAGCTGATTCTTCAGAGTGATTTATTCATTAGGCTTTTCTTGTCTCTAAAACTGATTTTTAAGTGTCTTATGCAAGAAACATATGGTATTCTGGGCAAGATGTTATTAGAACACAGGTGTTTTTACATCAGGATTATGAATGTTTTGAGCCTTGGCTTCCTTAAGAGTCAAACAGCAGGCCCAGAGCCTCCAGGTAGCACATTTAGCCTACTTGTCTCATTATTGAACTCGGTTCTCCAAAAGTAATTCCAGCAATGTTCAGGGAAGCAATAGTCTCTACCATAAGGGAAGAACCTTGTAGATCCCTGAGCTCAGTGGAACAACTCTTGTTCAGGATTTTAAATGTTGAAATGTTAGCTCAGGAGCAGGCAAACCCATTTAGGTAAAACCTCAGAAGTTATTTGTTTTAGACTTTCATGGTCACATATGTCATTTGTTTCACAAAGTCTACTCTGGCATTTCATGATTAAAGCAGCCACAGCTAACATATGAGAAAATGAACATTGCAGCATTCCAAGAAACTTTATTTAAACACATTGATTTTGAAATTCATATTGAAAGAAATATTATTCTTGACCTTTTACCTCCCAAGTAAAAAAAAAAAAAAATGGAAAAACCAAACTATTGGGTTTTGGCCCATAGTTTGCTGATCCTTGATATAAGTGGGGTTTTGTTTTGTTTTGTTTGGTACTGAGGATTTAACGGTGTGGGGCTATACCACTGAGACATATTCCCACACCTTTTCACATTTTTTTAAGACAGGGTGATGCTATGCGTATTAGGGCCTTGGTAAATTTCTGAGGCTGGCTTTAAATTTGCCATCCTCTTGTCTTAGCCTCTCAATTCACCAGGAGTACAGGCATGTGCCACCATGCCTGGCTCTGACATTGAGTCCTTAATCTTGTATGATTTTCATTTTTGTAAGTTTTGTGAAATGGAGTTATTTAAATGTAGAAGATATACAATCAATCAACAAATATATGAAAAAATATTATTCATTATTGCTAGCAATTAGAAAAATTCAAATCAAAACTAATGCTTTCCTGATGACATTCCTTAATTTATTGCCTGATTTTTTGTATTTTGTTGTAAACTACTTATTTGTTGACATGATTCAGACTTGACATTTAACCAGATATGTTGGGAAGGTATAGGAATGAATGGATTATCTGAAAATAAAAGGTTTATTGTTCATTTAAGTCTACTTTGAAAACATTCTCCTTAATCTCTCTGAGATTCATTGTCTATATTTGCATACTAAATATTTGACTATGCATTCAATTTTTTTAATTAAATTATTTATTTATCCCAATTTGTTATATATGATACCAGAATGCAATTCATTTCATATTACACATATAGAACACAATTTTTAAAGTCTCTGGTTGTACCCAAATATTTTCACACCATTCGTGTCTTCATACATGTACTTAGGGTAATGATGTCTAACGCATTCCACCATCTTTCCTACCCCCAAACCCCCTCCTTTCCTCTCCTGCCCCTTTCCCCTATCTAAAGTTCCTCCATTCCTCCCATGCTCTGAGTGCCATTGCCATTATGAGACAACATCCTCATATCAAAGGATACATTCAGCTTTTGGTTTTTGGGAATTGGCTTACTTCACTTAGCATTGTATTCTCTGACTCCATCCATTTACCTGCAAATGCCATGATTTTAGTCTCTTTTAGTGCTGAATAATGTTCCACTGTGTATATATACCAAAGTTTCCGTATCCATTCATCTACTGAAGGGCATCTGGTTGGCTCCACAATTTAGCTATTATAAATTGTGGTGCTATAAACATTGATGTGGTTATGTAGTATGCTGTTTCTAGGTCCTTTGGGTATAAACAGAAGAGTGGAACAGCTGGGTCAAATGGTAGTTACATTCCAAGTTTTCCAAGGAGTCTCCAAACTGCTTTCCATATTGGCTGCATAAATTTGATGTCCCAATGTACGAGTGTGCCTTTTTCCCCACATCCTCACCAAGACTTACTGTTGTTTGTATTCTTAATAGTTGCCATTCTGACTGGAGTGAGTGGAAATCTTAGAGTAGTTTGATTTGCATTTTTCTAATTGCTAGGGATGATGAATATTTTTTCATATATTTGTTGATTGATTGTATACCCTCTTTTGAGAAGTGTCTGTTCAGGTCCTTGGCTTACTTATTGATTGGATTATTTATTTATTTTTTTGGTGTTAAGATTTTGAGTGCTTTATATATCCTAGAGTTAGTGTTCTATCTGATGTGCTTGTGGTAAAGATTTGCTCCAATTCTGTAGGCTCTCTATTCACCTCACTGATAGTTGTTTTTTTTTTTTTCTTTCTTTTTTTTTTTTTTTTTTTTTGCTGAGAAGAAGCTTTTTAGCTTGAATCCATCCCAATTATTGATTTGTGGTTTTAGTTCTTGTGCTATAGGAGTCTTATTAAGAAAGTTGGGGCCTAATACAACATAATGAAGATGTGGCCTGGTTTTTCTTCCAATAGACACAAGGTCTCTGGTTTAATTCCGAGGTCCTTGATCCACTTTGAGTTTTGTGCATGGTGAGAAATAGGGGTTTAATTTCATTGTGTTACATGTGGAGTTCCAGTTTTCCCAGCACCATTTGTTGAAGAGGCTATCTTTTCTCCAATATAAGTTTTTGGCACCTTTGTCTAATATGAGATAGCTATAATTATGTGGGTTTGTCTCTGTGTCCTCTATTCTGTCTACCTGTGTAGTTTAAGGTCTGGAATAGTAATACCACCGGCTTCAGTCTTCTTGCTAAATAATATGCATTCAATTTTTAATTTTTTTAGTGCAAGCTACAAATATCCATCAATCCATACCTTGAGATGTGTTGTTTAAATACTTCTGGAAAAAGGGAGAATGACATAGTTGAAGAATTTCTCATCTTGATCTGTTTTGAACAGAGACCATTTGTACATATACAAAAAGCTCATAGTTACGTTCATCTACTCTGTTGTGAAATGTTCAGTTTACTCAATGGCTTTGTTTTTATTCATGCAAGAAGATACAATTACATGTGAGCTTCTTAAAAGCATGGAATGATCATGGATTCATCATTTTTTCATTATATTTGAAAACTGGCTAAAAATCACTAAGGAATATCCAAATGATAATATTCAGTCAGTGAAAGAAATGAAGAGTGAATGCAAGAGAAATGAAGGATGCAGAGTGTCTAATTTGAAGTCCGAATATCTTGACAGTTATACAATGGGAAAGCATAGACTCTTGCTTAGATGTGCATGCTGCATGTTGGTAGAGCCATTAGCATAGATTTTGGAAACTTGATTAGTAATAAAGAACAGATTCTGAGGGTCTTGGGGGATATAGCAGAGGAATGGATTCCTACCTTCACCCCAAATTTCTGTATTATTAGAAAAGGACATTTCATAGGTGAAACATTTCACTAATCTTCTTTCCAGAGTCTGGTCTTCACAAATAATTCTTTACAATTCATTGTTCTTTTCTTTGCATGTTGCCTGCATTTTTGCCATTTACAAATTAGTTCATGGCTTGATACTGTTGTAATATTGAGATTTTTTTTAAACTTTGATTATTGCAAGATAACTGGTAGGTATTTAGTTTTCTTTACATTCCCATCTCCTGTATTATTATATTTAACTCACATAATTATAAGAATTCTTTACATAAAATATGTCCTCATGTAACCCTGATCTTTTGCCAACTTAAGCACCTTTAAAAGAGTTTTTATTCTAAGAGGAAATGTAATATTGTTCCATTTTCTCTGGGAGGTATATAGACTGAGTAGGTGAAGATGGGTGGGAAAGGCAAAGAATTGGCAGCTCAGGTGTGTCAAGTTATCTGTAAGCCTCATTGGCTGGGAATGAAAGACCAGAAATATGAGCAGAGATGGTAATGGGAGGATTTGGGTAACCCCATCTGGCCAAGTACTTTGGTGACAGTGACAATGCACTTTACCTGTGTAGTTTGGGATTCCCCACATGTTAGCTAGGTGCATTCCACTTCTTCCTTATCATTCAACATTCCATTCTTAGAATTTGGATGTGACATTAAAATTTTATGTATTTCTTTCCATTGCAGTGATGGGGATCAAATCCCAGGTCTGGCACATGGTAGGCAACAGTCTTTTGCTTAGCTACATCCACAGCCCTCAAATTTCCTTTATTTCTCACAATTAGAGTGAAGTCATCTTGTTTTAATTTGAATCTCTTGAAGTTTAAAGCTGTACACATTCACTGGCATGAAAGTTGAAAATTTAGTTTAAGTCAGCATTCTTATTTTGTTCCCCAAACATCTCCCTCATATGCCTTCCTCACACAGCTACCCTGTATGGTATCTGTGGACAGAGATTGGTAGACACAGGGAAGAAACTTATCTCATCAGGTCATCTGCTCTCTTGTCCTGTCAGTACCCAAAACACAGAATCCTGACATTCTGAATTTAATTTAGAAAATGTTGTAATAATAACCACTGTCTGATAATTCCCCAGTGACTCTGGCCAATCCATTTAAAGTGTGTCTTTCAGTGGAGAGATTTGATTAGGTAATAAAAAGTTTTACCTGTAATTGAAATTTTTTCTTTCTAATTTTCATTTTTCTCTTTGAAAAGATAATTGTCACAATGGTTTTGGGACTGGTTACAGGCACCATTATCCTTTTGCTGAGAGATGATTGTACTGAAATCCGAAATAGGTAAGTAAATTTGAATCTCAGTTTTGGGAAAATGCTCTTACTTTGATGAAACTAATGAAAATCCATTCAGAATTTGAATTTATGAAAATACAGGGTAAACATTGCTGTTTTATTATGGGGTAGAATCAGATAGTGTATTGAAACGTGAATGGAAGTGTTAATTTTCGGTTTTACATTTGTATGTATGTGTGTAAATTACACATCATGGACATATCCTAACCATTTTGAAGTGCACAGTTTAGTGCCAAAATGTCCATTTATGTTGTCACCTGTCAACACCATCCAACTGCTGACCATTTCTTTATCTTCTCAGGTGCAATCTTCAACCCACCTCAGAGTAACTACCAATACTCATCATTGCCACCTCTGCAACCATCTGCAACTTTCTGTCTCTGAATGTGGCCATTCTAGGAAACTTATCAATGTGAAGTCATACAATACTTGTCTTTTCATGACTGACTTATTTTCCTCAGCATAAAGTCCTTAAGTTTCTTCCAGTTGTAGCATGTGTTATATTCTTTTTTTAAAGCTAAATAATATATGTGTAGAAACTACATTTTATTTATCCACTCATCCATTGCTGAAAATCAGGGTTGCTTACACCTTTGAATTATTGTAGTCATGTTGCTATGGGTGGGCACACACTTGTCCGAATCTTTCTTTCAACAGTCATTTGGGGCAGATACCCAGCAGTGGAATTGCTGGGTCATGTGGTAATTTTTTGAATACCTGCCAAAGCCTCTCCTACTGCATTTTACATTCTTAACAGCAACACATAAAGTTACAATATCTTCTCATTCTCACAAAAACTTACTTTGTTTTCAAATAACAGAGATCCACATGATCTTTGGAGAGATGTTTGTTTTTATTCCTTTGCCAATTTTTAAGTTGCATTCTTTGGTTTGGGGGTGTTTTGTTGTTGATGATGATTGGAATTCTTTATAGTTATGGGTTATTCATTCATTTTCAGATATATGATTTACAAATACTTTATTCCATTTTGGGGGGTTTTTTGCACTCAGTTCATAATGCCTTTTATGCTGAGATGTTTTTGATTATCAAATATACTTTTGCTCTGTTTTCTTTGGTGGTTTGTGAGTTTCCTCAATTTTGGTGTTTGCATGACTTGGGAGTTTAAGATTTATGGATGGGAGTCAGTTGTTCCTAAGTCTGCATGGAAAGCACTTACATTAGTGTCCTGCTCCTTTATAGTTTCAGTCATAATGTGCCCTTAAAACTCTTATTCCTAGGTGTTATTTTAAACAGCTGGCTCATGTTCTAAACATAGATTCTCAACATTCTAGAATTCATGGTTCTCATCACAATTCATATATACAGAAGCACTTCTCACTAGGCACTGAGCTTCATGTTTGACAGCAATGGCTAATGTTAACTCCCAAGGGCCAGAGGAGTGGGTGGTCTCATCCCCATTTTCCTGTTGAGAACAGTGGAGCTTGATCTTTGTCCCAGATAATGATCCTGATCCAAATAATGAGATGGTGTTTTGTTTGTTGTTTTATTTTGTTTTTGTTTTTGTACTGGGAATTGAACCCAAGAATTGAAGGACATGACAACTGTCCTGGGGGAGAAACAGTGTTAATCTTGATCCCCACAGGTAGGGGAGGAGGAAAGGAAAAGACTAAGGAAAAGGAAAGGAAAAGCCTAAGGAAAAGAAAAGGAAGACATTTCAGTTTTTTAAAAAGCCTCCTGTGTTTGAGAAGCAAGATGCATACCAAAAGCCTGAAGTGAACTCTGGATACAGGCAAATTGTTTTTAAATGAAAAATAACCATAAAAATTCTTTCTTTAAATTTATTTATTAAAGTGAATTTTCCTTTTTGTTGAAGTAGATGGTGTTTTCTTACAAAAAGATGACTATTACAGCTGTTTTCCAGAGTTAAGTCACTTTTTTACCTTCTTCAGGAAGAGATCTCTGGATTTTTTTTTTTTACAACTGTTAGTGTCTGTGCCCTGTGTACATGCTATTTCTTAACAAAGCTCAGCAGAATCACAGGGCTTTGAGTCCATGAAACCTGTATACAGTGCAGCAAGAAGACTGTGTTGAGGAATCTGTCATCAAGTGCAGTTTGAAAGAAGTGAAAAGCTGACCACCACAGCTTTTCGTCAAAAACTTCAGAGAAATTCATGAGTGTAGTCGTTTCTTCAGATGTTTTCTGGAGAAATTGGACACTAACCTTATTTTAATTTGCATTTTTTACTATCATTAGCTACTTTTATTTGGACTATGTGAGAGTAGCCTCTGTGTGTGTGGCTCATCTACCTCTGCTTTGGATGATCAGGTGATTAGTGATGACTGTTTGGGTAAGAAAATGAAGTCTCAGCTTCTTCTCTGGAACCACGGGGTTAGAACTTTCTTTGGGCAGGAATATCCATCCTTCATTTAACATTGCTGTGAAGGCCACTGGTTTAGGACTGTTATTGGAATCAAGTGGTGTCTTAGCAATTCCTCTTACCTATGTAACTGAGGAACTGGGTTTGAATCCTGTGTAGAGCATGAGCCACTTTGACTTTAGGGCCTTAATATGTTGTTTTGACAGCTAAACAAATTAGGAAAATGATTTTTTTAAAGGATCTATTAATCCCACACAAAATATTTGAAGTCAATTAGTTGAAGAGGGATCTGCGCTCCCGTGTTCATTGTAGTCCTGTGCACAACAGTCAATTTGGACATCAATCTAAGAGTCTGTCAGCTAACAAACAGACAAGGAAAATGGGTGAATGCCCCAGGGAATGCTGTTCAGCCACAGAAAAGGAATTTTACCATTTGTGACACCATAGACGAAATTGAGAACGTTATGCTATGTAAAGTGATCCAGACTGAGAAAGACAAAAGCCACATGTTCTTTGCTTATATGTAAATTCTGACACTTTTAGTCTTTTAAAGACAGAGTAGAATGGTGTATGCCAGAATGGAGTATGTGAAGGTCAAAGGTACAAATCTTAGGAAGGCAGGAAGAATAGGATCTTCTTTCTATTGAGATACATTGAACAGGGTGGTGAATGCAGTACATAATAGTGTAGAATTCAAAATTGCTGAGCATAAACTCCAAATGTTCTCGCCATAAAAATGATGAAAATTAAAGTATATGAACTTTAAAAGCAATGGATCTCCATAATAGACTCATTTTATTATTCTTTGACATTTTACTCTCTAGGGATGTTTTTTTCTCAGTCCTTTTCATTTTGTGAGACAGAGTCTCATTAAGTTGATTTGAGCCTCCCTAAATAGCTGAGGTTGGCCTTGAACTTGTAATCCTTCTAATGCAGCCTCCTGAGTGCCTGAGAATACAGATATAAGCCACCATACCCAACTAGCATTGTATTCTTGAAGGATAACTTCACTTTGTGCCCCACGAATGTTTGAGTGTAGTTTGTCAATTTATAAATAAAAATAAATCTGATCTGTATTTATACATGGCACATGAATTGCCCCCTTAAAAAGCATTGAGTGCATTAAGCATTTTTCATAATAAAAACCTGTTTATTATGACGTAAATCATCTTCTGTCTTAGAAAGGTTTTTACTGTTTTCTTTTTCAGAATTATGAATATTACTGTATTGTTAAATGTGAGAAAAAAATTTAATTGAATTTTTCTTCTATTCCATTGTTTCCCCATGGACCTTTAGCTTGATACTAGGTTTACTAGGTACTAAAACTTATTTGGCTGTTTGTCTCTTCCATTCTTTTTAATTATTGATGAACTTTCATATTTAAAACAGCCTGCCCTCTTAGTTCTTCATTTCTTAGGTGTGATAAATATCTGTCTAGAGAAGCCAGGCTGCACCATAATTTTCTGTTGATGAGAGGCTGTTGTGGAAAAGGATGGACTTAAGTGGGTGATTTGAGGTGATGTAGAGTGTTTATTTAAATTGAAAGTACACATTCACACCCACATCTGAATGAAGTAAAATGTACTTACTGCTTGTAGGGAGGATAACTGTTTTATAACATGGATATAGGCTGGGAAAGCGTGATGATGTATAGGTTTCAAATAAACCTTCTCATGTGCATGAATAAAAAGTTTTCTATAAACTCTTTAAGGTAGTTGGAATTGTTCACTTGTGTTTACATTTGAAAAACTTTCTCTTGTTTTTAAGTAATTTAAATGATGTACATATATCCTCTCTTTACATGTTTATGGTTATATCAGTTTAGCTGTCTGATTAGGCAGGGAAGCCCATGTTTTAAGGATGTTGGCAAACTCCCATGAAATCCTTATTTCACTTGAAATATAAACTAGCTGAACACTTTTCTTGCTAACCCTCAATTATTTTACTGATATACATATTAATAGTCTTCACACAGGTGATCAAATTGATTTTTATTTTGAATAAATATCAGTTTGATTTTTTTATCACTTTGGAAACCCCATAGGAAGGTGGTTGTTCCAAATCAAGGATGGTGTCCAGGCTTTCTGGTGGTCTTGTGTAGTTCTGGCATTTTCTTTCCACATGCCTTTACTCTTTTGTTACTTCACTTCAAAACCAAATTGAATTGAATACCTTAACCCTTTGGAGCTCTATTTAACTTAAAGTTTCTCTTCATACATTAGGAATGATACTCAGGATTTTTGTGAGTTAAATTCAAGGTGAAAGTATTTTATAACCTAAGTGTTAGCACAGGCTGTCATAGCAATGCACCAGACTCGGGGACTTACAGGACAAAGCTTTGTTTTGTTTTATTTGTAGAGTCTGGGAGTTTGGGTTCAGAACTCACTTCCAGCAGTAGGCTCCTGGAAGGGTCCCGCTCTGCCTATAGATGGCGCCTTCACCCTGCATCTCTCATGGCATAGAGTTTTGGGGGTATCTTGCCCTTACCAGGGCACTGGTCCCATCATGGGGGCTCCACTCTCATGACCTTGCCTAAACCTCATTACTTAAGTTACCAATCTCAAAAAACAAGTGCCAAATGTTTTCTCTGACATAAGGTAACTGACTCATAGTGGGGTAGGGATGGGAGAATGGGAGGAATAGATGAACTCTAAATAGGGCAGAGGGGTGGGAGGAGAAAGGAGGGGACATAGGGTTAGAAATGATGGTGAATATGATGGACATCATTATCCAAAGTACATGTATGAAGATACGGGTTGGTGTGAACATACTTTATATACAACCAGAGGTATGAAAAATTGTGGTCTATATGTGTAATATGAATTGTAATGCATTCTATTGTCATTTCTTTCAAAATAAATAAATAAATAAATAAATAAAATTTAAAAATGTACTTCCCAGTACTATTGCATTGGAGGTTATTTCTTTATCATATGAATTTTAGTGAATACAAGTCAGTGCACAGCAGTCCACACAGAAATTTCAATATGTACTATAGTGTGGAGTAACCAGGGTACCACTGAGGACACTCAGGGAGAGCCCTGATGGGGTGATGCTTTCCTGTCTGTTTAAATGGAAAAGTTCCACTTTGTAAAAAAAAAATGTCTTTGATTTTACATTAATTCTGGAAGGAGTTCTGAGGGAAGAAACCAACCTAAGAGCTCTGATTTGACTGAGCTGCTTTTATTCCCATTTTCTCTTGACAGAGCACTGATGCTCTTCTTCCTGATGGTCTACCTGTGCCACAGAAGAACATTGGCAGTGGATCTCTTCATGATCCAGGAGAAGCGGTTTGTGTGAGTTGGACTCTGTTTAGGGAAGGGGCATTGCAGCCTGGTGGGCAAACTGCTCACATCCAGAATTGGGCAAAGGATTTCATAATGGGGATAACTGGAAAATTAATTTTCTTCTCATTTCTTTCCCATATCTTATGTTTAAAATTGTCATATTTAAATTCTGTCTATTTATCTTGTACATCAAAAGCTTTTGAAGTATATATAGTTTACCAACATTATTTGAGAAAAGCAGTCTTCAATGGAGTGGAAAACCAAGAGCACATGAGGTCTGCTACTAAGGGAAAAAAATATCAAGGTTTGGGTGTGGTCAGCAAGTCCCCATTTTGCAGAGAAAGTGAGGAATAAAAACGTTGAGAATTGTCTTTGGTTTTGAGAAAGTAATAGGTCATAAAGCCCCTCTCAAGGAAAATTCAGGAGCTTTGGTAGATATTTAAGTGTTAAGTAACAAATTGGAGATGGGATATGAAGTTTACAAAGTATGTGGCCAAGCACAGCCCTGAGTAGATCAAAGAATGGAGAGAGCCAGAGGGCAGCCTTACAGGAAAGAGCAGGATGGTTTTGTTTATTGTAGTTTTCAAAGATGGAGGAGATTTGCCCATGCCTACATGCCCAGGAGTGGGATCACCACAGAGGGAAGGAATGAAGGTAGTGGTGAAAGAGTTTGGAATTTGGAAAGAGAGGCATTAGGAATAGCAAAGATTAAGGTTTGGTATCTGACAAGGGTATCTTGTTGAAAGGCATGATCATTTTCTTGCTTCAACATCAGAATAGATTTGAAAAGAGGTTTTGGGATCTTCATCTATGTTGGACAGAGGATGATTTTTTTGTTCTCTTACTGTTTGCTTAATATTATACTGATATTGGCACAATTAATATTCACAAGTACACAGGGAGCTACACCAACTGTACTCATCCCTTCTTTTCTTTAAGGATCAAAGCTATGGATGGAGACTTTCTTTGTCTTGTGTATAACAACTTCACCTTCATATTCACTGGTGGGAAGAAGAAAAGCTTCCTTTTTGGAGGAAAGGGGTACTGGGGATTGAATTGAGATGCTTTTGACCACTGAGCCACATCCCCATGCCTATTTTGTGTTTTATTTAGAGACAAAGTCTCACTGAGTTGCTTAGCACCTCTCTTTTGCTGAGGGTTGCTTTAAACTTGCAATCCTCCTGTCTCAGCCTTTAGAGCCTCTGGGACTACAGGCATGCACCAGAGTGCCAAGCCAAGCCAGAAAAGCCTCTTTTACCAAGCCTCTATTACCACTAATATTACCCCTTTCCAGTGAGCTAACCTCAGAGGAAAAGCAGAGGCTCCGAGGAGAGTGAGGAAATGCAGACTCTGTGTTCCTGGAGGGGTGATATGGGACCAGAGGGGATGGAAGCAGAAAGGGTGCTGCCATGAGAGAGGTTCATAGTATGGGGCTGATGTCCCAGAGAGGATGCACCTGAGATGGGGAAGGACATGGGGGGATGAGCACAGAGCTTGTGGGCAGCTGCAGGGTTAGACCTGGTGGCAGCAGGTGTCTAAACAGCATCTTATCTGAACTGTGCCTTTTTAAACTAACATGGCCTGTGTGGTGTATGTTTTTATTCTATAGACATGAGTTCATCAGTGGGTATTACAGAGTGTCATCTTATTTCTTTGGAAGTCTTTTGCTTGATTTACTACTCGAGATGATATTGACAAGTTTTATATTTATTTATACACTATACTTCATGGCCGGTAAGTAACACAACAAAGAGAATATGTCTTTACTTTTGGATATGTGGAGAAGTTAACTTCTGTTTGCAAACATGTATTTTGTTCCCCAAATGGAAAAGCAATCTATAAGGGAGAAAGCATGTGTCTATTGGGTTCTCTATAAATAGCTGGTTAATGTGGACACTCTTTTCTAGACTTTTCCAAACTGAACTATTAAAACGACTTATAAAATAGAAATTTACCTATCACCACTTATAAAACTATACAGACGCTATGTGTTTTAACACAAATATGGTCCAAATTTATAAAATTATTTGAAACTGTGTTAGAGGAGCCAGGATATTTATTGCCTTTTTCTACATTTTTTTCTCTCTCTCTGTATATATTTCAATATAGAGATAAAATATCAATAGGAAGTGTTACCTCTAATATCTGTAGAGACATAATATATAGAGATAAGAAATCATTATACACTTATATTCCCTTCCTGTTTACTTTTCTAAATAGATAAAGATGATAACTTTGGGGTTTATTGATTTAATGAAATTACTTGTTTGATGAAGTAGACAATATCATTTGTGAATTATACTCTGGGTTTACCCCAGACTCATTGAGTTATCGTTTCCATAATTTTCACTGATACACACATATGAACACACACAAAAACACGTACATTCACACACATCAAAAGTTTCTTTAACAACCCACTATAGAGTTTGAATCATTAATAGAGCTTAGACTTTCCATTTTAGAAATATATGTATGTGATAAGAATTATTCATGGAATCTGGATCCCTGAACTCCTATCAGTGTTTTTTGCAACTGTCCTCAAATCTTCAGATCATATGACACAAAGCATTAGCTCATGATAATTATAAACTACTTTAAGAACTTAACAGCCCTATTCGCAATCACAGAGCCATGTGGCAATTTGTCTATGAGGGCTTAGTGATACTTCCTCTCAGTTATATGGAGGGAAATAATGAAATTGGTGACCCAGGGTGTTAGGACAGAGGATGATTATTTTTGTTCTCTTACTGTTTGCTTAATATTATCCTGATATTTGCACAATAAATATTTACAAGTACACACCAGCTGGACTCATCCCTTCTTTTCTTTAAGGATCAAAGCCACAGACGGAGACTTTCTTTGTCATAACCTTTACCCTCCTTATCTTTGGTTTTTCATCCATTTTCATGACTCTGGCTCTAGCAGCAGGTTATAGTAAAGTCTCTATACAAGGAAATGTTGTGGACACCTATTTTACATTTATGCTGGTGAGTGTGAACTGTGCTTCTCTGGGACAGAATTTTTTCCCTTGTTTGTCCCTTCACCTTCTGTCATGTAAAACCAGGTTTGAGGATTGTGTGGGTGGGTCTCTGATGTTTCAAGGAGGTTATATATTGAAACAGTTTACATTAGAGAATGTGCAACTTTTCTTCTTCCTCTTATCCAGTCTTTTTTTTTTGCTAGTTTCTAATGTAGTTATTTAACATCAGCCCCGTGTACTTATTAATGAGCTTTTAAAAGGGACTTCTTGTCCTTCATAAGTTGGGATTTCAAAACCCAGAAAAATTGACTGATTCCCTTACAAAAAACATAGATCTCTGCCTGCCTTTCATGCTGGTGTTAGAGAACTGCCAGCTGTGTAAGCAGCAGAGGTGGTTTGGTTGGATTCACTACTGCCCAAGCTGAAAGTCAAGCTCCCTGAGAAGTTTATTAGGGGGGTCTAGCCAGATGCCTCTTGCACTTTGAAAATGTTTTAAAATTTATTGGAAAATTCTAAAGTCCATAGTATTAGGTCACCTGTTGTGTGGGTTACTGAGAATCTCTTACATTAATGTATTTCTGTTTTATGCTTTTAAAAAAAGTTGCTTAATCTATCATGCTCCTAAATCTTGCCCTCACTTAGATGAATCAACAGATAAGCAGAACAAATGATCACATTCCCTCCACTACTATGTCAGTTATGCAGACATGCTCAACCTACAGAAGGAAACGATGTCTTTCAATGACATTTATGGAGCACATATTCTTTTTAAGAATTGTTTATTATCATTTTCCTCTGACCCCTGCAGGAACAGGTGATGCCAAATCCACTGCCCACAGCGAGGAAACTCGGGGGTTGAGCCCCAGCCGAGCCCAGGCTGGTGGTCCTCTGGTCTCCCAGGCTTGCCCCACCTGAAGAAATGAGTGGTGGCTTAGCTCCAAGTAAGAGCACAGTGTATGTATCCAACTTGCCCTTCTCCCTGACAAACAATGATTAATAATGGATATTTTCCAAGTATGGCAAAGTTGTGAAGGTTACTATAATGATAGACAATGATACCAGGAAAAGTAAAGGGGTTGCATTTATTTTATTTTTGGATAAAGACTCTGCACAAAACTGCACAAGGGCAATAAACAACAAACAGTTGTTTGGTAGAGTGATAAAGGCAAACATTGCTATTGACAATGGAAGAGCAGCGGAGTTCATCAGGAGGCGAAACTACTTTGATAAATCTAAGTGTTATGAATGTGGGGAAAGTGAACACTTAAGTTATGCCTGTCCTAAAAATATGCTTGGAGAACAGGAGCTTCCAAAGAAGAAAGAAAAGAAAAGAAATTCCTGAACCAGAAGAAGAAATTGAGGAAGTAGAAGAAAGTGAAGATGAAGGGGAAGATCCTGCTCCTGACAGTCTCAGTCAGGCCATTGCATTTCAGCAAGCCAAAATTGAAGAAGAACAAAACAAATGGCAACCCAGTGCAGGGGGTCCTTCAACATCAGATGATTCAGGACGCCCAAGGCTAAAGAAAAGTACATATTTCAGTGATGAGGAAGAAGTTAGTGATTAAAATTGTATTTATTATGTAAATATTTTAAAAATAAAATCTTGGAGTATAAACTTAATTTGGGAAGTAAAGATTACTTTTAGTATTTGAACATAAGAATACTTAATATCAAATAGTTTTGTACTATAAAATAGTTCGTAGGAAATTTAAAAATAATTTTAAAGCATCATGTTTCTCTTTTGCCTTAGCAAAGTACAGGTTGAGCATCTTCATTCAAAAGTCCAAAATAATTCAAAATGCCCCCAAATCCAAAACTTTGAGCACCAATATGCCACCTGAGGTGGAAAATTCCATACCATAAAACTTTGTTTCCTCCACTTTATTAAATACATATATAAGCCATGTGTGGTGGCAAACACCTATAATCCCAGTGACTTGGGAGACTGAGAGAGAAGGATCACAAGTTCCAGGACAATTAAACAATAGCAAAACTCTATTTTCAAGATAAAAAATATATAAAGGGAATATAGTTTCAGTGGTAGAGAGCTTCTGGGCTCTAATCCCAGTACTGCAAAAACTAAAAATTTGTTAAAATAAAAATGTATAAAATTACCTTCAGGTTATGTGTAAAAATATAGGAAACATCAATGAATTTCATGTTTAGACTTAGATCTCATCCCTAAAATATCTCATTAAATATGTATAAATATTCCAAAATACTTGTGGGCTCAAGCATTTTTGATAAGGAATTCTCAACCTGTACTAAAAATCAGGATGTTAATAATAATATTGTAAAGAACTAATTGTAATAAAAATAAGAAAAATATGATAGTAATATTATTGTTATCCCATGGGAAAAGGCAGATATTCAAATGACTTATTTAAAAACTTGATATTAAAAACTTTATTCAAATCCAATTGGATTACATGAGGGTTTGCAAATAAATTTAATCTCAAAAAAAAAAAAGAATTGTTTATTATTGAGTTATAGTTATCCATAATATTGGGATTCATTTGGGTTTAACTATTCCAGCATAGCTGAGCACATACTATTGCCAAAGTTGAGTTCTTCTATTTCTGAATTTGTAGATGAATATGAATATGAATATCATTAAAAAAGTGATGTCTTGTTTTTATATCATCTATTGTAACAAAAATGTATTTCAATAAAAAAAGATGTTTTGTTTTATTTGATACTTGATTGATTTTTTTTTATTTAAAGATTTCCATGTAGAATTTTAAAAGATAGTCATGAAATTGCATTTCACTCAGGATTGCCATGTTATGTATCAGGCACTTGTTAGGTCAATTCTGATATATGCAGGTACACCAACACTATCATTGCTATGCATATCCCAGCATACCCTGTACAAGTTAGGACAAGTGTTATGTGGATTCCTTAGCAGTCCCTCTAGTTCATCTCCAGCATTCCTTCCTGAGTCAGCATTACACTGATGCTTTTTTATAGCTTTAAATGAAAAGATTCATTATGTATTCTGTGTACTACACTGCATTCTGCTGTTTATCAGTTCTAGGCTTTGGGTAACCTGAAACCTGCAATTCTGAAGCCCCAATTATTATTAACATCATGGATACAACATGCAAACTTTGTAAAAAACAACACTTATTGATGTATGGAAGTAAAGAGGGATATGTGTTGCTCAGGAATGTTCTGTATATGTTTCTAGATTTCTAAGATTTTTAGGGGCAACATATGGTAGAGATATAATTAGACTAGTGAGTACAGTCAGCCCTTCAAATACATACTTTATGAATTATAAGATGCAATTGATGACAAACAAAACTTACAAAACAAGTACTATGTCTGCACAATTTTTTATTCATTATTCTCTAAACTATTTAGTGTGTATAAGTTATATATCTATGGTATAAAATACATACATAGCATTCCTATGCTATTAAGCATTATAAGAAATATGGAGCTAATTTAAAATCAAAGGATATATATATATATATATATATATATATATATATATATATATATATACATACATTTAAATATGAAGGATTTACTTGGGATTACACACAAATCCTATGCTATTATGAAATAAAGGGACTTGTGTATCTGCAGATTTGGGTATCTGTATCCATGGGTCCTGGAGTTGATCTCCCTTGCATACCAAGAGAAAACTATACTTCTTAATCTTCCATTGTGTACTGGTGCAGAGGAAGTTGAATGAACATCCTTTGCCAGGCAGAGGTTTACACATGTAAAGGAAGGTTAATGTTTAGAATAAGTGCAAAGGATTTCAAGAGTTCTTCCCAGCAGTAATGTGGAGAAGTTTCTAGAGATCTCAAAAGGCATGTTCTGAGCAATTTTTTCTGAAATCTCTGGACTCTTCTAACTCATACTTTTTTCTCTGTAGATTCTTTCTGGTGTGTCTTTGTATTTTGGAACCAGAAGATCTCAGTTCCCCTGGCTTCAGTACTTCAGCATTCCATATTATGGCTTTATGGTAAGCTGTCCTTATCTACCCTTGTGTGTGTTTCTCCAAGATGGGAACAGTGAAAATAAAACCCAGCCTTCCCTGCTATGACCTGTGGACACCTCCCACCCAGGAATGTCCTTTCAGGAGCAGTGAATGAGGATTTCCTAATAGCCTTTATTAGCACAAGGTCAGGACATCATCTGTGGTTTCCTTCAATCATCCTGTTGTTTGAGGGTGAGGAAGGGTGGGGAGAATAAATCTCATAGTAAAGCAGAAATAATGATGTGAAACATTGTTTGCATTCAACAAGGAAATGAGAAGATGGGAGACTAGAATAGTAGATCGTGTTGAAAGGGAAATTATAAGAGGAACAAAGGTTATATAACACTCAGCCCTAATGGCTCTAGCAAGCTAACCAACTCCAAAGAAAACAGTGTCTTAATACAGTGTAACCAAGATTCTACCACCTATCATTCATTGTAAGTGTTTTTTATTGAAAAGAAGATGTGTCATTAAAATAAGTCTTCAGTTTTCAATGACCAACAATGTATCATTTTACTTATAAAGCTGTAGAGTTCACAGGGAGAGAAGATGGAAGGGGCTATAGGGTCATCTAGCAAGAGGTCTTTCTTCTTGGGTAATTGAAAACATCATCCCAACTCTGGACCTCTTGATTCATAACTTTAATCACTTTGCCATGACAGACTGTGAATATGAAGCTTGGTTTGTCTTTTAAATATCATGTTTAGCTCAATAAGCCAATCTCCCAAAACCAAAAGCTGAATATTCTGTCTGATATGTGGATGGTAACCCACAAGGGAGAGTGGGGAGGGGAAGAATAGTAATCCATTGGATTAGACAAAGGGAAGCTAAGAGAAGAGAGGGAGAGGGGATAGGAAGGACAATAGAATTAACTGGACATAAGTTCCCTAGCCTTGTATTTGAGCACATGACCAGTGTAACTCTGCATCATGTACAACCACAAGAATAGGATGCTAATTAGAATAAGTTATACTCCATGTATTTATAATATATCAAAATACATTCTACTGTCATATATAACTAAAAAGAAGAAATAAAAAATACTAGTAAAGATTAAGCTTGAGGATTTCATTGTGATAATATTTTGGAAAGTTTTTGAAATTTAAAATCATCATGTCTTATTCTTTGCATCACATAGGCTTTGCAGCATAATGAGTTTTTCAGAGGAAACTTCTGTCCAGAACTCAATACAACAACCAGCAATAAGTGTCCTGACTATGTAATGTGAGTTTGTGTCCAGTGTCATCAGGGGTTTACATAATACTGTAATGAGATACAGCAAGTTCCCTGGGCTTATAGCTGGTATGAAAATTTTCAAGGTCAAAAAACATTCTGAGCCTATATTTTCTCCCTCATAAATTGAGTCATTGTGCACTAATCAATATGAACATGCTATATTCTGCTACAGTGAAAATTGCATTGTGGAGAAATGTTTGGGCCCTTTCAAAAGATCATGTTGACTTTTAAATTTACAGTTGAGTTTTGAGTAATTTTGAGTTCTCAATTTTCAGACCATTTAAGTTGAAAATGGGTTGGTTGTTCTGATAGTTTAGCAAAGGTTTTAATCTCTCAGTGTATGGGTTCTGTGCTACATGTCAGCTGAGCTCATGTTAGTAAGAAGTTTCAGGGCAGCAATAGTATACATGAAGTGAACATTGTCCCCAAGATTTTGGCCATTCATTTTGCTCAGGCCATTGGAAGACACATAAAATCCAAGGCCATGTAGTGCATGTGTGAGTATGTGTGTGTGTGTGTGTGTGTGTGTGTGTGTGTGTGTGTTCTGAAATGGAATATTCTCTCACAGTGGCTATGGATTTCAATGAAAGAAACACATATTTCAGCCAATTGAGAAATAAATATTATTTCTGCATCATGTCCTTAAAACAGAAATACAGAGGTTTAAAAAATTAAAAGACCTTGTTTTATATTTTAATATTTTACTTTTCTATTATTGCTGCTAATAGGCCAGGTGCCTATTAATGAGAGAAAAGAGAATGCTGATGTCCTCAATCCCTTTTGAATATTCAAATAACATAGAATAACTTGTAATAATCAGACAAGTTCCTATTTTGAATTACTGAGAGGTAAAACCTCTATGAATAGAGTTTTCTCTACTGGGCCCCCTTCACCTTGGTTTGATCTGGGTGTGGTGTCTTTGTAACACAGAGTCACCATCAGGCTGCTGGGCAGGATGCAGTGGTTGGAAACAGGGGAACAGATAAGCAGGAGCCACCACAGCCTAACTGTTCACAAAAGGCTATCCTCACAAGAGGAAGGGGGAATCTCTCCTCTAGGCAGAAAGAGGGCATGGCTATTTTAGGAACTGCTAAATGCCAATATGCACAAAAATGGCAGCAGGCAACAACTGTAGCCACATCATATGTTTTAGTATGGAATACTTTTCTACCTGTGGCAGGAATGCTCCATCATGCCCTGCTTCAGCTGGTTCTTAAGGTCTGAGTCTTTTTTCTGTGCCTGCAAGTAACATCCTGTAGCTGAATATCTGTGATGCTCATCACAGTGTTAGACTGACAACTGACAGACTTGACTCTGCATACAAGCCCTTGCTCCCTTTTGGTTATAGAATTTTTAGCCAATTTTTTTTTTCAGGATGATTATCTCATGGGTGAGTACTTTGTCCCCATCAGGAGTCAGTGAAAGATCAGTTGATAATTATTTGTGCTTTTTTTTGGCACCATGGATTGAACCCAGAGGAAACTACCCACTGAGCCACAGGCCCAGCCCATTTTATACTTTATTTAGAGACAGGGAATCACTTAGTTGCTGAGGGCCTTACTAAGTTGCTGAGGCTGGCTTTGAACTCCCCATCCTCCTTACTCAGCTCCAGAGCTGCTGGGATTACAGATTTGTGCCATCACACCTGGCCTATTTCTGGTTTTTGAAGAGGGTAGCATTATATACTTGGAAACAAATGAATCTGGTTTCTACTTACACTAGAAATTTGGTTTATAATATTATTGTAAACTTGGCTAAGTTAATTAAGCCTTCTTCTCCTCCTCTTAAATGAATATGATATCTATACCCCTTTGGAACATTTTAGGGATAAGTAAGAAATTATATGCAAGTTATTTAGCATAGCATCAAGTAACAATGACTGATAGCTATTGTATGTGAAGGGATAATTTTGAAGATATTGTTAATCCATAGGTTTCTTTAAGGAAAAGCAAATAAATTGACCAAAATTTCACAGATGCCAGGAATAAAGTTATATTTTCTGTTTCATTTCAGATGTTCTGGTGAAGAATTTTTGTTAATGCAGGACATGGATATCTCACCTTGGGGCTTGTGGATGAATCATGTAGCTCTATCCATTCTGATGATTATCTTTCTCATAATTGCCTACCTAAGAATGTTATACCTTAAAAGAAATTCTTAAATTTTACTTCCACTTACTGTGAATTAATTTTACATTTAAAAAGCACCTGGATTGGTTGTCAGTAGTTAATGATTTTTTTATTGTCTTCTATTCAGTTCCATCACACTGCTGATCAGCAACAATCATCTTCAATAGGAAAGATCACAAAACACCAACAAACTGAATTATATATCCCAAAACCAAAGCCAAAATCTGATGGTATTTCTTTGTGCATATTACTTTATCTCCCTCAGACAATAAGTTTTGGGAAGAAATCTAGGCTACTTTATTGACCTGAAAAAGGAGAATTGATCTTTAGAAACACATGACAAGTTTCTCTTATCTCTGGCATTATGTTCCTCATATACAAAATGAGTAGGCTGGCTAGTAGCCCTCTGGTTTTGATATTCTATGACTCTACCATTAAATATGATCCCATTAAATGAATAACTTGTGTAACTGTTGTATTAGAAGTATGAAACTAAATTACTTTGGAAACATAATGCTATTTCTAGGGTGAAACAGATCCATGATAATAAAAAATCATGTCTTAAATAAGATAATTTAGATTGGTGGAACTTACAGATATTTGCTATTGGAATTGTAAGAGTTCAGGAGTCTTAGCTGGGGTCTTGGGCTGAAGGTGGAGTTGAGGGCCAGGGTCGGGGGTTATGGCTCTTGTGCCATTTCTGGGACATTCTGCCTCTGAAATTTCACTTTGCCTCCTTGCATGTCTCAGTGGTATATAATCTGGCTGCATCAGAATCTCTGAGGGCTTTGCTAAGACACAGATGTCAGGTCCTGCCTTTCCCACTGAAGGAGCACCTGGAGAGCCACCTCCATGAAGAACTTGTCAGGACTGAATTTGGCCATTTCTAATGCTCTCTCAGCTCTGAAAATGTTATGCTTGTGGTTTAATAACTTGGATATCTTTGCCTATACAAGATCCCATTCAATGCTTGTACATTTAATTTATTTCTGTATACTCATTTCATTCTTTACCTGAACTATTTACCAGTACTATGACTGTGTTTAAGAACTTCTCTTTTATTGAAGGGCAATGTAACAACAACAACAACAAAATGCAATTCAGTGAGTTACCATAAAATGATGACAGGCGTGCAGCTACCAATCCAGGCCAAGAAGTAGAATGTGACCTGACAGGAGAGTCCTGCATGCACCTTCCTAATCACTGATTCCTCCTCCTCTCTCCATGGGTTGCTTTTGAAATGATTTAAGTATATTCCTCTCTGTTGCTGTTATCAGAACATCACTGCAGTCTGGGTTTGTATTTTTTTGTGGAAAGCTACATGCTTAATTCCCTCTTCCATTTTTAAAAAGCTTTTAAATATTTAAATAGTTTATATTTACAGAAAAGCTGCAAAGAGAGTGTGGAAATCTCCCATGTGCTCTTGGCCAAGATTCATTTACTTTTAACTTTTTATATTTCAAGCTCCACCAATCAAAGGTCAGAAATTAACATTGGGACATATTTGTGTTCAAATTGCACAATTGTTACAAATTACCCCCTGCTTTTTTTTAACTAATGTTCATTTATTGTTCTAGGATAAAATTTTGGGTATCACATTGTGTCTAGATCCCTCTTGCAGAAGGAAATACAGGAATGAAAACATCTAGGGACTCACCAATGTAGATGCCTGTGACTTTGGTTCTCTAGGAATATAATTGACCCACCATTGGGTGCTTTTCCATGTTGCTGCAATGTCAGTCAAGGGAACTGACTTTAGATGTTTATCTTTACACTTTAAAGAATATTGCTTTTTATGACATTTGATTAATGCATCGAATAATATCTGTATTACCAAGTTTTTATGGAAATGTCAATGTCAAATACTTTTTTCTACTTTTGGTAAAATTTTTCTGTATCTGTGCTTACAGTTACCTACATATATACATAATCACACAGAGATAAATGTATATGCATATTTATATACAACATATATCTTCCAGGTTAAAAATAGCTCAAATTAACAATATCTTCTTTTGGGATTTATTAAATATTTAATTGTACCATATTTGATTTATTCTTTGCATTATAATTTCCTTTTTATACACTTTTTATTGAGTCAACAAACACAAAATAAATTTATAAACTTATCAAACTTCTAAATTGAGGAACATTTAAAGAAGTGTGATATTATTTTTCTTAGGTTAAAAAATAAAATGTTAGTTAATAGAAATTTCTGTAAGAACATATATATATATACTTGTGTAATTTGTTTTTATTTCCTTGCATGTCAGAAGTAATCTATAAAGGAGGGGAACTGATCTATATGCAGGAATAAATGAAATGTCAGTTGATATTTATTCTCCAGTTACTCTTCTTTGGATGCCAATCAAGATTTCAAGAAGACTGCTGCTTTGAAATGCTCCACACTGTGTTGGGGAGGGAGAGAAGAAGGGAAGAACATGTAGGTAATGTGGAAAGGTGTTAAAGAGGTAATAAATGTATCACTTTCTCTGTTTATGAAGTCATCTTCATGCACCTAAGATTTGAAATTTGTTAAAATTTCTTGTACTTACATTTTTTTGACAAGTAGTAATACTGATTTTTGAGATGTCTTTTCTGATTCCAGTAGGCTTTAGAAAAGAGCTGTCAAGGGGGCAGTGATGGAGGCTGTCAATGGATCCTACAAGAGCCTGGGCTGGCACCAAGGTTGATTGACTGAGGACCACCTCTGTTGCTGATGTTAATATTTCAGTGTGGTCCTGCCCTTCCAGGAAACCAGACCAGTCAGCAAATTGGTGGCAAAATGATGACATGCAATAACTGAGTCATTATCCCTGATGTCTTTGGGGACCACTGCATTAAGATATAGGTCCTCATGGAGTTATATTTTTGTATTGGTTATGGCTGTTTTTGCCCTTCAACAGCAAACTCATTGAAAGAAAGACCATGATCACTTGTAAAACCAAAATATTTACTATCTCACCCTTTATGTAAGCTTACAGAAACTGACATGAAATCCATAGGTTCTATTTCCAAAAAGTGGGAAACAGGTCCATAAGCCAAGCTGCCGCAGTCTGGCTGGGCACAAATCATGAGCCACTCACAGCTTTGTAGATTCAAACAGCAATTCTTTATTCCCGATCTCACACCAGCCTTCTACAAACACGTTCTGGGGAAATCCACGTTCTCTGCCCAAATCCACACCTCCACTGGGCTTCTGTCTCCCAAAAATACTGTCTGAATCCCGTGAGAACTCAAGAGAAAATCGGGCAGCAGGATATGCCCTATTCCCAGCAGGAATAATCTGGAACCACCCTAAACACAGATTGTCCTAAACCGGGAACACCCTAAACCCGGATCCACCCTGGTCCTTGAGCAAGGTCACCTTCCAGGAGTCCTTCCACTAAGCAACATGGGGTACGCTGGCAAGGAAATTGTCATACCTACTTGGCTAATGGCTCCAAGCACCAAGCAATTACCAGCCTCTTTCAACAACATTTCCATGAACTCATTTGCAGAATTTATGCTTTAGGTCTAGGCACCTTTAGGATCTGCTGTATTAGACATCTTTAATCGTGAATAGTAGGTGGACGGGGGCACATGGAAATACAGGAAAAGTTTCACAAATCTGAAAGTAGCTGCCCCTTTGTCACTTTGGGATTTCCACAGTGGTGTCACAGCAGCAAGGAAAGGCATTATAATAGTGGTCATCCCTGTGAAACTGAAGGGCAGGATTACTAGCCCTCTACATAATGGGTAGAGAATTCAGAGAAGTAACTCAATGTTTCTCTGTAATAATGTCTCTGAGGCCTCAGTAGTGAAGGTGTGGACATCTGTTCCAAGAAAACAGCTTAGAGTACAGCTGAAGTAATGGCCAAAAATTAGAAAGTTCTAGAAAGGATGTGGAAGAGAGAAACAACAAATTGTGATCATGAGCACAAACAGCAATGGGGACCAGCAAGTTCCACTTAATGTCTGAACCTCCTGTACTGTGTTTTCTAGAAATTACAACTGGCCTCTCCCTCAAGCTTTTCATGGTGGATTTACAGTGGCCACAATTGGATCTGTGTGGTATGAGGGCTGCGCTGATTTGGGTGCTGTTGGTGCTGTCACATCTTTTATGTACATCTCCACTTTGGGTTGCAGCTTTAGTGGGAAGTTCCATGTGGGTGAACCCAATCAGTGAATGAATCCCCTGAGAGGGATTAACTGAGTGGTAACTGAAAGTAGGAAGGGAGTAGCTGGAGGAGGTGGGTCATGGTGGGCGTGACTTTTGTGTGTGTGTGTGTGTGTGTGTGTGTGTGTGTGTGTGTGTATTATCTGGCAAGTAGAGTTTGTCTCTGCCTTCTTATCATCATGTGGTCATTCTCCCTCTGCCACATTCTTCTGCAATGCTCTTCTGCCTCACCTGGATCCCTGAAGAATGAGCTGGCTTCCCATGGACTGAGACCTCTGAAATCATGAACCACCAAATAAACTTTTAGTTGCAGCTTCAAAAAAGGTGAATAAAACAGAAATAATTTAGTTTTCTTAAGATGACTCTTAGGGAAAGCATGAAATGTTAGTGTTAGATGAAAAACCCCAGTTGCCTAAGTTGACTTAAATTAATACTTTTCAGTGGACTAAGTGAATGCACAAATGTTAACACGATAAGAAAAGATAAAACCTTTAAAACTATCTTAAGTAACTCAGATCAAAAGTGTTAAAAGTGTCAAATTGTACCAAATCAAAAGATTTAAAAATCTTTTAAAGAAATAATTATTAAAACAATTTATAATCATCATTTGATTGAGTTCTATAGTTAATATATTCATATTCCTTGTAGGTAGTCTCTACATATCAATAAAGTGTTATATGTGAATGAGTTAAAAGATAATATCTTTATCTTGGTATGCAATAATTTGCTAAAACACTTCCTGTGTCATCCTGGATCTAGCTTGCTTTTCAGTTCCTACTTTTATAAGAAAGAAAGAGTGAAATGAAAAGTCATGCCACCAAGTAACTATGATGTGTTGACATCTGTGTTAAAAAATTATGTGAGTGAGCATGTTCTACTTTTGAGGCAAAGCACTGTCTTAGATAACTTTATTAATCTGCATTGGTCTAATTTTTTGTTTTTAAGGCTTAAAATTTGAAATTAATGTAATATAAAATAAATTTTCCAAATCAATACTTTTTTCTATGTCCTCATCTTTATTTGAAATAATGAAGAATAAAGTTTAAAAAAAAAGAAGAGGGTTATTTATGAAAATTAAATCTCACTATAAACAAAAGCATACATACTAGAAGAATGAAGAACATAAAGAACACAATGGTAGTGAAACACAGTACTCCCCAAACTTGATTAGCTTCTTCAATCTCTACAAAATTGATATCAAACAAAATGATACAGAATTGAGTGATGCTATAAGAACAAAACAGAACACCCACAATGCAGAACCAGAGAATGTCTAGAAACTCACGTAACATTTCTTCAAGATGATATCACATTTTGGGATCACTATGGACAGATGCCATATAATGGAAAATTGTCAACTGCTTTGAAAAAGATTTGCAGCTTATATCAGCAATGGAAGTACTCTGTAACAATAATATGCTTTCATGCCATATGTTATTTCCACCTGGTTAATATTAAATATAATTATTATTTGATAACATACATAGCAATTGGCTCTAAGAATCCAATACATAATCTGGGTAAAACATAGCAAATCTAAATCTCTACAATGGTAACCCGGGGCCTGAGACAATATCTCTTAAAAGAAAAATAAAGGAAAATATTTTTTAAGGGATGGCCAGAATTGTATCTGTTCAAAACTCCAATATTCTCACACTCACTCAAAGTGAAGGAAACAGCTAGATGTTATAAGTGCTGGATTTTAATAAAAATCATTTTCATATTGACTTTTACCAAATAGCAATGATTTAGGTCTCCCCATGCATCAAGTTCTATCAACTCAGTCATCATGTTATTTCTCTCATATTCCCAATACTAAGCCTTTTGTAAATGGAACAGAAATCTGATACTGTCTCTTTTTGTAGTTTTGTTTTGTCACGTATTTGGAAACTTTGGGGAGAAGACTGAAAATTTCTGTGCATTTCTAAATTTCTTCTAGAATATTAGAAATACTTTTTACTTTATTTATATCTTGAAGTTCAAAATGTAAGGCAACATATTCAACAAAAACAAAAATATACACAAATAGCCTTTTAGAGCCTTTCCTCTGCAATGGGCACTACCTTGTGCTTGGCCTTGAAATCATGTTGGTTTTCTGTGACTGTTCTCCTACATCTCATTACTTGAGGGCATCAACATTTCAGAATGCATCAACAATTTTGTATTACTGAGTAGATGTTAGGGAAAGGTGACTCTTATCTTGAATATTCTTAACACTGTCATGGTGCATAGAGCAATAGTGAAGATTTCTTTGTCCTTGGGATGACAGCTTTATTTTATCTGATTATATTTTTCTTCTTATTTTTATATATACTTTCATACATTCTTGAAAACTACTGAGATCATCAACCAGATGACCAAAGAAGAGGTACACCAACTGAGCCAATGCTAAGAAAATGATAAAAAACATAATGGCAAAGCCAAAGAGGTCCTTGGCAAACCAAGAAACAGTGTGGGCAGTAGGCTCATGGTCCCATTAGGATTGATAAACTTGAAGAGCTGTAAAAGAGGGAAGATATCCACAGATAAATGAATAAACACAATGTGGCACATAAATACAATGGAATATGATTCTGCCACAAAGAGAAATGGGATTTGGGGATCTTGTACCATGCAGACCTTGAAAATATTATGCTATGGGAAATTGTGTGTCATAAAAGCTCAAAACTGTACCACTGCACTCATATGAAGCACTCAGAGTGGTCAAATTCATAAATAGAAAGCAGAAAGTATGTTACAAGGTCCTGAGGTGAGGGGGAGATGGGAAGTCAGTGCTGATGGGCAGAGTTCCACCTTAGGATGATGACAAAGCTCTGGTAGTGCACACTGGTGATGGTGGTCCAACACTGTGCATATACTTTATGCCACACGTTAAAATGTGACAATGGCAATTTTGTGTTTTATAAGTTAACCACAGGAAGACTAGGAGAGAGGAGAGAAAGGACTGATTTTGTTGTTGTTTTCTGAACCCAGAACTTCTATTCTCTTTTTCCTGAAGGGTTTGCCAAGTCCCTACCCCATGACAGGCACTGTTATTGTTGCTGGGAGAAAGCAGGAGGCAGAACACAGCTGCAGGCTCAAGTGGCAACAATTTTCCAGAATGATTAAAATATCATGAAAATGGCCTTCCTTTTAGTTACATCCACTAGTGATAGTCTGAAAAGACAAAATAAAAGAGAAAAAAGCTATGCCAAACACCACACCAAATTTTCAGGAAATGCTATTTGTGTATTAGTAACTGTCATTCATGTTTGCAACAATGGTGTGGATGTAACAATGGTTATGTCACTGTTTTGAATGTATACCATGACTCAAAGGCTGGCCTTCTATCCCCAGATTTAGGCTGGGCTGAGAGCCAAGAGGGACTTGCTGTGCGTTATGGCAAAGCCACCTGGAGAACTGCTCTAGACAAGGCTCAAGAACCTCTGCCCATGTTGAACAGTTCACAGCCCTGGGGGCAGGACATCTGCACAGCTTGGAGGAGCGGCCTTATGGAAGAGCATCTGGGGGATATCAGAAGTGCAGTCAGGATCCCTGCCTCAAAGAACTTGAGGGTCAAGTTTTAGGAATTGAAAGAATTAACACAACAACCCAAATTAAGCACACACACCTAAGGCCTATGATGAAAAAAAAAAAAACTCAAGTATTTTTCTTAAGGTCTCTTATAAAAGTTTTTATTTTCACAGTAAAAGAAAAATGTAAATGCTGATGTAATTCAACATTACTCTTGATGTCCCTTAGATGCTATTCATTCAATATCCTGGTTATTTTTTTACTATTGCATGATAAAGGTTTGAAATGTTAGTTATGGTATCTCCTGAACAGAAATATTGCTGAGTAAGCAGAATGAAAAACAAAAGGTGAGGTCTATACCTTATGATGAACCTCAGGCTTTCTAGGTATAAACATCAATTCAGGAAAACACATAGAGCTTGTTAAGAACCTTCTGAAACAGCTGTTCAAGAGAAACTTCCGTGATCAAGGAATTTTTTCTAGTATTTCAATTTTCCATTATAGTAGCCACTAGCAACATTAGACATTGAACACTTAAAATGTGCCTAATGGGACTGAGGAACTGAATATTTAATTGCATATAAACTTTATTCACTGAAAATTAAATGTAAATAGCCACCTGTAGCCAGTGGCCACTGTCTACACAGCACAATAAGAACCTGAGCTGGTAACAGATTAGGAGCTTCCTCAGAAGTATTAAAATTTCCAGCATCTCCAGAAATAATGATCACTGTACATTAAATGCCCCAATCTATCACCCACCTGGAAATGCACATTATATCTTGGGAACAGAGGGAAACATGTGAGTGAGGAACTCTTGAGAAGAAGTTTCTATGCCAGCATAGGTTCTAATTTTTTTCTCTGGTCTCCTTCTGGAAGAGAGGATCCTTAACATTTTCAAGTGCAGCATCTCTCCCTCACCTGCACAAGAACTTCTCTGACTCTGGCTTCCTCTTCTTCCCTGAGTACCCACTATCATGGGATACTCAAATATGCCCCTGAGTCCCAGTATGTGGTTTCCCAGCCTAGCTACATAATGAAAAGGCCTCTTTTGCATGTGGTAAATGAAACCTATATTGTCAGATGGTAGAAGAGTTCTGGCACCAGAAATAGAATTCCCCATGCCTAGAAAAATGGTCACATGAGACTCACTAGTTTGATCAGATGTAAATGAAAATCTCTCTAAGAATTGGAAAAAAAAGTTTTATATTTTACTCCTGTAGTATATAAATAAAAAGAGTCTTAAAATGACTAGTTTATTTTACTAAACCAAGAAATTCTTCTAGATTTTAAAGACTACTGCTTAAGACAAATATCTGATTGACACTATCCTGTAGACTTTAGGGCACACACTGGAGAAATAAAACAGGAAAATAGAGGACAGAATCTCAAGTGATGTCAAGGTTCAATGTATAGAATGTAATTACTTTGTTTAGGTTTCAGGTGAGCTTACAAAATTGGAGCCAAAAAAAACTCAATGCCTTGTCCATATTCACAGGTTTGATGGTGTGATGAAGTGTGGGATGCATTTGGGGAAGCAAAATATAAGTCTTACTCTACTTGCTCTGAAAACTTTCTAAAGGAGAAGTGGATTGGCAGTCACCCTTCACTGTTCTTCACAAAAACACTCTGATTTCTTACCTTTGCAGTGTAAATAGTTAATAAAAAAGAAAACAAAAGGCATCAACTTTAAAAACAATCATACTGCTGCAACTACTAGGCTAAAGAATCTGGTCATGACTCCTGCGAGATTAGCTATCTTCCCATGTGTGTGCATAATGGGTTCAAGGCAACCCACTGGAGTAAGGGAAGAGAACATGAAAACATGTAGGGAGGTGGTGAGAAAGTGTTAGAATTCTATTTATAATTATCTATATTCTGCTCTTCTAAATGGGTATATTTTTAGAGATATACGCACTATTCCAATACATATGAGAATTTATACACACATTGGGATATGCAATCAAACTTTTCACTAATATACATGCAAGTTTAAAATGTGGAATTATACTGCCTAGTCTTTGGTCAATATTGAAATCATTTGATAAAAAGAAAATAATTATGCTATTCCCTTGGAAAATATAATACTTGCACTTTTATCAGATTCTCAATAACTTAAATAAAACTAAATCCACATAGATCAAGAAGCAGGGTATATATCCTTAAGAGTCACAAAAATAACTGTGCTCTGGGATAATTGATAATCTATGTGCACTGCACTCTGCCATTAAAATTATTTGGGAAAATTATTTCCAGAGCTGTTGCTAAGTTTCAGTTTTACACTGAGACCTCTGGAAGGAAGTAATTGAGATGGAACATAATTAATAAGTAGTACAGAGGAATAGAAAACCAACTGGACAAGTTCTAGAGCTACAATGCAGTCAATGGCAGGCACAGCATGAAAGAGGGCCTGATCTTCATTGCAGTCTCTGCCTTAGATTTCTTGTACCTTATATAGAGAACGTTGATGGAAATATCTGAAATTTTGTTTTTGTGGACTATTTGAAGGAAATTTTAAACTGCAGGAAATTTATCCTGATACTCCACATATTTTCAAAATATTTTTTTCTTTTCAAATCTGACAAGTGTACAGAGATACACAATTTTTTTCAGAAGGTGGAGAAAAATGTCACTAGCAAAATCCCCAAATAAATAATTTCTCTCATATCTCATATGGCAGGCCAAAGCCAACTATGAATCAACAAGTTTTTCTGTGATGATTGAGGTTAATTGAGAGATCACTGTAAATGCCTGTTGATTATGAGAGGTTTCACCTCAGGAATTGGCAAATATGTGGTATCCCACAAACATAATTTAAAGAAAATGTCAGATTCTCCTCTGGGGATATTGGAAAACAAAATGCTAAGGAAATAAAAGATTATAATTAACATTTTATAATAGGGTAGGAAATTTGGTGTTCTTCAAACTACCACAAATATCATCATATCCAGAAAATTTCAGAAAACCTGAAAAGTTATATTCTGGGAGTGTAGATATCCAATATCTCTTCCAACTACAGTAAAAGAGAAAGAGGCAAAAAAAATCACCATTTTCCAGGAAGGAGCCAAAATTGGTGATGTATCAGATGAACTTGACCAATATAATTGCCAAGAATGAACCACATCAATGTTTCTGGTAATTCAACCAATAACCTGAACTGCGATAAGAGGAACTAAAACAACAAAAATACATGGATATGTTCGAAAGAGTCTCTATCTCTTTTTTCCCTGCCTTTACAAGGTAAAAATCTACACCTGCAGCTTATTCCAAGTTAGCTGCAAGTCATTTTATGAGAACCAATACCTTCATACTTTTGGAATCTTGCACTAAGCAAAAAACCAGACTTCTCAAGGCCTCTTTCCTAAAGGATTTCATCCTTTTCAGACCTCCATTCAGCTTTCTGGTACTTATACTGCCCAAAATATTGTACAATTTTCTTAAATGAAGAATTCACAAAAAAAAAACTCTAAGGTTTCTTTTGGATATAAAGACATTTTACGAGGTAGAAAGAAGATAAAGGAGACACAAATCATGCACTGAAAATAAATATTATCTAGTGGAGAAGAGGGATGGATATATTTATATATTCATAAACCAAGTGTCTCTTTCATTCAATCAGTAGACAACTTCTGATCAAATCTGAAGTTTGCCACTGGGGTGCTCCAGCACACAGCCTGATGGTTCATAGGTTCTCAGTAAATGTATATTGGCTGAAACAGTAACATGTAGATTTCACACTCATGCTGATGCCACTAATCTTTAGTGCTTTCCTGAAACTGAGGTGAGCATTTTTCTTGCCAAATTCCAATTTAATAGGTGTCAAGTTAGGTGAATTACTTAATGGTAGCATCTGCCTATCAATCTAGAAATAGAATGTCTAGCTCCACAATTTCAGATATTTACAAGCACCTGGTCAGTGTTAGGCAACACTATCTCCTCTAGTACTAGAGGGGAGGCCACACCTGGAGTCTAAGTTGTAGCACCTGTGCGTGGCTGTCCCATGCAGCAGCTAAGCTGCCACCACCCCCAGCCTTGAGTAAAGGGGGTATTTGGAGGGTATCACAAGGCCACGCATTGTGCAAAGCAAATGGCCTTACCTTCACTCAGCAAGGAAACGCTTCAGCTCTGGAATGCCCAATGGGATTGAGCACCCCACCCCTTTTGAAACATTATCCCCTACCATATTTGGGTGGAATAGTCTATCCAAGGTCTTTTCCCTGATAAATAGGGGGCTTCCAGGTGCTCTCATTCTCTTGCCTTCCGTGTGGAAGAGGACCCTTGAGGTCAGTAGAGCCCCCCCGAGAACCCCAGACTTTGTGAAAAAAAAAAAAAGTATTTCTGTGTCCTAGCAGTCTTTTCCTCGCCAGCCCAAACCATGCAAAATGATGCCGATTCCATCACCCGCATGGGCCATGGGCCATAAGCACCTACACAGGCTCCAGAGATGACCAGGGAAGGAGAAACTTTGACAAATGAGGATTCCTATTCTTGTCAAATCTCCTGTTCTTTCTATCGTACTTGACATGATAGGGAGCATGCTTCCTGCCCAGCTCTGACAGAGGCACTGACAGTATGAAACACTCTGTAGAGACTTTTCATGGAGGGGAAAAAGCTGAAATGAAAGAATAAGAACGAAGTGAAGGCTCAAAATACCAACTAACTTAATCACTTAGATTAAGTTGATTACTTTCAAATAACATAAAATAAAACTGTAATCTGAATGGATTAATAGGGAGCACTCTGGAGGTATTTTACCATTGACTTTGTTATTCTCAGAAAGAAATCTTGACCAGGCACCATGGCACACACCTATAATCCCAGAAGCTCAGGAGGCTGAAGCAGGAGGATCATGAGTACAAAGCCACTCTCAGCAAAAGTGAGGAGGAAACTACTCAGTGAGACCCTGCAAAACAGAGCTAGGGATGTGGCTCAGTGGTTGAATGTCCCTTGGATCAATCCCTGATTACTAACACCACTCCCAAGTATTGATGATTTATTTTAAAATTTTGATCCTTAAATATGATATTGTTAATTTAACAATTAAATATAAGTATTGTAGTCATCAATTAAATATATATTTTATTTATTTTTCTTATTGTGCTTAAGATTCAGTACTGAATTTTGATCCTGAAGGTCTGAGGATCTGTTTAGCTTTCATTACTTCAGTAAAGGAGTAGGAATGGATTGCTTTGATTATGACACGCCATCTGCTGGACGTACTGGGAAACAATGTCTTCTAGCCCTGAAGAATGATTATTTTAACAGTTCATCAAACACCAACCTGGTCCTTTTCCTGGGGCAGCCCAAATGTCCTTGAGTGACAGTTCTACATTTGGTCATGAATCAGCAACACAATGAGTCTATGTTGGTAGCAGTTAAATGACACTTGGATTTGAAGTCAGATGATAGGAACAAGGTTTTCAACTTTTCTCCAGCCTGAATATCTGCCTCTAGGATTCATGATTGGGGATGTTGATATATTGGCTAGCTAATAACTCTCCTGTGCTTAAATTCTTTTTTGTAGGAAATGAATACAGTAGAATCTAGGACTTGGAAAAACTAAAATAAAGAAATGTAAAGACATTTGCAATGTGCAATGGAAACTTCATATTTTCATCACTTCTCTGGTCAGTCTTTGATGGTATATGCCACTTGGATGGCACCCACTCTCCCACATGAATGTAATTGTGAAGGCCTCAGCTCAGAAGAAACAGACAACCTGAAATGAGTGCTGGAAACACTTAAATATCCATGTTAGCGTAGTCATTCTGCTTTTTGGCTAAAGTCCTAACCCTTCGTTTCCAATTTTCCATAAATGAAACCAGAGCAAAACATTAAAACACAAGTAACCAAATAGTAGGTAAACTACCAGAAGCTGCCTTTAAACATGGTTAATCATTTCAAAGTAGTTGATGGTTACTCTTCTGTTCTTAATATTCTTGAGAAAATACAATACAAATATTAAATACAAATAAAGATATTTAGAATCATATCTATTACATAAATTAGTCACTAGAAAGATTAAACAAACTAATATCTAATCTAAAAAGAGAAAAAATATTGAAAATAACAGGAGAGTGTGCAAAAGAGAGGAAAAATAAGAGAAATTTAACAAAAGCATAAAATGTAAATGAAAAAACTCTTATGGATGAACAAATTGCAATAAATAGTAGAAAATGACAATGACATCTGTACAACATTTTTAAAACCCTCAAAATAAGGTTAAAAAACACAAATATTTGCAAAGATGTATGAGGGACAAAAATATTTTTTAAATGTGTTAGGTGATACTATACTCATTTGATAAATGAGAGTATAAAATGAACATGGGGCCTGATGAACATTATTTAATGTTGATATATGTATGATAATCAATGATTTAAGTATCATGAATCATATGGATTCAATAGTAGAGCTTCAACACAGAAAATAATGCCTACTAGTAATGTGAGGAAAATTAGCAAAATCATATTGCCCAGGAAATTTAGACCTACTTCTTTCAATCTTTGATGGAGAAAGTAGACAAAAATTGCCTAGAAATAAGGGTTTGAATTTAATATGTGACTAGCTATATGTACATCAAATTTCATGCAGGTTGAGCCTCACTAACCCCCCCCAGATCTGAAATCTGAAATCATATGAAAATCTGAAAGTAATAGGTCAATTTGACACCACAAGTGGAAAATTCAACACCATGAAACATTGTTTCATGCCCCAAATTGCTAAAAATATTGTATAAACTTATATTCAGGTGATTTGTACAATTTGCAGATATCTTGGATCCATCCCAAAGAAATGTATATATATACTTTCAGGTGTTGAGATTATATAATGTATGATATAATATTATATATTATATGCTATATATATTATATATTATATGTTATATATATTATAATAATTATATATTTTAAATAATATAATATATTATATAATATATGTGTATAAAGGTGCAGGGTGATTTAAGACCTGAGAAAGGTGACTGGAAGAGAAGTAACAAGTAGTTTACACGTGTTCAACTCAATGCCATGGCTCTTCTCAGGATGCTTGTTTAGAAATTATTGGTTTTATTAGATATGAGATATTATATTTTATATATTATATATCATATATTATTATATATTATGTATAATATATAATATATTATAAATGTATTATAATATATATTTATTGTATATAAATATGTATTATATATTGTGATATAATATATATTATATGTTATATTTATAATCTCAACACATGAAAAAATTCCCAAACTCAAACACTCCTGGTTCCTAATATTTTGCATAAGTGTATTTAACCCTCTCTATCCAATTTTTACCCAGCAGAAGTATTGCCCCAAGTGAGACAGAATCTAGATTTTATTGCTCATAATGCTCCACAATTACTCAGAGTCAAATGGGCAGGGAAATAGGTTTCATTCAAAGCCAGCTTTGAAGAAAGATAAAAGAATGCTTTTTGTTTTGAATTTACATCTTCAGAAAGCTCAATGGCCAAGAAAGCTTTTATAAGAGAAGGAGTGAGAAAGAGGACAAAAGGTAGGGAAATATATACATGAAAGTTTAGCTAATCTGTGTTAGAGATCATGTCAGTGGTGCCTGGCCAAGGTGGGGTTAGTTTCTCTTGTCAACATGAGGAAGTTTAGAAGTTCTAACAATTTGGGGCTTTAATCCCTCTTAATTTCAGATGCATTTCCCTAATTTTAGAGGGAGTCATTTCAAATTATCCTGTTTAGTCAGCCTTCAGAGTTGAGGAAATTAGTGTTCCAATTTCATCTGACTAGCTGTCCAACATTGTATCAGTGTGCAGAATTAGAACATAAGGAGTCAGATGCTTATTCCTAAAGGGGTAAATTCTGAATTATCAAATATTTCCACCTAGGGAAAGAGCTTCAGTGTTAGTTTGTGTAATTGCTCCTTCCATGCCTTCTCAGTTGTTTGATTTGGGGGGTTGGATTGGTTTCTCCATGCAATCTCAACCCTGTCTCTGAACTATGTCCTTTGAAGACACTGTAAATTATTTACCAAGCTTACTTATCCCATGGTGTGGGAGCCTTGTACCATTCTTTGATCTCAGTGGGCTCAATTCAGAGGAGATCTCTCTTCCTGCTACCAGTGAAAGTAGGAGGATGAGTTTTTTCAGCTGTTTCCATCCCATTACTTCCTCATCACTTCTTGACCTCATAGAGGACTTTGCCCAGTTCTTCAGAGGCCCCCATAATAGTGAGCAGAATCAAGGGAGTGAATGATGTCATATAGTCTGTCCTCCACTTTTGGCATTTAGTTCCTATTCCTGTGAAACAGAGTTGAAAGTCTAAATAGATATTCCAGCTTCACTTGCTTTTCTTTATTAGTTAATTGACTTAAAAATCAATAATTTTGGAAGTCATGGATCTGAGCAATATTATCATTAGTCTCCTACTAGCTTTGCTGTGGTTAAAATCAAGGACATATGGGACATGGTGAAATCATTTGCCGGGGTTGTTTCCCAGGGATTCAAAGCCCATGTTCGTTGGAGCCAATGACTTCACTTGGGCTTGCACCAGTATTGAATGGGTAACATTTTGACATCCCCAGGCCAGAAATTCCATGCTCATATCTGCTAACACCAATAATTTCTGAACAAGCATCCTGAGAAGAGCCATGGCATTGAGTTGAACATGTGTAAACTCCTGGTTACTTCACCTCTAGTTAACTTTCTCATGCCTTAAATCACCTGCACCTTTATCCCAAAAAACACCATAAACCTTAGTCTCAGGAGGGTCTCTCTATTTGTGCTGAGTCTATTTACAAATACATTCTTTTTTACAAAACTTGTCATTGTAATGACTGGCATACAGTGAGGTGTACAAAATGGAACTTGTTTGGAAACAATTTGATGAAATGGTCAAAAAGAACATCCAGAAGAACATTTGCCATGGCTTTTCAGTCCCTTGCCACTCTAAAAACCTATGGACAAGTCAAAACAAGTATCTAAGCACCTCTTTCCATGGACCATCCCCGGGACGTTTTCTGACTCAGCACTGTGGACCTTCAGTGCATAGTTTCAATTTTGCACTCTGGATTGAAGACTTCCTACCCCGTGAGTCACTTTCCTATAAGCAATCAGATTTCTATTTCTTTTCCCCTCTCACTTGGCTTTTCTAGTGAAGGAGCTGGATTTGGATAGACAAGATTTAACATCTTAATAGAAGTTCTGGTTTGAACTTCCTTGGGGGCAATGTGATTCCAGACCAGAGAGGGATTAAGGGTCCTCTATCTACAGAAGTTCTCTTTGGTTTCTCTCTGGGTTGGTCTGGTTGTGGTTGGAGATGGACCATATCAGATTGCAGAAACCTGGTCAGACCTGGTTTGACCTTCATTGCAAGTTTCCTGAGACCTGATTCTAACTACAATATAAGTAATAAAAGAATATAATTTTGACCTGTTTTGTTCACTATTCGGAAACAATGGGAAATATTAGTTACATCTCCACATTCATCCCATTAGTTGACATTCTCCAACAACTGGGTCACTTGCAGCTATAAATCCATGAGAAGAAAAAATGATTTTTTTGTAATCCTGTCTGATTTTTATATTCCTTGAATTAAGGAAAGCATTAGCCTGCTGGAGACAGCACTGGGAAGAATTTAACTTAAACCTGCCAGGTATACTGTCGCCTTAATTCTGAAGAATAGCTTTAGCAGAGGTTCCTGGGGCCACTCTGCTCTTTTGCAGGGGATTCCCATGAATTTTTTAAACACTGTTAACTCCCAATAACATCTTGTTGCCTTTTCTGGTAAAAACATTTTGGGTCTGCAAGCCTAATTTAATGTTTTATCTGCATGCCTAATTTACAAACTTCTTGGGAGTGCATTTTAATTAATCTTAAACTGCAATTATAGGGTGAACATATAATAGTTTTAAGCTTTTCATTTTTTCTTCTAATGACTTTCTTCTTATATTAAGGATAACTGTTATTATGTGGAATTCAAAATCTAAGAGTTAACTCATAAATTTGTTTGAAAATGAGAAGAAGGAAAATGAAGGAGAAAGATGAAATAAATAGTCAAGAGAAGAAGGGTGAAGAGGAGGAGGGGGAAGAGGAGGAGCAAAGGTCACAGTCATCAGGCTGCTATGAGATCTGCTTTACCTAAAAACAAAATTGGTCCACAAACTTCCTAAGACTACAAAAGAATATCTTAAAGTGTAGTCATATAAAGTGGTTATCTTAGCTTCTACCACTTTGTCATAAATATAATTTGGATTGAAATGCCCTTTAACAAACTATTCAATTCACATTGCTTTATCACACTTGTGTATCATGTGCATCAAGTACACAGGTTTTCTTTGACTAAGAAATAACTTGAAATGGTTGTCTGATGTCTCAGCAATGCAGGTATAACTGTCAAAGATAGACTACGTGAATAGAAATGAGATTAAATATTTATAAATGTACTCCTCATGTTGCTTAAAGTCTTAAATTCTGTTATGCTGAAATTTGATACAACATCTGAGTCATTTCCAAATAAGAAATTTAGGGGATAGAAGAAGACTGTAGCCTATTTTTCAAAACAGCTGGATATAATCACTAAGTATGCCCATATGCCTGAGTATAGTAGCACCCACTGTGATTTGCTGCAAGAAGCAGAGAAGTTATACTCCAGCCAGGTTATCACTATATAAAGTCCACTTGGAGGAACAAAAGAAGGGAGTTGAGTTACCTGGGGAGGTGAGACAACATTCAAACTATATTACTGAGCAATTCTAATATCACCATAAATTCAGGATAGACTTAAACCCAGCCTCTGTGTTTCCCAATGATGCTAAAGTACCCATTCATAACTGTATCCATATTATTGAGCAAGTTTATTTCTACCATCTTGACCTAATGGAGCTGCCTTTGGAGAATCCAAAACTTGAGATGTCCACATAGATAAACAGTTTTTTGAACCAAGGTGTGTTAGCTTTCTATAACCATAACCAAAATACCTGATAAGTCCACTTAGAGGAGTAAAAGTTTATATTGTTAAAACGTGTTGTTATTGTTGAAAGTTTCAGATGTTTAGTTAGTAGAAGGACATGGTGGAGGAAGTTGGTCAGCTCTTGGAAGCCAGGAAGGAGAGAGAGAGAGAGGGAGAGAAAGAGAGAAAGGAAGGAGAGGAGAAGTGAGGCCAGGGACAATGTACAAACCCCAAGGACACATACACAATGAACTAAGTTTTCCAGCCATGTCTCTCCAACCTACTCTTATCACCTAATAAGTAATCTATTCAAATTATTATTTCTTCGAAAGAATTAGTCTACTAAGTTATTGCTCTCATAACCTAATGATTACACCTTTGAACATTCCTGCATTAACACATGAGCTTTTCCAGAGACACTAAAAAGCCAAACCTCAAAACAAGGACAGCACAGAGCTGATTATAGGGCATTAACCCAGAAAAAAACATTGAAAGCCGAAGTCCTCCCACCAAGTTTTTCCACATACAAGGAAGGGTTTGTGGCTCTCAGAAAGACCCCTCCATTTAGAAGGAGTAACTAGCACATAAAAAACAAAAACAAACAAACAAACAAAAAAACAAACGTCCACCACCACAAAAATGTTTTAAAAATGGAGAAAGACAATGTTAACAGTTCCCAAAATGAATAGTACATCATCTAAGCACACGCAAACTCCTATCTGTATTTATAAGATTACCCTACTTACAAATAGTAAAGTTTGGAGGTTTGCAAGTGGCATAGAGGGAGTAAGAAGGAGAAAAAAAGGAAAGAAAGAGATAAGAGAGAGCGGGAAAAAGAAAATAAGAGAAAAAAAGAAAAGAAATAAAAGGGGAGGAGGGAGGTGGGGCATATGCAATTCCTCTATATTATATTATTCTGGTGATTCAGTTGTTAAAGACCTTTTTCATGCACAATTCTTGGTTTCACATATATTGAGGTTGTGAGGACCAGAGGGGGAAGGGTAGAGGAGACTGGATGAATGGATAAAAAGAGAGAGAAGAAAGAAAAGAAAAAGAAAATGTCTCTCAGAACTCTGTTTTCTTTTCTTCCAGTAGGTGGCGTTGTCTATTCCTAGTTTGAGTCTCTGCGTTCAGGGTGGTGGAGGTAGCCAGTGTGAGAGGACTTGAGTTTCCACCTGTGGCCTCTCTACTCTTATTCTCTGAGATGTAAACCAGGCGCCTGATCCTCCACAGAACCAAGCTGGTAGCCACGCCCACCAGTTGGTGGATTTTAAGGGTTGGTAGGATTTTCCAAGATGAGTTCCATCAGTTTTTCTTGTAAGGTGTTTGATAAGGTGGGGGCTGTTGGGGAGACCTTATGTTTGTCCAGAGTTCAGTCCGGTGACCGCGCGGGCGAGCGGCTGGGCCCCTCCTCCAGTTGGGGTGGTCTGCCTACCGCGCGGGCGGGCTGCTGGGCCCCTTCTCCGGGTTGCGTGGTCTGCCTTCCCTGAAAAATATCGAACACTTCATGAATTTGCGTTTCATCCTTGCGCAGGGGCCCTGTTAATCTTCTCTGTATTGTTCCAATTTTAGTATATGTGCTGCCGAAGCGAGCACTATTTCATTATTTTCATTCAAGTATTTTCTACATAACAGTTTTTGGTATATATTTTGAATTTATTTATTTACTACTTTATGTGTGTGCAGGAAGCAAATCTAGGCTGTGATCTCTCTATCACTGAACTTCATCCCCAGCACTCTGAATTCTTTTATTTAAAATAAATTCAAAAATACCTTATACAACCTAATATCCTGTTTCTGTTATTTATGTTTGGTCTCAAAATCACATTTTATTTCTCCTTTTTCGTATGTTTAAACTTTCTTTGAGTTGCTTTCAGAGAATGCTGATACCGCAATATTCATTAAGATCCAACTATGAACAGTATCCCAATTTTGGTTTAAAATGAAACTGAATAAATGTATTTCTATATGAGTCTTCCCAGTGACAGAATGAATCCTAAAAAAAAAAAAAAAAATCATGAAAATGTTTGTGTTCATCATGGACATATACTTGAAGTTCTTTAAGTCTCCAATATAGTACCTTTGATATTCTAAAAATTATGTACTGTCAATTTTCTTACCTTCCCTTCATGCCTGATTTTCCTGAATAGGACACAATATTAACAATAACTCCTGAGGTTAACAGCATGACACCATGGTTTTTCTTTGTAAACTGCAAATAGAAGATTTTGTCCACATGCAGGTGCTACTTTCTAAGGCCAGAGGCAGGGGTTGAATGCTGGGATGGCAGTACTTGCTCACAGAACCTGGTAACCAGAGCTTCTCCTGAACCCATGCTATCACTTTCTAGGGTTTCCTGTCTCAAACTAATGCAGAGAAATAGTTATTTCAGCAGTATGAAAACATTGAAACCATCCACAGGAATACTTTCATTCAAACCCTTCATCCCTTTAGATTCAGTTCCTGATGTATTGGGCCCTGGGACACAACCATCTAATTTGTCCCAAACTCTTTGAGCAGAAATCACCTCTTGCCCTTGGGATGGGTGAAGTGTGAGAGCAAAAGCCTAGGTGTCAGAATTCCTAGTGCTCAGGGACAGTGAGCGCAACAGTGCCAAACCCCTCCAGTCACATGAGGTGTCCATCAGCCTTGGAAGTACCCACCATAGTGAATTGTTTCTGTTCCTTTGAAAAAGCACCAGAGGTGGGGATTTCGGTTTGTCCCTGTGTGGCCAGGGACAGTCTTCTCCATGAACTGGACTCCGCAGCAGGGAAGTGGTCCCTGAGGTTAGGTGTCTTAAAAACAGAGGCTTACCACAGTCTATCAGTTGGTGCCACACCTTTTGCCTTCTGCCCCTTCCCTGGCCCAGGGAACACACTTCAGGGAGAGGTGGCCGTGGGCATGCTAGCCCCACAGCCTGAGTCTCCTGTACCAAAGTCCAGTCCAGGCTATCTACTAGAGGTTCAGTTTGCTGCCCACAGCCCTGAGAGGGGCTACTAGCACCTTCCCACTAGGTGAGTGTTTCTCCTCTGGGTAGAGGGAGTGGTGGGGTCATCTCCATCTGGGAAGGGATCAGTGGAGGCTGTGGGCACTGTCCTCAACCCCACAGACAGCTTCATCAGAGTGCAGGAGGGAGCGGAAGCCCTTAGACCTCCACTGGGGAGGGAGGGAAAGGAAGGCAGAGGAAAGGAGCCAGGGGACTGGGGGAAATGCTTGAGGATTTCTACAACAGTACAGATGCTTGATGGCCTTGTGGACTAGAAGCTGATGTTTCATGGCCTGTATGGAAGTTCAAGCTGACTCCCTTTGACCTCCATATCTGTGCTTTATATCCATCAGTTTTATGCTATGCCTCTCAGCAGAAATTTGTGCCCTTGGTCATTTGAACTACTATTAAGTGAACAAGTTTGTGTGCCAGGAAAGGTGGGTAGGTATTGGGTGCACATTTTTTTTTTAGAAAAGAGCACACAGCTTAAATGACATGGCTGAGTTTGTACCCTTGGCAGTTTGATTTGAGAGTAGGAAATAAAAACAGTCCATACAGAATTTTTTTCAGACAACGATGTGTCAGTGCAACTGATTCTGGGTCTGGTAGGGAGTCCATCCTGCACAGGTCAGTTAAGATAACACTCTTGCCTGTTCTCAAATGTGTGAAGATAAGAAGAGTTAATATTGAAGAAGGAAAACTTTCCTGAGCATGGGAATTACTGCTGGTGGAGGAAATATTTATTAGCATTAATACTTTAAAGGGATTGGTGAAGCAATTATTTTTCTTATTCCTAGGATAGTTTGCTCATCAATTTGGGTAGTTTGCTACAGAGTTCTTGAGGTCTCTTTCAGAATTTTTATGGAAATATTTCCATTTTGATGATTAAATGTAAAAATTAACCAACTATTTACAACACTTACTAAAACCAATACTGAAAATATTCAAATGATGCAAAAAATTCAGCCCAAAAACTAAATTGTAGATAAGTTTTAAAATGTTGTGTATACAAAGCAACATGTGAACATGTGTGTGTGTGTGTGTGTGTGTGTGTGTGTGTATTAATTGTTTATTCATTCCTTTTTCAGAAAAATATACAGATTCATAGCAACAAGTGTGTTTACTGGGCTTATTTGTTCCAGGGCCCTGGACATTATTCAGGAGTTCACTTGGGGAACACATTACTTTACATAACATGTATTAAAATACAAGCACATGTGTGCAAACCTGTTTCTGAACTTAATATCTTTAGGCACCCATGAAGCATTTGAAGTGAGCATGTGAAAGATAAAGTAAACTACCACCTAGAGTAGAACATTGCCTGAGGGAGCACATTGCAGTAGACACAGGTGAACTGAAAGGCCCTCTGTACATAAAATGTGTATCCTGTAGGCCATTAGAGAGAGAGAATGATCAGTTATTCCCTCTGAAGCTGGTTCATGAGAGAAGCTTTTCCTGGTGTTTACTTTTTATTATTTTAAAACTTTTTTTCTCCATTTTGTTGCATTTTATGTGTACATAATGACAGGATGTTGTTTCATTTTCATGCTTCTATATCCATTCTACTGTATATTCATTCTTCTATATATGGATAACCTGCTTTCCAAGAACCATTTTTTAAAAAGACTGTCCATGCTCCCATGCATGTTTTTTGCATCTTTGTCTAAAAGGATTATTTGAGTATTTCTGAATGGTTTTGTTTATGAGTCTTCTATTCTGTACCATTGATCTGTGGTCTGTTTTCATGGCAGTTATTTTTGAGCAATATGTTGTGTGTGTGTGTGTGTGTCAGTCACCTAGGCATGCAGAAGAGACAGAGGAATGGCAATGGAGAGCACCCTCAGTGCGATCCTTATGTATGCAGTAGTGTATGTTCTAAGGGCACTTCCTAAGGAGGATTTTTGGAGTTGTAACTGTCCTTACTCTAAGTGTTACAGGACTCACTTGAATGATAAGACCCTGTGGTCCCACATGCTATTGTTGATGGCTGGATCTTATTTGGGAATAAACCAGGATTTTATAGAGGGATAGGTGGGCATCATGTTCTTTAAATAATCTATAAATGAGTTTGTCATTAGTTTAAAAAATATATGTATATAGTTTTCAATTGACCCACACTAATTAAACATAGGTAAGTGTTTGGTGTAACATTTTCTTAGACATCTACAATGTGCAACTATAAGATGAGGGTAATTGGTTTATCTCTGTCTTCAAACAGCATGCTGACAGTTTTTGATATGAGTTTGGTAGCAGTTGAAGACAGGATCAAGGAGGGAGGAAGATTTGTATTATGTTAAAAATGAACCATACACTCTGGGGTAGGAAACTAGGATTGAAAGGTTTCAATGAAAATGAAAGAGCCCAAATGGTCTCCCTACCTGTGTCTATAGGCTCTCTAGACCTACGAGATCTTCATCTGTTCTTTAAATAATCAATGCTGAGTTCACTTCAGAATGTTAACCAAAAATTGATAGCTAGATGATTTTGTTCCCATATTTTTTTCTTTTTCAATAATGTCTTGTATAATTTTATTCTTATACTGTATATCTCTCCTACTTAATGTACACCTCTCCTGTTACTAATATATATTGCTATTAATATTAATATATATTCAAAGTCAGTCATGCATCATAATCCAACAAAACCCATACAGATGCGTACTCCTTCTCTCCACTCATTAGGAGGCTGAGAAGAGTAGATCCCTGAGTTTGAGTTACCGAGTAAATTTATTTATAGAGAGAAAATATTCAGTGGATCATATTTAAAGTTAGTAGTGTAGCAGTCATTTAAGCCAGGAATGGGTGTGATAAGTACAGAGAAAAATCGCTATGCTACCTTCTGCTCCCATCTATGGTTAAGTTTGTTTTAACAAGAAGGGAATGAAATTTCTACTTCATCAGGGAAGCTGTTGAACCAGTTTTCCTATACTTTATGGATCACTACCTCAATTTCTTGGATTTGTGACTGGAGAAGACCTTGCTGCTATTTAGAGCAGAGTCTGTCTGGAATTTAGTTCTTAGGCTCAGTTAGCATTAGGTAATACAATTCAATCCATGTTTCTAGAAGGTAACAAGTCTTGTAATCTCCCACTAAACATACTGGATGGAAATTTTTCAAAGAAAGAGGAAGCACTGAATGAGAGGAGCCAAAGAAGGTCTAAAGATTGTGCCAGTAGGATGGGATCAGCTTGATGCAGAAAGAAGACAAAAAGTGAAGACTTTCCAGGGCATCTGCCAGTGATTTCTTCCTAACTGCCTCAGATACCCCTCCCCTGAGTCTTGTTACCTACTCCTCTTATTGAATACAAAGGGGTTTCCTTTTACATTTACATGAGTTTTTCTCTAGTTTCCAAGGGCCATAACATCAATCTTTATTATGTATTGTATTATTTTTTTTAAATTTCTTTTTTGTGTTGGTGATGGGAATTGAACTCAGGGCCTCATGCATGAGAGGCAAGAACTCTACCACTGAGCCACATTCCTACCCCTTTTTTTAAGTCCCCAAATTGATCATGGGCTGGGATAGTTTGGAACAAGTTAAGTTCATAAAGAACCCTTACAAATCCTCTGTTCGGTTGGGTCCTTGCTGGTAAATGAGGTTCTCCTCCTCTTGAAGTTCTGTGCATTTTCCATCCGCACCTGCATTTTCTACTGGGCCAGGAGAGAGTTCTTCAGGTGGTGTGTTCTTGGTATGTTGTGTCTGATAAACCTGGTGCTCTTTCTGTTCTTGGAGTTCTTGAGTGATATTGTACTGTGGCAGCATACACACAGAGAAAGAAGACTTCTAAGATCTTATGACAGAGGAGGGTTCATAACAGTGTCCCCTGGCTCTTGGATTGTTACAGTAGCCTCTCATATGATCTCCTTGCTCCATCCCTACCTCTGATAAAAGTCTTGGTGGTAAAAATAGTTAAATTATGCCATTCCTTTACCCAGAACTTCTTGGTACCTCTCATTCTCATTTCTAGTCCAAGTCAAATTACTTATGGGCTCTGCTTCAGCTGTCCTTCCTCTGACCTTAGCTCCTCTCTTCTTGCCCTCCATCACACACCAGGCCCTCTGGCCTCTTTGCTGGTTTTGTACAGTAGTGCTCAGCTCAGCACTGCTCCTCCAGATGGCCTCCCTCAGTGACAGCTCAACAGTCTCATTGGAGTGCACTTTCCTGACCACCTTTTCTACCTGAGTCCCCTTTGTACCTGGTTATAGTGATTTGTATCATCACATCTAACTGGAGTTTTTAATTTACTTTTTAAAGGTCTGTTTATTTGGTGATAAACTATGTTTTCCTGAACATATTAATAAATGGTTTTAATGTCAGTGTTTGATAACTCCAGTGTGTTTCACCTGTGGGTCTTTCTTTATATTCTGATTTGGAACTTTAGCTCCTGTATTCTGGCATGCCTGGGAATATTTGATTAAAAGTTTGTGCAATGATTTTTTTTTTTTTGGTGTTTGTTACCAGGGATTAAATCCAGGATTCTTACCTATTGAGCCACATCCACGCACTATTTATTTATTTATTTTGAGACAGCATCTCACTATATTGCCTAGGGCATCACTAATTTGCTGAGGCTGTCTTAAACTTGTGATCTTCTGCCTCAGCCTCCTGAATCCCATAATTACAAGTGTGTGCCAGCACACTTGGCTGATATCTTCTTTGAAAGTGGATGTAACTTTCTTCTAGCAACGTCTGAGCAGATGACCCCGATTTAGCAGAGAATGGTCTATTTTGGTTTTTTCCTTATTCCCAGGCAATAATGCTTCTGGGATCACTAAAGCTTGGGTTCTTAGGTAACCTTATCACCTCTGCAGGCCCAGCTGTCCAATTTTTGTCTCCCTGGCTTAAAGACTGCTGAGATATTTGCTCAGATGTATTAAGGGCTTCTGGAAGATGCCTCTAGCAGCCTTTTCCTGCCTGATCCCAATGTTGCACCTTTGTGTATAAAGTTTGCATTTCCAAATACCTGGAGAGGAAAAGGCATGAGGTGCTGGGATTGTTCAGTTCTCTTCCTACTTTCTGGGATTTTGGTTTCTCCACTCCTGTGGCTTTGTTGCTCTCATCAGAGACTTTTCACATGCTCTTTCTCATGTTCTGTCTGCTTCGATGGTTTTTCTCAGCAGGATGGAGCAGTTGTCCTCCATAGGCAAAGAGAAAGTTCTTCATTGATGATTTTGGATTTCACAAATGAAAACTCTAATTATTGCAGTTAGTATTTCAAACCTATTTAACAACCTCAGTTCAGCACCAAGTCTTATTCTGAATTGATTTAAGGAGCCTTTTGTAACTCTCCAATGAAACATTTTTCACTTCACATTAACTAAATATTTGATTTTTCTTTAAGGCCTTGAGCTGTTTAACTATTCGTTTGATTTACTTAATCATTTTCATATGTATCCCCATTAAATAAATAATAATGTCAGTACAAAACAATGTTGGAGTTTAGATAATTTAGATAGTTTTAGATAATTTAGATAGTTTTAGATAATTGAAGGTGCACAACAACCAGAGATGTACAAGTTGAAACTATAAATTCAGAAAAATCTTTCCAGCTCCTGACTGCTGTATTAAGCTCCTTTTGTAGTCAAAATATTATAAACTCCAATATTAAAAAAAAATACAGGAGCCGCATGATGATCATGTAGGCTATTCTTGAACTGAAGTTGTATCATAGTGTGAATTTCAAGTCAGACAAGATATAACTATCATCTGCCTTTTACTTCCTTTCTGGGTTTTTCATAATTTTCATAATTTTTACTTTTTAGGACCTCTGAATTTGGAAATGTGATATTTAACTGGAATGCCAGTATTCTAATTTGTATCTGCCTCTGATTATAGGTTCTAATGTTGTTCTTATCACAATCATGTGGGCTGTTCTTTGGGAAAGAACCTACTCACTGCGGCACAGTTTAGAAGATACTTGGTTTAAATGTGCTCTTATCTGGTGTTTAAAATCTTGATTACCTGAACTATCAACTTACTATTGGTTTTCCCTCTACAGAAAAACATAACTCTGCGAATGTCTGCCAATAAGGACTCATTTTCAATCGACTTACTCCCAATAAACTGTGATGGCTTCCTTGGGACCACCTCCAATGACCAGAAAGGGCCTGTGTTATGTTTCTACAACATCTGTTATCATGTAAAAGAGAAGAGAGGCTTCCTGTTTAAACAGAAAATAACTGAGAAAAGGATACTATCAGGTATCAAGTATGTGCATGACCTTTTATTAAAATTAAATTATTTATTTATTCTAATTTGTCATACATGATGGCAGAATGTAATTCATTTCATATTGTACATATAGAGCACAATTTTTCAAGTCACTGATTGTACACAAACTATTTTCACACCATTCGTGTCTTCATATAAGTACTTAGGATAATGATGTCTAACTCATTTCACCATCTTTCCTATCCCCTTCCCACCTCCCTTACCCTTCCTCCTCTTTATCCTATTTAAAGTTCCTGCATTCCTCCCATGCTCTCCACCATTGCCATTATGAGTCAGCATCCTCATATCAAAGAAAACATTTGGCCTTTGGTTTTTAGGAATTGTCTTGCCTCATTTAGCAATATATTCTCGAACTCCATCCACTTACCTGCAAATGCCATGATTTTATTCTCTTTTAATGCTGAGTAATATTACATTGTGTATATATACCAAAGTTTTCCTATCCACTCATCTACTGAAGGGCATCTGGGTTGGTTCCACAATGTAGCTATTGTGAATTGTACTGCTATAAACATTGGTATGGCTGTGTCCCTGTAAGATGCTGTTTTTAAGTCCTTGGGGTATAAAGTGAGGAGTGGGATAGCTAGGTCAAATATTGGTTCCATTCCAAGTTTTCCAAGGAATCTGCATACTGCTTTCCAGAGTGGTTGCACCAATTTGCAGTCCCACCAGCAATGTGTGAGTGCGCCTTTTTCCACACATCCTAGTCAACACTTATTGTTTGTATTCTTGATAGCTGCCATTCTGACTAGAGTGAGATGAAATCTTAAGACTAGTTTTGATTTGCATTTCTTTAATTGCTAGAGATGTTGAACATTTTTTTCATATGTGTGTTGCTTGATTGTATATCCTTTCTGAGAAGTGTGTGTTCAGGTCCTTGGCCCATTTATTGATTGGGTTATTTGTTTTTTTACTGTTAAGATTTTGAGTGCTTTATATATCCTAGAGATTAGTGCTCTATCCAATGTGCTTGTGGCAAAGATTTGCTCCTAAGATGTAAGCTCACTAGGCACCTCACTGATTGTTTCTTTTGCAGAGAAGAACCTTTTTAGTTTTAATACATCCCATTTATTGATTTTTTATTTTGTTTCTTGCACTATATGAGTCTTACTAAGGACGTTGGGGCCTAATTCGACATGATGGAGATTTGGGCCTAGTTTTTCTTTCATTAGGTGCAGGGTCTCTGGTTTAATTACTAGGTCCTTTATCCACTTTGAGTTAGTTGAGTTTTGTGCATGGTAAAATATAGAAATTTAATTTTATTTTGTTATATGTGGATTTCCAATTTTCCCAGCAGTATTTTTTGAAGAGGTGATCTTTTATCCAGTGTATGTTTTTGGCACCTTTGTCTAATATAAGATAACTGTAGTTATGTGGGTTAGGTTCTGTGTCCTCTCTTCTGTAACATTGGCCTACAGGTACAATACCATGATGTTTTTGTTTCTAATGCTCTGTAGTATAGTTTAAGGTCTGGAACAGAAATGCCTCCAGCCTCGATCTTCTTGTGCATGATCTTTTAAAGGATCACTTTATTGACCTACAATGAAATTCCAGGTTTTATGTATTACCAATAAACTCTATGAATATTTGTGTTCAAATCTTTAGACATATTAACAAATGCTTTCATTTCTTTTGTATAAAGTAAAAGTGAGATAATCTCTTAAGTGTATGTTTAACTTTGAAAGGAACTGAAATAACAATCCCTTTGTAAAAGTGATTGTACCATGTGTATCAATCTTTGAGAAACTGGCAAATTAATGTGCCATTTAGTTTTTCATGTGTCAACCACATGTTTTTGTTGAAATAGGCCTGGTGGTATAATTTATTGCTCTTTTTTTTTGTACTGGGAATTGAACCCATGGCACTTACCCATGGAGCCACATGTCCAGACCAGCTCTTTTTCACATATTATTTAAAATAGGATCTCCTTGTGTTCTAAGGGGCTTGCTAATTTGCTGAGTGTAACCTAGAACTTAGGATCTTTGTTCCTCATCTTCCTGAGCTGATGGGATTACAAGCTTGTGCCATCACACCAGGATAGTTTATTGTTTTTTGATTTGGGGTACATAATATAACTCTGATCTTTCCAAACAGTGAAACAGAATGTGTTTCTATTTCACTGCTCAAATGAGCATTCTGAAACAGATTGGTTTTAGGTACTTGCACACTTTATGTCCTTTATAGTCTACAACAAGGAGGTTGAAATGAGAGCATATTGTTAAAGTACTTTTCTTTTTAAATAGACCAGTTTTAAATGAATGGTCTATGATTTTTCACATTCTATAACAATTTACTTATTAGTATAATGAAAACAGATGGAACATATACAATCTCATCTCTACAACCTAAGATCCCTACAATCTCACTGATGTTATGTAGTTTATAGAGTACCTAATAATTGTAACTTAATTTTATTCTTCTTATCCAGAAACATAATCAGAATTCAAAGTGTGGTGCTGAAGTGAGATCTACAGCAGAAAGGAGATGAGTGTTATTATAGAACCTATTACTTTGAGGTACCTCTATGAGTTCACAGATGCTGGCCTTAGGAGTGTCAGCATTTTTCTGATATTTGTGAGCCTCTGCTTCCCTTCTATGGAGTCATGATGTAATTTGGCTTTGCTCAGATACCATTGCCTATGAATTCTGTTTCTGTAATAAGGGAAATAATCATCCCTAGTCAAAGTAAGCACCTTCAACTGGCTTTTCAAGGCTGAAGAGTGGCTATAAAATTTTTTTTTGACTTAGTGTGGCTGCAGATTTATACGTAAGTTGATGTTTGTTCTATTTTCTTGATAATTTTATATGATTTTACACTTTTCAGTTAATGCCAGCCAACTCCCTTTAGAAATAAAAGAATTGAGAAAATAGCATAGAAATTTTTGAGTCATTGGAGGAAAGAAATAGCAATGATTTAAGGGCTGACTTGGCTGAGGCAAGGGCTGCTGTGCAGGACTGGAACTCTGTCCATGCAGCAATACCTGCTCTCTTGCCTACTTTTTTGTCTTTCTCTTGTGTTGGTTAAGTAATCCTGACTAGAATAGGGAGAGGAATAGTGGATGTAAGGCTTTGATCTTTTGCTAGATGATTAGATAGATTGACTACTGAAAAGCTGACAAGCATTTTGTGAAACACAGTAATTATGAAATAATTTTCCCTACAAATTTTTTGATGAACGAGGTAGAAGGTACCATGCTTTGAATATGTGCAAGTTAAATAACCATGAAGCACACAATGTATGAGTGTTCATTTACCTCACTTATCCCTTCTAGCTAGTTAATTATGTGCTCAATAAACTAAGGTGGATATACTCTTATTCAACCAAATAGGGATCCTAGTAGGTGTTTGGTGTTGTTGAAGATGCTAGTTACAGATATGCCCTCTATTCATAGAAATCTTTTAGTCTGATGGAAGAATTATAAAATTATATCAGTTTCCCTGCATTTTTTTTTGCTGTGATTGATTGAAGTATTCAGAGAGAATATAGAACCTCCTCATCCTCCATTGGAGGGCACATGGAGATACAGAAAGTGAAAATTCTTTGTGTGTGTGTGTGTGTGTGTGTGTGTGTGTGTGTATGTGTGTATGTAGAGAGAGAAAGAGAGAAAGAGAAAGAGAGAGAGAGAGAGAGAGAGAGAGAGAGAGAGAGAGAGAGAGAGAGATTGACCATGTCCCAAGAATGGCATTAAACTCTTTTGACTATAAGCAAAACAAGACCAAAGGGTGTACCATGATCTCATAGTGTGTAGTAGATCCAACAGGAATTCTTCGGGTCTTTTCATGTTGTACAGTCAGTATTTGGGATTCAGTGTGCCATGTCTAAGGGGGGAAGGTGTCAAGAGCGGTAAATGAATTATGGTCTTTGAACTGTGTGGATTCAGACGATGCCCTTCCTGGAAACTCTAGGGGCCTAAGTTGCCAATTTGAGACTACAGAGCTTCTTTAGTGATAACATGTTCAAAGGGAAATTCCATACTAGCCATGGATTTATCAGTTCATGACCTAGGTTCAAATACCAGCTGCCTGGGGGAAGAGAATTAGGGGTGTAAGCTAATGGTTCTAATTGGGCTGTTTGTATTCAAAATTTCAGTTTTGCTTTTCTTGAAGAAACTTTCTCACAATTGTTCCTTTTGCTGTTTAAACCTATATAATGAATTTGCTGAGCCTACTCAAGGTCACTATTTATCTATCAATGTACAGTGATCTACCAGGCCCCAGTTTTTTCTCTATTTGTGTGTCTGTTTGTCTTTTATCCATACCCTCCCACCCAGTATGGAAACTTGAATTAATAGTAGTGCAGGGTGCAGCAGAAGGGCAGGAGGGAGAAGTGGTTACAGAAAGACACAGTCTTCTTGGCAAGGTTTTACAGTTTTAGGAGAGAGGCATATGCTGTAAAGCAGAAAATAAGAGGGGAATGGCTTGTGAGGGCTGAGAGAAGGGTGGAGGTGAAGATGGAGAGAACATGAAAGGTGAAGGACTTAACTGAATTTTTGACATGAGTGTAGCTCCAGACTCTATTGAAACAAATTAGCATAGTTCTGTCTACTCATGGTGTTTGAGAAATAGAAAATAATTGGCCACCTGTAGGTGCTCATTCCCTTGACTAGAGTGTGAACTCCAGGGGGCTAGGACTTTGTTTTTCCATTTGTTTATCGACTGGATTTGCTCTCATCTCTATCCCATGTCCTAAAATAGTATTTTGTACATACATAGCAGACACAACATAATTGTGTTGCCTGAATGGATGTGGAACTAGTCAGTGCCCTACATAGTAACTGTGGCATTTGGGTTTCTACACTTCTGATGTTTTCTGTAACACTGGGATTTACTGTCAAAGAAAGCCAAACAAAGGGACTTCTGAAATGCTTTGCCTTACTATATTCACATTTTTTTTTTTCTGGTTGAATCGTTCAGGATGGCTTGCTCTTTTTTTGACTACATATCTTGAAAACATGGGAAATTTTCTAGGCAATAAAAACTTAGGAAATAAAAAGTCTTTTCCTGATCATTTCTGAAGCAGTTTCTAGGTAGATATTAATAAGGGAGATGCATTAAGAACTGTAGACAAATGCACTTTGAGAGTTTGCCCAAGCATTGTGAATTTGGGTAATTATTAATGATTGAACCCAAGACTTCATGCATGCTAAATACCCCCACTTGCACTGACCTACACCCCCAGTCATACCCAGTCATTTGTGGGTCTTTACACTGGGGGAGGAAGGATAGCAAATGAATTAAGAATTTTCTGAATCCAAGTTTACCACACTCTCAATAGTCCAGTGATTCAGAGTTTCCACAGTTAATAAACAAAGTGAATGGTACATATCACCTCAGCCTCTGGCAGCACTGGTTTCATTTGTTAAAGATCAGGTGCTACAGTCCAAGAAAGATGAGATCATTCTAGATGTGAGTGCTGTGGGGCAGTTGCACTGAGACTTTTGTATTTCATGACACCTATGCAATCATAGGATCAACCTCCCTGGGTATCAGTATGTGAGGGCACATAGCTGTTGGCTTTGATCCTGTGCTTGGAATAAATACTGATTCCACTGTAGAACACATCTTGATGTGCTTAGCAATTCAAAAGAGGGACTGGCATACACACCAGAGTTCTGAATGCCTGAAGCCAGACTGCTGTGTGCACTCCTGTGCCCCTGCAGTAGCCCTGCCCTTAGTTCTCTTCCTCCACCTAATTCTTCCTAGTAGATTCACCTCTTATATTTAGGATAATAATCAGCCTAAAATTGACTTCTTAGGTCTTAGCACAGTCAACACTGCCATAATCATCTTCTTCTGCTCCGATTGTTTACTACCCTCAGGAATTCTCTTAATTTGATTGAAGCATACTTATATCCATTTTCTGACTGTGCATCTCACAAGGATGTCCATACTACAGGGATGTCACCCAATACACACAGAACACTTTCCAGTCAATTAATCAGATACTTAACAAAGCAGTGAATCATCTACCCTGGTTTTTTTAATTGGTAAGACATTTTTCCTGAATGTGAAGAACACGCAATTTTTTTTTATACTCTGGAGTACTTTGCTCCACTCTTTGATTTCTACTGAAGATATATTAATTTTTGTTCTGACTAGATTTTAAAAGTGAGAACATTACTGCTGATCAATCTCCAAATCAGTGTTCATTAATGGTGTCTAACTTGACTGGGAAGCAGGTGGGGGGATTTGAAGAGGCTGATCATTAAACATGATTTAGAAACTGTTTTAAAAGGAGTAAGAGTAATGCAGATCATTCATAAAAAATGGCTACTTATTTTGTGGTCTGAACATGAAATATGTCATTTCCCCCAAAGAGATTAGGGGTTTCAAGATATTTGAGGGATCTCAGACATTTTTTTATAGGTCCTGACTAGACTTCTATTAATCAATGATATTTTACATTAATATTTGGTGCTTGTTATCTATCTGCAATTTCATCAACCTTTCCTAAATGCATTCAGTGTAGACCCTAAACCTATGGAACTCTTTATAAAGTAAAATACTAAATCAGTATATTTTTGTGTTTACAGTGGGATCATGAACCCTGGCCTTAATGCCATCGTGGGACCCTCAGTTTCAGGCAATACTTTGTGATTACAAAAGAAGGTGTAAGTAAGCCTTTTTGGCTGCATTTTAGTATGCTTTTTAAAAATCACATGTGTTGGTTGTGCATGGTGGTGCACTCCTCTAATCCCAGCAGCTTGGAAGGATGAGGCAGGAGGATCATGTGTTCAAACCATCCTCAGCAAAAGCGAGGTGCTAACCAACTCAGTAAGTTGCTGTCTCTAAATTAAATACAAAAGATGACTGCAAATGTGACCCAGTGGTCAAGTACTACTGAATTCAATCCCTGGTACCCGGCCCCCACCCCACAAAAAAAATCACGTGAATTTGCTATGCATTTCCTGTCTGATGCTAGGTAATATGGATAAAATCAATTTAGACTAGCATATGGTTTTAATCCAAGGACCAGGAAGTCTTATTAAATTCAGCTTTAACAACATGGCATGATGAAGTGATCACAATATAGCAGTCCATCATATTATGAACTAAAGTGGAAAGAAGATAAGGGAATAATGTTAAAAGTGAACAGAAGGATCTGAAGTTCTCAGGGAGATCATGCATCAGAGATAAAGAAGACTGTTGCCTGGGCTGGGACCATGAAGTTGAGGGTCACAGGGAGTCTATATTGGATAAGCCAATAAATTTTGCTTTAATGATTTTGGAATGACTTATAGCACATGAAGAAAAGGATGCTAAGAATTTCTATGTGTGTGCACCTACACAAACACACACATATGTTAAACCATAGAAGTTTTTGACAAGTTTAATTTTTAACTTGAACAGAATCTGGATTCTGAGGAGGTGAGAGATGTGGCCTTTGTAGGAAGGAAAAATCTCTGAACTTGTGTGTCCTTTTATAGGTTGTTAGATATATTGGCTGCAAGGAAGGATCCAAGTGGTATATCTGGAGATGTTTGGGTACATGAAGTACCTGAGGATTCCAATATACCACATAATACAGGCTATGTGGTACAGGTAAGTATTGGTGATTTTGCCTTTTAGGTTTCCCCTGTTTCTGTATGTGCAAGAGACTGTGCTTATAGTTTTACATGCTTCCAATTGAAGATGCTCAGTACCAACTTTATTTATACCACCTTTACATAATCTCCTTTAAGATTGAGGTAGGAGTCAAAAGGAGAGGCAGAAAGAACCTGGAATATAGACTTTTAGGCAGTGGTATCAATTCTAGATTTTATATCATTTCCAAAACCATCTACTGTTGTCTTTTTGGCTCTTCATTCACCTCTCTTCTTCTTCTAGTATGACTTTAGCAACTCCTCATAGAAATCATTTTGTAAATGTCTAGAAGTCATCATAATTATGAGTGCTCCACCTGAGTATGCAAATAACTTCCCTTGGGCTCTAAAGCTGTCTGTATAGAATTTCTGAAATCCTTAGAGTTGAAACTTTACAATAGCTTTTTTTTTTACCAACTTTCCTTTGGGTTTATTTTATTTATTTATTTATTTAGTTGTTGATGAATCTTTATTTTATTTATTTATACGTGGTACTGAGAGTCGAACCCCATGTCTTACACATGCTTGGCGAGCGCTCTACACTGAGCCACAACCACAGCCCTGGTTTTATTATTTTCATATTTTAAGTTACATACACAGAAGTGATGGTCTTAGAGTGTTTCTCAATGAAATCACATTTGCCTTCAGGATGATGTTGTGATGCACACACTGTCTGTGAGAGAGAACTTATGGTTCTCAGCAGCTCTTGGGCTTCCAACAACTATGACAAAACAGGAAAAGAAGGAGAGGATCAACAACATCATTAAAGAGTTAGATCTGGAGAAAGTGGCAGATTCCAACGTAATGTGTAAAATCTGATAGAATCATAACCAGGAAAGAGGAGCTCAGAAGTTTCCTAATGTGTATGGTGTCAAAACTGGCTGCTTTCTGTAGTGATGAGAAAGATAACTAGTTACATAGTATGAAGAGGGAAATATGTGGGGAACAATCTTAACTGTGGTCTAGTCCTGAAGAAGGAGTAGGTCTATGTGGAGAGAGCCCCTCACATGGCCATTTCCATGGTCCTCCCACCCCCATTGTTGAAGACACAGGTTGTTTGATGTCTTTGCACTGACTTTTCTTGTTCTTCTTTTTCCTCTTTTGCTGCTCTTCTCCAACTCTTCCTCCAGGAAATATTGTTACATGTTTTTTGAGGTATACTTCTGTATTTCATAAAGGAAAAGAATCCAAGTATTCTTTTTTAAATTATATGGAACACTGGATTCATTTTAACATAATTATAAAAGCAGAGAATATAATTTGTTCTGGTTCATTCCCCGGTACTTCACTTTTCTTCCCCTCACTCTCTCCCCTGTTCCTATTCCTCTACTCTACTGATCTGTCTATTTACTTACAGTATTTTTAGCATTATTTCTTTGTGTGTGTGTGTGTGTGTGTGTGTGTGTGTATAAATATATATATATGATGGTGCTGAGCATATATATATATATACACACACACACACACACACACACACACACACATATATGGTGCTGAGAATCAAAATACAGCTGTAATATATTCATATATGTACATAAAAATGTTTGGTCAGATTCATTCCATTGCCTTTTCTTATCTAATTTTTCCTCCCTTCACTTCATTCCACTTTGTCGACTCCACTGAATTTTTCTATAGTTTTATCCCCTCACCCTTTATTCTGAATTAGCTTTCATATATCAGAGAAAGTAATCAACCCTTGTCTTTTTGGGGGGTTTGGCTTGTTTCGCTTAGCACGATATTCTCCAGCTCCATCCATTTACTGGAAAATGACACAAAATTGTTCTCTTTATAGCTGAGAAATACTCCATTGTGTGTGTGTGTGTGTGTGTGTGTGTGTGTGTGTGTGTGTGTGTATATATATATATATATATATATATATATATATATATATATATATATATATACCATTTTTTCTTTACCCATTAATTTTAAAGGGTATTAGTGATTTCCAGGTATTAGCAATTTTGCCTTTTAGGTTTCCCCTGTTTCTGTCTGGGCAAGAGCCTGGGCTTATAGTTTCATTCCATAACTTGGCTATTGTGAATCATCTGCTATAAACATTGCTGTGCATCACAGTAATATGCGGATTTTAATTCTTTTTGATATATAACAAAGAGTGAGACAGCTGATATATGGTAGTTCTATTCTTTGTTTTTTTGAGAAATCTCCATACTCCAGAGTGTGAAATAATTTGGAGTTCCACCAACAATGTATGAGCTCACCTTTTTCCCCATATCATTGCCAACATTTATTGTTATATTTATTCTTGATAATCACCTTTCTGACTAGAATGAGATTAAGTCTCTGTGTAGTTTTAATATGAATTTCCCTAATTGCTACAGATATTGAACATTTTTTCATGTATTATTTCTTTTGAGAAGTGTCTATTTAATTATTTTGTCCATTTAATGATTGGTCCATTTGTTTATTTTGTGTTAAGTTTTGGGGGGTTATTTGTATTTCCTGGAAATCAATTCCCTGAGAAGTAGGTAAGAAATGTTTTCTCCCTTTATGAGGCTCTCTCTTCAAATTCTTAGTTCTTGGCTGTTCAGAAACTTTTAAATCTGATACCATCTCACTTATTGATTTTGAGTTTATTTCTTGTGCTCTAGGAGTCTTAATAAGAAAGAGGTTTTCTGTGCCAATATTTTGGAGTGTTGGGCCATCATTTTGTTCTAGCATGCGCAGGGTTTCTAATCTAACACCTAGTTCTTTGATCCACTTTGAATTGAGATATGTGCAGGGCAAGAGGTAGGATCTAAATTTAATTCTACTCCTTATGGACTTCCAGTCTTCTTGGTGCCATTTGTTGAAGATATTGTCTTTTTTCCAATATATGTTTATGGCATCTTTTTCTAGTATGGGATAACTGTATTTCTGTGGCTTTGTCTGTGTCTCTCCTATTCCATTGGTCTTCATATCTGTTTTTGTTGGAAGCCATGTATGAATTATGATAAATTTTGTGTTTGTTTGAGGCAGCATAAGGCAGGGAAGCTGCTTTTCTGGGAACTCCTGGGTGAAATTCCTTGGTTCCAGAGCCCAGATCATGCTGGTGCCCTGCCTTAGCTCACAGCCATAGGATCAAACACAGCCCTTGGGAGGTGGGTGTAACCACCTAAGCACTAAACAATCTGTTTTCCCCCCACACTTATCCTGTTTTTCCTGATGAAATTACTTACTATGTCCTTTGATCTTTACCACTATACATAAAGTAAGCACAGGTTTTTCTCTTTATTAGGGTAAGACCCCATCAGGTGTGTTCCACCCATCAAGCCACACTTTGAAAATATATATAATTCTTACCTATTGTTTTTGTTTAATATTACTTTCCTAGATTTTATTTACAGCTGGTCCACACCTCTCATAGTTACCCACTCCCTCCCCATTCAGGTTGTGAGTGAGATTTGTGGTGCATGTAACATGCTGTTTTTGTTACTATAGCTCTGAAGTATTATTTAAGGTCCAATATTGTCATACCTCCTGCTTTGCTTTGCTTTCTCAGGATTTCTTGGGCTATTCTGGGTCTCTTATTTTTCCAAATGAATTTTATAAGTGCCTTTTATAATTCTTTGAAGAGTGTCAGTGAAATTTTGATGAGAATTGCAGTGAATCTGAACATTGCTTTTGGTAGAATGGCCATTTTGATAATATTAGTTTTGCTTGTCCAAGAATATTCAAGGTCTTTCCATTTTCTTTTTTTGACATATCATACCTTTGAACCAAATGGGGTATAATTTCTCATTTTTCTGAGATCTTCTTCAATTTCTTTCTTTAGTGTTCTGTAGTTTTCATTGTAGAAGTTCTTTTGCCTCTTTTTTCAGATTGATTTTTGAAGCTATTGTGAATGGGTTGTTTTCCTAATTGGTTTTTTAGCCAATTTAACATTGATTATAGGAATATGGTTGATTCATGGGTGCTGATTTGTATCCTGCTATTTTGCTGAATTCATATATGAGCTCTTGAAGTCTTCTGCTAGAGTTATTTGGTCTTCTAAATATAGGATTATGACATCATTAAACAGAGATAATTTGAGCTCTTCTTTCATATTTACATGTCTTCAATTTCTTTCTCTTGCCTGATTGCTCTGGTTTGAATTTCAAGGTCTATGTTGAATAGGAGTGGGGAAAGAGGGCATGCTTTGTTCCTGTTTATAGAGGAAATGCTTTCAGATTCTCTTCATTTAATATAATGTTGGCCTTAGTTTGGTCACATATAACTACAGATAGAAAAAAAATTATCTCAACATTGTAAAAGCTATATGTCAATATCTTTAAGATTTTATAGTTCATTGGAGTAGAAATTTTCAAAATAGTTTCTGATGATTCTATGGATTCAGTAGCATAAAGGTTGATATTTCCTTTTTCATCTCAAATCTTATTTGCATTTTTCCCCTTTTAATTTAGTTAGTTTAGCTAAACATTTATCCTTTCCAAAACCAACTCTGTTTCATTGATCTTTTGAAAATTTTTGAATTCACAATTTTATTGGATTCTGCTCTCACTTTAATTATGTCCTATCGTCTAATGATTTGGGCATTGGTTTGTTGGTTCTTGTTTTCCTATGGGCTTGAGATGTAATTTTAGATTATTTATTTGTTACCTTTCTATTCTGTTAATGTATTAGCTCAATGCTATGAACATTCCTTTTAGAGCTGTCTTCATACCATCACAGAGAATTTGATATATTTTATCACTCTTCTCATTTACTTCTCAAATTTTTTAATTTTTCCCCTGAGTTATTCTTCTATCCATTCATCTTCAAAAGTGGTTTATTTTATCTGCTGGTGTTAGAGTGGTTTCTGCTTTTTACCTTATTTTTGATTTCCAATTCATTCTGTTGTGTTATAGTAGAATTCAAAATATTATCTCTATTTTATTGTATTTGCAAAGATTTGGTCTGTGACTGAAAAGGTGGTCTGTTTCAGAAAATTTCCAATGTGCTCTTGACGAAAGTGAATTCAGTTATTGATGGATAAAATATTCTGTTAATGTCTTGTAGGTTCATGTATTAATGGTATTTTTTAGTTCTCTACAGAACTAGAATCTTTACTTAGCTTATGTTTGGTTGATCTATCCAGTGTTGAAAGAGGAAATTTAAAGTCACCCAGTGTCATTGTATTGTGATCAATTTGATTCTTAATATTGCTAAGGGTTTGTTTCATGTATGTAGATGCTCTGTTGTTTGAGGCATTGATCTTTTTAATCATTATCTTCTTGATATATGATTCCCTTTAGTAGTATGAAGTAACTATCTTCGTCTTTTCTAATTAATTTTGTCTTAACATACACTCAATCTGATATTGGAATAGTTATGGCTGATTGTTCGTGGTTATACTTTAATGATATATCTTTTCCCATTCTTTTACCTTATGTCTATGGATATATTTGCCTCTGAGGTGAGTCTCTTGCAGACAACTATTGTTGGGTCTTGTTCTTTAATCTAGTCTGCCAATCTGTCATTTTATTGAAGATTTTAGACTATTTACATTCAATGTTGTTATTGAGAGATGGTTTATAATTCCAAACATTTGATCTATTTCTCATGTTTAAAGCAGACTTGTTTTCCTTTAATTGACTTTTATTTCAGGGACTTCATTCCTATGTTTCTTTTCATTTTCACTCTTCATTTCTTCTATATGGAACATTTCATTGAATATGTCTTATAATGCAGGCTTACTAGTTATGAATTCTTTTGTTTCTGATTTTCATGAAATATTTTTATTGCATCTTTAATTCTGAAGCTTAATTATGCTGGGCATAGAAATTCTTGGTTGACACAATTTTCTTTCAGAACCTTGTTTATAGTACTCCAAAATCTCCTGGATTTTAGATTCTGACTTGAGAAATCAGTTGAAATCTGTTTTGGTTTAGTTCTAAATGTGACCAGCCCTTTTTTATTGTAGCTTTTACAATTCTATCCTTACTCTATATGCTAGGCATTTTCATTATAATGTTTCTTGGTGTGAATCTATTGTGATTTTGTATACATGGATTCCTATATGTCTCTTTGATTTGAATTTCTCTCTCATTCCTAAGGGTTGGAAATTTTTCTAATATCATTTCATTGAAAAAAAGTGTGGATGCCTTTAGCTTATATTTCAGAGCCTTCATCTATCCCAATAAATACTAAATTTGGTATGTTAGTGATATCTCATATTTTTTGAATTTTCTACTCATTCTTAACATCTTAATATTGAATTTTCTATTCATTCTTAACATCTTTATGCAATCTTTATTCTAGATTATATGTTTTGTTTTCAAGACGTAAAGATTTATCTTCAAAGTGATATAATCCATTCATGTTGCTTTCCATTGAGCTTTTAGTTTGGTGCTGCAGTCCGGCTGCAGCAAAATAACCCGGGGGGCGACGAATGACTTGTGTACCTTGATATAGCAGGAGTGAGAGCCGTTTACAGACCTTAACAGTTTGGTTTCTGAGTCTTTCACTTCACTTCTATTTGGTTCCCTTTTCGAATTTCTTTATTTTTATTGAAGTAATCTTTCACTTTCTGTATTTTTCCTCTGATTTTACTTTTTTTACCTTTTTAGGTTATATAATATTTTATCTTTTAATTTTCCATTTTTTTTCTGACATATTCTCTATGGTAGCGTCTATGGAGTCAGTTGTTGAAATATTAGGGACTTTGGGGTGATTTTTTTCTTGATTTTTTTTTCATAGCATTTCTATGCCTGCACATCTCTTGGTATAGTTCTCACTTCTTTTTTAAGAGAATGACTACTTGTGAGGTTTTTTTTTTCTTAAGAACCCTGGGATGATTTCCTATTCAGATGCTATTTTTTTTTTTTTGTCAATGTGTGACCTCTGCTGATCCTAATATCAGCACCAGTTTCAAGGATGCCACTGAACCCTATTTACTATAACCACTTCAGAGCCAAGGCTAGTATTGTTCAACCTTATAAGAAAGAAAAGCTTGTTGCTATTTTTCTCCACAGTTTCCCAAATACATATGTAAACCTTTAAAAGTGTTCTGGAATAGCTCCAATAATAGTTATTAAATTTAGTACAATTACTGTAACCATAAATGAGGGATTGGTGGGGAATTGGGGAATATAGGCCCTAAAGGATTGGAAAAGAGAAAAATTAAGAAAGAGAGAAAAGATAATTTGCAGTAAGGTACAAAGGTAAAATTGATGGATAGTGGGTATGTGAGGTAGTAGCAGATAATGCAAGAGAATGAATCAGGGGTAAGAGGAACAAGTATAAACTAGAGATATGAAAACAAAGATAAGAAGATTTATTCTTATAATACTTTAAACCATTAGATGAAATACATTCAAATGGATTGAAGGTACAATGTTGGCTATTGGGGTTAAAACACTCATTCATGCTAAAGAGTTATATAAATGATCATAGTTGATGTTAGAATTATCCATAGTAAACCATGCCAAGGTGAAGAAAAATCTTGTTAAATTTTGGTTTGGATATCAATGGGGCTTGGATAGGTAGCAGATAAACATCATTTTTTTTTCTGTGGATCTCTCCTGAGTTACCATGGCACAGGAGCCACTTTTTAGCCCCTTTGGTTGTTGTTGTTGTTGTTGAGTGATTGGGGCTGCTGTTTAAACTGATTTTATCTTTCTAGGAAGACACTTTCTTTTACTCTTACTTAGGTCCAAGCTGGCACTTTAGCGTGTTGCTTTCTTGGATTTCCAGGGGAAATGTACAAAGGTAATAGTTGGCTTCTTAGAATCATATAATCTCATTGATTTAAGTAATTTTTTTAGCTCTTTATGATATTTTAACATAACAAAAATGTAGACAAATAGTTTGATTACTCAAATGATATGATGGATAACCTAACAATGAATTACTGCCTCTATAGGGTATTACTAGTCCCTTCAATGGTCATTTGTATACCTTTTCTTTCACAATAACCTAAGGAAATGAGCACATATCTTACCTTACTGATACCATTATCGAACAAATGGAACAAGGTCTCTATATTATGAGCTGTTACATGTTTATATTTATTAATATGACCTTAATTGTTCCCAAAAGCCTTTTTCTCTGCTTATAATAATTATATAAAATAATATATTTCATTGTGCCATACTTACACATTTATATAATACTTTGATCAGGTACCCAAATGTCTTTTAAAGTTCAGTTCTTAATAGAAACCATTCAAGGGTTGTGTATTTTGTACTTCCTACCTCCCCTAAATCTTCTTTATCCCCTCCCCACACATTTACTGGCTGCAAATATTGTGCCACTCACCTTGTGAAATATTCCCGGTTCTGGATTTTTCTGAAAAGATGAGTGAGCAATTCTGAGGTAAGTTACATATAGAAAAAATCATTTTGGGGAAAAATATGAAATTTAAAAGATGCTAATATGGTATGTTGAAAATTATATGCTCCTGGCTCCAAGGTGACTATCTTCTTTTCAGTCCAGTTGGGATATTTTGTAGATGTAGTGTGTCTGTATGAGACGTTCAGAATACACTAAAAGATCATTGTAAGTAGTTTCTTTTTCTTTTCCTTTTTTTTTTTTGTTGTTGTTTTATTTATTTATTTTTTTTTTGTACCAAGGATGCTTAAACACTGAGCCACATTTCAGCCCTTTTTTATATTTTATTTAGGGATCGGTTCTCGCTAAGTAGCTTAGGGCCTCATTAAGTTGCTAAGGCTGGCTTTGTACTTGAGAACATCATTCTGAGTCTCCCTAGCCACTGGGATTACAGGCATACTACACTGTGCCAGGCTCTCCTTTATTAAATATATTTCCCTACATCATAGTTTTCTTTTTGGTTTGGTTTGATTTTTTAGTGTTTTTAACTTACTCTCTTAAAATATTTGTCAAGGCATGCTCAGGACTATTAAAAGAATGAGATTCAAATCAGGTGACTACTCTGCACTGAGGCTTAGCTTACACATGGGGTTAGAGAAAAACTTTTTTCCCCCAGATGTCATTTATTTCCTGCTCAGAATAATGAGGAAAATGAAGTAAAGTGTCTCTAACAGGAATGGTACTGGTTAATTCACCAAATAGCAGTGACCATGGAAATTCTTGGACATGATAATAATTCGTCTTTTAGGTGGAATCTAAAGGAGAAAGAAAAAAGACTAGTATAGGAATGGAGTTGATCCTTGGTCCTCTCATCTTGTTCCTGGATGAACCCACAACTGGATTAGATGGGAAAACACTTAATGATGTCTTTACACTTCTAAAAAGGTAAAAACTATGGCAACATTTTATTTCATTCATTACTCTTTGATCACTTTTATTTTACTGGTATTTCTTGTGCAGGAGATTCAGAAGTTTTTTTTTTTTTTTTAATGTTTCTTCTTCGTAGCAGGATACAGTCAACAAACAAGAAGTGGTTCAAGAAAGATGAAGCAAGAATATAGGAAAGGAAGGCTAAGGTGAAGGCAGGGAGCTTTTTAATTAGAAGAATCAGAAAAGGCCACAATCATGTGACACATATGCTGGGAGAGAATAAGTGAGATGTGCTATAAATCAGAAGAGAGTTCGTGTTAGAAAAGGCAGCCAAGTGGCTCTGAAGCACAGCATGTCTGATGTGTGGGGAAGACCAGCAAGGCCAGAAGGACAGACCCAGAGACTATGAGGAGTGACGTTTGGTGAACTGTCACAATACCACAGACTGGAGGCTTAAACACAAAAATTAATTTTCTCATGACTCTGAAGGCAGAAATTTGAAAAGTGTATGCTGTGGGTTGTTTCTTCATTGGCCTCTCATTGGCTGCAGATGGTCACCTTCTCCCTTTGTATGTCTGTGTTTTAATTAACTCCTAACTGGACATAGTCAGATGAGAACCCTCAATACCTCATTTAAATTTAAAGACCTCTTTGAAAGCACTATGTTCAATGTGGCCACATTCTGAGGGATAGGGCTTCAACATCTGAGTTTGGGGAGGACCCAGTTTAGCCCTTCACAGGTGGATTAGGATGTTAAGTGGAGTTGGGCTGGTGGCAGAGGTCATGTAAGAAGTATGGCTTTTCCTGTCACGAGAGGAAATGGGGAGGTTTTTGAGAGTTTTGGAGCACAGCAATGGTTGCGGGAAGACTGCAGTTAGGCAAGAATGAGGGAAGATCCAGTGAAGGAGCTGATGAAGGATGATGAAGCATTATCAAGGATGGTCCTGGTGAGCAGAGGGTGGATTCTAGATCTGTTTTCAAGGGAACCAACAGGATCAGCTCAGGATTTCCACCCGTCATGGGAGGATTGAGACAATGACTGCTGACATTTGAGGCTTCAAGAAGTGGAAGAATGAAATTAGACAAATGAATTTCTTTTTATAAAAGAAGAAAAATGTGAAGAGATGTTTATAGGAAGTTTTTCAATAGTTGAGACTTAGACATCATCTTTAAAAATATAGAAACATGTTTCAAACTGAAAGGAAATATCCAAGAATAATACAAATGAAATTCTACTTTTCTCACCTGGATTTCCCTCTGTTACATTTCACTATATCTGTAGCCCCTCCTTTCCTCTCTGCTACTTACCATGTAGTTTCTTCTGCCATTATGCCCTTTGACCCCAAATACTTCCTACCAAAAACTCCAATCCAGGAGAACACACTATCATCTTCAATTCCCAGTCAATAAGCCTTTCTTTGCCAGGATCCAATTATGGCTATTCAAATCCTTTGCTAGTATGCAATCAGAGCTAGTGTGTCTGTTTCCTGTCTGTCAGAATCTCTCCAGAAATACATTTTCCTGTCTTCTTACAATCTAGAGCAATTCATGGTGTGACCCCCTGCAGGGTCCATCCCAGTGAGTGTTGCATGATGCTCAAGAATGAATGGATGCTGAGTTCTCAGTGCAACACACTTGAGAATGCAACCTGCACAGGTAATGTCAGCCTTTATCATCTAATTGTGGTACACATATATTTATACATAGATATTTAATAAAAAATATATGCATGAACAGAGATCTATAACTATTGCTGTTTTGTTATTGTGTATACATTGAAAAGCCCATGAATTCATAATAATATTTCTGACTCCAAACTAACACCTCTGTCTTACATTTAGTCTTTGCTATTTTCATGTTTGTAAGTGACTTCAGACAGAGAGATTTTGGGCTCCCATTATCTCAAAATATTTACTTACTTGCTTACTGATGTAATTTATTTGTTTATTGGAACCAATCTCCAAGTAGTTCTACTCTCTCCCTTTATGTACCATCTCTAGAAACTCCTCTGCCTCATTGTTTTAAGGTGTCAATCACACTATCTTCAAGGCTTCCCCTCTCTGTCACAACCTTGCTTCCTCTGATGCTCATAACCCTATGAGCAAGTCTCTATGCTAGAAGAGAGGAAACAGCAAGAAAGGAAGATATTTATGAGTTAGACATCACAAGTTTAAAATGCCATTTGCACATATAAGTGATGATGCCCAGTCATGGGTCTGGAGTTCAGGCCCCATTACAGAACCCATGTATGATATTTAGATTCATAGACATTTTCTTTGTGGTTTGCTCTGCCTAGCACACAGGCATCTTTCCTCATGCAGAGAGCTCTGATCAGTCCTTCCCAAACACTGCTGTGCAAGTTCATCACCTGGGGTCTGGTTGAAATGCAGATCATGTTTCTGTAGGTCTCGGGAAGGGTTTAAAATTCTTCAAAGGAGATTTGAAGAATCACTGATACTAACACTGTTAGTCCTCAGAGCACACTTTCAGTGTCAGAGCTCTCAGAAACCCCATGTCCATCTTCCAGTCCTTTCCCAGCTCCTATTGCCTATTGACTGAATTTCCATCTTTTTCTGAAGTGCTCACCATAGGCCTGTTTTGCCATCTCTGTTAGTTATCTTCTTCACCCAAAACAACACCAACACAAGAAAACACATAAACACTGCCTGTTGTGTTACATGGAACTGCTTCTTACAGTTTTGAGAATAGACTTGTTCACTTCACACTTTGTTCAGCTTGTTCTTTCACTGCATCTCTTTTCTTAGCTCGCCATCATTGGGAATTTGGATATTCTACATATATCACCTTCAAACGAGTTATCACTCTCTTTTTTTTTTTTTACAAGGAGCCATTAACTACTTCAAATCCACATTAGAATGAAATTATAGATCTTACTACCTATTTCTCCATGAGGCAGAACCCCCTTGGATACAATAGATTTATGAGGTGCTAATCAAATTATTAAATTGAAGTGATTCTTTTCTCAAAATACTTTAAAAAATTGGGAAAGTGATGTTGGCCTTTGTTTCTTCTAACCTTAAGTTAGACTTTTCCATACTGTACTATTTGTAGTCTCACAGGTCATTAACTAGTTCTTGAAAGTGGGTGTACTCAAGAGATTATCTGAGATACTTGGTAATAACATGGATTCCCTATTCCAACCATCAGAGATTGTGTACCAACTTCCCTGAATTCACTGTCTGGGTAGACTCTAGGAAAATTAATTTTCTCTCAATCTCTATAGACAATTCTAGACTGCTGATGCACCAAACTTTAAGCATATTTAATCTTTTAATAAAAGCATTGAATTTTATTTTCCTCAACTACCAAGTATGTAATGAGTTGAGATGACAAGTTTGTAAGAGAAAATCAAGTTGAACTGAGAGAAAAAACTCTACTGGCAGAAGTAAGTATTTTACCAAGAAGTGCAAGGTCCAGATGTTTAATGATTCATTATTTCCCTTTTTTACTTAGGATTTCTCAGCAGGGGAGAACAATTATCTTCACCATCCATCAGCCTTGTTATTCCATCTTCAAGCTCTTTGACAGTTGGCCTCAGAGGAACTAATGTATCACGGTCCTGCTCAGAAAGCTTTGGAGTACTTCCAATCAGCAGGTGTGATTAACCTTTTAATGCACTAGATTCGTCATTCACAGACTTCTGGAAGAGCAGAGGAGTCCACAGGAGTGCTATAGGAATGCTCTTTGATCTTACAAAGAATTAACTGGGGTGACTCCACTGGAAAACATCATTGGTCAGTTCAGTGCCAGAACTTTTTTTCATTATGCAGCACTTGCTTATGGTTCACATCTCTCTTCTTCTCCTCTCAAATTTGACTATGCATGGTGTGTGTGCTTGTGTGTGTGTGTTTGTGTGTGTGTGTGTGTGTGTGTGTCTGTGTGTGTGTGTATTTCTCATGGGCCTTTATCTGTTCTCCTTCCCAGTTATGGTGATCTTTCCCTGAAAGGTCAATAATTAGAATGTTGGACTCACAGCTACTTATTCTGTCAGTTGAAGATTTTGAAAAGTCCCAAAACATTGCCTTTTTTCAATTCGTTCTAATTAGTTGTACATGACAGCAGAATTGCATTTCAAATCATTGTACATGAATGGAGCAAAACTTTTCATTTCTTGGGCTCTACATGATGCAGTTTCAAAGTCTTCATTCAATCATATGTGTACCTAGGGTAATAATATCTGACTCATTCCATCATCCTTCCTACCCCCCACACACCCTTCTCTCATTTCCCACTACCCAATCCAAGTTCTTCCATTCTTCCCTAACCCCCACGCCTTTATGGATCACCATCTACATCTCAGAGAAAACATTTGGAATTTTTGCGGGGGGAATTACTTATTTCACTTAGCATGATATTCTCCAACTCCATCCATTTACTGGAAAATACAATGATTTCGTTCTTTAAGTATGAGTAATACTTTATTGTGTATATATACCAAATTTTCTATATTCATTAATCTGCTGAAAGGCTACTGGATTGGTTCCATAGTTCTGCTATTGTGAATTGAGTTGCTACAAACATTGATGTGGCTGTGCCCCTGTAGTATGCTTATTTTAAGTACTTTGGGTATGAAACAAAGAGTGCAATAATTGGGTTAAATGGTGGTTTCATTCCAAGTTTTCTAAGGAATCTCCATATTGCTTTCCAGCATGTTGCACTAGTTTGCAATACATGAGTATACATTTTCCCCCCACATCCTCACCAACACTTATTGTTGTTTGTATTCTTGATAGCTGCCATTCTGGCTGGAATGAAATAAAATCTTAGGGTTGCTTTGATTTGCATTTCTCTAATTGCTAGATATCTTGAACATTTTTTCATATATTTGCTGACTTTATTTTTTTCTCCAAAGTGTCTTCTGTTCCTTAGTCCATGTATTAATTGGGTTATTTGCCAAAATATTGTCTTTTAGATCATGTAACAGATTGTGGTTTCACAGTACTTCTCCTGATACATGGTCTTGTTCTGCCTTTGTGAGGGTTCATGGAGATACTGCTGCATTTTCTAGTAACATTAGATTGAAGATTTATGTCTTGAATGGTATAAGTGACCATTACTCAATAGAAAGGCTGGTCCTGAATCAAACTTAATGGGCCAAAAATTTCTGGAATGCCTTGTTCTCTTTATTTCAGATTGAATACTATGATTTCTTTAACAACTTATCTATCTGCTTAAATTTAGAGCTTTTTGGATATGATTGTAGATGCTTCCCCATGACCCCAAATAAAGTTGTAAATAGTCATTCCTATTTTATTTCTTATATAAATCACAATAGAGGAGTGCATTACATTCATATTTTTTGCATTACAATTCTTAATACACCTTTATACCACAATTTATCATATCTCTGTTTGTATATAAGGTATGTTGACACCAAATTCACATCTTCATACATAAATTTTGTATAATAATGACCGCCTCCTTCCACTATCCTTGCTATTCCCATTCTCCCTTCCTTTCCCTCCTCCCCTATTCCCTATCTAGAGGTAATTTTCCACTCATGCTCTCCCTCCCTACCCCAGTTTGAGTCATCCCCCTTATATCAGAGAAAACATTTGACATTTGTTTTTTCGGGGTTGACTAACTTCACTTAGCATAATCTTCTCTAATGCCATCCATTCCCCTGCAAATGCCATGATATTATTCTTTTTTAGTGCTGAGTAATATTCCATTGTGTATAAATGCTACTTTTTTAATCCATTCATCCACTGAAGGGCATCTAGGTTGGCTCCTTAGTTTAGCTATTGTGAATCATGCTGCTATAAACATTGATGTTGCTGTGTCCCTGTAGTATGCTGTTTTTAGGTCCTTTGGGTATAGTCTGAGAAGAGGAATAGCTGGGTCAAATGGTTGTTCCATTCCCAGCTTTCCAAGTAATCTCCATACTGCTTTCCATATTGGCTGCACTAATTTGCAGTCCCACCAGCAGTGTATGAGTGTACCATTTTCCCTGCATCCTAGACAAAACTTGTTGTTTGTCTTCATAATGGCTGCCATTCTTACTGGGGTGAGATGGTATCTTAGAGTAGTTTTGATTTGCATTTCTCTGATTGTTAGAGATAGTGAGCATTTTTTTGGATATTTGTTGATTGATTGTATATCCTCTTCTGAGAAGTGTCTGTTCAGGTCCCAGGCCCATTTGTTGATTGGATTATTTGTTTTTTTGGTGCTTATTTTGTTGAGCTCTTTATATACCCTAGAGATTAGAGCTCTATCTGATGTGAGGGGTTAAAATTTGTTCCTAGGATGTAGACTCTCTATTCACCTTATTTCTTTTGCTGAGAAGGAACTTTTTAGTTTGAATCCATCCTATTTGTTTTTTCTTGGTTTTAATTCTTGTGCTATAGGAGTCTTATAAGGAAGGTGGGGTCTAAACCCACATGATGAATATTAGTGCCTACTTTTTCTCTATTAGAAACAGAGTCTCTGGACTAATTCCTAGGTCCTTGATCCATTTTGAGTTAACTTTTGTGCATGGTGAGAAATAGAGATTCAGTTTCATTGTGTTGCATATGGATTTCCAGTTTTCCCAGCATCATTTGTTGAAGATGCTATCCTTTCTCCAGTGCATGCTTTTGGCACCTTTGTCTAATATAAGATAGTTGTAATTTTGTGGGTTAGTCTCTGTGTCCTCTATTCTGTACCATTGGTCTATGAGCTGAGCCTGTTTTGGTGCCAGTAACATGCTGTTTTTGTTACTGTTGTTCTGTAGTATAGTTTAAGGTGTGGTATAGAAATACCACCTGTTTCACTCTTACAGCTTAAAATTTCTTTAGCTATTCTGGGTCTCTTATTTTTCCAGATGAATTTTATGATTGCTTTTTTCATTTCTATGAGGAATATTATTGGGATTTTGATCAGAATTGCATTGAATCTGTATAGTGCTTTTGGTCATATGATCATTTTAATAACTTTAACTCTGCCTATCCATGAGCAAGGTAGATCTTTATATCTTCTAAGGTCTTCTTGTATTTCTCTCATTAGGGTTCTGTAGTTTTCATTGTATAGATCTTTCTCCTCTTTTGTTGATTCCCAATAATTTTTTTTGAGGATATTGTGAATGGGGTAGTTTTCCTCAATTCATTTTCAGAGAATTTGTCACTGATATACAGGGATGCCTTTTATTTATGGGTCTTGATTTTATATCCTGCCACTTTGCTGAATTCATTTACTAGTTCTAGAAGTTTCTTGGTGGAGTTTTTTTGGGGTCTTCTATGTATAGAATCATATCATCAACAAATAGTGCTACTTTGAGTTCTTCTTTTCCTATAGTTATTCCTTTAATTTATTTCATCTGTCTAGTTGCTCTGGCCAGTGTTTCAAGAACTATGTTGAGTAGAAGTCGTGAGAGAGAGCATCCCTGTCTTGTTCCAGATTTTAGATGGAGTGCCTTTAGTTTTTCTCCATTTAGAATGATGTTGGCTTGAGACTTAGTGTAGATAGCCTTTACAACGTTGAGATAAGTTCCTGTTATCCCTAGTTTTTTAGTGTTTTGAACATAAAGAGGTGCTGTATTTTGTCAAATGTTTTCTCTGCATCTATCAAGATGATCATATGGTTCTTATCTTTAAGTCTATTGATGTGATGAATTACATTTCTTGATTTCTGTATGTTGAATCATCCTTGCACCCCTGAGATGAATCCCACTTGATCATGGTGCACAATCTTTTTGATATTTTTTATCTGATTTTCCAGAATTTTATTGAGGATTTTTACATCTATGTTCATTAGAGATATTGGTCTGAAGATTTTTTTCTTTGAGGTATCTTTGTCTGGTTTTGGAATCAGGGTGATATTGGTCTCATAGAATAAATTTGGAAGTACTCCCTCTTTTTCTATTTCCTGAAATAGACTGTAGAGTATCGGTATTAATTCTTCTTTAAAGGTCTTTTAAAACTCGGCTGTATATCCATCTGGTCCTGAGCTTTTCTTGGTTGGCAATATTTTTATGGCTTCTTCTATTTCCTCACTGGATATTGGTCTGTTTAAGTTGTGTATATATTTCTGATGCAATCTGGGCAGATCACATGACTTTAGGAATTTATCGATGCCTTCACTATCTTCTATTTTTTTAGAGTATAATGTTTTGAAATAATTTATAATTATCTTCTGTATTTCTGTAGTGTCTGTTGTGATGTTGCCTTTTTCCTCACATATGCATGTAATTTGGGTTCTCTCTCCTCTTCTCTTCATTAGCATGGCTAAGGGTCCGTCAATCTTATTTATTTTTTCAAAGTATAGTCATTAGTTTCATAAAAGGCATACCATTTCTGGTGGCATATAGAGAACAGTGGGTCAGGCATAGGATGTTATGTTAAGGGGGAAGGGTGTGAGGGTATGGGGTTAATCTAACTTAGCACCTTTGGAGGAGAACTCTAATGAATAGACAGGGGGCAATTTATGGAAGAATGTATAAATTCAAACATATATATATATATATATAAATATATATATATATTTAGAGAATTACCCAAAGTATAAATCGTAAAAGTTAGGATGTTGAAAGTGGGATAGAGGGAGGAAGAGAAAAAAATAAAAAGATAGAAAGAAAAGAAAAAAAGAGAGAGGGAGAAAGTAAATAAGGAAAAAAGAGGGGGAGGGGGACATATGCAATGCCTCTATATTATATTATTCTGGTGATTCAGTTCTTAAAGTCCTATTTCATGCAAAGTTCTTGGTTTCACATATGGTCGGGTTGTGAGGACCAGAAGGGGAAGGGTAGAGGAGAATGGATGAGAAGAGAGAGAAAGAAAAAAAAAAGAAAAAAAAAAAACTCTCAGAATTTTGTTTGCTTTTCTTCCAGTAGGTGGCATTGTCTCTTCCAAGCCTGAGTCTCTGCATTCAGGGTGGTGGAGGTAGCCAGTGTGAGAGGGCTTGAGCTTCTACCTGGAACCTCCCTGCTCTTAGTCTCTCTGAGTTGGAAACCAGGGGCCTATACAGTTGCAGTTCCATGTTGATAGCTACGCCCCCCAAAACATTGTGAGAAAAAGTTTGAGTCATCACAGCTGGAGGTGGGGGAGTTAGAAACCTGGTACCTGATCAGTTGCAGAACAGTGCTGGTAGCCACACCCACCAATATATGGCGAGTAAAGTTTTCAAAGATGGATTCTGTCTGTTTCCTGCCTCTGGTGTTTGGTGAGGTGGGGGGCACTGGGGTGACCTTGTGCTGTGGTCAGAGCTCAGTCTGGTGACTGCAGCAAAGACTCTGTGTTCTGCACCACTGTGTGGGTCCGGGTCCACCTCCAATAATCATTCTTTCTTATTTTTTTTTTAATTCAATATCTGTCACTTAAAAAGAAGGAAATAAAAATAAAACACATGTGAGTATGGGGAGTCCAGGGAAGGTGAACTAAAGAGCCACAGCTCAAATTCCATTAAAAGCCCAATAACATTCTTCATAGAAGTAGAAAAAGCAATCACAAAATTCATTTGGAAAAATAAGAAAACCAGAATAGCCAAAGCAATTCTTAGCAAGAGAAGTGAAGAGGAGGCATCACAATATCAGAACTTACATTATACTTCAGAGACCTAGTAACAAAAATGGCATGATATTGGCACCAAACAGACATGTAGAGCAATGGTACAGCCTAGAAGACACAGAGACGAACCCACATAAATACAGTCATCTCATACCAGACAAAGGCACCAAAAATATACATTGAAGAAAAATAACTTCCTCAACAAATGGTGCTGTGAAAACTGGAAATCCATATGTTGCAAAAATAAATTAACCCCATATCTCTCATCCAGCACAAAACTCAACTCAAAGTGGATCAAGGACATAGGTACTAAAACAGAGGCTCTGCACCAAATAAAAGAAAAAAGCAGGCCCAAATCTCTACCATGTCAGCATAGGAAATGACTTCATTTATGAGACTCCTAAAGCATAAGAAGTAAATTTAAGAGCCAATAAGTGGAATGAAATCTAACTAAAAAGCTCCTTCACAGTAAAGGAAAGAATCAATAATGTGAAGAGAGAGCCTAAAGAATGGGAAAAAATCTTTACCATATCCAACTCAGACCAATTAAACTTCAGGATATATAAAGAACTCAAAAATCTTAAACACCAAAAACACAAATAACCTATTCAATAAATGGGCATAGGAACTGAACAGACACTTTACAGAAGAAGAAATACAATCAGTCAACAAATATATGAAAAAAAATGTTCAACATCTCTAGCAATTGGAGAAATGTAAATCAAAGCTGCCCTATGATTTTATCTCGTATCAGTCAAAATGGCAATTTTCAAGAACACCAACAAGAATAAATGTTGGTGAGGATGTAGGGGAAAAGGTACACTCGTATATTGCTGGTGGGACTGCAAATTGGTGCATCATGCTGGAAAGCGGTATGGAGATTCCTTAGAAAACTTGGAATGAAACCAGCATTTGATGCAGTTATCCTACTTCTTGATTTATACCCAAAGGACTTAAAAATCAGCCTATTACAGTGACACAGCCACATCAATGTTTGTAGCAGCTCTATTCACAATAGCTAAACTATGAAACCAACCTAGATGCCCTTCAACAGCTTGATGGATAAAGAAAATGTTGTATATATACACAGTGGAGTATTACTTAGCTTTAGAGAAGAATGAAATTATGGCATTTGCTAGTAAATGGCATAAATGCTAAGCCAAATAACTCAAACTCAAAGAAGCAAAGACCAGATATTTTCTCTGATTTGCAGATACTAATTCACAATAAGGGAGTAGGTGCTTAGGAAGAATAGAGGTATTTTGGATTAGACAGAGGGGAGTAAAGAAAGGGAAAGGGTACTGGGCTATAAAGGATAATAGAATGAATTGGGCATTAGCCCTATTTACATATCTGATTACATGCCTGGTACAACTCTACATCGTGTACAACCAGAAGAATGAGAAGGTATACTCCATGTATTTGAAGTGTCAAAATGCATTCTACTGTCATGTAAAACTAAATAGAAGGAATAAAAATAATCAGAGGTCAGACCAAGTTAAGATGCTTGTTTCATAGGAAGTTGAGGTAAGATGTCACGTGTGCTGTGCTGGTCACATTCTCTTGATAATGCTGCTCTGAAGATTTGTTGTCTATTTGCAATTATGGCAGCTTGGGAGGTGTCCATTTGAATCTCTGAATTTAGTAGGTTGCAAAGCAATGTGCTGACCTGCCGACTGGCATTCCAGCATTCTCTAGGTGAATTCAGAGAGCACAGCGCTCCCAGAAATTTAATATCTTTTTTGGGAGCTACATTTAGATTTTTGAAGAAGTACTGATAAGCAACAGAGCATACTGATAGCTTCCTGGGGCTTGAAGACTTATGAGAGAAAAAGAATAATGTAAAATGTTCTGAAAAGTCCAAAAATGATTTGGAATAAGTTGTTTTTTTTTTTTTTTTTTTTGCCTGGGACACAGATAGTTGTCAAAATGTTGTGTGATTGAATAAAGAAGAGGAAAGGATAAATTAGTGAGGGCAGAAAAGAGCAGAAAGATGAGGAAAAAGTTGTTTGGTCTGTCTTCCCTACCCTCATATCCAATGTCCTCTGCATGTGAGTCTTCTTTACTTTCAAAGACTACCAGCTTGAGTTCTTTGGGTGTCTTATTTTGTAGGTTTTCCCTGTAAATTCTACAATAATCCTGCAGAATTGTTCCTGGATATCACCGATGGTGTAATAAAAAGGGATTCAGAAAATTATGAAGGTATGTAAACCTCTCAGATTAACATAATTCTTCCCAATTAATTTGGCTGAGTTGTAGCAACGTGGTTACTTATTAAAACATGGCTTTGTGAATTTACATGTTATTGTAATGAACAAATAGATTTTGTTGAAAGTGAGTACTGTGTGTATTTTTATTTAATTTATGATTGAATATCTGAATTATTTTTTATACTCAAGCTTTAATTCTAAAGCTTGAGTACAAAAGCTTTTTGTGGGAGTTGTTACACAAATAAGAGGTCTCAGAAAAACTTGTGAAATCAGTAGTAATCTGTTGACACTGAGTTAGTAATGTATGGCCTATTATCCACTTTTATTCTGAAGCTTACAAGACTGAAATACATTCAACGACAGATGATTCAGAGATAAAAGAATTATCTATTCAGTTTTCCAAGTCCACTTTCTACAATGACACAAAAACTGAATTGGAAGAACGCTCAAAGGATGAGAAGAAAATATGCTTAGTCAAGAAGGACATTCCCTATGTCACTTCCTTTAGCCATCAGCTCATTGACCTCATCAGGCGTTCATTCCAAAATTTTATGGGTAATCCCCAGTATTGGGCAACTTTGGTAAGTGACATGTTTTCCCAATTATGCTATGAAATACCAATGGGGGAGCAATTTGTTTCTAATATGGACTTATGCAGGATTCTTTTATCTTCTACTCACCCTTCCATTTATTTGTCATTCCCACTCAGAATTTGGAAACAGCCAATCAATTTAGTGTATTGTCTTGGATATGAATTGTCCCCCAAAGGCTCATGGTTGAAGGCTGATCTCTATGGAGCAATGTTGATATGTGGGGCTCTTTGGAAGTGGCTATATCATTTGACATCATCAAAAGATTAATCTATTGATGTATTTACAATTTGATGACATTATTGGGAGATGATGTAACTGCACCACTCAGGGCCTAGTGGGAGGAAGTAAGTCAATGTTGCATGCCTTGGAAGGATGTATCTTGTCCCTGATCCCTTCCTTGCTCTGTTTCCTGGCTGCCATGAGATGAACAGCTTTCCTCCTCCATATCCACATGCTATGATGTTCTGCCTCACCTTATTCCCCCCAAAAAAATCTCAGCCATCAGACTATGAACTGAAATATGACTCTGTGAGCCAACATAAAGCTTATCTCTTGTTTTGGTTTGTTTTCATGTTGCTATGACCCACATACCTGACAAGAACAACTTAGAGGAAGAAACATTTATTTGGGGCTCATGGTTTCAGAAGCTTCAATTCATAGAGAAGTGACTACATTGCTCTTGTCCCACAGTGAGACAGTGCATCATGGAGGAAGGACCCAATACAAAAAGCTGCCCAGTTCATAGTGGGGTTCAGAAGCAGAAAAAAACAGAGAAGAGACCACAGGAAGAACAATGCTTTCAGGTCACCCCTGCTTTGCCCCCAGTGACTCATCTCCTCTAGCCACACCCCACCTACCTACAGCTAAAACCCAGTCAGTCCATTCCAGCTGGTATTGACTAATTAGGTTCTAGCTCTCACAATTTAATCATTTAATCTCTGAATATTTCTGCATTATCATAGGAGCTTTTGTGGATACTTCATATCCAAATCATAACATCGTCTTTCTTAGTTCTCTTAATTGTATTGTCACAGTGGTAAAAAACAATGAAGTTCCTATGCATATAAACAATTTAAGTGGCTTTCTGGACTGTATAACTCAAAAATGTTGGCAATATATCAAATTCTAATGGATAATGTTAGTCAAAATTTTATTTTTAAACAGTGTTTGGACAAGAAAATATCAACAATTGTGTCATTTTCTAGTAGCTGTCCATTATCATTTATTGATTCATTCCAAAGATACATTCCAATATCATGTGTTTCATTTGAAGACTCTACTACAGTAGTTAATAAATGGGTTAAAAATAAAAATTCTGCATGTGTGCATCTTATTTCCTTATGAAGGAAGCAAAATGATAGCTGAATAAAGAAAATACAGAGCATGTGAGATGGTAGAATGAACTATGCATAAGATTTAGGGAGTAAAAAGGTGAATGAAAGAGAGAGAGGGCTAGAGGTGGGGAGAAGACAATTGATTTCCCATTGAAATCAGGTGTTGAAGCAACCTAGTGTCTTTTTTTTTCTTCCTGAAGGTAGTTTGTTCTGTCCACTGTCTGAGAGAAGAGACTGTAGGAAGAATGCTCTTCCTTATAATTGACCCTCCTCATTGACTGATTCTAATATTGTCAAAGCAATACATAACTCAAGAATGTGCACTTTATGCACAGAAAGTAACCATACTTGAACAGATATTCACATTGGTTTTTAACTCTCTTAAATATGATGCAATGATGTTCTATTCTCCTTTTGATCAACTCTTTGGTAGTTGTCATCATCCTCAAATTTTGTATTTTGTTTTATTTTGTTTTGTTTGCAATACTGGGGATTGAACCCAGAACTTCACACACACTAGGCCATTGGGCTACACCTTCAGCCCATTTTTTAGTTAGTGTTAACCCCTATTTCACACAAAACACTGGTTCTCTTAGTTCATTTGTCCAATATTTGTAGGGAATTCAATTCAGCTGGTTATTTTGGTTTATTATTTTTATGATCAATCATTGTATTTCTGTGGAGTATTAAGATATGACATATTGCAGGCTCTAATGAACTGAATTCTCAGCATGAGTGGCACAGTTTTCATATTTAAGTTGCTTTCCATGTGTACATGAGAATCTGCATCCCCATTACAGTGATGATGTTTATTGCTTCAGATTTCTTTAGTTCATGTGATTTGGCATTTCTCTCAAGCACTTTAGTGTACTGTTGTCCAAGGACAATAAATTATTCTTAGATAATAGATTTGAAAGAACGTTAGTTCAATTAGATGCATTAACTTTGGTAGCCCATTGTTCAACAGGAAGATGCTATAATAATTTGATTCTTCAGAATGATTTGTTCATTAGACTTTTCTTACTTGTCTCTAAAACTGATGTTTAAGTGTCTTATCCAAGAAACATACAGTAGTTCTGGGAAAGACGTTATTAGAACACAGGAGTTTTTACATCAGAGTATGCGTGTTTTGAGCCTAGGCTCCCTTAAGAGTCAAACAGCAGGCCCAGAGCCTCCAGGTAGCACATTCAGCCTACTTGTCTCATCATTGAACTCGGTTCTCCAAAAGCAATTCCAGCAATGTTCAGGGAAGCAGTAGTCTCTACAGGAAGGGAAGAACCTTGTAGATCCCCGAGCTCAGTGGGACAACTCTTGTTCAGGATTTTAAATGTTGAAATGTTAGCTCAGGAGCAGACAAACCCTTTTAGGTAAAGGTTCAGAAGATAAATATTTTAGGCTTTCAGAGCCACACATGGTGTTTTTCTCACAAGGTCAACTCTGCACTTCATTACAAAAGCAGCCACAGCTAATGTGTGAGCAAATGAACATGTCAGCATTCCACTAAAACTTTATTCAGGGACACTGAATTTTGAATTTCATATTGGAAGAAATATTATTCTTGACCTTTTACCCTCCAGGTATTGAAAAAATTGGTAAAGTATTCTTAGCTTGTGGGCTTAACCAAATTAGTGACTGGTTTTGGTCTGTGAGCCATAGTTTTCTGATCTTGGTGTAAGTTGGTTGTTTTTTTTTGTTTGTTTGTTTGTTTGCTTATTTTTAAGGTACTGTGAATTTAACCCAGGAGGCTTTCTGCTGAGACACATCCCTAGACCTTTTATATTTTATTTTGAGCCTGGGTCTTGCTAACTTGGAAGGGCCTTGCTAAATTGCTGAGGCTGGCTTTGAACTTGCAATCCTCCTGCCTCAGCCTTCCAAGTTGCTGGGATTACAGGCATGTGCCACTGTGTCTGGCTCTGACATAGGGTTCTAATTTTGTATAATTTTAATTTTTCTAAGTTTTTGTAAATGGAGTTATTAAAAGTTTTAATGACTTCCTGCTGATAATCCTTTACTTATTGCCTTATTGCATTTTATTTATTTATTGCCATGATTTGACTTGACATTCAACCAGATGATATGTTAGAAGATATAGCAATGAATGGATTACTTGAAAAGTGAGGTGTTTTGTTCATTCATATATACTTGCACAACATTATCACTAATCTCTCTAAGCTTCATTGTTTCTAATTGCATATTAAACATTTGACTATGCTTTTAATAATTAATTTGTTATAGTACAAACTACAAACATCCCTTAGAACACACCATGAGAAATGTTATTTGAATACATCTGAACAAGAGCAGAATAATGTAGTTGGATAATTTCTTTCTTTTACCTGTTTTGAACAGAGACCAGAAGACAGATGCACAAATCTCATAGATAGTGTCATTTACTCTGTTTTGAAATGTTCAGTTTGCTCAATGGCTGGCTTTCTTTTACTTCATGCAAGAATAAACAACACATGTGAACCTTGTAGAGCCATTAGCATTGATTTTAGAATCTTGATTAGTTGAAAGAAAGAGCAGTTTCTGAGGGTTTTGGAAATATGACAGTGGAATGGATTCCTGAACCTACCCCCAATATTTGTCTTATTAGCAAAGAATTTTAGGGTTATATCATATGTGAAACATTTCAATGATCTTCTCTCCAGAATCTCATTCTTACAAATTCTTCTTTACAGATCATGGTTCTTTGGCTGCCATTTTGCCAACTGTCCATTACAAATTAGTTCATGGCTTGACATTGTTATAATATTGAGATTAAAAAAAAAAAAAACTTTTACATTTCCAAGATTACTGGAAGGGTGTTTTGTTTTCTTTACTTTCCCATCTTCTGTACTATTATAGTTAACCCATGTATAAGAAAAAATCCTCACATATATTCTAAAATAGCCCTTGGCCTTATGCCCACTGAAGCATCCTTAAGATATTTTTATTCTAAGAGCAAATGTAATAATATTGGTCCATTTTCTCTGGGAGACATTAACACAGACTGAATAGATGAAGATGGGAAATAAAGGCAAAGAATTGGTGGGTCAGGTGTGCCATGTTAACTGTAGGTCTCAATGGTTGGTATTGAAAAATGAGCCATGTCAGAGGAGATCATCACTGAAGCACTTAGATGCTCCCAGGTGGCAATGTGCTTTGGTGACTGTGACAATGCACTTTTCCTGTTCAGGTGGGAATTCAGAACAGTTTGAATATGTGCACATCACTACTTACTTATCATTCAAAATTCCATTGATAAAATTTTTGAGTGGCATTAAAATTTTACTTATCTCTTCATTTTGCAGTGATTGGGATCAAATCTTGAGTCTGGCAAATGCTAGGCAAGCATTCTGTAGCTTAGCTATATACCCATCCCTGAAATTTCATTTATTTCTAACAATTATAGTGAAGTCATCCAGTTTTAATTTGGACTCCTTGAAATACTAAACTGTGCACATTCACTGGCATGAAAGATGAGAATTCAATTGAAGTCAAAATTCTTGTATTGTTCCCAAAACATCTTCCTCAAATGACTTTCTCATGCTGTTAACCTATGTGACATTTGTGGACAGTGCCTGGTGGACACTGGGAAGAATCTTAGCTTGTCTGGTCATCTGCTCCCTTGTCCTGTCAGTACTCAGAAAACAGAATCTTTACATTTTCAATTTAACTTATAAAGTGTCTAATAACAATCACTGTTTGATAATTCCTCAGTGACTATGGTCAATCTCTTTAACATGTATATTTCAGTGGAGAGATTTGATTAGGTTATAAATCCTTACTTGAAATTGAAACTCTTTCCTCTCATTTTTCACTTTTCTTTCTTTTTGAATAGATAATTTCCTCATTTGTTGAGGGACTGGTTATAGGTGTCATGTTCATTTTGCTGAGGGATGCCTGTTCTGAAATCCAAAATAGGTAAGTAAATTTGGATCTCATTTTGTGAAAATGCCATCACTTTGTTTAAGCCCATGAACATCCATTAAGATTTCAAATTTATGACAATACAGGGTAAAAATTGCTGTTTTATTATGGGGTAAGATTAGTTAGTGCATTGAAACTGAATGGAAGAGTTAATTTTCAGTTTCAAAATTTATATATGTGTGTGATGGTAAATTACACACATTACATGCACATTCTAACCATTTTAGAGTGCACAGTTAGTGGCATCAAATACATGCATGTTGTCACTGGTCAACACCATCCAACTCCCAACCATTTCTTTATCTTCTCAAGTGGAATCTAGAGTAACTACCCACACCCATCATTGCCACATCTGCAACTTTCTTGTTCTGAGTGTGCCCATTATAGGAATCTCACCAATGTGAAGTCATGCAATACTTGTCTTCTCATTACTGCCTTATTTTTCTGAGCATAAAGTCCTCAAGTTTCTTCTAAATTGTTGCACATGTTCTAATTTCATTCCCTTTTAAGGCAAAATTGTATATATGTTTAAACTAGATTTTATTTATCCATTCATCCATTGCTGAAAATCTGGCTTGCTTACACCTTTTGGCTATTGGAATGATGTTGCTATAGGTATACAAACATCTGCATGAATCCTTCTTTCAACTGTGTCTTTGGGCAGATACCCAGCAGTAGAATTGCTGGATCAGTTGGTACTTTTAAAAATTTTTTGAAGACCTGCCAAAATCTTTTCTACTGCAGTTTTCATTCTTACCAACAGCACACAGAGTTCCAATTTTTTCACATTCTCACCAAAACTTTACTATTTTTTTTTCTTTTTAAAAGACAGAGATCCACAGATTCCTTGGAGAAATGTTTGGTTTAAGTCCTTTGCTAAATTTAAAATTGTTTTGTTTGGTTTTGGGTGTTTTGTTGTTGATAATGATGAAGTTTTTTTTATGTTTAGGGGTTATTCATCCCTTTCAGATATATTGTTTAGATATATTTCATCCCATTCTGTGGGTTTCTTTTCACTCAATTTATAAGGCCTTTATGCAAGGATGTTTTTAATTTTAAAATCGTCCAGTTGATATGTTTTCTTTGGTGGTAATGAGGCAGTTTCCTTAGTTTTGGTATTTTTTGTGGGAGTGTAGGATATGTGGATGGGAATGAGTTGTTCCTGATTCTCCTATGCAAAGCACTCTAGTCAGTGTTATGATCCTTTCTAGTTTCAGTCATAATGTGCCCTTAACTTATCCCATGAAGACATTTTCAACAGCTGCCTCAATTTCTAAATAGATTCTCAATATCCCAGACCTCATGATTCTCATAATTCATGTATGGAGAACCACCCCTCACTAGGCACTGGGCTCCCTGCTTCACAATTATGGCTATGTTGCCTCCAAAGGTCCAAGGGATAGAGGAGTGGATGGTCTCATCTCCATTTTACTGTTGAGAACAGGTGAGCATGGTCTTTATCTGAGGAGCTAATTCAAATAATGAGGACATGGTGTTTTGTTGTTGGTTTTTGTTTGTTTGTTTGTTTTTATACTGGGGACATAACCCAGGGACTCCTAAACAATGAGTCACATTCCTAGCCCCTGCCCATGTTTTAATTATTTTTTTTATTATGAAACAGAGTCTCAGTTGCTTAGGGCCTCATTAAATTCCTGAGTCTGGTTTCAAACTTGTGATCCTCCTTTCTCAGTCTCTAGAGTCATTGGGATTTTGGCATGGGCCACTACACCTGGTGAGAAGAATTTGAGAAAAAGAAAGATATTAATTTACTGTTTTGCTATTATATGAGAAAAATACTAGACTAATATTTCCAGAGCTATTGTCTTCTGTACAGGTCAAACAAAGGGCTTTTAAAGAAAAGTTCTGGGACAGACTCATTATGTGCCCCTTAAAAAGTATGCATAATGTACACATGGTGTTTGAGGTAGCTTTTGGTCAGAACTGTTGGTACCAGTTCCCAGGTCTTAACATCTTAATGACACAGATTTTCTTATTATTAATAAGCTGAAGAGCATAATAACCATGCCTGAGACAAGAAGAATGTTATTCTTGATTCCACATAGATAGGGAAGGCAAGAAGGAAAAGAGTAAGGAAAAGAAAAAATCATTTTTAAATAAGCCCCCTGGTTTTGAATAGCCAGATGCCTACTGAATGCCTAAAGTGAACCCCAGATATAGGCTATTTTTTTAAAAAAAAATTATTCTAATTTGTTATATGACAGCAGAATACATTACAATTCATATTACACATATAGGACACAATTATTCATATCTCTTCTTGTATAAAAAGTATACTCACTCCATTGGTGTGTTAATACATGTACTTTGAATAATTATATGCATCTCATTCTACCATCATTTCTAACCTCATGCCCCCTCCTTTACCCTTCCAACCCTTTGTCCTGTCTAGTCTTCATCTATTTCTCCCTTTCTCCCCCTCCCTACCCCACTATGAATCAGCCTCCTTATATCAGAAAAAAAAATTCAGCATTTTGTTTTGGGGGATTGGTAACTTCACTTAGCAATATACTCTCCAACTCCATGTCTATACCTGCAAATGCCATGATTTTATTCTTTTTTATTTTGGACTATGTGAAAATGACCTTTATGTGTGCTTCAACTACCTCTCCTTTAATGATTAGATGATTAGTGATTGATTGTTTTGACTAGAAAATGATGTCTCAGTGACTTACATGAGAAACCTTCATTTTGTTTCAATTGTACAGTCTGGAAGTCTGGGGTCAGAGCCCCCTTCCAGCAGGTTAGACTGCTGTGAGGGTCCCTCCCTGACTGTAGAGGGCTGCTTCCCTCTGCATTTTTCATAGTACAGAGTGTCTGGGGCTCCTTCCTCTTAAAAGGGCAGCAATCACACCACAGGGACTCCAATCTCATGACCTCATCTAAACCTTATACTCCCATAAGGACATACTTCTCAGTACTGTGGTACTGGGGGTTATTTCTTTAACATAAATAAAAACAAAAAATAGTGAATACAAGTCAGTGCACAGCAATCCACACAGAAATTTCAATATGTGCTATCATGTGGAGTAACTAGGGCATCACTGAGGACACACAGGGAGAGACCTGATGAGGTGATGCTTTCCTGTCTGTTTAAACCAGAAGAGTTCTATTCTGGAAGGAGTTCTGTGGGAAGAAACCAAACTAACAGTGTGATTTGACTGAGCTTCTTTTATTCCCATTCTCTCCTGACAGAGCACTGATGCTCTTCTACCAAATAGCCTGCCAGTGTGGCTTCAGCAAATGGACGGTGCAGCACTTTGTGCTCCAGAAGAAGCGTTTTGTGTGAGTTGGCCTCTATTCAGGGAAGGGGCACTGTTGGCTGGTGGGCAAACTGTTTCCATCCTGGGCCAGGGATTTGAAATGGGTATTACTGGAAAATTTCTTTCCTTTTCATTACTATTCCATTCCTTATTATTAAAATTGAAGTTTAAATTGTATTTACTTATCATGAACAACACAAGCTTTTGAAATATATACAAGGATTACCAATATTAACTGAGAAAATCAGTCTTAAATGGAGTGGAAAATCAAGAACATGTGAGGGCTGCTACCCAGGAAAAAGAAACGTCAAGAATGAGGTGTGGTCGACTAATCCCAATTCTTCAGAGAAAGTGAGGAGTAAAGTAATATGTCATAAGGACCCTCTCAATAAAAATTCAGGAAATTTGGTAGACATTTAGGTGTTGCATTAAGCAGCAAATTTTAGATGACTTATGAAGTTGACAAAGTATTTAGCCAAGCACAGCCCTGAGTGGGTCACAGAGTGGAGAGAGCCAGAGGGCAGCCTTACAGGAAAGAGCAGGATGGTTTTATTCCTTGTATTGTTCAAAGATGGAAGAGACTTACCCATGCCCACATTCCCAGGACAGGAATCACCAGAAAGCAAAGGAATGAAGATATGGATTAAACAGTTTGGAATTTTTAAAAAGAGGTGTTTGGAAGAGCAAAGATTAAGATTTGATATCTGAAAAGGATGTATTGTTGGAAAGCATGATCACTAAAGAAGGAAATCATTTTCATGTTTTAACATTGAAAGGAGTTTGGGGGATCTTCAACTACATTGGAGGCTTGGAGGGTAACAACATCACCTTCACATTCCGAAGTGAGGAAAAGATAGTCCCTTGTACCACTGAGATTAGTCCTTTCTTCCAGCAGAGTCAGCCTCAGAGGGAAAGCAGAGTCATTGAGGAGAGTGAGGAGATGCAGACTCTGCATTCCTGGAAGGGTTATATGGGGCCAAAGTGGGCAGCAGCAGGAGAGGTACTGATGCCCCAGGGGGGCTGCACCTGATGGAGGAAGGGCCTGGGAAATCAGCCCAGGGCTTGTGGGCAGCTGCAGGGTTAGACCTAGTAGCACCAAGAGTCTGCACAGCAGCCTCTCCTCTGGGCTCTGCCTTTGTAAACTAACCTGGCGTGTTGGTATATATTTATATTCTATAGACATGAGTCCACCAGTGGGTATTACAGAGTGTCTTCTTATTTCTTTGGAAGTCTTTTGTCTGAATTACTACTCACGATGTTCTTGACAAGTTTTGTATTTATTTGTACACTATACTTCATGGTCGGTAAGTAACAAGACAAAGAGGATGTGTATTTACTCTTGGATATGTGGAGAAGTTAACTTTGCTTTGCAAACATGCTTTGGGTTCCCAAAACTGTAAAACATGCTATAAGGGAGAAAGCACATCTCTACTGTATATTCTCTTAAACAGCTAGTTATATGCACATGCTTTTCTAGACTTTTTCTAAATGAACTTTAAAAATTACTTATAAAACTATAAATTATCTCTTGCCACTATTGAAATAATACAGATGCTGTGTGTCTTACAAAAACATAGACTGACTTTTTAAAACTATTTGAAACTGTGCTAGAGGAGCTGGAATATTTATTGTCTTTTTCTACTGTTTTTCTCTCTCTACATGAATCTCAACATAGATATGAAATATAGATAGGCAGTAATATCTATAGTATGTGTAGATACACATAGAGAGGGACAAAAGCCTTCATACACATATATTCTCTCCCTGTTCACTTTTCAAATGAGAGGAAGATGGTAACTTGGGGGTTTATGGATCTAATGAAATTACTTGTTTGATGAAGTAGACAATATCATTTGTGCATTATGCTCTGGCTTCACCCCAGACTTATTGAATTATCATTTTTATATGTTTTACAGATAAATACCCACCCCTCCACACACACACACACACACACACACACACACACACACACACACACATTCACACATACCAGAAATTTCTTTGACAACAAAGTATAGAATTTGAAGAAATGATGGAGTTTACAACCTTCTGTTTTACAAATAATACATTTGGCATAAGAATTAGGCATGGGATCTAGAGCCCTAGATTCTTCATCAGTGTTCTTGTAGCTGTTCCCAAATCCTCAGATCATGTGACACAGAATATTAATTCATGATAATTATAAAGTAGTTTAAGAAACTTAACAGCCCTATTCTGAACCATTGAACCCTAAGCAATTTGTCTATAAGAAATTAAATCTGAAAATACATCCTCTCAATTTTGTGATGGAAGCAATGAAATTGATGACCTATGGTGTTGGAATAGTGGGTGACTTTTTTGTCCTGCTAGTACTGTTTTCTCAATGTTATACTGATATTGGCACAATAAATATTCCCTAATACACTGGGAGCTACATTGGACTAATCCCTTCTTTTTTTAAGGATCCAAGCCAGGAGTAGAGATTTTCTTCATCATGTTCTTAACTCTCTTGGCGGTGGCTTTTTCATCCATTTCCATGACCCTGACCATAGTAGCAGGACACACTGACAGAGGTACAGTAATCCGTATCATGGACTTCTATTTTACATTTATGATGGTGAGTGTTTACTGTGCTTCTCTGGGATGTATTTTTCCCTTGTTTCTTCTGCACTTCCTGTCATGTAAACCCAGATTTGAGGATTTGGTGGGTGGGACTCATACTTTCAGGAGGCCACAGACTGAAATATCCTTTACATTATAGAAGAAAACACTTTCCTCCTTACTCTTATCTAGTCTCTTTTGCTGGTTTCTAATGTACTTACTTAACTTAGGCACCATGTTCTTACTAATGATCTTTTAATAGAGACTTTTTGGTGACATATTATGAAACCTTGATAAATTAGAACTTCAAAAAACAGAAAAATTAGCTGATTCCCTCACAAACACATAGCTCTCTGCCTGCCTTTCATGCTGGTGTTAGAGAACTTCAGGCTGTTTAAGCACCAAAGGTGGTTTGGTTGGATTCACTACTCCCCAAGGTGAAAGTGAAGCTCCATGAGAAGTGTAACAATGGTCTAGTTCCCATGCTCTTGCATGTTAAAAATGTTTTAAAATTATTGGAAATTCTAAAGTCCATATAAGAGATTCTCAGGATCCATTGTTCTGGTTCCTGAGAATCTCTTATATCAATATATTTTTCTTTCATCTTTTTTAAATAAAAATATAGATTACTAAGTCTTAATCATTTATGCTCTCAAAATTAGCACAAACATAAATGAATCAACAGATAAACAGATTAACTGTCCACATTCCATCTACTACAACATCCCCTATAGAGACATGCTCAAATTACAGTAGGAGGAGATGTCTTCCAATGACACTTATGAAGCACATACTCTCTATTAAAAACTGCTTATTATTAAGTTATAATTATTAATAATATTAGGGTTCATTTTGGCATAACCATTCAAGCATGGCTTAGCACATACTCTTGCCAAAGTTTCGTTCTCTGTTTCTGAATTTGGCAACTACCAATGAATATTATTGAGAAGTGATAAGTCTTATTTATATTTTATCTACTGTAAAGGAAATGTACTTCAATTAAAAAAAGATGTTTTGTTTGATTTATTGATACTTTGATTTTTTATTTAAAAGTCTCCATGTAGAATTTTAAAAGGCAGTCATAAAATCACATTTTATTCAGAGAGGCCATATTATTTATCAGGCACTTGTTAAGTTATGTCTTATGTTTGCAGGCATACCAGCACTCTCATTGGTGTGCATATCTCCGCACACCTCACCCAGTTAGGACAAGAGTGAGGTGTGCAGGGATATGAAAGCCTTTCCTCTCATTCATCTCCAACATTCCTTCCTGAGCCAGCATTGTTATACTGCTTTTTCTAGCATTAAATAGAGGGATTTACCATATTTTCTGGTGCACTACACTGCATTATTTAGTTTATCAGTTCTAGCCTTTGAAAAACCTGAAGCCTGCAATTCTGAAGCACAATTTAATATTAACATCATGAATATAAAATGCAAAGACTGTAAATAACAATACTTATTAATGTATGGGAGTAGAGAGGGGTTTGTGATGCTCAGGAATATTCTTGCATATGTTCCTAGATTTTCATGATTATTAGGGGCAACACATGTTAGGGATATAATTAGAATAGTGAGCACAGTAAGGTGCATAAATACTTGCATTCTGCATTCTAAGATGCAATCAACACCAAACAGAAAACTCATAAAACAAGAATTGTGTGTGTACAAAATATGTACAATTTTTCTATTTTTATTCATTATTCCATAAACTACTTAGTATATATGGTTATACATACATGGTAAAAACTACACACATAGCATTTCTATTCTATTACACAATATGATAAATGTGGAGGTGATCTAAAATATAAATGATACATATATTTAAAGTATAAACAATTTACTTGGGATTACATGCAAGCATTATGCTATTTAAAAATAAAGGGACTTGAGCATCTATAGGTTTGCGTACGTGTATGCGTGGATTCTGAACCTGGGCTCTCTAGATACCAAGAGACAAGTATACTTCTTAATCTTCCATTATATATAGTTGCAGAGGAAGTTGAGGACAATGAATTGATCATTAAGGGTCTTCCAAAAAAGTGAAATATACAACATAGTTTATAGTGTATTTTCCTTAACTTAAAACAGTAAACAGCCTTAGCCATGGAGAGGTTTGAACATGCAAAGGAAGGTTAATGTGTAGAATAAGTGCAAAAATTTCAAGAGTTGTTTCTAGCAGAAATGTTTAGAAGATTGTAGAGTTCTTGGAAAGCATCTTCTTACAATTCTTCTTGAAATCCTTGGACTGTTCTAATTCATACCTTTTCTTTGTGTAGATTCTTTTGGGTCTGTCATTGTATTTTGGAACCAGGACACCTCAATTCTCATGGGTTCACTTCTTCAGCATTCCTTATTATGGCTTTATGGTAAGCTGTCCTTTTCTGCCCTTATGAGTGTGTCTCCAAGATGGGAACAGAGAAAATAAAACCTACACATTTTATTTTCCCTGGTATGACTTAGGACCATCTTCCACCTAAGTATTTCCTTTCAGGAGAAATGGATGGGGAATCTCTAATAGCCTTCATTATCACAAGGTCAGGAAGTCATCTAGGGTCTTTCTTCTGTCATCCTGTTGTTTGAGGGTGAGAAAGGGTGGGGAGAATAAATCTCATAGTAAAGCAGAAAGATTGATGCAAAACATTGTTTCTATTCAATAAGGAAATGAAAAGATGGGAGATTGGAATACATAGATCATGTTGAAAGGGAAATTATGAGAGAAACAAAGGCTATGTAGCACTCAACCCTGTTTAGCAAGCTACTCAACTAAAAAAATGGTGCCTTAATACAGTGTAACCAAGATTCTATTACCTATCATTATAAATGGTTTTAATGAAAAGAACAGGAAATGTCATTACAATAAGTCTTTAGTATTTAATGAACAACAATGTATCATTAAAATTATAATGTTGTAGGATGACACAGAGAGAGCAGGAGGGAGGGGCTATGAGGTTATCTAGCAAGAGTTCTTCCTTCTTGGCTAATTGGAAACAACATCCCAACCCTGGACCTCTTGATTAACAACTTCAGTCACTTTGTTGTGACAGACTGCAAATATGAAACTTGGTTTGTCTTTAAATATCATAGTAAGTTTAATAAACTAACCCCAGAAAAGCAGAGGCCAAATGTTCTGTTCAATATGCAGATACTAAGACACTATTAGGGACAACAGGGGTGAAGAATAGAAGTCAATTGGAATAGACAAATGGAAATGGAGAGAAGAGACAGAAGATGATAATAGAAAGGACAATAGAATCAATTGTTCATAACTTTCCTAGCTTTGTATTTAAATATATGACCAGGGTAACTCTGAACATGTACAACCATAAGAATAGGCTCCTAATTAGAATAAGCTGTACTCTGTGTATGTATAATATGCCAAAATGCACTCTAGTCTCATGTATATCTGAAAAGAACAAATCAAAAGTTACTGTAAAGACTAAACTTGAGGATTCAATTGTGACAATTCTTCAAAAAGTTTTTGAAATTTAAAACCATCATGCCATGCTTTTTGTGTTATATAGGCTTTGCAGCATAATGAGTTTTGGGGAAGAAACTTCTGTCCAACACTCAATATAACAAACAGCAATAACTCTCCTGGCTATGTAATGTAAGTTTGTGTCCAATGTCATAAGGATTTTCCTTTTTCTGCAATGAGATACAGCAAGTCCCTTGGGCTGTGACTGTAAACTTGGCTGAGCCCATTAAGCCTACTTCCCCTGCTCTTAAATGAATATGATACCTCTACATCTTTGGATCATTTTATGGATTAAGTAAGATATTATATGCAAGTTGCTTAGCAGAGTATCAAGTAACATGTCTGAATTCAATGACTGATAGCTATTGTATGTGAAGGAATAATTTTGAAGATATTGTTAGTCCATAGGTTTCTTTAAGGAAAAGCAAATAAATTGACCAAAATTTCACAGATGTCAGGAATAAAGTTACGTTTTCTGCTTAATTTTAGATGTTCTGGTGAAGAATTCTTGTTAATGCAGGATATGGATCTCTCACCTTGGGGCTTATGGAGGAATCATGTGGCTTTGAATATTCTGATATTTATCTTTCTCATAATTGCCTACCTAAGAATATTATACTTTAAAAGAAATTCTTAAATTTCACTTTCATTTACTGCAAATTATTTTCACATTTAAAAAGCACCCTAATTTACTTTAAGTATCTAATAATTTTTTTTGTCTTTAGTTCAGTTCCATCTCACTGTTGATCAGGAACAATTATTTTCAACAGAAAATCAAAAAACAACAAAATGAATTATGCATCAAAGAACAAAAACCAAAATCTAATGCTATTTCATATTGTATTAATTTATCTCAACAGAATGTAAATATTAGGAAGAATTCAGGCTAATTTATTGACCTGAAAAAGGAGAACATGTCTCTAGAAACTCATAACAACTTTCCATTATCTCTGGCATCAGGTTCTCCATGCACAAAATGAGTAGTCAGGTTAGTAGCCCTCCAGTTTTAATAGTCTATGAATCTACCATTAAATATGATCTGCCATTAAATAAATAAAATGTGTAAATATTGTATTAGAAGTATGAAACTTGAATTATTCTGGAAAATCAGTGCTTCTTCTGGATTAAAAAAAAATCCATGATGATAAAAAATCAAGTCTTGGATAAGGTAACTGAGGGTGATGGAATTTACAGATATTCTACAGTGGAATTGTAAAGGTTTAGGGATCTTAACTGTAACCCTTGGGCTGCATGTTGAATTGAGGGCCAGGGTCTGGGGATGAGGCTCTTGTGCCATTTCTGGAACATTCTGCCTCTGAACATTCACTTTACCACCTTGCATGTCTCAGTGGTATATAATCTGGCTGCATCAGAATCTCCTGAGAGCTTTGCTAAGACACAGATGTCAGGTCCTGCCCCTCCCACTACAGGAGCACCTGCAGAGGTGCCTCCATGAAGAAATTGTCAGGGCTGATTGTGACCTTTTCCAATGTTCTTTCAGGTCTGAAAATGTTATGCTTATGGTTTAATAACTTGGAGATCTACACAAGGTCTCCCCAACATTTGTACACTGAATTTATTTCTTTATTCTCCTTTAATTCTTTACTTGTAGTAGAGAACTATTTAAGAGTACTGTGAATGTGTCTTTAAAACTTCTCTTTTATTGAAGGGAAATGTAACAAAAAGTACAGTTCATTGAGTTATTATTAAAATAAGGCACATGTGTAGCCGTGTGCCAGTCCAGGTCAAGAATTAGAATGTGACCAGTACAGAAGACCCTGCATGCACCTTCCCAGTCACTGCATCCTCTTCTTTTATGGGAGGCTTTTGAAATGATCCATGTATGTTCCCCTCTCTTGTTATCAGAACATCACTGCTGCTCAGGTTTGTGGGTTATTTGTTTGTTTGATTGTTTTTTGTGCACAGGCACAAAAGTCTTTTAGGTCTCTCTTACATTTTTAATAAGCTTTTAATATTTAAGTAATTTTATATTTACAGAAAAGCTGCAAAAATAGTGTGAAAATATTCACATGTGACCTTTGCCCAGATTCCCTTAATGTTAACTTTTTATATTCCAAGCTTCACCAGTCAAAGATCAGAAATGAACCTTGAAACATCCTTGTTGATCAAACTGCACAATTGTTTCAGATTCCACCACATTTTTTACAAATATTCTTTTATTGTTCTGGGATCCAATTCAGGACATCACAATGTGTCTGGCTCCCCTTTTCAGAAGGAAATATAGGAATGATGGTACCTAAGAAATTGCCAGATGTAGATCCCTGCTACTGTGGTGTTTTGGAACATCATTTAGTCACTACTGAATACCTTGCCATACTGCTGCAATGTCAATCTAGGGACATGGCTGTTGATGTTTAACTTTTCTTTAAATAATATTATTTCTTTTATAACATTTAACTAATGCATCTTATAACATTGTTTTACCAAGTTATTATGTAGATATCAAGGTCAATTAATTTTTTTTCTATTTTTGGTAGAATTTTTCATCTATCTATATGATGCAGTTCTCTATATACACATTTTATTACACAGAAAGAAATAAATATCCATATTTATATACAATGTACACCTGCCAGTTTAAAAAACAGCCCAAATTATCAATATCTTCTTTTAAAATTATTAATCATTGAAGTGGACCATATCTTATTTATTCTTTGCACTATAATTGCCTTTTAATATACTTTATATTGTGGCAACAAGCACACAATAGAATTATCATCTTGTTACCTTTTAATTGAAGGAACGTTAACAAAATGTGAGTTAATTTTTCATAAGCTGAAAAACAAAATATTAGTTTATAGAAAATTACTTAAGAACACGTATGTATACATATGTAATTTACTTTTATTTCCTTGAATGTCAGAACTAATCTATAATGGAAGGGAACCAATCTATTATGCAGAAATAAATAAAGTGTCAATTGATATTTATTTTCCAATTATTCCCCTTGGGATACAATTTAAGACTGCAAGAAGACTGCTGCTATGGAAGGTTCCTCAATATGTTGGGGAGGGAGGGAGAAAGGGGAAAAAGTGGGTAATTTGGAGAGATGTTAAAGAGGAAGTACACATACTACTTTTCTGTTTTTGAAGTCATGTTCTTGCACCTTAGATCTCAAAATTATTAGAATCTATTGCATTTACATACATTTGAAAAGTATAATGCTGATTTTTGAAATGTCTTTTTCTGACTCCAGTGTATGTTCAGTGGGCTTTAGAAGAGAATTGTCAAGGGGACAGGAATGGAGGCTGGAGGTTGTCAATGGATCCTACAATGCCTGGGATTGGTGCCAAGGTAGATCTACTGAGGGCCACTTCTGTTGCTTGAGCTGGCAGCAGCAGGTGCTGATGTTGAGCTTTCAGTATGGTAATGCCCTTCCAGGAGACTGGGTCAGCTAGAAACTTGGTGGTAAAATGATGACATGCCAAAACTGAATGATTATCCCTGATGTCTTTGAGGACCACTGCACTGGGATATAGGTCCTCATGGAGTGATGCTATTATATTGGCTGTGACTGTTTTTGCCCTTTGAGAGCAAAGTTATTGAGACAAAGACCATTGTCACCTACAAAACCCAAAGTATTTACTGACACTTTATATAAGTTTGCAGAAACCTCAAGTAAACCTACAGGAACAGTTCCTCAAAGTTGGAATACTCAGGTCCATGAACCAAGTAATACCAGCCTCTCTCAGCATTATTTCCATAAACTCATTTGCAAAATTTATGCTTTAGGTCTCTGCACCTTTAGGGCCTGATGTATTAGAGGTCCTAAATCCTGAAGAGTAGGTAGGTAGGGGCATACAGGAAATTTTCAATGAAATCTAACAGTGTCTGCCACTTAATCACTTTGGGATTTCCACAGTGGTGTCACAGCAGCAGAGTAAGGAGTTATAATATTGGTCATCCCTGTAATCCTGAAGGCTGGGGTTACTGCCATAAAATAGGCAGAGAACTCACAGAATTAACTCAGTGTCTCTCTGCAATAAAGTCTCTGAGGCCTCCAGAGTAAAGGTGTGGATAAGTATACCAGAAAGCAGCTTAGAGTACAGCTGAAGCAATGGCCAAGAATGAAGAAGTTCTAGAAAGGATGGCGGAAGACACATGTAGAAAAATGTGATCATGATCAACAATGGGAAACAGCTAGTTCCACTGAACCTCTACACTTCTCCATCTTGTGTTTTCTAGAAACCACAAGTGGCCTCTCCCTCAAGCTGTCCAGAGTGGACTTAAAGTGAGAATAAGTGGATATGCATTGTGTGAGGGGTGGGCTGAAGTAGGTGCTATTGCATTGTCAAATCTCTGTGCACGTCCACTTTTGGTTGAAGCTGTGGTAGGCAGTTCCATGTGAGCTGAGCTCATTCCAACAGCATCTCTTCTCCAAGCTGCACCACACCCCTCTCCATGTTTCTGCTCTTAGACCTGTTTCTATGTGGTAAGGTCCCCAGTTTGCAGGCAAATGTGTTGAGGAATTTCAAGGGTAACATCCCATGAGAACTCGTAACCAGCAGAAATAGGGCCAAGCAGAAATGTCCCAGCACAATGTTTTTCAGACAGGAAATTATGGAATTCTTTCCTTCATGTGGTCAGAGTAGGAATCTAAATGGTTGCCTGCAGAGGCAACTTCTGCAGCCCCTGGGTATTGGCCTTTTCTCCTTTTCTATCTCATTTTCTAATACAGGTTTCTAACATCAACTGCCAAGTAAATTACCTGGAACAAGTCCTTGTCTTGGCCTCTTTTTTCTTCTTCACATAAATGCAAACCCAAACACATTGTGAGCTGGGCTCTTCTAATTTCTTTCCCTCTACCTCTCATTACAGTTTATAGGATTGTGAAATAGAGTGCCTCTTCCAAACAGGAAGGATTCCCCATGTTACTGATTATCGTCCCCTTACTTTCTAGCTGCAATCTCTTTTCTTTTACAAACCAAACCACTACTCTGAAATTTTAAGTGCACTTAACCAAAGCCAAACCCTTCAAATTCACGCCAAGATGTCCCTGTCCAGGAGCCAACTTTGTAGCCCTCATCCAGCATGGGCTAATTAACCAGGGTCACACAGGTGAATTTGGGTTAGCATGAAATAATCATGCAGACAAACACAAAAAAACCTTTTTCATGGGCGGTCCAAAAAGGCTTTTCCACCTCAGATGTAAGCTCCCACAAGGCAGGCAAGATAAAATCAGGGGAGGGAGGTGGGAGAGAGGGCAAGAGTACTTTTTGAAGCCCAATTTATAGATGGCGGTGCAGGTATATTTGATGGAATGTTCCATCCAAAAAAAGGAAAGGGTAATATTACAAAAACAGGTGGGTGTAACTCAGCCCCATAGGGTGACACCCAATCTCAGGGCTGCACCTCACCTGGCCCACTGAGGTAAGTCCCCATGCATCACAGTGGGTGCAATGCCAATTCAGTTCCTCTTTATTCAAGTCTCAAAAGATGTGTGCATAGCTCCTGTTCAGGGTGGCCTCCAACAATATGTATGACTTTTTTGAAGCCTGGCTAAAGAAATGTGAAAACATTTGCACACTGTAAAATGTGATGAAAATGTGAAGGTTCCATCACTTCTCCTTTCACTCTTCAATAGAAGGTGCCACTTGGAATGTGGCACCCACCCTCCCTAAATGAAAGGAATTGTGAACAACACATAAATAAATAAATAAAAATAGACAACCTGAAATGAGTGCTGGAAAGAAGAGAAAATTAACATAGATTAGGTCAAGAACGTGTATATATCCATGAGCATATAATCATTCTGACTTTTGGCTAATGTCCTAATGATAAATTTTCAATTTTCTATGAACTACACTAGAACAAACAGTATGTAAACTATCAAAAGCTGCCTGTAAGACATGGTTTATCAATTTAAAATAGTTAATGGTGCTGTGCTTCTTGTCACTGATGTGGTCAGTTAGCTGCTCACCTACCTCAGTCATGGGGGGTAGAGACACGGGATCAACACACAGTCTCCAGGAACTGGTGAGAGAACTGGCTGGATACCCACCTCAAGTCATTGTCCAGTAGCTCAGTTTACTTTTAGAATGCATGCAATCATTATAGGGTTTGAGTGGGGTGGGCCTATCAATCTTACATAAGCAAGATAGTATCCATAAGCCAATCATCTTATGCCTAATGTAACCACACTATGAGGATGCTCTAAATATTGCTATCATCAGGAAGAATCTTTGTCCCTAAGGGAGTGGGTTTCTAAGTTAAGAGTTTCATGCCTGAAGCTCCCAGGTATCGGTTTCCTGGTCTGGCAGCTTGGCAATGCTAACCACAAGTGCTAAGGATGTGGTTTAACTAACTTCTTGCTAGAGCAGAGCATCCCATCCTGCAGGCATTCCTATCAGGCCTGGATGAGTGTACATTCTTTAAGCACTCCGAGCTGCTCATAGCTGCTAGCTGGTAGCTGCTAGCTGTAAACTGAAAGTTATTCCAACATAATGGTGTACTTTTAGTCTTAATATTCTTGAGAAGATATAAATACAAATATTAAATACAAATACAAGATATTTAGAATCCTATCTATTGTATAAATTATAATCATTAGAATAAGAGCAAATAAAGAATATTTAAGAAGAGAAAATTAAAGAAAATAATAGGAGAGTGTTGGAAAAGGAAAAGATAAGATAGTTGACTTTTGACAAATGCAAGAAATGTAAAAGGATTATGTTAATGACATGTTCCAATTAATGCTACAAAATGAAAAAGAAATCTGCACAAATTTGAAAACATGCTCAAAATAATGTTTAAAATAAATCTTTGCAAGTTGTAGGAGGGACAAAATGCTTTAAAAAGTCGCTATTTGATATTGTACCCATCTGCTAAATGAGAGTATAAGATGAACCTGGGGCCTGTTGAAAGATTATTTGACACTGATAAATGTAACCATATTTAATAATTTGTCGACCATGAATCACATGGATTGAATAATAGAGCCCCAACATATAAAATAATACCTACTACTTATGAGAAGAATTAGCAAAATCACATTGAAACTGGAAAGTTAACCCTACCTCTCTCAATCTTTGATGGATAAAGTAGACAAAAGGGGATTTAATTGAATATGTGACTTACTATATGTACATCAAACTTTATCCAGTTTGAGCATATTTAGCCCCCAAATCTGAAATCTGAAAATGCTTAAAAATCTGAGAATGTTTGGTCACTATGACACCACAACTTGAAAATAGCCTTCCCCAAATAGTAGCCCCTACCTTTTTGACAATGGACAGGGTCTAGAAGCAGCTGCATCTCCGAACAGGCATCTCAAAGGAAGTGTGAGGTTCTCACCTTCAGACTCATCTGTGTAAGACATTCCTTCCATCTTGGGGCACCTTAAATATTATCTCAACTTACCTCAGCTATTGCCACCATCACCTTTAGATGCAGTAGCATACATTGAGGGACATCAGAAGTATATAGAAGCCCAAAATCAAGGTTAGGTACAGGCAATCTGCATGGGTACTACAATAATATAGGGAAGAAACTGTAATATCTCAGATCCACACTGCAAGAAAGAGAGACACATAGACAACATGAAAAAACAAGAGAGGAAACTGCCCCAAACAAATCAGAATACTATAATAACAAAATCCATGGACAGCAAAGGTGCTGAAATGTCAGAGAAGGAGTTCAGAAAATTCATAGTTAAAATGATCTGTGAATTAAAGAATGAACTAAATGAGCAATTATAGACAAAAAATTATCACTGCAACAAAGAGATAAGAGAGCAAATACAAGTAGCAAAGGACTACTTCAAGAGAGAGACACTCTGAAAAACAAACCAGTTAGAAATCCTTGGAATAAAGGATACAAAATATCAAATAAAAAACTCAATGGAAAGCATAATCAACAGACTTCGATCACTTGGAAGAAAGAATGTCAGATAATGAAGACAAAGTATACAATTTGGAAAATAAAGTTTATCACACGGTGAAGATAGTAAGAAACCATTAACAGAACATCCAAGAATAACGAGACAACATCAAAAGACCAAATCTAAGTGTTATTGGGATAGAAGATGGCACAGAGTTTCAAACCAAAGAAATGCACAATCTCCTCAATGAGATAATATCAGAAAATTTTCCAAGCATGAAGAACAAATTGGAAAACCAAATACAAGAGACTTACGGGACACCAAATGTAAAAAATTACAACAGGTCTACACCAAGCCACATTAAAATGAAAATGCCGAGCATACAGAATAGGGATAGAATCTTAAAAGTCACAAGAGAGAGAAATCAGATCACATATCAGGGAAGACCAATTTGTATCTCAGCAGATTTTTCATCCCAGACCCTCAAAGCAAGGAGATCATGGAACAACGTATTCCAATCTCTGAAAGAAAATGGAAGTCAACCAAGAACCTTATATCCAGCAAAACTAAGCTTTAGATTTGATCTTGAAATAAAAACCTTCCATGATAAACAAAAGTTAAACAAATTTACAACTAGAAAGCCCGCACTACATAACATCCTCAGCAAAATATTCCAAGATGAGAAAATAAAAACAATGATGAAAATCAGCAGAGGGAGGGATTACACTAAAGAAAGATCTAATCAGAGGAGAAACCAAGTCACATTAAATACCAAAAATAAACAAAAATGGCTGGGAATACAAATCATGTCTCAATAATAATCCTAAATGCTAATGGCATAAACTCACCATTCAAAAGACATAGAATAGTAGATTGGATCAAAAAAATACCCAACAATATTCTGCCTTCAAGAGATTCATCTCATAGAAAAGGACATTCACAGACTGAGGGTGAAGGATTGGGAAAAATCATACAACTCATATGGACTGTGGAATCAAGCAGGGGTTTCCATCCTCATATCAAAAAAAAGTAGATATCAAGCTAAAGTCAAAAAGAATAAAGAAGGACACTACATACTACTCAAGGGAACCATACACCAACAAGACTTAAAAATATAAATATATATGCCCAAAACAATGGAGTGACTGTTCATCAAACAAACACTTCTCAAGTTCAAGAGTCAAATAAACCACAATACAATAATTTGGGGAGACTTTAACACACCCGTTTCATCACTAAGTAGATCTTCCAAACAAAAGTTTAACAAAGAACCTATAGAACTCAATAATACAATCAATAACATAGACTCAACTGACTTATATAGAATATTTCATCCTTCAATGTGAGAATACACTTTCTTCTCAGCAGCACATGGATCCTTCTCTAAAATAAACCATACCCTATACCACAAAGCAACTCTTAGCAAATATAAAAATGTAGAGATACTACCCTGCATTCTTTCATATCATAATGGAATGAAATTAAATATTAATGATAAAATAAGAAATAAAATCCACTCCAACAAATGGGGGCTAAATAATATGCTACTAAATGAACAAGGGGTTGCAGAAGACATCAAGGAGGAGATTAAAAAGTTTTATAGGTGAATGAGAACACAGATACAACATACTGGAATCTCTGGGACACTATGAAAGCAGTTTTAAGAGGAAAGTTGAATCCATGGAGTTCATTCCTTAAAAGAAGAAAAAGTCAACAAAGAAGTGACTTAACACTACATCTCAAAGCCCTAGAAAAGGAAGAACAAATTAATACCAAAAGTGTTAGAAGATAGGAAATAATTTAATTCAGAGCTGAAATCAAAGAAATTGAAACAATTAAAAAAATTGATAGAAAAAAAGTTGGTCCTTTGAAAAAATGAATAAAATTGACAAACCCTTAGCCATGCTAATAAAGAGAAGGAGAGAGAAAACTCAAATTACTAACATAAGTGATGAAAAAGGAAATATCACAACAGATAGTACAAAAATACATAAGATAATTAGAAATTATTTTGAAAACTTGTTCTCCAATAAAATAAAAAATATAGAAGCCATTGGCAAATTTCTAGAGTCATATAATTTGCTCAAATTGAACCAGGATGATATACACAATTTAAACAGATAAATTTCAAGTGATGAAAAGAGAATGCCATCAGAAGTCTATTAACAAGAAAAGTCCAGGAATGGATGGATAAACAGCCAAGTTCTGTAAAACCTTTAAAGAAGAACAAATTCCAATACTCTTCAACTTATTTCAGAATACAAAAAGAGAGAGGGGGGGGGAGCACTTCCAAATTCATTCTATGAGGCCAATATCACTCTAATTCCCAAACCAGGTGAAGACACATCAAAAAAAAGAAAACTTCACATCAATATCTCTAATGAACTTAGATGCAAAATTTGTCAATAAAATTCCGGCAAATTGAGTACAAAACATATAAAAAGATCATGCACCACAATCAAGTGGGATTCGTCCCAGGGATGCAAGGTTGGTTCAATGTATGGAAATCAATAAATGTAATTCTTCACAGCAATAGACTTAAAGATAAGAATCATATTATCATCTCAATAGACACAGAAAAAGCATTTGGCAAAACACAGCTCCCCTTCATGTTCAAAACACTATATAAATTAGGGATAACAAGAACATATATCAACAACATAAAGGCTATCTATGCTAAGCCCAGGCCAGCATCATTCTAAATGGAAAAAAAATTTAAGGCATTCCCTCTAAAAACTGGAAAAAGACAGGATGCCCTCTTTCATAACATCTATTTAACATAGTTCTTGTAACACTGGCCGGAGAAATTAGACAGACTAAAGAAATTAAAGGGATACACATATGAAAAGAAGAACTCAAATTGGTACTATTTGCTGATGATATTATTGTATACCTAGAAGATCCTAAAAGTTCCACCAGAAAACTTCTAGAACTAGTAAATGAATTAAGCAAAGTAGCAGAATATAAAATCAGCACCTATAAATCAAAGGCATTTCTGTATATCGGTGACAAATCCTCTGAAAAGGAAATGAGGAAAACTACCCCATTTACAATAGCCTAAAAAAATAAAATACTTGGAAATCAATATAATGAAAATTACAGAGCCCTAAAGAAAGAAGTCAAAGAAGACCTTAGAAGATGGAAGGACCTACCTTGCTCTTGGATTGGCAGAATTCATATAATTAGAATGACCATATTTCCAAAAACACTATACAGATTTAATGTAATTCTGAACAAAATTCCAATGACATTCCTCAAAGAAATAGAAAATTCAGTCATGAAATTCATCTGGAAAAATAAGATAATGACAGGAACCCCTCTCTGGGCTCTGTAACACTGATGACTCACCCAATTTGCTGGTCAAGGAGATCAAAAGAACCCTCTTGAATAGAAAGCCAACCATTGTACATTCTGCAAAGGAAAGGATCATTTGAGAGGAAAATGTCACTGATGCTTTCAACAGAAGCCATGTATGGTCAGCAAGATTTTGACCAATCCTGGCAGATGGTACCCCTGTTAGAGAAAAAATAAGGGGGCAAAGAGGCTTCACATGCATTCCCAAAAGTAATCTCTGCGGAATCTCAGCTGACTCTTAATGGTAGATAGGAACAGGTCAGTTTGGATCAGCCCCAGCAAAATTAAGTGAAGATGAAGGTTATAAAGGAAGGGTTGTGATGTGGGGGTACCTAATAATAATGATCACAAAACACTAGAGTTTTGAGTTTATCCTGAGTTAATCTAATACTGATCTCATAGACCTGAAAATCTTCCTAACCTCCTACATTGATAAACATGATTTGTTGTTCACTGATACAATTGAGTTACTACAGAGATGTGAAGCAACCTGTCTGACCCCACCAAAATAAACATCTGTGAAGGCATGGAAGGAGCAATTACACAAACTAAGAGTAAAGCCCCTCCCCTAGCTGGAGCTATTAAATAATTCAGAACTTGCCTCCTTTAGGAATAAGAATCTCCTTATGTTCAGGTTCTGCACACTGATCCAATGATGGACAGCCAGCCTGAAAAGATGGAGCCCCAATTCTCTCAACACTAAAGGCTATACTAAACAGAAGAATCTGAAACTGACTCCCTCAAAAATTATGGGAATGCATCTAAAATTAAGAGAAATTAAAGCTCCAAACCGTCACACCTTCTGAACTTCCTCATGTTGAGAACAGAAATTACCCTTTCCCTGGCCAGGCCCCACTGACATGTTCACTAACATAGACTAGCTAAACCTTTATATATATATATATATATATATATATATATATATATATATATATATATATATATATATATATATAATATATTCCTCCCTCTTGTCTCACTTTAACACCATCTCCTCTTATGAAAGCTTTCTTGGCCCTTGAATTTTCTGAAGATATAAATTCAAAACAAAAGTTTTCTTTTATCTTTCTTCAAAGCCAGCTTTGATAAGTCTATTTTCCTGCCCATTTGACTCTGAATAATTGTAGAGTATTATGATCAGTAGATTCTAGATTCTGACTCATGTAGGGCAATACTTCTGGTGGGTAATAATTTGGTAGTAAAGATTGAACATCCTTTATGCAAATTACTCAAAATATTTGGAACTAGGAGTGTTTGGATTTGAGATATGGTGGAATTTCTTTGGGATGGACCTAAGATATTTGCACATTTTACACATAAACTGAATGTAATTTTTTTTAAATTTTTTTCATTTTCCAGTTGTGGTATCATATTGACCAAACAAACATTTTCATTTTCAGATTTCAGAATTGTTAGGAATATTCAACATGCATGCAGTTTTATGTGCATATAGTAAGTACCATATTCAATTCAAACTCTTATGCCTAGATAATTTTTCTCTAATTTCTCCATCAAAGTTTGAGAGATGTAGGGTGAACTTCCCAATAGCAAATTGATTTTGCTAATTCTTCTCATACTACTAGTAGGTGTTATTTTCTGTGCTGAAACTCAACTATTGAATCCATATGATTAATGATGGTTAAATTATTGAGTATGGTACCATTTAGCTAGTTACTAGCTAGCAAATAACCAACATCCACAATCATAAATCTCAGTGGTATATATTCAGGATGGAGCAAAGTTGGAAATCTGGTTTCTATCATCTGACCCCAAACCTGGGGGTCATTTAAGTGCCCCTTACATAGACTCATTGTGTTGCTAATTCATTGTGTTGCTGACTCATGGCCAAGTGAAGAACTGTCACTCAATGACATGTGGGACATCCCAGCGCCTTCCCCAGAAAAAAGACTGGGTTCATGTTTAATGAAGTCTGTTAAAATGATCATCCTTAAAAAAAATAAAAATAAAAATAAAAATTGATTCTTCAAAGCTACAAGGCATTGTTTCCCTGAATGTCCAGAAGGTGGTGGTGCACAACCAAGGCCATTCATTTCATCTCCTTTACTGAAGCAATGAAAGCTAAACAGATCCTGAAACCTTCAGGATCAAAATTCCGTACTGAATATTAAGCACAATAGGCAAAAGAAAGGAAATATATCTTTAATTAATGGCTGGAATATTTATATTTATTATTTTAACTACACCATATTCAGTAATGAAAATATTAGAATAAATTTTCAACATTTCTTTTTACAAATATAAAAGTCAATGGCAAAATACTTCGAGAGCTCTGTATTAATCCATTCAAATTACTTTCTCATCTTATGTTAATTGAAGATTGCTGGGAGCCATCAGCCAAGTAGGTATGACAATCTCCTTGCCAGCTTACTCCCATGCTGTCTAGTGGAAGGACTTCTGAAAGGTGACCTTGCTCAAGGACCAGGGCAGTTTAGCATAATAGGAGATTAGGGTGTTCCCCCTTTAGAATAGGGCAGTTTAGCATAATAGGAGATTAGGGTGTTCCCCCTTTAGAATAGGGTGTATCCTGCTGCTGAGTTCCTCTTGAGTTCTTAGGGTCAGACAGTATATTTTGGGAGACAGAAGCCCATGCGGAGTGGATTTGGGCAGAGAGTGGATTTGGGAGAGAGTGGATTTGGGCAGAGAACGTGGATTCCCCCAGAGCATGTTTGTAGACGGCCGGTGTGAGTTCGGGAATAAAGAATTGCTGTTTGAATCTACGAGCTGTGTGGAGACTCGTGATTTGTGCCCAGCCAGAGACTGCGGCATTTGGTGGCTTGTACGTGGAACGCCTGAAGCTTGGGGGTAAGTGAAATTGCTCACCCCTGAGGGAAGGTGAGAGAATGGGTGACCATTTCAAAAAACAATGTGTTCTCCTTTTTATACATTCTTTGGGGAGGGCAGGGACTTCACATACATCATAGCAAATCATCACACACCGCGGGAAAATCAAATAACAACTCAAAAACATGATTAGCACATTCACTGGCGGGAACAAGTTGGATAGGGGTGATTGGGCAGTACAAAAGGGGTATTCATTTGAACTGATTGGTTTGAGCCAAGAGGGGTGTACGTGCTGAACTACATGGTTTCCCAACTTGTTATCAACCACCATAAAATACTGGGAGGGTTATCTGGCATCCCATGTATTTGCCTGTCTCATGCTGATTGGTGGCTGCTAGGGGGCTGCTATGGATCCCCACCTAGCCTGACTGAGTCAGGGACACCTGGCAGCAGATCTCTCCTGTTATTTGTAGATAAACAACTCAGCAGGGTGGGAATGTGCTTAGGAGTGCTCTGTGGGTTTTTCCAAGGACAAAGGTCATGTGCCTTCCTTGGACAGGCTTTGCTCTGAGGTAGAGGCTGGTTTTTCAATCTTAATGCAATTTTTCTTATGTTCCAAGAACTCTGAGAGGCTGAAGAACTCAGCAGAGCATTTCTCACAGATATGAGTGTCCTCTTGGGGGAGCCGCTTCACGGTGGCTTTGTCCCCACCTGCTTTATCGCCACTGCCTGTGTGGTTCATTGAAGCACCTGTGACAAGAGAGAAAAAGCTAAGAACTCAACGCAAGGAAAGGACATGGTTACACCTCGTTAAGAACCACGACTTCAATGACAGGCACTCCTCAGGTGTTCCCACAGGAGAAGGCTTGACTCGGAGACAGATGCACCCAAAAGGTGGGAATAAACAAAGCCCTGAGCTGAATTATGCTCCCACAAAAGACATGGCCAGTGCCAACTCAGTGCTAGAGCATGCGCCTCACTCATGTGAGGCCTTGGGTTCCAAACTCAGCACCAGGGGGAACAAATTAAAAAAAAAAAAACACACACACACATGGTCATACTTCCCCATGTGGCACAGCCCCCCACCAAGAACCTGTGCATGTGACCTGATCAGATAAGGTCTTTGCAAATGTAACTAGATTGGGCCTAGGCTTTATCCAAGGCTGGTATTGTTATTTAATAAAGGGAGATTTGAGATGTACCAGATGTATCTCCCTCAGAGCCTCTAGAAGAAACCAAACCTGCTATCACCTACATTTGCACCTGCCTGGCCACCATACCTGTGAGAGAATAAATTTTAGTTCATTTAAGTCATCCAGTCTAAGGCAGTGGGTTAATGGCAACCCTAGAAAACGAATATAACTTATCCAAACAATTCCCATCCCAATCCCTGCACCTCTCTCAGAGTCAGCCTACAGAGGCAAACAGATGGGTTATGCTGTTTAAGAGAAGGACATTGAACCTGCTCAGAACATGGCTGCTGACCTCCTTCTTCAGCCCATAGAAAGTAAATGGCAGTCAATGACTCATTCAACCAATGCACCCAACACCCACTTTCCAGGGGCAACAAAAGCATAAACGTGCCAACAATTCAGATGGTAACACTAAATTCATTTGAAATACAGAGCACAGCAACTTGGGTGAATTAAAATAGGAAGGACAAGAAGAATGTTCCCAGAACAGCTTCACATGTGGGAAACACACGGAAAAAGACTGCAATGGCCAAGCAAGACACGAACATATAAAGACTTCATTAACTTTTTCAGATTATGACAAACCCATTGCAGTGTCTTAACATTTAGGACTTTAAAAGGAAAATAAAGCCATTATAGAAAGTGAGAAGTATGGAAGTAGGGGAAAGGAATGGTGGACCCCCCACCACACACACATACTAACAGCTTCTGCTATAATTCTATTTTTCTGAAATGAAATACAGGATCCCTGATCCAGGATCCTTCAGCTGTTTTTTTCAACTTATGACAATGTGACAGCAACACAGGCTTAGTACTTGGAATACTACATTTTGACCTTTGCTGTTGAATTCTCTCTTGCAATGCTGGAAATCCACAGAATCACCAGCGGCAAGTGAGATCTTTAGCACCACAACGTGGTTAGGCAGGGGTGCTCAGTCAGTTAGGCAAATTAACTGTATTCTCTGCTCACGATAACTTCAACTTACTCTGGGTTTATCGGGATGTAATCCCACTATAAGTCAAGGAACATCTGTGTACAAAAGCTAAGTCCTATTTTTAGTCTTATCTTCTTAAAAATGACTGACTCGTGAATTTTTTGGGCAAGTGGATCCTATCCAAATTAGGGTTAGTATTAGCGTAGACATTCTGATTCCCTTTTGAGGACTGTGCTGTACCCAGAGGCTTGGGTCCTAGGAATATAAAGCCTAGTGGGCAGTATCTGTCCAGCCCCCTGCCATCCTATCAGGTAGGCTAGGCCCTCCCCTAAGAAGGCACTGGAGCTTGGAGTCTCAGACCTAGCACCTCTAGGCTTATAAACCTAAGCCATACACACATTTGCACAAGCACAAAGATCCATGTTATCAAGTGTGCACATTTTTGTTTATTTTAAAAGGCAAAACTGTTTACAGCGGTGACAAAGGTAATCCTGGTTCACCCACAGTGCAAAAAAAGAGTATAAGTTCTGCATGCTGCACAAGTCAGGTGAGGTAAGCCCCAGAAGCAGGAAGTAGCAGGACTTCTTTTGTTTAAAATGAAGCCTATGTGTGACTTCTCCATGTAGATGTAGCTAAGGCAAGGATGCACACCACTTTCAAATAAATAAACAATTGCTTTTTATGTTAGTAAACCATGGATTTTGACTGAAAAGCTTCCAATAGTTTGGAAGAAAAATGGATCTTCAAGAACAACCTTAATAAGCTGACTTCATTTTTACCAATTTCAGACTGAGTAAAAAGAAGACTTCCAAAGTCACCCAGTGCCTACCTCACCAACCATGCTCACCACCTACTGTGTGCAGAGGAAGCAGGGCTGTGGGGGCAACGATGGACACACCATTTGTTTCCTTTCATGTATTTACATTGCAGCTATTTTTTCTCGGGGATATTTTTGAGATTCCAAAGTGTCCCTCCTTCCAACACACAAACACATGTAAAACACACACAAGAAAAACCACACATATTCCTTCTTTATGGCACTGGGATGAACCAGGGATGCTTATTTTTCATATGAAGACAGAGCCTTGCTAATTCTCCTAGGCTTACCTCAAATTTTCAATCCTCCAGCCTCAGCCTCCTGAGTCACTGGGATTAGCCATGTGCCATCACTATTCCTCCCTCCACATCCTCTTTGTTTGTTTGTTTGTTTTGCAGTATTGGGTATTAAACGCAGGCCTCATGCATGCTAGGCAAGTGCCCTACCACTAAGTTATATCCTCAGCCCCAGAAGGGATATGATGCCACAAGGCTACTTCCAGAGACAGTTGCATAGGGGAGGCAGAGCACAAAGACCTAAGGCCTCCACAGCACTCCAACTCAGTCCTAAGTTAAGAGTCAAGTTAAAAAACAAAGATGAAAGAAAAAAAAAACTCATCAATTTCCAGAACAATGGTATCTGTATATGCAATTCATGTGCTCAAACACAGTGATTAGGGGTAGGTAATGGGGGTGGTGTTAACTGGCACAATCTTTCTGGAAAACCAATTTTGTAATTATGTGTCAAAAACTTTCTCTTGGGAAAATACACCCACAGGTAGTGAACATAAATGGGTTTAACTTCTTCAGGGAGTCATCTGGCAACATCTTAATTTTAGTTTAATTCTCCTTGACTCAGCAATTCCTTTGTTAGGAATTTACTTCCTGTATTGCAAGGTATTTCTTGCAGCATTTCTCATATTAACAAACAAGTACACAAATGGACACACACTTTCCATCAGGAAGTTTCTGGTTAAATAAATTAGAGTGCACAAAAGATGAACATTGTATCCTACTGAAAGACCCTCCGACTCCCTGTTCAAGGAAGAACGCACGAGACACTGGCTGCAAAAAACATGAGGCAATTTATTGATACACAGGCGCCTGCGGGTGCTCAGCAAAACCTCAGCCGGAGCTTTGGTGAACTTGCAGACCAGGCTTTGGGGTACAGGTCTTTTATAGGATAAAGGGGCAGGTTTCGCGCGCGCGGGAAGTAACAGGTTTCTTATTGGTTATTTTGAACCCAACATATAGATTACCTAAAGGACAAAGTTGTTTTTCACTTTATGTTCCTGGATAAACCTCATGACAGTTACATATTAACACTCTGGTTTTTCTGTTCCTGCTTATCATTATCAGTTCCTGTTTGTTCAGGCATGCCTTGGGATCTGTTTTTCTGTTCTTTCTCAACCATCCTGTCCTTTCACAATAGACTGCCCTTAACTGATTAACAGATTGACCTCTCTGGTGTTTAGTGGGTTAGCAACACGCCCTGATGGTTTCACAATGGGTCCTGGGGTTTCTGGGCTGGGGTCTTTCATTCCCCCCTTTGTCTGGAAACTTGGGAACCAATCATGGTTCCCTCAGTTGGGGGCCTATTTAGGCAGACTCTACATCTTGGTAAACAGTAATCCTCAGGGGACAGTCTTTAACTTTCCAGACTTACTTAAAATTGGCCTCCTAGATCCAACCTGACTCGATTTACCTATCTACACTGCCTTTCCATTTTTGGCTTTGTTCCCCCATAATTTTAGAAACTTTATTGCTGTGTGGAGAAGGGGCGACGACTCGTTCTGGCTGCTTCAGAGCTGAAAAAGGGGTGTCGAACATGAGGGGGCTTGAAGACGTGGGGGGCGACTTGGGGGACGTGAGTTCCCTTTTAGAAGTCAGTTCCACTTGAGGTCTGGTTGGGGAAAAACAGGTTGTCATCTGGGGATGGGTGTTTCTATGAGAGAAACAAAAACCATGAGTACTCAATAAGTGTTGCAAAAGCTGGAACATGTCACTATACATAAGTTCCCTCATCAGGCTTTAACATCCTCAGTTACCAGGACTGTAAACATAACATTTAACTTTTAGGGTTACAGATGTCCTTCCCCTTAAGAAACAGTTTAATAATTTAATGTCATCTGAGCTTGCAAAATCCTTTTACTAGTATGACCTCTGTGTCTAATAGAGAAATATTTAATTTTGTTACTTAGGGCTGGATAACCATACTAACAAACACCATGCCTACCTGTGTAGGTTAGAAATAAAGGCCTTGAACTAAAAACTACTCTGGCAGTTCCTTTTGATAGTTATCAGGCATTCCTGTCTGAGAATCTCTTTTGAAGCCTCCAGTTTACTTATTTATGGAAGTTACATTTAACTATTATTTTATTTAAAATGTCCAGGAATAGCTGTGTTTTGGCTTTGACTGTCTTTGCTAAGTGTTTAAGATGAAGCAAGTCAAACTGACTTTTGTTTCTATCTATTGTTAACAGTCAGCTGAGTTTCCTTGGGAGTCCTCGGGAACTTTACAGCAGCTTCTCAGATCTGCTAGTGCCATTTGCGCTAGGATGGGTCCAGGCCTTGCTTGACCATGTGGCTTCCCTTGGAAGCATCAGGGATGTCTCCCTTTTCTGATGACCCTCCTCTTCACAGCAAATGCACTGATTGGCTTTCTGTCCTCCACTGGTCTCATTAATCTCCCTGTTCAGGAGGTTACGTGGCCTAGAGTTGCAGAGCCCTTAGGAAAAGTCCCCTATCCCTTGATTCAGACTGACTCAGAGGGCAAAAGCCAAATTTTTAATTTTAAAACTTGATCTTAAACATCTAGCAAATAAGTTAACAGCCTTATATTAAGAGCTCTGGGCTTTAATGTCTATCTCTCTATCCTGTAGTGGTAACTCCTTATCTTACATTAACCCAGGTTGTGAGTTCTTAAATCAGTACCTCTGCAAAACATTAACAGGCAATCTTTAAGCCATTTTAAAAACTACAAGATAAAATTATCAAGAGTAAAAACATATTTAGTTCATGTAATAGCTACCTTGAATTTTGGTGGAGTTATACATTATAATCCCCTGTTTGAGATCCTGGTAATTGTGACAAAAACTAACCTTTGGACAACACAACTTTAAATGTACTGAAATCTAGCCTACTTCTTTCATTGTCACTTTCACATGCAGTGAGATGGGACATAGAGCCTTATCTCAAGTAAGGTAGGGCTCTTCAAGAATCTTAATTACTGCAGTTCTGAGACTGATCTTTGCTTTTTAGACATCATTTTACAAAGCCTACATAAATTGTTGTGAACTTGAGCAAACATAACATAATATCACATCTAAAACATGAATTAAAGAAAGGCTGAAAGCTTTTAACCTTTTGTAGAAAAGTAGCAAAGTACTTTTGTGTTTTACAATAAAACCTTTACACAGATTAGGGCCTCATTAACTTAAAAATACATTTAAATTGTATCTCAGTGTAAAAAGTAACATAAAACTTTACATATCTTATTGATAACAAGTCCAGTTATAGAACACAAATGATATAAATAAATCTCCAACATGTTTTTTTTAAGCCTAAAATTACCATACAACTTTAGGACACCAGTTTGATATAATGCACTTTTGAAGCTTCTACCTTACAGAGTTGTATACCTGGAAGATATGAACATATTAATGGCACCACAATTACATTGATGTTTTTATATTAACCAAGTTTAGCTTTTAAAGAGATAACATAGCACAATTTTCTAAAACAACAGCACTTGTTTAACCAGCTATTTAATTTTTTTAAGATTACTTGTTTAAAAACTTACACTTATAAGCAACTTACACAGACCTTTTTTATATCATTTACTTAAACCCTCTTAATTACTTAATCATATAGACTCTTATCCAGAAACACATTTTCCCTCTATGAAATCCATACCTAGAACCTTTTAGTTTCTCTTTTTTATCTGTTAACCTCCTTCTGTTCACATTTTGAAACAATATTTGTAAATTTTGAATTTAATCAGATTATTTTATAGACATAAACATTTTGTTAGGTTTTATTTTTGAACACCTAGAAAAACTTATAAGCTTAATTTTAAAGACATCTTTACTTTCATCTGTTTACCTAATTTAAATTGAACCATTTGAATCACGTGAGTCAAAGATATTTGGATCCATTTTTAAATTTTTTCATGAGCGCTCCTCATCTGCCAATTGTTATATCACTGTATGATATATGGAAATACACACAGTCATGCTGACATACAACACATAACACAAGTGTAGCACAACACAATAGTAAAGGTCTTGTTGCTTTCTCAGGTGAAATCTCATTGCAATGTTTAAAAACTCCATAGTTGATCAAAAATAGAACTTATCATAAAAACATTAACTTGTCTGTAGGATCAAAATCATGAGCTCAAAAAAAAAATACAGAATCTAAGAAAAAATCAAAAGTCCTAGAAAAAATTGACCGGCCTGTAATTAGTAAATGCCATACAATTTACTCTCTGGTTAAATCTAGTTTGAGTTCCCATAAAAAAGACACTTTTACCCTTTTTTTTTTCTTGGGCCTCAGATCTGTCTCCTACTGAGTGCTCAGGCTTCTTCTATTTGCATATCAGCTTAAGTCCTGGCTGAGGTCTGGGAAAACTGGAATTCTGAGCACAAACCTCATGTCTAAGGCATTTTAACCATAAGTCACAATTTTCAGGTTTGGATGTTGAAAATTATGATACAAGTTTAAGATACAATTTATAAAATTTCATACCTTTACATCTTTCTACACTATAAAAACTTGCTCACACAAAACTGAAAATAGGATCTCTATCATCAGAAGAAATTTCTTTAGGATCATTAAGTCACTTTCTTTGTTCTGAAGTTTCTAAAGTAGTACTAAGTTACATTAAATCACCTGGAAAAAAATTTTAAAAGAGAACTACACACTACCATGTATATCCAAAATTAAGCTTTAAAAATTTTCATGACTGTTGCTATTCAATGTTATTTCAATAAGCCAGACCAACGTCCCAATCCAACATTTTCTTTTCCTGAATCTTACACACTAAGGGGAACAGATACCAAATCATAATTTACTATCCTTGCCCAAATTAATGCACTGGTACACCTAGTGAAATCTTTTCAGGCTACCCAGTTCAAAATTGATGAAAAAATAAAACTGAATGATTGGGGGTTACTTGCCAACTTGGAAGTAGAGTTCTTTTAATTTTCTATCCTAAGTATCTAAGTTCTCTGGCATGAATTATCTGAAATCACAAACTAAACAATTACCTAACACTAACTTTTAACTGCAAGATTGTACAATGCTTCAAACTCATTTTGATACCAGATGTTACAATGAAACATCATCTTTTAGACACACATTTAGCCTAGTTTATCCCCAAGAAACAATCAGACAACTAGATAAGAAAATATCTCTCCAGGTTTTGAACTTCCATTTAATTATGACTTTTATCAGTGGCACCATAGATTTCCCCATGAGTGGACCAGATGTTTTCACATAGGGGCAACTATAGGTGTAAAATCAAGGGCCTCAGTGTGACTGACTTTGCTGCATTCAGGTGGAGTAATCCTTACAGTGCAGGGAAAGAATGAGGAAATTCCCCAGAGCGAAGATGGCTCTGGCAGCTGCTGGGAGTTTCTCAGTCTCCCCTTTACTTACAGGATTAACTTCTTTGGATAGACCCAATCCCAGGCAATCTGGCATATCTCCTAACTTTCCAGTAGAGTCAGTTTTTATCTGCCTTAGGACTTGAAGGGGGAAGAGGGAATGTACTTTAATCGGCTCAAGTTTTTCTCTTGATTCTTTTCCTCAGTGAGTCCAAGATTTTCTCTTTTCATAGCAGATATCATAGCTAAGTCTACTTTACACTGTTGGCATAATTTAGGATTTTCCCTTAGAGCAACGAAAATCTGAACATACAGCACCTCACACCATTTCCTTTTTGTAAATTTTAAAAAGAGAAACATGCTCTCTTTTGTTGCCTTTGCTCAGTAGACTAGCAGATTACCTGAGGAGTTGATTCTAAAAATGCCTCTCTAGCAGCTTAAAGAGAACACAGCTCATTTTAAACATTGGGGTAGTAAAACAGACTATTTAAAGTTACCTATGCACCTTAGGGAACCTGGGCAGATTTTACTAATTATCTCATGCCTTTCTTAGTCTCAACCCGAATTGCTAACATTTCTGACCTTCTAAGGAAGGGGAGCATCCAGGAGGGATTGGATGCGGAGTTTGGAGTGTTGCGTAGCCCATACAGAGGCAAATGTGATTGGGGCTTTCCCTCAGTGCCATTCATCTACCGATCACCCTAGATACCCCTGAAGGCTGTCGGGAGGAGGCTCAAGAGAAAGGAACCTTAAAAATAGTCTGAGAGTTGCCCAGACCGGAATTCCGCAGTTGTTCCAAACTTCTTCCCCCACCTCCACGCATCCGAGGCAGATCGGGATTGAGGACACTGTGTACCCACGCCAATTGCTCTCGGGGCTCAGACAGAAAAGTTGGAAGCGGCTTTGGCAGAACCCAACAAGCCTGCTCTGTATTGAACAGGTGATTAAGAGCTGCCTAGGCCGAGAAACCTCTCACCCAGGTTTTGAAGAGTGGCGGCTGCACTAGTTGCGTTTAAGTAGCCGTCGGGTGCCCACCTTACCCTCCAGAGAGAAAGAGAGAGAAAAATGCACCTCAAACAGACATGGGGTGCGTGCACTTACCTCGGTGTAGAATCTCGATATGGGACAGAATTTATGACTGAAAGTTCGGCTCCCATTCACAAAGCCAATTAATGCCAATTTAATAATGAGGACAGGGTTTTGAGAAAAGTTAAAGCGAGATATCAAAGTTTTTAGATCTCCAGCAGGCATTTCTTAACCATAGTGGGTGCACGCAAGCCAACTACGGGAAGAAAAGAAAACACTGCTTCCCTAATCTCACTTACAATTTAGGTTAAAATTTAGCTAAAGTTATCTCCACACCTCTAAGGCAGATTGGAATTTGGGATTCTGCATCAGTCCAAAGTAAAACAATGCCATCACACTAAACAGATACACACACAAAAAAAAAAAAACACACAGAGACACACAAAGACATAGATTCCTTTTTCAGATTGTCAAAAAAAATGAGAGTGGGTGCTGGCCCCAAGCCAACTGGGGCCTTCCCTTCAGACAAACGGATTGGGGGAGCATCCCCCTCAGATTAGGTCTGACAACCCCAGATTGGGAGATTAGTTCTCTTGGCAGGGTTTTGGGCTGGGGACAGACAGGACAATAGAAACACATAACACAGAATTCGCAGCACGGCCACAAAATTCGCAGCACGTCGTGGATTGCTACCCAGAAACTAAAGGCTCAGACGGACCGCAGATCCGTCAGCTACAAAATATTTTACCAAATATTTTACAAAATATTTTACTACAGGCAATCCACTCAGAACCCTGGGACGTCTCCCAGGGTGGCAGGAATCCCTGGAATGTCTCCCAGGGTGGCAGGAGAGAAGTCCGAGTTCATCAACTCCTTCTCGAGCTGCCCAGAAAACAGAGCGATTATGCGTAATTGTACGGACGCCGCACACAGACAGATAACGACCGAAGACTGCAAACATAGAACAAAAGAGACACAAAATGACACGAACTGGCCAGCTTACCTTCCAGTGGTTGCCGGGTGTTCCTTGGGCAGGGATCCGGACGGGGGTACAGGGGGATCTCGGTGGTGGGACCTCCACATGAAAGACCCTCCGACTCCCTGTTCAAGGAAGAACGCACGAGACACTGGCTGCAAAAAACATGAGGCAATTTATTGATACACAGGCGCCTGCGGGTGCTCAGCAAAACCTCAGCCGGAGCTTTGGTGAACTTGCAGACCAGGCTTTGGGGTACAGGTCTTTTATAGGATAAAGGGGCAGGTTTCGCGCGCGCGGGAAGTAACAGGTTTCTTATTGGTTATTTTGAACCCAACATATAGATTACCTAAAGGACAAAGTTGTTTTTCACTTTATGTTCCTGGATAAACCTCATGACAGTTACATATTAACACTCTGGTTTTTCTGTTCCTGCTTATCATTATCAGTTCCTGTTTGTTCAGGCATGCCTTGGGATCTGTTTTTCTGTTCTTTCTCAACCATCCTGTCCTTTCACAATGGACTACCCTTAACTGATTAACAGATCGACCTCTCTGGTGTTTAGTGGGTTAGCAACACGCCCTGATGGTTTCACAATGGGGTTTGGGGTTTCTGGGCTGGAGTCTTTCACTACCAAGACAAGTAGACTGTGTTAGTGTGCTCCTCCACAGAACAACCGCCCAGAAGTTATTTCATAAGAGGAAAAAAAGGGAAGAGAACAGGATGTGTATATAATGTGCTCCCATTTGGGCTCACAGGTAAAGACATAAATATGTACATGGAAATGGAAAATGATACAAGAGAAACAGTTGCTTGTATCCACCTCCTGGAGAATGCGCCTGGGAACTCAGGTGGAAGAAAAAAACTGTAAACTGTACCCACCTTTGTCCTACAGCTTCTTTTAGATTGACATTGAACATCTAAAACTCCTGGGTTGGGCTGGGGATGTGGCTCAAGCGGTAGTGCGCTCGCTTGGCATGAGTGAGGCCCGGGTTCGATCCTCAGCATCACATACAAACAAAGATGTTGTGTCCGCCGAAAACTAAAAAAATAAATGTTTAAAAAACTTTCTCTCTCTCTCTCTCTCTCTCTCTCTCTCTCTCTCTCTCTCTCAAAAAAAAAATAAATAAAATAAATAAAATAAAACAAGCTAACTCCTCACGTCACCCTTGTGTTAAAAAACCAGCCTCTATCTCAGAGCAAAGCCTGTCCAAGGAAGGGACATGACCTTTGTCCTTGGAAAAACCCACAGAGTGCTCCTAGGCACATTCCCACCCTGCTAAGTTGTTTATCTACAGGAGAAATCTGCTGTGCCAGGTGTCCCTGACTCAGTCAGGCTAGGTGGGGACCCATAGCAGCCCCCTAGCAGCCACCAATCAGCATGAGACCGAGAAATACCTGGGGTTCCAGATGACCCTCCCAGTAGTTTATGATGTTGGGAAACCATGTAGTTCAGCACGTACACCCCTCTTGGCTTAAACCAATCAGTTCAAACGAATACCCCCTTTGTACTGACCAATCACCCCTAGACAACTTGTTCCCGCCAGTAAATGTGCTAATCATGTTTTAGAGTTGTTATTTGATTTTCCCACGGTGTGTGATGATTTGCTATGATGTATGTGAAGTCCCTGCCCTCTCCAAAAAATGTATAAAAATGCTGCAAACCCTGGGTTCAGGGCCTCTCAGCGTCACCAGTTGCTGTGTGTGCATTCGGAGGACTTCGCAATAAACACCTCTTTGCTGCTTACATCGATCTTGGGTCTCTGGTGGTCTTTTGGGAGTCCCGAATTCGAGCTTAACAGTGTCTCTCTCCTGCTTCTGAAGACCCAAAGTTCCCGCAAAAATGTCAAGCTCTCCATGCTGCTCCTTAGGGCCCAGGCAAACCTCTACCCACCACCCATACTCATCAAAGGCCTGCACCTGAACTCATTTATCTTCAAATCCACTTAACCAAACAAGCATCTTTCTGTCGTTTTGTAGATGTGAAAACTGAGGCTCAGAAATAATTAAATGGCTCAAGGTGACATACAGCTAAACTAAAAATAAATAAATAAATAAATAAATAAATAAGTACTGAGCTCTTAGATACTAGTTAAGGAGGACAATAAGACAAGGGACCTAGTCCACCCCCACCCCAGTATGGTACTGGGATTGAACCCAGGGGTGTTCCATCACAGTGCCACATCCCCAGCCCCTTATTTTTAGACAGGTCTCTGTAAATTGATGATCCACCATGTCCTGCTATAATGTATCATAAGTATATCATACTGTGGTTTCTTTGGAGCATCATAAACCAGTATCATATCAATAAATGTTTCTGTCCCTCTCCTTGGTAGATTTTAATCATTTTAGGGGCAATATTCTCTTACTGAAGGTACATTATAAAGCAGGAATTTTTGTTGTTGGGTAGAGTGCTGGGGATTGAACCCAGAGCCCTGTATATGCTAAAGATGTGATCTATCAATGAACTACACAAACCCCAGCTCCTAAAAGCAGTCTTTTATTTTTTTTAGTTTTAGATGGACACAATATCTTTATTTTATTTATTAATTTTTACTTGCTGCTAAGAACGGAACCCAGTGCCTCACACATGCCAGGTGAGCTCTCTACCACTGAGCCACAACCCCAGCTTCTAAAGCAGACATTCTTAAGCAGGGGTTCATGAAATTAGGAAAAAAATACTTTCGTAAGAACTGAAAATGGGCATTTTTTTAATTTGGCATGTGAGGAATAAGTTACAGTGGTATCAGCAGAGCCTGTGACACTGTCACAAACAAACACATACATTTTCACATGGCCTACAGTTGGTCCAATGACTTGACAATTTGCTTGTTACTTGACAGGATGTTGACCTTGTTACTTATTGTATTATATTAATTAATATAGTCCCCTGGGTACAAGCAGGAGGACCAGGACCGAGTTCCAGAAACCCAGAGGATACCTAAATCCATGCCTACTAAAGTCCATGATACAAAATGGTGCGGCATTTGTATATAACCTGGACATCCCCCTGTATACTTTGAATCCTCCCCAGGTAACTCATAATACCCCTAATTCAATGTAAATGCAGGGGAAATCATTGTTCTAAAGTGTGTGGCTTAGGGAGCCAGGGCAAGAGACAAAAGCCTGTGCATGGTGGGTACACATGCAAGGTTTCCCCCAAACATTTTCCCCCTAGTTGTTGATAGACCTTTATTTTATTTATTTATATGTGGTGCTGAGAATCGAACCCAGTGCCTCACACATGCAAGGCAAGTGCACTACTGCTGAGCCACAGTCCCAGCCCTTCCCCAAACATTTTTTGACATGTGCTTGGTTGAATCTGCACATGCAGAGTGCCAGACATGGAGGGCCAGGTGCACATCACGAAGGTCTAGTTTTGGGGAATAGCACTTTCCTATCATCTGTTCCCTTGGCATCCCGTGGATCTTCAACATGTCGAGGGCATAACAAAGGTTAAGCTCCTCTTCTGGAAGGATCTACTGGTTCCCAGAGTGATTTACAGCCCCCAAACCAGCTGCCTTTACTGTATACACAAGCCTCGAATCCAACATCCCGCTTGGGTCTTAAAACAGCAGCTGTTTGCCTGTGCAGTAAAAAGTACTTGTGCATCCCCACCACCACTGGCACATCCTGAAAGCGTATTTGCCAAGGAGTAAGAGGACTCCATTAGGAACAATGGCTGGGTATGTTTAAGTTAACCCGGAAAGAAAAAAGCAAAGTTCAGAGGGATTACACAGCAACTCCTTCTTCCATCCCTCTGCCCCACCCCTACCCCGAATTTTATAAATGTTATCTCTCAGCATCTAGTTATCCAATAAGTTGGAAGAATGCAGTAAACCCAGCAGGGGTCTTAGATTCAATCACAGTCAAATGGATAGAGAATACTCCTGGTATTGTGCATGAAGAAAGTTAATCTGCTAGAGGCCAATCAAATTCTGGAGATGCTAAAACACTTAAAAATTAAAACCTGTGTATCTTGAGGGAAGCATTATGACTCGGGCTTATCTGTTTTCTCATTCCTATATTAGAAGAAAGACTATGAGCAAATTATCTAAGGCACACAACATCTCCTACCCTCCCCCACCACCTAGATAAGGGCTTACCAAAAAAAAAAAAAGGAAATTAGGTCCCTAAGAGTTGAGACAGTGACAGGGGCCCTGTTAACCAGTTTAATTTTAAAACGTGTAGATGGCAAACTAGACCCCAAATTAAATTTCTACTTAATTAAAAATTTAAAAAGTTTCAAGGAGCCTTGGATCAACGTCCAGGGAGGCTCTGTGAAAAAGGAAGAGTAAGAAAATCAAAAAAGACTGATAAGGTGTGTGATCTATCTGGCCATGGGGTTAGAGATGTGCCCCATTTTGAAATTTGAAAACTCCAGAGGGTAAGGGGTTTTGTTCCTTCCTGAGGATCCCTCCCTAACAAAGCTTGATAAGAGTGTGAAAAATAATTTTTTTTTTAAAGGCATGACTAGTGATGCAGTTCTTTTCTGGATTTAGAGGCCTTTAAACATATCTAGAATTTTTTTTTTTAAATAATACAAAGTACAATGGGTTAAAAGTGCTAAGAAAGGGAACTAATTTCTTGAATTCTTCCCCCTATTGAAAAATCAGCCTCTATCTCAGAGCAAAGCCTGTCCAAGGAAGGGACATGACCTTAGTCCTTGGAAAAACCCACAGAGCACTCCTAAGCACATTCCCACCCTGCTAAGTTGTTTATCTACAAATAACAGGAGAGATCTGCTGCACCAGGTGTCCCTGACTCAGTCAGGCTAGGTGGGGATCCATAGCAGCCCCCTAGAAGCCACCAATCAGCATGAGACAGGAAAATACCTGGGATGCCAGATAACCCTCCCAGTGGTTTATGGTGGTTGATAACAAGTTGGGAAACCATGTAGTTCAGCACGTAAACCCCTCTTGGCTCAAACCAATCAGTTCAAATGAATACCCCTTTTGTACTGCCCAATCACCCCTACCCAACTTGTTCCCGCCAGTGAATGTGCTAATCATGTTTTTGAGTTGTTATTTGATTTTCCCGTGGTGTGTGATGATTTGCTAAAAGAGGCTATGATGTATGTGAAGTCCCTGCCCTCTCCAAAGAATGTATAAACCTGCTGCAAACCCTGGGCTCGGGGCCTCTCAGCGTCACCAGTTGCTGTGTGTGTGCACGGAGGACGGAGCTAGTTCACAATGAACACCTCTTTGCTGCTTGCATTGATCTTGGGTCTCTGGTGGTCTTTGGGTGTCCCGAATTTGAGCATAACACTATCACATTTTCCAGGGCAGTAAGGCTCAGAGAAACCAAGTGCCAACATCATTTCCAACTTGCTTCCCTAGAACCTCTTCATCTAAATCCTGGAAGGGCATATTCGAAAAATTGAATGGGTGATTACCACACCCAACCAGCTTCAAACACTAGACATCACTTTTTCATCTGGGAAACAAGGAAGATAATCCCATCCCACTACCAACTGCTCAAAGACCACCACAAATGCAAGGCTGAAAAAAAACCAAGCAGGCCAGGCACCATGGGAAAAATCATCCCAACCTGAAGCCACAATTGGTTGTGAGAACTAAAGTTCGTGTACCTGAGGTCCAGACTGGGTTGACCACAGAGCAGGCTATTTTCTCTGCAGAATTATTTTGTAAATGTTGGGCGAACGTCAGAGGTAAAGACCACCAAGAGACTGTCTCATGCAACAGCAAAGGGTTTATTGGGGGTCCAGCATGCTGGGGCTCAGAGCTCACTTCAGAGAAGCAAAGAAAAAAGAGCCCCGGGAACAACTTGAGCAGAGCTTATATACATTCTTTGGAGGGGGCAGGGACTTTACATATATCATAGTATCCTGTAGCAAATCATCACATACCTCGGGAAAATCAAATAACAACTCTAAAACATGATTAGCACATTCACTGGTGGAAACAGGTTGGGTGGGGGTGATTGGTCATTACTAAGATGGGTATACATTTAAACTGATTGGTTTAAGCCCTGAGGTGTGTACGTTTGGGACTGCCCGGTTTCTGAGGAAAAGGGGTTGTTCTCCTTGTGCAACTAGGTGGTCAGGGGAGATTTCGACACACATCTAATGGGCAGTTCTGGAAATTGTTTTAACTGCCACATGAATTTCAGGTTCTGAATGCAACTTAAAAACTTTTCAGGACAAACCTTATCCTTTACATTTCATTTTTTTTTTTATCCTTTCAGTGAGCAGCACAACACCATCCTGACACAATAGTAAAACTAAAAATATTTTCTTTTTAACAAATTTATTGTTCACATTCCTAACATATTTCTACAATGCAAATAATCTAACTATCATCACTGTTGTAATAAGGAACCCAAAAACTCAGGAAGAAAAAAATGAACTTAGCCTCCTGTTCACACTGCTGAAGCTCATGCAACCAGACAGGAAGACATCCCCTGCTCTAATGCCTTAAAAAAAAAAAAAAAAGACACCATCAACGAGTTCCCTAGCACACTGCAACACTTCACATTTCAAAAGAGGAAAAGCTAATCATCTCCAGCCTCCCAAAATGGTTCCCAGCCCCTACCTACAGGGAAACTCACTAACTGCAGGAGCCACACAAGTGTAACTGACTTGAACCCAGGAGTGTAGGGCCTGGTTCTTACAGTTGAAAAACATATTTAACAATGCAATTTATTTTTAATAAATAAAAATGGCTTGTGGGCAAATTGCAGTCCCCTGTTCTTGTGTGTGGGGGGAACTCAGATGAATTGGCCTGAAACCTCACTAAAGCCAGTGTAGGTCATTTTAGGAAGCTACTTGAAACTTGGGAATCTTAATCATTGATGGTTGTAATTCAGTTTAGCACAAAGGGCATTTGAAACCCTTTTGAGAAAATGCTAATTTTCTGTGTAAGTAGTGTAAGCTCCCTCCCCGACCACCTGCAGATTTTTTGACTTGCTAATTATTACCTGGACTTCATTTTCCTCCCCACCCCAACTGCATTCTCAAAGAGGGAGGCAAAATAAAGCCAGCGCCAGCTGCCCTGGTCCCCTGGGGCCAGCACTCCTCTGGTTACCCCGGTTATTTTTAGGAAGCAGGAAATCAAAGATGGCGGAGGTCAGGCCAGGAAAGGTTAGGGCAGAGATCGGCAGGAGGCATAGCTTCAAGGAAAAGACGAAAACCAACAGAAAAAGAAAAAAGAAAAAAACATGAAAGGAAAAATAGAGTTTTCTTCTCCACCAACTCTCAGGGTGCTCCAGACCCCTCCACAGCGCAGGTGGCCAGCACCCCAACCCCTGCGGGTGGGCAGAGTTCGTGCCCCCTCCCCTACTTGGCCTGGGAGGGGTGTGTGCAACAGATCGCCCTCCTCCAGGGGGTCTTTCAGGGGTGCGACCCTCCTCCACCCTCCTACAAAAGCCCCCAAGGGGTGGTGGACAGGGAGGAGAGCCTTGGGGTCGGTCTCTTTTAAAACCTGTGCCAAAGAGGGAGGGGGAACTGAAGTTACCGCGGGTGGGGCAGTGCTTAGGTCTTCGTGCACTGCCTCCCCTATGTCTCTGGAAGTAGCCTAAGAGTTAAAGGAGTGGAACCAATTAAGAAAGAAGCTGAAGACTAGGAGAGGAAACCCTTTTAGGAGTGAGGGAGACAGCAGAGAGTGGGGGTCAACTTGACAATAAGATGGGAAAGAACTGGGGGTGAAACACACAAGAGAGAAGAGAAAAAAAAAAGTGTAAAATCTGCCAAGACGGAGGTGGTGGGGATGAGGGTGCCTCCCTTCCCTTAGAGGGAGTCCCCAGAACCCGGTTCCAGAATTCACACTAGAAGCCGCAGCAGGACGCACGCAGCCCGCACCTTCCAGGGTCCCGCGAACGTCTGGGAAACTACAGCGCCCCAGCGGGTGCTCCAGCCCCACTCACCCGGCTCCCCCACCGCTGGCGCGGCTGGGGCCGCATCTGCCAACTCTGGAATGGACTGCTGCCGGGGCTGCTTGCCCTGGTCCTCCTCCGAGTTGATGTGCTGGAGTCTCGCCTGTTTGCGCCTCCACATGGTGCGAGCATCGGGGCGCGGGAGAGCTGTGGTTATTGGCCCTTTCCACCACAAATTCCTAGAGTTGGGAAATTTACCCCCTTCCGGCCAGAACAGGGGGCGGGACGCGGACGTGGCGGGACGCGGAGTTGGCGGTGGCTTGCAGAGTGAGCCCGGCACCTGCCCACTTCCACCCTCATCTTCGGGGCTTGCAATGCATGTTGTAATGTGTTGACTTCCTCAGCAGCCAGTGTTTCTCAAGGGACCTCCATCTGCATTTGTTTATGACTCTCAGTGACATTTCCTCCTTTACCTGATCCTTGGAGATAATTTGCTTCTCATTTGAGCTTGAGCAGCCAGAGAGATAATGCCACTGCTCAACCCCCTGCCCGGGGTCTGGGCCATGGCAGCATCATCCTGCCCTGGAGAACACTCTGCCTAAGTTCTCTGACAGCTGACCTTGACCTTGGTCACCATGTACATCTGGAGTGTCTACCCCCCCAAACAAAGCTCATGTTGAAGGCTCAGTCCTGGGGTGATGCTGAGAGCCATTAGCCAAGTAGGTATGGCAATTTCCTTGCCAGCGTACCCCATGTTGCTTAGAGGAAGGACTCGTTGAAATGGACTTGCCTTGGACATTTTGCAGTGACATTGCATGTAAGGTGACCTTGCTCAAGGACCAGGGCGGATCCAGGTTTAGGGTGGATCAGGGTTTAGGGCTCTCCTTGGGTTTAGGGTGGTTCCAGGTTTAAAGTGTACCCTGCTGGGAATAGGGCGTATCCTGCTGCCTCAGGTGTGCCTACTCCTGTAGTTTCCGTTGAGTTCTCCCAGGATTCAGAGAGTATTTGGGATTTTCCCTGAGAACATGGATTTCCCCAGAACGTGTTTGTGTCGGTGTGAGTTTGGGAATAAAGAATTGCTGTTTGAATCTACAAAGCTGTGAGTGGCTCGTGATTTTGTGCCTAGCCAGACTGTGGCAGGGTGACCCTACTGGGAGGTGGTGGGACCATAGGAGGGGCAGCCCAGGGGGATGGACAGATGATGGGCAGATGGATAGATGTATCCGGGAGAGAGATAAGATAGGGAAATGATGGATGGATGGATAGATGATTGACAGATGGCAGAGTTCATGGACAGATGGAAGGACAGATGAACGGTGGTGGGTGGACAGATGGGTGGGTGGGTGTATGGGTGGGTGAATGGGTGGATGGGTGGATGGGTGGACGGATAGTCGGATCTGGTGGATGGACAGACACAGAGGTAGATGATTGATGGGTACCTAAAGGTTCACTTTCCCTGGAGACCCCTCAGCACCCAGGTAAACATGTAATACAGGAATCAATGCAGATATAGAACGGTCACTAGAGGTGGTAGACGGGAACACAGGCAGGTGGACGGTCCAGGCAATGGTCACTGACCCACAGATACCCCAGGTTGGGCCTCCCTGGGGAATCCTAAGGTGGATACACTCCCAGACACAGAAATGCGTATTTTACATACACAGCCACATACACACGCACACACGCATGTACCCGTGCACATAAGCACGGATGCGTCTTCTTCGGGTGTGTGCATGGGCAAACACACACACGCATGCGTTCAACTTGCACAACAGTGGGGCCTGGCAGGTCTCATGGACTGCTGTCTGAGAAGGTCTGGGGCACTCAGGAGGGAGCAGGATGTCAAAGAGGAAGATCGGGAGGTGCGAAAGGACCCCAGCTCAGACTGCCGGCAGCCACCACAGGACGGGGACCCATGATGGTGGCCGCAGTGCTCCCTGCAAGCCATTCCGGGGACTGAAGCGCACACCGCGCACTCACAGGGCACAGGTGACGCAACTCACCAGGCCCATAACCACGGGGTCTCCCACGCACAGGGGCTGCAGGAGAGGATGCTGTGCGCTCCGGCAGGTGCGAGGGTCCAACGTCTAGGGTGGTCCCAGCGCTGCTTTGGCCGCTGCTGCTCCTGCGCCTCCGGATCCCAAAGATCTTGCAGGAGGTCACCCCAGGGAGAACCGCAGGGGAGGCGGCGTGTGCTGAGACTCCCCAGAGGCCGACCCAATCTCAGGCGGCTCCACCTGACATGTGCGCCCTGCGTCTGGCCTTGAGGACAGCGGCCTCCAGCTCCAGAGGGTCTCAGAGGCCAGTGCGAGCTCCTGCAAGGGGGGTGCACTGCTGGCCACATCGTCCTGCGAGACCAGGAGCCCCCTCACGTCTCTCTGTGGCCTGTTGGTCAGGGTACGTGATGGGGATGTCACCGGTCGTGTAGGTACAACATGGCGCAGGGACACAGGACAGCATGTGGGTTCCTCTTGAGGAAACGGCACGGGGGGGGGGGGGTTCTGGTGTCACCCCACACGTGTCCGGTCACTGCCAGGGGATGGCAGCCCAGAGCACCTCCCTAGGGCTGAGACCTGCTATTTGCAAGAAATTGGGAGATGAGAAGAGAGGGTCTGACCGGTCAGCTGTGAGGCACCTATTCTAGGGACAGTTTTGCTTATATTCCATAATATTTTGTCTTTAAAATTCTTATTAAAAATGACCTATGAATCCTTGTTCTTGGTCAGAAACTCACTGAGTGTTCTTGTAACCACTTCCCCACATAGCATTCATCCCTGCTCCCCTCTTCCCACTCTCTTATATAGAGAAGTTTCTATATTCAAAACCCAAATGCTAGTCTAAGACTTATTGTTAAACCATGGTGGACTTATCAAAGCAACTTTTCAATCAAGTGAGTTTCCTTTTACAAAGGAATCTTCTCCTAAAATTATTAAAAATAGTCCTACATACTACAGAACGTTTAAGGTTCTATTCCATGAGGCCCTTAGAATTTTTCTAGCAGAAAGTAATTGCTCCCTTTAGTAACTAGACAGTAGTTATTTGTGTAAGTGACAGAGCCCTTTATTTTGCCCTATGCTCTTCTAGGGCAGAGGACATTTCCATTCACACACACCTATTGCAGTCCATCTGACTGTGGGCCAGAAGGCATTCAACAAGTTTCTATTAAATTGAATAAATGCAGTAAATGTCTACATTTTAAGTGTATTTGGCCATAAATGGCTACAAAATAATCTTAGCACAAGAATGGATCTCAGTAGTCAAGAAAATCTACTTAAAAGTCTATGTAAGATAGGTGCAGTGGCACGTGCCTATAAACCCAGCGGCTCAGGAGACTAAGTCAGGAGGATCACAAGTTCAAAGCCAGCCTCAGCAATGGTGAAGTGCTAAGCAACTCAGTGAAAACCTGTCTCTAAATTAAATACAAAATAGGGCTGGGAATGTGATTCATTGGTTGAGTGCCCCTGAATTCAATCCCTGGTACCAACAACAATAACAAAGCATATGTAAGTAATTTTCTACCCTAGATGTAGGTTAGCTATCTGGGGAGTTTTAAAAAATCATATATCTAGGCCTCATTCAGATAAAGTGAAACAGAATCTCTGAAGGTAAAGTTCAGGCATCAATATTATTTTCAAAACTCCAGGTGATTTTACTAGACAGGCAAGGTTGAAAACTTCAAATCTGGAGATTTGGACCCATATTTTTTTCTCTAGGTCTAATCCATGATAGAGGAGAAAGAACAGAATACTATGGGAAAGAGCCATGGATTTTTTTTTTCCTTTTGTACATGTTTTAGTGTTTGCGCAGTGCTTTTACACACATGTGCACACTTGTGCACATCCCTTACTTGCTACATAGCCGGACCACTGAGCTTCAGTAATGTGTTCAATTTATGACCATGAAGAACAAGATGCCTCCAGAAGCTCTGTACAAATAAACTGGCAGTTGCTGGATCAAGTTATTTCTTCTCCAGAATCACAGCTCCACTTTAATGGCTTTGGATTCTGGTTTCATCAAAAAGTCAGTAACTGTGATACTTTCTTGGTATAGAAAGATAAAGAACTTGCTGACACCAAATTATACAGCCTTCCACATCTCCTCCACTGCCACACACCAGTCTGAACTAAGAATGCAGAGGAAAATGAAGGGAATGGTTTCTCCCTGGTTTGGATACTTTCCACTTGATGTTCTTCCAGGCATTGTGAAGTGGGATTCCTTTTAGTATATGTGACTGTAAAAAGATGGATTCTTGAAATGGAGACTTTGAAAAATAAGGATGAGCATATACAGAAGGAATATGTGCTCCTGAGAGTCAGCAGATTGGAATCTTTGACCTTGCTCTGCCCCTCACCAGCCATGTAAACTGGACAAGTTCTCCTCATTTCTCTCAGCCTTAATCTTTTCCTCTGCAAGAGGAGTATCTTAGTCTCTCTCTGTGTGTATGTATGTGTGTGTGTTTGTGTTTGTGTGTGTGTGTGTGTGTGTGTGTGTGTGTGTGTTATGATAACATAATGCCTAAGCCTGGGCAATTTAACAGAAATTTATTTTTCACAGTTCTGCAGGCTGGGGAGTTTAAGATCATGGGGTCAGCAGGTTCAGCTCTCTAGTGAGGGCTGTTTTCTGCTTCCAAGATGGTACTTTGATGCTCCTTCCTCTGGAGCGAAGGAACATTGTGTCTTAAAGTGGTAAAAGGGTTGGACTGGCAATGTGGCTCAAGTGGTAGCATGCTCACCTGGGATGTGTGCGGCCCAGGTTCGATCCTCAGCATGACATACAAAAATGTTGTGTCCGCCGAAAAAAAAAATATATATATATATTAAAATTCTCTCTTTCTCTCTCTCTCTCTCTCTCTCTCTCTCTCTCTCTCCCCCCTCTCTAAAAAGTTTAAAAAATGAAAATAAAGTGGTAAAAGGGACAGAGGGTGAAAAGGTGCCAAGCTCTTTCTGTCAAGTCCTTTTATAATGGTGCTACTCTATTTATGAAGGCAGAGTCCTCATGACTTAAACACCTGCCAAAAGGCCCCACCTTCAAACACTGTTGTATTGGGGATTACACTAATTTGTGGGGACAGTCAATTATGGTGGTTCTTATGGATTTGATAAAAGGTCTCTCCCCCAAGGCTCTGTGTTTCTATAGAAAAATGACTGAATTGTGAAAGGTCTATCCTAGTTTGAATGACCTGGGTGGTAAATGTAGGCAGGTGGGCTATGACTGAGAAGGTAGGTCACTGGGGCCTCCTCTGGAAGGGTTAACCTTTCCTGTGGCTCCTTCCCCTTCTCCATGCTTTCTGACCTAGCCATGAACTGAGCAGTTTTCCTCCATTGGCCCTCCCCCCATGATGTGCCCTGTTGACTTGATGGGACCAAAACAATGGAGTTGGCCAACTATAGAAAGAAACATCTGAAAATGTGAGCCCCAGGTAAACTTTTCCCTCTCTAAGTTGTTCTTGTCAAGTAGTTCAGTCACAATAACATAAAAGTGGGCAGGGGATGTGGCTGAAGCAGTAGTGCGCTCGCCTGGCATGCATGCAGCCCGGGTTTGATCCTCAGCACCACATATAAACAAAGATGATGTGACCGCTGAAAACTAAAAAATAAACATTAGAAATTCTCTCTATACATACTCTGGTTTCTCTTCAGATCGTATAAATCTTTCGCCTTAAAAATTCTCTCTCTCTCTCTCTCTCTCTCTCTCTCTTTAAAAAAAAACAAACAATAACATAAAAGCTGACTAAAACAGAGGGCATAGCTGTAATCCCATTGTCTTAGGAGCTTGAGGCAGGAAGATTGCAAATTCCAAGCCGGCCTCAGCAATTTAGCAAGATCCTCAGTAACTTAGTGAGACCCTATCTTATAATAAAATTTAAAAAGGACTAGGCATGTAGTTCAGTGATTAAGTGTCCCTGAATTCAATCCCTAGTACCAATTATGAAATTAACTAATTAATCAATTGGGGGATACATTCAAGCCATAGCAAAGTGATTGACGAACTTGTTGATCTTCAGGTTCCCCTCAGTTCTAAATACTCAATAAAGTCTTGAAATAGTACACAAGGAATCTTCTGAGTCTCTGAGTCATTTCTAAGGTGCTAATTCTTCCCCAAAGCCCCTGAATGCACATGTGCTCAGACAGTGCATTGAAATGAGCACAAGGTAAGAGAGAATAAGCTCAGACTTCACCCTGCTTTGAATTGGCTGTATATTCTTAAAAAAGTCACATTCCCTCTCTAAGCCTTAGTCTTCTCAGCTGGGAGTCATCTCTATTGCTCCTTTCAACTCTGCATAGGGATATTAAACTACCAAGTGGCTGAGGACTCATATCACAATGAATATGAAATCTCAACTTATGACAACATTCAAAACAGGAAGAAGAGATCAGAATTAAAGAATAAGAAAACACCTATTGTCTAGGACAGAGTAGTGAACCCAGCTCAAATACAAGAAGGATCAAGGAAGAAGGGAAGAGAAAGAAGAAAGAGAAAACTAATCCACAAATAAAAGTTTAAATTTTGAATCTCTTTTATCCAATAAAGAGAAAATGTCTATAAGAGACTTTGAATTTAAATATGGAAATTATATCACATTTTAGAAAGTGTGCTTGAACTTTTCAAACGAATGCACAATTGTTTGCAAAATGCATTTCCTTTGTGGTTTTAGAAAAGACAACCTTTTCTGTAAATTGATGTGGCTTTTTTTGAGACAAGAACTAACTAGGTAAATAAGGCCATATTTGCCAATTCTTCCTGTTAGTCACCATATCTGAAAGTTTTATTTCAGTTCTTTTCCACTTGGTATTTTAAATAACTATTTGAAGGATTTTTCTTTGAGATGCATGCTCTTCAGTGTTAATACTCAAAGTCCCTTCTAAACTGGCTTCAGCTAGGGTTTCAGACTTCTCCTCCCTGCTCTCCTGCACATAACCCAGGGCCCTGGGGTACTGAACTAGCCACTCTATTTCCCACCGTCACCTTGCATTTCCTATCTTTCACCTGGCCCTGGGTTTGTCCTCTCTTGAACTTGCTTCTACATAAGACTCAACTCCTCTTCCATCTCCTTGAATTTGTTTCTAATTTCCTAAGTTAGAAACACCTCCAAGACCCTGTCTTAAAATGCATGTCGTATATTATTTCACTGCCTTGGTCCCTTTCTAAGACCCAGATATAACCTTGTCCTTGGATTCTACTTCTCATTCCTCTTTGTTGCTTAAATTGGCTCCAGAAATCCCAACCGCATTACCGCTAAGTGCGGTAGGTTGGCCTGGCACTTAGTTCTCACACAAAGACAAGGATCTCATGGAGGCTGGCTGCCCGCAGGGACGCGGCGTGTCGGTGGCCTGCCCAGACCCCTGGCCTGAGGGACCCTCCTGGGAGGAGGCCGGTGGAGCGGTGAGCGGCGTGGGGCAGGGGTCTCTGGTGCGCAGGAGGGTAGATGGGCATGTGGGATCCCGAGTCACGCAGTGCCGCCCCGGGGATGTGCAGGGAGTCGGGGCTGGCACGCGGTGGGTGCAGGCGGCGGCCCCGGCCCACGGGCGCTAGGGAGGCGGGGGCGACGCGAGAAAGGGGTGCCTGGGTGGCTGCGCGGCTCATTGTTACCTCCTTGGCCCTGCAGACTAGACTGTCAAAAGCGGGCTGCACTGCTCCGGACGCGCCGCTCGCGGGCAGATGCCCGGTCCTTGGCTCCCGCTTGCCCTGGCTGCCCCTGGGGCTCTATCGATAGGGTCAGCTGCCGGACGCCAGTCCCAGCCCGGCAGACAAAGGCGGAGTCGCCAGGATTTGTCCCCAATTAAAAGGTGACAGTTTCTAGCCTGCAAGTAACTTTTTTGATTTGACTCATCTGTCTCTGCTACTCCAGTGAAACCAGTGTGTCACATGATGTTTGCACATTTAAAAAGTACTCCAGTTTTGAGTTCTGTGATTTCCCCCCAGGCATGTTTAGGTCACTAGGAGAAGGTCTGTTGCCAATGTTCAAGTTGTAATATACGTAAGGGATGGTATCAACCTTTGTGAAATTTGAGGAGAAATTATTTTTAGAGCATAAAGTGCAGATATAGCCATATCTATCCTTTCTTGCGAAAATATTTTAGTCAATGACATCAGAGAGAAGTTTCTTGATTAGAAGGGGCCAACTCGAGATTCCCTGCTAACAGATAGATCAGTTTTTTTTTTTTTTTTACCCCCTTGGCACGCTACCCTTCCATGACTTTGGACATATTAGCTGTCCGAGTTGCTTTAAGTTGAAATAGTGTCTGGGGTGTTTGTCTAGTGATTTCAAAGTGCTAGTGGTTTCAAGTTTAGAAATTCCAACTATGAAATTGTGTATATTTATTTAAAAAATGAAAAAATGTGGGAAAAGATTACTCATGTGAATACCACCCAAACACACCCTGTGGCTGAAGGTGTCTTTGCTTGACTTATTGTTGGGTTGTCCTGGTGTTTGTGAAAGTGAGTGGATGAGAGAGAGAGAGAGAGAGAGAGAGAGAGAGAGAGAGAGAGACACGAAGCTACTGATTCTTAAATTTTACCAGGTATATCACTCTAAAATATGATACTTAATGATAATTCTGAACTATTACGCACATGATTAAATAAAAAAATTGTTTTGGAATGTACATTTTTATAGCCTTTTAAATAAACACCTATGCAGAAAGTAGAGGGAAAACAAAAGAAAAACAGTGTAATTTCCACTTCACTTGAAGGAATATGCTAACAAGAAAGTTTTATGGATTATATATTCTTTAGATTTCAGGCATAGTTTGGAATTAGCTATTTTTAAATAAATACAAATCATCTTTAAAAATATTTACAGAGTAAAATCATGTTCTGGGATTTGGGAGAAATATGTGATGGAAAGGAAATTTTTTTTTTGGTGGAACAGGAATAGCAGTGATTTTACAGCTGGAAACATGCTTGCTTCTAAAATATTTTGCATTGAAAAAGTGAAATAAGGGTTTCCCATTGAGTATTGAGTAGTTTTGAGTGTGGGTACTCTGGAAAACAAAAAAAGTAATTCAACCATGTATCTATCTGCTCAATGCTTTTAGCATTACCTACTTTTATATTCCTCTTGTAAAATTTTTGGACCTTTGAATTATTTAATATACAAAGTAAAAAGAGGCCTTTGAGACAACCATTTAGAAGTAGGTTGATCATGAAGCTGATGCAATACTTTTTGAAGTGAGAAGAATTTACAAGAAGGAAGTTGTGGTTTTGAATTAACAGGTGCATTTTTTGTTGCTATTAGTACTGTTTGGGCTCCTTCATGTGCAGTTTGGATATTCTCAGTCTGTATGCATGCTTAGAGTAGTTGCAGTGTCCTGTGAAGGAAGGGGGAGGTATGCAGTCTTCTGTAGGTAACAGAATACCTTTAAGAGTTTGAATAATAACATCAGAAGAGACTTCAGTAGGAAACACTAGCATCTAAGAATCTTATTTTTTAAAATTTATTTATTTTTGGTACCTGGGAGTGAACCACTGAGCCACATCCCTAGCCCCCCCCCTTTTTTTTATTTTGCCACTGGATCTCAGTTGCTCAAAGCTTCCCTAAGTTGCTGAGGGTGGCCTCAAGCCTGCGATTCTCCTGCCTTAGCCTCTTGAGCCACTGGGATTACAGGTGTGCACCACTATGCTTGGCTCAGAATCTTATTTTTCAACCCTCCTGTGGTACCTTGGGTGATAAAAGTAGCACAGCCAAGCTGACCTTGAGGTAGGAAAGAGTTTGCTCTTCAGTTCTTTTGCCTTGGAGGAGAGAAAAGTATGGGAGTAGCCCAGTGTTAGGGACTTTCTGTGGCTATTTCTGATGGCCAGCCTCCTACCAAGGAGACAAATTCCATCCTGGGATGGTTAAAAGTAGACTTGGTTTGTGGTTGAGAGAAGTGCTTCAAGAAATCTTGTTCCTGAACTGTAGGATGCTAGGATGCTGTCATTCATCCATTCATCTTTTTGATGCTTAATTGTTTAAAATGTCACAAAGGTGGAAAAGATTTTTTTTTATTAATTCTTCAGGATGATTGAGGAGTAGATTATTTCTGTCCAAAATGAAAGATGGCACATGGAAGACCAGTTAATAAGGCTTAGTATTTTTTGTTAGTGTCCCATCTGCCCTTTCCTTCCAGAATCCTTTGTGCAAGTGTTTTGAAAAAAATGGGTTAGGGAGTTTGATGAAGTGTTATAAATTTCAGGCATTTGTAGAAGTCCCCACCTATCTTGGGGAGTCATCACCCTTCTTTTAGTTTAGAAAAAGTAGAAACTGAACAATTTGGGGGCTGGCTCTGTACCAAGAGAGCTGCTGTGGAATGAGAATCTGTGCATCCCAGAGCCATTTGTGATCTTGGTGTGACTTATGAAAATACCCTGCAGTTCCTTGTGTAGTTCCTTGTCTCATCTTGGCCTGATTTTGCTTTTTCTTCTCAAAGGAAACCATTGTCACCCTTTGCCTTTCTAGTTCAGCAAGTGCTGGGTCTCATCCATTTGAGATGAGTACTTTATCCTAAGTACTTAAGGAATGCACAGAAGAGGAATCCATGCTTTTACCCACCTAGTATTATTGATTTCAGAACTCTGTCAGTAAAAGAAATAAAATTGTTTGGCAACCTGGCTTAGGTTACCATTGAACTATGATAAGCCCATCAAGGCTGTTTCTAAGGCTGATAGGTGAGAGGTTTGCTTTTCATTCGTCTACATTTAACAGATATTTATTTAGTGCCTCTTATATGCTAGACACTGGGTTTACCGTTAACTTGTCACTGTTTACAGTTTACGTGTTACTGTTTAACAGAACTGATAGGGTCCTTGTTCTGTGGCAGGGCAGGTGAGGATGGCATTTTAAGAATAGTACACAATGACACAAAAATTATTAAATTACAGTTTTAAGAGCTATGGATATAAAATAGTAGTTTATGAATTAAGCAATGTCAGAAAGAATGATGTAAACCACAGCTGAGGATGGGAAATTGGGCTCTGATCTGTGGTAAGCCATTGTTGTAGATTGTGGCCACCATTAGAAGATGGTGCCGGCTTCCACTGTGGCCTGTGACAAACAAATTCTTTTGTGGAGAGTTGGCACGCTATCCCTTGCCACCCTATAAGAAAGATCCACGTGGCAGCTTAAGATTGGTACGTGGGAGGCTTTATTAGGCTGTGCTTGGGCGCTCGGGAGTAGAGGGGGGGTCACTAAAAGATACTTTAATCAAGGCCTGAATAAACTGCTGAAAGAAGATTCCTGAGTTGCGTCTTCCTTGCGGGCAAGGGGTGGCGACAAGTGGTGCTGAAAACCCGGGAACCAGAACTTTCAGCAGTCAGGGGTGGTGCACCGGTTAGTCCCAGGTAAGTGGGACCCGTGGTCAAAGCGGAGGTTAGTCCAGGTAAGTGGGATCCGCTGTCAAAGCGGGGAATTAGTCCCAGGAAAGTGGGACCCGCTATCAAAGCGGCAGCTCCTCTGTAAAGCCAGAGAGAGCATTACATCTTATTGCAGCTGCACTGTGTACTTTCACTCTTACTTTCACTTTTGTTTTTTGTGTGTCTTTTGTTGTGTCATGGGTGCTGTATCTTCAAGTCCGCTTCTCCTGGCCCTAGATAACCTGTTACGTTCCAAGGGCCTAGAAGTAAAACGTAGTACTTTACAGAGATTTTTACAGAAGACAGATATTGCTGCACCGTGGTTTGCGTTCTCGGGCAGCCTTAATATACCTAGCTGGGATAAGTTAGGCACAGATCTTGACTTTGCTTCTGAGCAGGGCATATTAGAGGGTGGGGTGATACCCCTTTGGAAGATGATCCGTAGTTGCCTCGCAGATGGCAGATGTCAGGAAGCACTTACTAAAGGACAAGAAGTTTTAGAGCAATTACATGAAGAAAGATCAGAAATGGCAGGCAGTGAGGTATTTCAGGAGGGTGAGAGTGTGCGGAGCAAGAAACAGGGGAGGAGGCGATTATCTCCGGCACGAAGTGACGTATTTCAGGAGGATGGCAGTGTGCGGAGCGAGAAACAGGGGAGGAGGCGATTGTCTCTGGCACGGAGTGAGATATTTCAGGAGGAAGGGAATGTGCAGAGCGAGAAACGGGGGAGGAAACGCTTGTATCCAGATCTCAGTACACTGCGCACACTCCCATGCAAAAGTGGGTCAGAAGAGGAGGAGAATGAGGAGGAGGAGCTCGGGAGACTGTCTCGGCAGCTAGGGAGTCTAACTATGGGAGAAGGGAACAAAAATGAACAGGAGCTCAAGAAAAATGATCCTCCGGACCCGCCGCCATACAGTGGGGGTATTTCGAGGAGAGCTTTCCATGCCCAAACATGGAGGGCTATTAACGCTGAGATGGGTCTTGCTTATCCAGTTTTCCAGGATGACAATAGGGGAAGATTCCATGTGCCCTTAGATTTTAAAATTGTAAAGACCTTGGCAGAGTCTGTGCGCATTTATGGAGTGGATGCCGCCTTCACATTAACTCAGGTGGAGAGTCTGTCTAGATACTGTATGACTCCCTCTGATTGGGCTAGCCTTGTTCGGGCTTGTGTTTCTCCAGGCAAATATTTGGACTGGAGAGCCTTTGTGCTAGAGGGCGCTGTAGAGCAGGCTGCCCAAAACTATGCGGCGGGACACCCCCATTGGGACAAGGATATGCTTTTGGGACAAGGCAGATTTGCTAATCAACAGACAGGATTCCCTCCTGAGGCATATGATCAAATTAACAACATTTGCATTCGGGCATGGAAGTCACTTCCAAATAGAGGAGAGGTGTCTGGTAACTTGACTAAGATTCTGCAGGGCCCTACATAACCCTTTTCAGATTTTGTAGCAAGGATGGTGGATGCCGCTGGAAAGATTTTTGGGGACCCTAATAGGCACCTACAGGGGCGTAAGCATCCTGTGCAAGGTCATCAAAAGCTTAACAGGTTTGGTCTGGGTTTTTCCTAGGGGCCACTGGGGCTCAAATACCCATAACATGGCTCACCGAGGAGCCTGTTTGGGTGCCTCAGTGGCCTCTTCCCTCGGCTAAACTGGCAGCAGCCCATGATCTAGTCAAAGAACAACTTGATTTGGGTCACATCCAACCTTCTGCTTCTCCATGGAATACTCCCATATTTGTCATTAAGAAAAAATCAGGGAAGTGGTGCGTACTGCATGATCTACGAGCAGTTAATGCTCAGATGCAGCTTATGGGGCCCATTCAAAGAGGGCTGCCTCTGCTCTCCTCTGTTCCTCAAGGCTGGCATATAATTGTTATTGACATTAAAGACTGTTTCTTTTCCATTCCTTTGCATCCTAAAGATTCACAACGTTTTGCTTTCACCCTTCCCTCGTGTAATCACGAGGAACCAGATCAAAGGTTTGAGTGGGTGGTATTGCCACAGGGGATGGCTAACAGTCCCACGATGTGCCAGATGTATGTGGGGAAGGCACTCGCACCTCTCAGACATAAGTATTCCTCCACCAAGATCATTCACTATATGGATGATGTGTTATTGGCCACAAAATTAGAACAGACAGTTAATGAGGCTTATAAAGAACTCGTGATGCTGTTGGCTCAACATGGACTGCGCATCGCACCTGAAAAGGTTCAAACGGGGGATTCTATCAGGTTTTTGGGAGCGACAATTGGGTATGACAAATTAAAACCGCAAAAAATTACCATCAGGACTCAAGATTTCCAAACTCTAAATGATTTTCAAAAATTGCTGGGAGATATTAATTGGATAAGAGGATATTTACATATTCCTAATATTGTGCTCCAGCCTTTGTATGCTACTCTTAAGGGTGATCCAGATCTTGCTTCCCCTCGTAGCCTCACTACTGAAGCTAGAGCGGCCCTTATAAAAGTAGAACAAGCTATACAGCATGCCACTCTATGCAGGCTCCAGAGTGATAAACCTTTCCAGTTATGTGTGCTTGCCACTATGCGGCAGCCAACTGGAGTACTGTGGCAAGATGGGCCTTTACTATGGATCCACCCACATGTATCCCCAGGAAAATCCTTAGAATATTATCCTGATGCTGTTGCAGCATTGGCACTTAAAGGGATTCAACAAAGCATTCAATTTTTCGGCCAATCACCTTCTTCTCTTATCATACCCTACACTAAAGCTCAACTTAATGTTTTATGTGCTACTCTAGACAACTGGGCTATTCTGTGTTGCTCGTTTCAAGGGGGTATTGATAATCACTACCCTTCTCATCCATTACTCCATTTTGTTAAAGAACATCCCATCATTTTCCCTAAGGTAACTTCATCCAGTCCAATTCCGGGGGCTGTTAACATTTTTACTGATGGTTCCAAGTCTGGAATGGGAGCCTATGTAATTAATGACTCTCCCCCTATCCAGCATCAATTTGCTCCTGGAAATCCACAATGGGTAGAACAACAAATTGTTATTGAAGTTTTTAAACAGTGTTCTTTTCCTTTTAATCTTATTTCGGACTCCAGCTATGTGGTACAAGCACTAAAAGTCCTGGAGGCCGTGGGAGCTATTAGTGATGCCCACAATGTGTCTGTTTACTTTACTCAGCTTCAACAGCTTATCTCTAACCGCATTGCTTCTTTTTATCCAATGCACATCAGGGCTCACACCTCTCTTCCTGGTCCGTTATCCCAGGGTAATGCCTGTGCAGACTTAGCCACTAGAGGTCAATTGATATGCTTGGCTTCCTCCTTAGAGGGGGCTAAGTTGTTTCACCAAAACTTCCATGTTAATGCTTTAACGCTGCGCAGGCGTTTTTCCATTTCAAGAGCGGATGCTCGGCAGATAGTATTGCAATGTCCCCATTGTGTCACATTTCTTCATCCCCCTAATTATGGAGTAAACCCACGGGGATTAAAGCCATTGGTTGTTTGGCAAATGGATGTGACACATATACCTGACTTTGGTAACCTTAAGTATGTGCATGTTTCCGTTGATACGTGCTCTGAAATTATCCATGCTTCTGCTTTATCGGGAGAAAAGGCACGTAATGTCATTACTCACTGTTTAGAGGCATGGGTAGCATGGGGTGCACCTGCATCCCTTAAGACTGATAATGGACCTGCTTATACTGGCAGACAATTTACAGCTTTTTGTTCTACTATGGGAGTGCAACTTACTCATGGTTTGCCTTATAACCCTCAAGGACAAGGCATTGTTGAGCGTGCTCATCGCACCTTAAAGGAAACTTTACAAAAACAGAAAGGGGGAATAGGAGCTGAACACACTCCTAAAGAACGCCTGTCCTTAGCTCTCTTTACCATTAATTTTTTGAATTTGGATATTCATGGTCGCTCTGCGGCCGATAGACATGTGTCCCCTCAGCCCTCTGTGATTGGCTATGTTAAGTGGAAGGATGTTCTTACGGGCCAATGGAACGGCCCTGACCCCGTGCTGACATGGGCACGAGGATCTGTATGTGTTTTTTCCCAGGATCGTACAGAACCGTTGTGGGTCCCTGAACGCTTGACAAGAAGAGTCTCGACATCAACTGACCAGCAACAAGAGATACCACAACAATCCTGTGATAAGGATCTTCATTCTGCTAAGTGCTCTGGCTCTGGTGCTGGTGCCGATGATCATTCTTGGGAGAAACATCAAGTTGCTAAAGGTTTCTCCCTTTCCCCCTCTCTTAAGAGGTATGTTTATAACTTTAACAATAGTGCCAGCTCCTCTACAGGAGTAGGTTGGTCCTGGTTTCAATGGCTGATTTCCAATGAAAAGGGGGCTTCAGCCGATATTTCTGCACTGGCTCAGTTGGTAGGAGCCAAAAGTTGGCTGGCTAATATTTCTGGTACTGTTAGGGAAAGTGAACAAGGTAATAGACTTACATCTGTTTCATTCAACTCTCTGTTGTATAATGCTACATTGCCTCCTGCAATGGTCTGTGTCCAATCCCCCTTCTTATTCCTTTTGGCTAAGGCCACCTCATCGGGGATGCTGGATTGTTCTCATACTACCTGTCTCTTATCTGAGTGTTGGAATGGTTCCTGGACTGTAGCAGTGATTATGAAAATTCCAACTTTCGTCCCAATCCCGGTCACTGCAGATGCTGATAAATTCCCTATTGTTGAGCTACTTAGAGTCCGCAGAGATTTTGGAATCACAGCGGCTATAGTGACAGCCGTGGCGGTATCGGCTGCTGCAGCGGTTACGGCCGAAGTGGCTATGGCCAATCAAGTACAAACTGCTGCCACCATTAATCAAGTTGTCCAACAAACTTCCACCATTCTTGAATCCCAAAATACAAATAATCAACATATTTTGTCAGGGATTTTAGCTGCCAACCAAAGAATAGACTTACTCCAAGCTCAGGTAGAAGAATTGGCTGACTTAGTGCTTTTGGGTTGTGTTGACCAACGTGCACATTTATGCATAACCTCTGTCAGATTTAATGATTCCAGGAATGCTTCCCGCATCATTGGCGAATATTTGGCTGGAAATTGGTCCATGGAAGCGGAAGACATGATCCAGTCTCAACTAACCCAGATAGCTGTCTTGAATAGCACTCGTGTTGATCCCGTGACTTTGGGTCAATTCACCGATTGGATATCTTCTGCTTTTTCCTTTTTTATAGAGTGGGTGGGGGTAGGCATTTTTGGCGCAATGTGTTGCTTCGGTATGTTTCTCTGTTTGTGGTTTCTCTGTCGCCTCAAGGCCCGCAATGCTCACAATAAGGCTATGATCATCCAAGCTGTTGCAGCTTTAGAAAATGGCAATTCACCTCAAGTCTGGCTTGCGCATCTTAAACAGTAAATCTTTGACATGGTCGTTGCACCCCAAGTTATTATAACATTGCACTGGGATCGGCATGTCTTTCCTCGTTATTCTCTTAGTGTTGGAAAGCCCTTGCACTCTGCCGGTCTTGCTGCCATTGCATGCAGGTGGGTTTCCACACTAATGCTTCTCTATCGCCTTAAAGTCCGTGCCTTTCTTTCAGGGTGCTGTCAACTCGTTTGTCGTTGTGTACAGCCACAGAACAGCCTCAGCTGTCCCCCTTCGTCCACCTTCATCACGATGCAGGATGCGAGGCAAAGCACTGCACTTGAGTGATCCCTCAACGGACCTCAAGGAAAGCATGTCCTATTGCATGCGGGTTTGACGTCCACGCCCCCGCCCTACGAAAAAAGGCATCGGCTGATATGGGGTCAGGTCTGGGGAAGGCGCCTCCTTAGGACTGAACCATACATTGCAGCCGCTTCTGCACAGTGGGATAGGACCTCTACTTTCGCCTGCATTGTTTTATAAATTAGAAGGGGGAACTGTGGTAAGCCATTGTTGTAGATTGTGGCCGCCATTAGAAGATGGCGCCGGCTTCCACTGTGGCCTGTGATAAACAAATTCTTTTGTGGAGAGTTGGCACGCTATCCCTTGCCACCCTATAAGAAAGATCCACGTGGCGGCTTAAGATTGGTACGTGGGAGGCTTTATTAGGCTGTGCTTGGGAGCTCGGGAGTAGAGGGGGGGTCACTAAAAGATACTTTAATCAAGGCCTGAATAAACTGCTGAAAGAAGATTCCTGAGTTGCGTCTTCCTTGCGGGCAAGGGGTCGCGACATTGATCATGTAAGGTAAAAGGAGGATTTGGGGCATAAATGGGGGTAAATAAGATGATTTGTCTAGGACTGATCAGCTGAGACTATAGCAGTAGGGGCATAGCTGAACAGATTAAGTCCACTGCGTGGATTTTGTGTAGAATTTGGCTACAGATCTGGGACATTTTGTAATGTAAAATTGAGCAGGGGTGGGAAACTCTACAGTGTTGTTCTCTTGTCCTTTTTCAAGGTAATCTCAGGGCCAATAGGGATGGGAAGCCAATTGTGGTGGGGACATGGTGACCTGAGCTGGTTGGTATTGCCAGAAGAGAGGATTGGTTTTGGAACATCTCTGTTACAAATGGAAAAATGAGCTAGGGATTGTGAGGAGAGGGTGAGAAGACTGGCTGAAAATTATTTTCAAGCTCTGGTGAATTGTACGAAGGAAAATGAGGAGAGCTACTGGGACATAAAGGGCTGTTGATTTCACAGTAAGTGCGATAGGTGCAGGAGTTGGTGAGGCAGGGGCTGGAGTGTGTGTGTGTGTGTGTGCGTGCGCGTGCACTTGTGTGGGGAGTTTGTGAGAGACATATGGATTGGTAACAGTAATGTTCCCTCCACACAGCAAAGGCTTGGGTTGTAGGGCATGACGGAGAAGGACTTTCTGGGTTCTGTTCCTGGTCTACTGCTAAATAAGTCTTTTGCAGTCATGAGACCAGGGGGCTTTTGATGGAGACTGCTGAGCCTCTGCAACCTTGTTAAGTACATGTTATCAGGTCTTATCCAGAAGCAAGGTAGGAAAAATGCAGTATAAAACCAGCTGTCCCTGTTATAGTGGTATCAGGCACAGGGGCAGTGGAGGATTTTTTTTTCTCCTCATTTTCTCCTTATTGTTGTCAGCACTAATGTAAGTTATACAGGATAATCTATAGGCAACAGTCCTGCTCTACAGTAGCCCTGGGCTGTTGGAGTGGAATTGTGGAATGGGACAAGGATCTGAATGTTGTGTAGGAGAAGGGTGGAGCTTAGAGCCATGCACATCAGAATTACAATATATTCCCCAATTTTCTGATCTCCAGCAAACAATATAACCCCTGTGAGCCTTGATTTTTCTCATTTGTGAAATGAGTTCGGTGTACCTGCCTCCTATGGTGAATGAGAACAGTGTTAGGTCATGAAGTACCTAACTTGTGGTCCCTGTGACTTGGTAAATGATGGTGTTTATGCTGTTGGGTCAGTACCCTCCTTTTAGAAGCTTACTTCTAAAAGTTTTATTATGGTAAGAACATGTGACATAAGACTTACCCTCTTAGCAAACTTATAATATTTTTAAAAGTGTGCATTGTTGATTGCAGGTTCAGTGTTGAACAGTAGATGTCCAGAACTTATTCATCCTGCTTGACTGAAACTTTATGCCCATTGTTGGCAACTCCACATCTCTCTTATCACCCCATTCAATCCCTTGCCCCATACAACCACCAGTGTATTCCTTAATTTTATGAATTTAACTGTTTAGATACTTCTTATAAATGGAATCATGCATCATTTACCTTACATGCTTGGCTTATTTCACTTGGCATAGTGCCTTCAAGTTTCATCTGTGTTGCTGCATGTGGAAGCACTTCCTGCTATTTTAAGGCTGACTAGTATTGCATTGAACGTTGTGCCACATTCTCTTTATCTATTAATTTGTTGGTGGATCTTTGGGTGTTCCCATAAAATTCCTAGAAAGAAACATAGGGAGAACCTTTATGACATTGGTGAACCTTCATGACCTTGGTTTTATCACTGCTTTCATGGAGACATTGCCAGCAAACAAAAATGAACAAGTGGACTGCCTCACATTCCAAACCTTCTGCACAGCAAAGGAGATAGTCAGCAAATGAAAATGTGGCCTACAGATGAGAAAGTATTTCCAAGCCAAATACCTAATAAAAGTTTAATCTCCAAAATATGTAAAGACCTTCCATCATGCATTACTAGAAAACCCCACAGCCCAGTTAGAAGACAGACTAGGGACTCCAGTAGACATTTTGCTCACAGCCTTTTGACTCCAGTTTTCAGTAAAGCACCTGGCAGCAATGTCAAGATGCATGCCTTTAATCCCAGCAGCTCAGGAGGATGAGGCAGGAGGATGGAAAGTTCAAAGCCAGCCTCTACAACTTAGTGAGGCCTTAAGCAACTCAGTGAGACCCTGTCTCTAAAGAAAATACAAAAAAAGGGGGCTGGGGATGTGGCTCAGTGGTTAAGAGTCCATGAGTTCAATCCACAGTACCCCCTCCCCCCAAAAAAGAAAAAAAAGTTGCTGGCTTGGGAAAATTTGTGGAGGGTGAGGAACTCTGTTCCTCTTGTCACCTGTCCCTTATCTCTCTTCATGTCTTTAGGAGAGTTTTAAAGATAACCTGGTTTTAACATTAGAAATTCATGTTATTTTCTATACTTTTTTGCATGCTTCCTAAAGTGTTGACTTAAGAAGTGTAGGAGGGAGGCCTGTGGCACTGTGGAATTGATAATAATGTGGAAACTCAGTGCAAACCTCTGAGAGTTAAAGTGAAAACTTGTGTTTTAAGGCATCTGGGCCTAATGGATGTTATTGAGTTCACAAAAAATCTACAATTATATTATTAAATCCTGCAACATAAATAATCAGAAGTTGTTTATGGATGTTAAATGTAGATATATTAAAATTCCCATGTCCTTGAGGAAGTTATGAATACTGTGGTAATGTGTATGTGGAAGAAACTTAATGTTCTTTCCTTTATAATTTGATGTTGTTGGAATTAGGTAAGCCTGTGGCCAGGATTCTTTTTTCTCCCTCCCTCCCCTCTCTTGATCCCTTTCCCTCTTTCTTTCTCTCTTCCTTCCTCCTTTTTCTTCTTTCCTTCCACCCATCTAACCATCCATTCTTTTTCCACCCACATAATAGTATAATGTGTTGGAAAGAGATTTCCAGAATCCTAAGACCTAAGCTCAATATAAATTAATATGATTTTTGAGTAGGTCATTTATTTCTGTCTTCCACCTTCTTCTTTAACTTCCCTACCTCTCAGCTTTGTCTTGAGAGTGAGATAAAACCATGTTTCCTTTATACCTGTAAAAGTGCCTTTAACTGTAAACTGTTGGTTAAGAGAACTCTCTGGGGTTCTCATGACATGTGGGCCACCCCTTCAGCAAAAGGTAAGAGTAGGCAGAGCCCAGAACCCTGCAGAGAGCAAGCTGTGATGTGCTGTAAGCTCCTTGTATAGTGGGTTCATTTGGTTATTCTGACTTCATGGAATGGGAGGTATCATAGAGGTTATAAACAGTATTTGACCTGAATTATCAGGGCTCCTGTAATCACATCTGTGAAATGCAGTAACAGTAACAACAACTATAATAATGACAATCCAATTATTACCAATGAACAGTTTTCTAAAAAGTCCTATGTGGCGGGTGTTAAGTGCTTTATGACATTTGTTCATTCATTCAGCAAATATTTAACAAATGCTACTATATGCAAAGCACTGTTTCAGACTCTGAGGGATCTGTGGATAGGATGGTGACTAGGACAGACAGATAAAACCCCTGCCTGCATGGTGTTTATATGCTGGTGGTATGAGAGACAGTATATAGACACAGAGATAAGGTGGTTTCCATGAGAAAGATGTTAGATCAGAGAGATTAGTCTGGTGGCAGGGGAGGTGGTGTTTTAATAGGCTGAGGCCCTTCTTGGAAAAATTTGAGACCTGAATGAACTGAGAAACTGCTCCTGTCTATCTGTGCAGAGGCAAGTATAAATAATGTTTGAGGCCAATGTAAGCTTGCTGTGGAAGGAATGGTAAAAGGCTAGTGTAGTTGGAACTAGATGGGTAGGGCAGGAGGAAGGTTTGAGTGGGGACTCATGGTCAGGACTTGACTGATGAGGAAACCATGGGAGAGTTTTGAGATGGGGTTGGAAGACATAAACCTTACATTTCATACATAGCCCTTTGACCGTGGAGGGAAGTGGTGACTGCAAAGGGTCCAGTGAAGGAGGAAGTAGGAAGACCAATGGAGGGAGCTACTGCCACATCCAAGAGGGATGCTCAAATGACTGACTGGAACTGCTGAAAAGTGTTTGAATACTTCATATATTTGGAAGATGAAACTAGCAGGATTTAACATAATGCATTTGAAGCTGATATTTGAAAGAGAGGAATCATGAGTGACACCTACATCATTGGCCACTCGGTGAAGAGGGATCTTATTTATTGGAATAGGAAGACTAGCCAAGGATTATCTTTAAATGTATACAATGCCCTCAGAAATTAGTATCATTTTATTGCTATTTTATAGATGTGGAATCCAAGGATTAGAGAAGTAAAAAGTTTGTCCTAGAAGAAGCTGAATCAGGATTACGAGCAAAGTTTGATCTGTGCCCAAGTCTTACATTTTCAAACCAATTTCGTTGTACTCCATAACTATTGGAATTTACAATGATGCCAGATTGATGAGAAATTGCCTGTGCAGATGCTTTAGGAATGCATCTGTGTTTTCAAGCATAACTCTATTGAGGTATAATTTACATTCCACACAGCTTACTCATTATCAGTATACAGATCCATAATTTTTAGTAAATCTGTTAAGAGTGGGCAGTCATTGCCATGGTCTGTTTTTTTTATTTCATAGTCAGTTCCTATTACCATCCTTAGCCTTAGGGAAACTGATCTTTTTTTTTTTTCTGTCTCCAGAGTTTTACTTTTATAGAAATTTTGTGCAAATGGAATCATATAACAGCCTTTTGTGTTCCAGTTGTTTACATTTATTTAATGTATTTGAATGTATCCATTGTTGCATCACACATCTGCTTTTTTTTTTTTCCTCCTAAATCATATTTATTTATTTTTTTTTATTGGTTGTTCAAAACCCTACAAAGCTCTTGACATATCATATTTCATACATTAGCATACATTAGCTTCAAGTGAGTTATGAACTCCCTTTTTTACCCCAAGTACAGATTGCAGAATCACATGGGTTACACATCCACATTTTTACATAATACCATAATAGTAACTGTTGTATTCTGCTACCTTTCCTATCCTCTACTATCCCCCCTCCCCTCCCCTCCCATCTTCTCTCTCTACCCCCTCTACTGTAATTCATTTCTCACCTTGTTTATTTTCCCATTCCACTTACAACCTCTTATATGTAATTTAGTATAACAATGAGGGTCTCCCTCCGTTTCCATGCAATTCCCCTTTTCTCTCCCTTTCCCTCCCACCTCATGTCTCTGTTTAAAGTTAATCTTTTCTTCCTGCTCTTCCTCCCTGCTTTATTCTTAGTTGATCTCGTTATATCAAAGATGACATTTGGTATTTGTTTTTTAGAGATTGGCTAGCTTCACTAAGCATAATCTGCTCTAGTGCCATCCATTTCCCTGCAAATTCCAAGATTTTGTCATTTTTTAGTGCTGCATAATACTCCATGGTGTATAGATGCCACATTTTTTTAATCCATTCATCCATTGAAGGGCATCTGGGTTGGTTCCACAATCTAGCTATTGTAAATTGTGCTGCTATGAACATCGATGTGGCAGTATCCCTGTAATACGCTCTTTTAAGGTCTTCAGGGAATAGTCCGAGAAGGTCAATAGCTGGGTCAAATGGTGGTTCCATTCCCAGCTTTCCCAGGAATCTCCATACTGCTTTCCAAATTGGCCGCACCAATTTGCAGCCCCACCAGCAATGTACAAGAGAACCCTTTTCCCCACATCCTCGCCAGCACTTGTTGTTGTTTGATTTCATGATGGCTGCCAATCTTACTGGAGTGAGATGGTATCTTAGGGTGGTTTTGATTTGCATTTCTCTGACTGCTAGAGATGATGAGCACTTTTTCATGTACTTGTTGATTGATTGTATGTCCTCCTCTGAGAAGTTTCTGTTCAGGTCCTTGGCCCATTTGTTGACTGGGTTATTTGTTATCTTATTGTCTAATTTTTTGAGTTCTTTGTATATTCTAGATATTAGGGCTCTATCTGATGTGTGAGGAGTAAATATTTGTTCCCATGATGTAGGCTCCCTATTTACTTCTCTTATTGTTTCTCTTGCTGTGAAAAAACTTTTTAGTTTAAGTAAGTCCCATTTGTTGATTCTTGCTATTAACTCTTGTGCTATGGGTGTCCTATTAAGGAATTTGGAGCCCGACCCCACTATATGTAGATCGTAGCCAACTCTTTCTTCTATCAGACGCAGAGTCTCTGATTTGATATCAAGGTCTTTGATCCATTTTGAGTTAACTTTTGTGCATGGTGAGAGGAGGGGGTTCAGTTTCATTTTGTTGCATATGGATTTCCAGTTTTCCCAACACCATTTGTTGAAGATGCTATCCTTCCTCCATTGCATGTTTTTAGCCCCTTTATCAAATATAAGATAGTTGTAACTTTGTGGATTGGTCTCTGTGTCCTCTATTCTGTACCATTGGTCCACCCGCCTGTTTTGGTACCAGTACCATGCTGTCTTTGTTACTATTGCTCTGTAATATAGTTTGAAATCTGGTATCGCTATACCGCCTGATTCGCACTTCCTGCTTAGAATTGCTTTTGCTATTCTGGGTCTTTTATTTTTCCATATGAATTTCATGATTGCTTTATCTATTTCTACAAGCAATGCCTTTGGGATTTTGATTGGCATTGCATTAAACCTATATAGAACTTTTGGTAATATCGCCATTTTGATGATGTTAGTTCTGCCTATCCATGAACAGGGTATATTTTTCCATCTTCTAAGATCTTCTTCTACTTCTCTCTTTAGGGTTCTGTAGTTTTCATTGTATAAATCTTTCACCTCTTTTGTTAGGTTGATTCCCAAGTATTTTATTTTTTTTGAGGATATTGTGAATGGAGTGGTTTTCCTCATTTCCATTTCAGAAGTTTTGTTGCTGATATACAGGAATACCTTTGATTTATGTGTGTTGATTTTATAACCTGCTACTTTGCTGAATTCATTTATTAGTTCTAGTAGTTTTTTTGTAGACTCTTTTGGGTCTTCTAGGTATAAAATCATGTCATCCGCAAATAATGATAATTTAAGTTCTTCTTTTCCAATTTTTATGCCTTTAATTTCTTTTGTCTGTCTAATTGCTCTGGCCAGTGTTTCGAGAACTATATTGAATAGAAGTGGTGATAGAGGGCATCCCTGTCTTGTTCCAGATTTTAGAGGGAATGCCTTCAATTTTTCTCCATTCAGAATGATGCTAGCCTGAGGCTTAGCATAGATAGCTTTTACAATGTCAAGGTAATTTCCTGTTATCCCTAGTTTTTCTAATGTTTTGAACATAAAGGGATGCTGTATTTTGTCGAATGCTTTTTCTGCGTCTATCGAGATGATCATATGGTTCTTATCTTTAAGTCTATTGATGTGGTGAATAACATTTATTGATTTCCGTATATTGAACCATCCTTGCATCCCAGGGATGAATCCTACTTGATCATGGTGCACAATTTTTTTGATGTGCCTTTGTATCCGATTCGCCAGAATTTTATTGAGGATTTTTGCGTCTAGGTTCATCAGGGATATTGGTCTGTAATTTTCTTTCTTTGAGGTGTCTTTGTCTGGTTTCGGAATCAACGTGATGTTGGCCTCATAGAATGAATTTGGAAGAGCTTCCTCTTTTTCTATTTCCTGAAATAACTTGAAAAGTATTGGTATTAATTCTTCTTTAAAAGTTTTGTAAAACTCCGCTGTATACCCATCCGGTCCTGGGCTTTTCTTGGTGGGTAGTCTCTTGATTGCTTCTTCAATTTCCTCCATTGATATTGGTCTGTTCAAATTGTGTGTATCCTCCTGACTCAGTCTGGGCAAATCATATGTCTTAAGAAATTTATCGATGTCTTCACTATCTTCTATTTTATTGGAATATGGGTTTTCAAAATAATTTCTAATTGTCTTCTGTATTTCTGTAGCATCTGTTGTGATATTGCCTTTTTCATCCCGTATGTTAGTAATTTGAGTTCTCTCTCTTCTTCTCTTCGTTAGCATGGCTAAGGGTCTGTCAATCTTGTTTATTTTTTCGAAGAACCAACTTTTAGTTTTGTTGATTTTTTCAATAGTTTCTTTTGTTTCAATTTCGTTGATTTCCGCTCTGATTTTAATTATTTCTTGCCTTCTGCTGCATTTGCTGTTGTTTTGTTCTTCCTTTTCCAGGGCTTTGAGATGAAGTGTGAGCTCATTTATTTGTTGGTTTTTCTTTTTTTTGAGGAATGACCTCCAGGCGATGAATTTCCCTCTTAAAACTGCTTTCATTGTGTCCCATAGATTCCGATAAGTTGTGTCTGTATTTTCATTTATCTCTAAGAATTTTTTGATTTCCTCCTTTATGTCTTCTGTAACCCATTGATCATTCAGTAACATATTGTTCATTTTCCATGTGATATAGGATTTTCCCATCCTTCTTTTATCATTGATTTCCAGTTTTATTCCATTATGATCAGATAAAATGCATGGTATTATCTCCACCCCTTTATATTTACTGAGGTTTGCCCTATGGCATAATATATGGTCTATTTTTGAGAAGGATCCATGTGCTGCTGAGAAAAAAGTATATCCACTTGATGATGGTTGATATATTCTATATACGTCAGTTAAGTCTAGGTTATTGATTGTGTTATTTAGATCTATAGTTTCTTTATTCAACTTTTGTTTGGAGGATCTGTCCAATGGTGAGAGAGGTGTGTTGAAGTCACCCATAATTATTGTATTGTGGTCTATTTGATTCTTGAACTTGAGGAGAATTTGTTTTATGAACGTCGCAGCACCATTATTTGGTGCATAGATATTGATAATTGTTATGTCTTGTTGGTGAATGGTTCCTTTTAACAGTATATAATGGCCTTCCTTATCCCTTTGGATTAACTTAGTCTTGAAGTCGATTTTGTTCGATATGAGGATGGCCACACCTGCTTGTTTGCGAGGACCGTGTGCATGGTATATTTTTTCCCAACCTTTCACCTTCAGCCTGTGTATGTCTTTTCCTGTCAGATGTGTCTCCTGGAGGCAGCATATTGTTGGATTTGTTTTTTTAATCCATGTTACCAGTCTATGTCGCTTTATTGGAGAGTTTAAACCATTAATGTTTAGAGTTACTATTGCTATATGGTTTGTACTTCCATCCATGTTTGATTATTTGTCTCTCTCTTTTTTTTTTTAAATTTAGTTTATTTCTCCATGATTAGCTTTCCCCCCTCCGTCAGTCTTTACTGGGGCACTTCCCACTGTTGGCTTTGGTTATTGTTTCTCATTTCTTCCTCGTGTAGTGTTTTGCCCAAGATATTCTGCAATGCTGGTTTTCTGGCTGCAAATTCTTTTAGCTTTTGTTTATCATGAAAGATTTTTATTTCGTTGTCGTACCTGAAGCTTAATTTTGCTGGATACAGAATTCTTGGTTGGCATCCATTGTCTTTCAGTGTTTGAAATACGTTGTTCCAGGATCTTCTGGCTTTCAGTGTCTGAGATGAAAAATCCGCTGTTAACCTTATTGGTTTACCCCTGAATGTAATCTGCCTCCTTTCTCTTGTAGCTTTTAATATTTTCTCTTTGTTCTGTATATTGGATATCTTCATAACAATGTGTCTTGGCGTTGGTCTACTTTGATTTTGTATGCTCGGTGTTCTGTATGCATCTACAATTTGTATATCTGTTTCCTTTTTTATTTCTGGAAAGTTTTCTGTAATTATTTCATGTAGTAGATTACACATTCCCTTGGTTTGAATCTCTGTGCCTTCCTCTATCCCGATCACTCTTAAATTTGGTTTTTTAATGTTATCACATATCTCTTGGATGCTTCTCTCGTGATTTTTGACCAGCCTATCAGAGTTGGCTAGACTCTTTTCAAGATGATATATTTTGTCTTCATTATCTGACGTTCTGGCTTCTACTTGCTCCACTCTGTTAGTGATACTCTCATTTGAGTTTTTAATTTGGTTTATAAGTTCCTTCATTTCTAAGATTATTGTCTGATTCTTTTTTATAATCTCTATCTCCTGATAAAGATGCTTAACTTCTTCTTTTATCTGTTTTTGTAATTCGTTCTCAATGTGTTCTTTTGCTGCTTGAATTTGCTGTCTCGTATCCTCTTTAAGGTTCCATTCCATCTGTCTAAGGTATTCCTTGAGGTCTTTATATGACCATTTTTCTGATGAATCTATATTCTCCTGGGTATTTAGGCCTTCCTGCATTGTTTGTACTCCTTTCCTTCCTTGCTTTTTCATATTGCTTCTTGTTCTGTTTGACTACTGAGTTGTTGATTACTCCTATAAATTTATTTGCTGCTTGGGAGGAAAGGTATTATAGGGGGAGGGAATAAGTCACCAAGGAGAATGAGAGTAAGCAGGCAGAATTCAAGGAAGGGGGAATATGAGAATTGAAAATAAATGCAAAGACAGAAGAAAAGAAGAGAGAGAGAAATGAAACAGAAAATTAAAAAGAATTAAAAAGAAATCATAATTGCAATAATAAAAATGAAAATTAGTATTAAAAAATAAGATAAAATGAATTAATAAAAATTTGGGGAAAACAACAACAAAAACAAAACAAAACCAAAAAAAATTTTTAATACATGCAGTCTTTTAGACTCATCAATTCAGATTGTTAACTACAATTCTGGTATGAGAGAGATCATCCATAGTGTGAATAAAACAGGAGTCCAGAGAAAAGAAAAAAAAAAAAAATGCAGTCTTAGAGTTCGATTCACTATTCTTCCAGTAGGTGGAGCTGTGCCCCCCGGGCCACGCTTCTCCTCTCAGTAGGCGGGAGCCAATTGCTGTGCATCAGCTCTTCCTCCTGGACTGGGCGGGTCTCTAATCCTGAGTGCACCGGTGAAGCTCACCACAATATTGGCTACACACCAAGTCTGCTGTTCCTGTGAGCCCTGTTTTCAAGAACGCCTGGGCACAATCTCCCTGTTTGCCATTCCCTTGGACCCTAAGTTTGTAGAGCTTGGGGTTGAGAACCCCCAGCGAATTTGCTTGCCCTCTGGTAGCCACGCCCCTGGAAACTGGTGCAAGAGACCTCAGTTGTCAGCACTGGTGATAGTGGTAGCCGGAATTCCGCGCCGCGGGTCACGCGCCACTCCTGATTCCCCCGTGCAAGAGCCGGGCGGGCGGGGCCTTTAGCAGCACCCGGCAGGCGGGGACTGTCCACACGAGCACGGGGTTGGGGGTTGGGGTGGTTGTTTCCAGTGCCGAACCGCCAAAGGCGGCTCACAGAGCTGGGAAGGCAGGACCCAGCCTTCCGTATGCTCGCTGCAATGTGTGAGCAGCGGTTTTTCGGCTGAGCCGGCGGGACCGCGCCCCAGTGGGAGCTGTTTACACGAGCGCGGCGGGGCAAGGGTGGGGGGTGGGGGTCGTTGTTCACAGCGCCGAGCCGGCAGGGGGGGTGGGGGGAGGGGGGGTGGGGGGAGGGGGGGTGGGGGGAGGGGAGGTGGGGGGAAGGGGGGTGGGGGGAGGGGGGGTGATCGGAGGGGGTGGTGGTTTGCAGCGCCGAACCGCCTCTGCGCTAGGCCGGCTGGGGCCCAAGCAGGCTGTGGCCGTTTGTAAGTACGCTGCAAAGTGTGGGCGGCAGCAGGAGTTCGGCGTTGGCCGTGAGTTTCTGCTGAGTTTCACTCGCTGAGATTCACTTGTCTGGGACAAAGTGACCCCTCTAATAGACTTACTAATTCCCGGCAGGTCTCCTTTCAGCAGAATTTTGCTAGAAGTCCCTCAGCAGGCTGTATGCAGGTGAATTAATGGTCCTCTCTGCTCCCGTTCCTGCAGAGGCATTGAAAGTGCTGCCTCCTTGCCGGCAGCCATGTTGGGTCCCCCACACATCTGCTTTTAAGGAATATTCTTGATCTTTCTCAGAAGGTGGCACTCTGAGCTGATGAGAAAATCATCCACTGAAATATGCCTAAAGTTGGTAAAAATAATTACAGCTCGCATTTACTGAGCACTTGTTAATGATAGGACTGGGCTCTGTTCATTATCTTATGTGATCTTCTAAGTGATTCCATGCGGGACATAACATGATTAATGTTTTACGAATGAGAAAACTAAAACAGAGAGGTTTTAGTTTGGGGCCTTGTTTGGGCCTTGTTTCTGTAGACCTGTGACCACTTATAGGGTCCTTTACTGTTCATTTAAAGCTTGTCCATCTTAGCTTCAAAAAGAGCTGGGAATCTCATTGGAATAATGCACTTGCCAGATAAAGCTTCAGTTGCACTTTTAAGGAGAATATTTGTTCTGAATTTGTATTTTGGTATTATTGTATGGAAATTACAGGGTCTTAAAGTTATCATTTTGTAAAGCAATATTGTTAGATATAGTGTCAAAATGACACCAAATTAAAAACCAAATTATGCCATTAGTCCAAGTTTGCATCTTTGAGTTATGTTTTAAATGTCATTTTTACTAGAAATACATTTTTGTATGAATCATCCCTTGGCTGTTATCTTACTATTAATAGATAGAATATAATTAGGCATCATGCATTATTTTTAATGTTAATATAATTGTATAATGTGTTAACACATTTCCCCCTCTATCTACCAACTCTACATTTATTTTTTTTTAATTGTTTTTATTAATTGTAGATGGACACAATGCCTTTCTTATTTATTTTTATGTGGTCCTTAGGATCAAACCTGGTGCCTCACACAGCCTAGGCAAGAGCTCTACTACTGAACTACACCCTTGGCCCCAAACTCTGTATTTAAATGGTGTTTTTTTTTTTTTCCCTATCAACGTTAATGCCCATATTGGAAGATTTCATATTATTTAGTGCACAGGAACTTTTGCCCTTCAGAAGAGTTCTGAAATGTTTGAAAATGTATGGAATTTTGACCACAATGAATAATAAAGTTTTTGGAGTAAGTACTGACTTTACCTGGATCATACCCTTATTTTCTGGTAAGATAATTTTCACTAGTCTCACATTTTCCTAAGTTTGTAAAATATATTTATGGCCTAGTTAAACCAACTCTGCAAGTGACTTGCATTTTTAGGGATTTTTATTTATATTCTAGTTTATGAGTTTAAAATTTAAAAAAAAAATAAAAGACTTCTGCTTTTTATTTTGGAGTATATGGTTTTAAAAACAAAAAAATAATAATAACTTTAATTTTAAAATATTTCTTTCATCTCTCTATGTAATCTCTATGTAGTTGGAACCACAGGGGAATTTGCTTTTTTAAAAAAAGATTAATGATGAAATACTTTGCCAGGCCTTTGAAGTTGATGTTTTTAGTCAGCTTTTTTTGCTGCTGCAACCAAAGACCTGACAAGAACAATTTTAAGGAGGATAGTTTATTTGGGGGCTCATGGTTTTAGAGGTTTTACTCCATAGACAGCTGGCTCCATTCCTTAGGGCTCCAGGTATTGCAGAACATCATGGCAGAAGAATGTGGCAGAGAGAAGCAGCTCATATGATGATCAAGAAGCAGAAAGAGTCTCCACTTACCAGATACAAAAATAAATACCCTCCAAATGTGCATTATTATTATTATGAATAATGGATTTAAATATATTTGATAATGTATTTTAATCCAATCAGTTATTATCTGTGTTAATATGCAAATTGTCCTAATTTTGAACAGTGGGAGCTCCTTTAGTATCTCCTGAATTCTTTAATATAAGACTTTGATCTTTGGTAGCTACTATTATGGTAGCTTTCCCTAAGGTAGATTCTAGTTTATAGTAGAATTTAGTAATATATTTAATTTAAATAAACATATTTAATATTCACACAATAAATTTTGTAATCATTTCTCAAAATAAATAAATATTCCAAAGACATGCCTCAGATGCCCACTTCCTTCAGCCACTCCCTGCCTGCCTTCAGTTAGCCCTCAGTTAATCCTCATTAGGGGTTAATTCACTGACTAGGTTAAGCTTTCATAACCCAGTCTTCATCTCTAAGCCTTCTTGCATTGTCTCTTACAGGAGCCTTTGGGGGACACCTAATATCTAAACCACAGCAGTGGGTGAGGACGAACAACTATGGTTCCATACTTTTTGGACAGTTCTATGCAGAGAAAGGATAAAAATCCTATGACTAAGGCAAGAAACTTGAGAAAAGCAGGACTAGAGGGCAGAGGTAGAGACTTGAAAGGCTCAAAAAGCCTCTGTTCAACTTTTATTTTTATGTCTTGGCTGGTCAGTGTGTATCACATTCTTAGGCCACCAGCAGTGCATAAAAGTTGGAAGCAGGTTCTACTGCTCTATCTCAGTCTGGCTTCTAACAGACACAGGTCCTCAGGGGGGGGGGGGAAGAAAAGAAAAAAAAAAATATATATATATATATATATATATATATATATATATATATATATATATATATATGAAAACTAAATAAAGTTAAAGTTACAGGAAGTAAAAATTGAACAATACTGCAGTATGTGCATTTAGGGCACATTATACCTCAGATGTTGAAAAAGAGACAAAAAAAGCAAAACCCAGAAACCTTCCAGGTAGGCTTCTGTTGCAATGGCGAGCTAAGCAGGAGGATGTACAGCTGCGACGGCAGCGTCGGCCACGAAGAGGACGGGGGCGGGCGCAGCACAATCCGAGCAGAGCCACCGCCTAGCTCGCCGCCGGCGCGCTCCGCGCATGGTCCCCTCTTAAAAGCGCAGGCCGCGGAGGTGGGGGCGGGCGTGCGGAACAAAGCGCCGGCGCGGGGCCTGCGGGCGGCTCGGGGGCCGCGATGGGCGCGGCGGGCCGCGGCGGCCGCGGCGCTAGGACGGGCTGGCCTCCGCAGGCGGGGGCGGCGGCAGCGGCCCTGCGGGCGGAGTGGCGCGGGAATGGCCGCGCGCAGCCGGCGCGCCTGGCTCAGCGTGCTGCTCGGGCTCGTGCTCGGCTTCGTGCTGGCCTCTCGGCTTGTCCTGCCCCGTGCTTCGGAGCTGAAGCGAGCGGGTCCGCGGCGCCGCACCAGCCTCGAGGGCTGCCGCGGGCAGGTGGCGGCGGTAGCGGCAGCGGCAGCAGCGTCCCAGGCCGGCGGAGTGCGCGGCAATGCGCGGGGGGCGCAGCTGTGGCTGCACGGCTTGGCCCCGGATGGTGGCCCGCGCGACAGGAACTTTCTCTTCGTGGGAGTTATGACTGCCCAGAAATACCTGCAGACCCGCGCTGCTGCTGCCTACAGAACATGGTCCAAGACAATTCCTGGGAAAGTGGAGTTCTTCTCTACTGAGGGTTCAGACACATCTATACCAATTCCAATAGTGCCACTACGGGGCGTGGATGACTCCTACCCGCCCCAGAAGAAGTCTTTTATGATGCTCAAGTACATGCGTGAGCACTACTTGGACAAGTATGAATGGTTTATGAGAGCTGCTGATGATGTTTACATCAAAGGAGATCGACTGGAGAGTTTCCTGAGGAGTTTGAATAGCAGTGAGCCCCTGTTTCTCCGGTAGACAGGACTGGGCACCACAGAAGAAATGGGGAAACTGGCCCTTGCGCCCGGTGAAAACTTCTGCATGGGGGGGCCTGGTGTGATCATGAGCCAGGAGGTGCTTCGGAGAATGGTACCACACATTGGCAAGTGTCTCCGGGAAATGTACACTACACACGAGGATGTGGAAGTAGGAAGATGTGTCCGGAGGTTTGCAGGCGTACAGTGTGTTTGGTCTTATGAGATGCAGCAACTTTTTTATGAGAATTATGAACAGAACAAGAAGGGGTACATCAGAGATTTCCATAACAGTAAGATTCACCGAGCTATCACGTTACACCCGAACAAAAACCCACCCTACCAGTACAGACTACACAGTTACATGCTCAGTCGCAAAATTGCTGAGCTGCGTCATCGAACAATACAGCTCCACCGAGTTGTCCTGATGAGCAAATACAGTAACAGAGATTCATAAGGAGGACCTCCAGTTGGGAATACCCCCTTCCTTCATTCGGTTTCAGGCCCGCCAACGAGAAGAGATTCTGGAATGGGAGTTTCTGACTGGGAAGTATTTGTATTCAGCTGCCGATGGTCAGCCCCCTCCCCCCCCCCCCCAGAGGAATGGACTCAGCCCAGAGGGAAGCCTTGGATGACATCGTCATGCAGGTGATGGAAATGATCAATGCCAATGCCAAAACCCGGGGGCGCATCATCGACTTCAAGGAGATCCAGTATGGTTACCGCCGTGTGAACCCCATGTACGGGGCAGAATACATTCTGGACCTGCTGCTTCTGTACAAGAAGCACAAAGGTAAGAAGATGACAGTTCCCGTGAGGAGGCACGCATACCTACAGCAGACTTTCAGCAAAATCTAGTTTGTGGAGCATGAGGAACTAGATGCACAGGAGCTGGCCAATAGAATCAATCAGGACTCTGGATCCCTATCCTTCCTCTCCAATTCCCTGAAGAAGCTTGTTCCCTTCCAGCTCCCTGGGTCCAAGAACGAACGCAAAGAGCCCAAAGATAAAAAAATAAATATACTGATCCCTTTGTCTGGACGATTTGACATGTTTGTAAGATTTATGGGAAACTTTGAGAAGACATGTCTCATCCCAAATCAGAACTTCAAACTTGTTGTCCTGCTTTTCAATTCTGATTCCAACCCTGATAAGGCCAAACAAGTTGAACTGATGAGAGATTATCGCATTAAGTACCCTAAAGCTGACATGCAGATTTTGCCTGTGTCTGGAGAGTTTTCAAGAGCTCTGGCCCTCGAAGTGGGTTCTTCACAGTTTAATAACTAATCTTTGCTATTCTTCTGTGATGTTGACCTTGTGTTTACTGCCAAATTCCTGCAACGGTGTCGAGCAAATACAGTTTTGGGCTAACAAATATATTTCCCAATCATCTTTAGCCAGTATGATCCAAAGATTGTTTATAGTGGGAAAGTTCCCAGTGACAACCATTTTGCCTTTTCTCAAAAAACTGGCTTCTGGAGAAACTATGGGTTTGGCATTACTTGTATCTATAAGGGAGATCTTGTCCGAGTGGGTGGCTTTGATGTTTCCATCCAAGGCTGGGGCCTGGAGGATGTGGACCTCTTCAACAAGGTTGTCCAGGCAGGTATGAAGATGTTCAGAAGCCAGGAGGTAGGAGTGGTACACATCCACCACCCTGTCTTCTGTGACCCTAATCTGGATCCCAAACAATACAAAATGTGCTCGGGTTCCAAGGCATCAACATATGGGTCCACGCAGCAGTTAGCTGAAATGTGGCTGGAGAAAAACGATCCAGGTTACAGCAAAAGCAATAATAATGGCTCTGCACGGACAGCCTGATGTCCAGCTCTGCTGGAAGGGACATTTTTAATTACCTAATTTATTTTTCAAAAATTTTTGTATGATCAGTTTTTGAAGTCCATACAAGGATATATTTTCCAAGTGGTTTTCTTACATAGGACTCCTTTAAGATTGAGCTTTTTGAACAAAAATGTGATCAATGTTTGCCTTTGAATACATCTTCTTGCTGAAAATTATGTAGCAGACTTGCTTAATTCTGACTTGAAATATCCCTGATGAACAAAACCTTTTATGTTTTTTTATGTTTTCTTTCCTGGCCACTTCTCTGCAGTCCTATGGCAGAAACATGAACATTCCTATGAAGTATTATTATAACAAACAAACAAAAAAAAACACTGTAACTCTGGTAAATGTTCTATTGTGACTGTTAACCTTGCACAGATTCTACCTTTTATCTTTTTTTTTTACACAAGTTTTTTTTTTAAAGCCATCTCAAGTTCCAGTTGTAAAATAAGTAAATGTGATAATATCTGTATCATCAGTACCAGCATCTTCAGCAAAGCTTTCCAAAGTTGATTATTTCCCCCACACTGTATTCTACCCTTCAAGGTCAAGTAGCTTTGATAAGCAACGGGAGTGAGGACAGCACAGCCAGAGCTGGGGTGGTTCCCGGGATGCCATGGCCTGAGCAGGCCTGGCACCACATTGTGAGAAGTGTTTGGCATTTTCTCTCTTGCTGACCCTTCTCTTTAGAGGGTGAAGTATTAATATTTAGAATGATGAAGAAGAATCACTGTAATAATTCTAATGTATGCAAACTAAACAAACAAAAACACCCTAATGAAAACATGGGGGGTGGTGTATGTGGTTTCATTCCCTTCGTCCTTTCTGTTGTGGAGATGGTTACTTCATTCTTTAATTACTGTTTGTTTCATCCTTGACATCTGAATACCTTTAATTTATTTAATATCCATTGTTTAGAGTTCTGCCATTTCTTGAGTACCTGTTAGTATTAGTATTTATGTGTGCCAGGAGTGTGGGTAGTATGTTTTATTTGCAGTAAACTGATCTCCAAAGATTTCCTTTTGAAGAGACTTTACCACTTTCTTAATTTTCACATTCCTGTTTTACTAAATATTAAGTGTTCTTGGACAATTTTGGTGCTCATGTGTTTTGGGGACAAAAGTGAAATGACTTTGTCATTACACCAGAATGTTTGTTTTTAACTCACAGATCAAATGTGCCTTAATTTTTTTTCATTTAGATTTCAAACAGTTGATAGACTTGCCATTTTAATACACATCATTGGAGATCTGCTTATTTGTAAATAGCCTATTGCTCATTTGGAAAAATAAACCAGTGAACAATAAAAAAAAAAAAAAGAAAGAAACCTTCCAGGTAGAGGTTTTAGGGTGGAATACTGTTCAGGAATGCTAAATCTTAGTTATCTCTTGAGCATTGCTTATCTCTTCCTCCTTTCCTACCTCATGGGCACTTTGTTTGCTTAAAGTGCTTATTTCTCAGAGAACTGGTTTTCTGCTTTTTAGTTGAAGCTCAGAGCTGTTATAGAGACCCATTGGCAGAATTGCTGGGCAGAGGAACCAGTAAGTGTCCTTTCTAGAGATCCCTGGGAACTCCCCCTTGTTTCTCCATGTGTGAGTCCTCACCACCAAGGGTTTTACTGTTTAGAGCTAGTGAATCCACCTATCTATTGCCCAGTTTCTGTGACTAGGCCCAGCCCTTCAACTCAGGGGTGGCTGAAACAGTTGGAGAAATCAGACAGCAAAGAATGGAAGGGACACCAGTGATCTGTTGAAACTCCACCCCTTCACCCCCCACATTGAATGTATCCCTCATTAGATTAAAAATGGATTTTTACAATTAGTTTTTTTTCCAACCAGGATCCCAGCAAAACCCACATAGCACATTTGACTGCTCTGCCTCTTAAAGCTTTATAAATTGAGAACAGCTCTACTTCCCTCACCCTTTTCCCCTGTGCACTGATTTCTTCAAAAATTGACCATCTTTGTCCAATAAAACATTCTGAATTTGGCAACTAGTTTGCTTTTAAAACTTGTTCCACCTTTTTTTGTGTGTGTTTCTATAAACTGAAATCAAGTACTAAAGCTTGATTAGATTCTTGGAGAGCTTTTCGAAGAGGATTAATTTGTTGGTGGTGTCATCTACTTCATCTTGTATCATCTCACAGAAATGTCTGGTTGTCTGACTTGTGATACAAACATTGATCATCAGGTTTCTGTCCTGGCAGCTTGATTCTTTATTGTGTATTTCCTCATTGACTTGTCTCTCAATGTCGTTAGCACCCATTGATGACAGTTGCTTGAATTAATTATTTCATTAGAGATTGTTTAATGAGCATGTGAGTGAGTGTGAGCTGAGACAGACTGGTCAGGGTGTCTGGGAAAACTGTCAACACTGATGGAGATCAGGGTCATTAAGAAACTTAATAGAGAAAAGCAAAGACTGGTTTGATTTTCCGTTATTGCAGGTACTTCTTATCATTAAAGCTAATTGCCATTTGCACAATCTTTTATGAATGCTGTTGTATTAGGTTAATTTTATTGTAAGTCTGTTGAGCAACAATATGAAATTCTTTTCAATGTAGTAAATGTATTGTTTACATAACATGAGTGCCTCTTCACCACCTGTATTAGGAGATTATGATAGAGGATTATGAGGACAATTCTATAAAATGGTGCAGATCATGGTAGATTATCTTTTTCAATAATCACTTTAAATTGATTGACATGCAAAGACATTTATGCCTAATCTTTTCTTAGAAAAGGTAAGTCATTGATGAATTTAGAAAGGAGAATGATAAATCTGAAATAGTTTTATTATCTTCTGCCAAGATATAATAAATGGCTCCTAAAAGGCAATTTTCAACTTCATTGTTAAGACTGCTTGAAAAGTATGGATCACAGCAGTAGTAACAGAAAGAAGTAGTTGAAAGCCTCTTTCAAAGAAGTGTGGCCACAGCAAAGAAATTGGTTTATGTTTGTCCCATCACCACCAGGGTGTACCTTGACATACTATAGTAGCAATCTAACTTGGTGGCATCCTCCATTATAATGGCATGGAAATGCATGGATTCCTCCAATCGTAGCTGACCATCCTTTTGCCACTATGTATTCCTAGAAACCACATTGTGACAAGGATGATCATGAAGCTCGTCCCAGGAGTTGGACACACCTCCTCCATGTGCTTTCTCTTAATTAGAAGTAATGCTTTTGACTGGACATGTGGTATCAAGTAAACCATGACTATTCAGCAAGTCATAAAATAAAGATATGGAATCTGGATTCCTGTAAAAGAATTTGAAATTGAAAATGATGCTGTGTTCTTAAGAGAGGGTTTGAGCATAGAAAAGCTGTAGAAATTGAGAGTTCCCTGAATTAGATGCCTAATTTTCAAGTGAATAAATACATACTTAAATAAGTTCAGTAGTTTGCTCAACACCACACAACAAATGGTAGGTAAAGTTGGAACTAAAACTTATTGCAGAGTGATCACTAACACTCGAGTGTTACCTGTGCACATGCTAAATAGTTTACATGCATCATTTTTTTTAAAATCCTCATGATGTAGAACTATAGTTAGCTCATTTTACTGAGTAGCACATAGTCATGGAATCTTACACCCAGGACCACCCAGGAGTCACTACAGAGAATATGCTCTTATATATACTGTGGTCCTGCTTGCCTCTCTCTTATTATTTTTTATGTCATTATTTCTCATTAAAATAATGCTTTATTCATTTTTGTTTTGTTTGGTATCAGGAATTGAACTCAGTGGTATTCTACCACTGCACCACATCCCCAGCCTTTTTTATTTATTTATTTTGAGACAGAGTCTTGCTAACTTGTTTAGAGCTTTCCTCACCAACTTGCTGAGGCTGGCTTTGAATTTGCGATCCTCCTGCCTTAACCTCCTAAACTGCTGGAATTACAGGCATGTGCCACCATGCCTGGTTCCTGGAAGAATGCTTTATTCTTAGCAAACCCACCCACATTGCCTTTCCAGGCCTTCCATATACTCTTTTTTACCCTAGTTTCAGGATTTCTTTTCTTTTTTTTAGATATACATGACATATACATACTTGGAGAATAACTTATTCTAATTAGGATCCCATTCTTGTGGTCATATGTGATGTGGAATTTTACTGGTGGTGAATTTACATATGAAGATAAGAAATTTTTCCACCTGCACTTCAGATAGAGCAGTAATCTTCAGCATATACAAAGAACTCAAAAAGCTTAACACCACAGGAAAAGCAAAACAAAACAAAAAAAACCCAATCAATAAATGGGCAAAGAAACTGAACAGACACTTCACTGAAGAAGAAATACAATCAGTCAACAAATGTATGAAAAAATGTTCAAAATTTCTAGCAATTAGAGAAATGCAAATTAAAACTACATTGATTTCATCTCATCTAGTCAGAATGGCAGTTATCAAGAGTACAAGTAATAATAAATGTTGGTGAGAATGTGGGGAAAAAGGTATACTCATATTGCTGATGGGACTGCAAATTGGTACAACTCTGGAAAGCAGTATGGAGATTCCTCTGAGAATTTGGGATGGAACCACCATTTAGCCCAGTTTTCCCACTCCTAGGTATATTCTCAAATGACTTAAAATTAGCATACATACAATAGCACAGCCACATCAGTGTTTATAGGAGCTCAATACACAATATTTAAGCTATGGAACCAGCCTAGGGGTCCCTCAACAGATGAATGAATAGTAGTCACTCCCCATTAACTTTCTCTTTTTACCCCAAGTGCCCCTTCCCTGGGCAACCATTAATGATACAAATCTATGGATTTCCCTGTTCTGTATCTTTTATATAAATGAAATGAATAATAAAAACCCTACATGATGAATGGATAAAGAAAATGTGGTATATACACATAATGGAATATTACTCAGCCAAAAAAAGAATGACTTTATGAATTGCTGGTAAATGGATGGATCTAGAAACTATCATGATAAGTAAAATAAGCCAGTTCCCCAAAACCATGCACACACACACACACACACACACACATATATATACACAAAAATGTACATATACACCCATATACATTTTTACATAAATACAAAAGATATATATATATTTTAGAAGTAAAATGAATATATATACCTGTGTGTGTTTGTATATATTTTTTAAACTACAAGTTCTAATCTATTATAAATAAGGTGGATGAGAAGTAATGTATTAGCTAGAATAATTATTTAAACACTTAGTTATTTTACTTGGATTCTTAGCCTTAAAAAAACTTTCAGGTGATGGATGCTTCAGGGTCTTATAAGATGGAGAGGCAGATTTGATATTTTCTTTTGATAAGTGCCCTATGTGAACTCAACATTTTAAACATTTTCTTTGATTAGACTTTTAAAAAAATCACTACTTGTCCTTCAAATACTTGAAAACATCACCGAGAAGTTGATAGTGGAGGGATCTGGGATCTCCCATACTTTTTCTCCTGTTCTCTCCCCTGCTCTTGCAGTTGAGATTTCCTAAAGTCAGGTAACTGGGGAGGAATTGAGAGGAGAAGACGCCCTCTTGCAATGGGAAGGGGTGCCTGGTGTTGCTTTTCTGATGGTTAACCTCTTGTTTCCTAAGCCCCCCTCCTTTTCTTTATTCCTGCTGCCCATAGAGAACACAGAGTGCTGGCCCAGAGGCATTATTTCTAGTTACCTGTATTAAATGAGCATACTAATTGGGGGAAAACCAGGAGACCCCAATAATTTCCATGTGGTTTATACTCTGATCCCTGATTTTAAACAACTTGTGATAAAATAAACAATTGGTTTTGCAGCTATACATATATAGGCCCAGAGGAGGTTTGTTTTGTTTGCTTTAAACGTCTCCAAGTTGCAGTTCTTCATGTGCTTCCTGTTTCATACTTACAGTTAAAATATGTGAATTTTGGTACCAAGTCTGTTTTTTTTTCTATTTCATTTATGCTAGAAACTAAACAGTTTGCAAGCAGCCCAGAACATGTTGCATACATGTGCTTAATGGTGAACCATAGAACAGAGGTAATTTCAAAAACTGTCTATTTATAGCAGCTTCAGAATAATTGTCAGATGGTTGGTGCTCTCTGCTAACATCATGTGGATTAATATGGCTTTTTAAATGGAGATAATTTTTTTTAACTCATGGATGATTTATTTGATAGTCTTCTAATCACACCCCGTGATCTCTCTGAAGTGTGTCACTCTAGTAATGCGCCCATAATTGAAGTCTTCAGTAATTGTAAGAAGACTGAGTGCAGTAATGAGTTTAAAACTCTGAGGTTACAGACAAAACTGAAATCTGGGACTGCTGAGCTACACAGACAGAGGTGCCTTAGAGCATGTCTGGGACTAGAGCTTTCTTGACTTCTCACTTAATAGAGTTCCCCTGTTCTCACTGGTCCTGCCTCACCCCACCAACCTACCCCACATACTGGCACTTGTCACCACAAAAGAATAAAAGCAAGAACAGGAAACAGAACTACCTAGTTACCAGGATGATGGCAAGAATTGTAGAGAGAGAGGGAGAAAAAAAAGTATGTTTAAAATTCTGCCACCCTAAAACATTTTTGTTTGATGTGTGTTTAAGAAAAACTGTTGTTCATACTAATAGAAAGTCCAAAAAGCATTAAGCATTAAAAATAGTCACTTATACCATAAACAAAGGCTTAGACATTTATTTACATGGATAAGAACTATTTTTGCTGACTGTTGCTGTTGTCCACATTTTGACTTCTAGAACTAAGCGTCTTCCTATGATTGAATAACATATGCATTCTTTCCAAATAAACATGAGAGACTATAGTTCTGTAAAGTAAGGAGAATAAAGACAAAAATCTCCCCCATTTATGGAAGATGCTTCTTACATGCCAGGACTAGGGGCTTTTGCAATTTTATGTTATTTATTAGTTATGACATGGGTATGCTAGAAAGAATATGAATGTTTTGCTGCATAGATAACATGGGTTGTCTATGTCTTTTCATTCTGTGAGCTCAAGTTTTCTCATCCCTACACTGTGTCACCATGTGGAAACAGAAGTATTAACAAATGTTAGTGCCCATTCTGTGTGCACTCCCCCTAAAATGGTATCTCAACATGATGTCATACATGATTATTGACATGCTGACCCAGTAGGAGACTCGGTTCCATTAGGACTCAGTTAAAAAGAATTAGGTCCAGGTTTGGAGTGGATCCCTGTTTCATTGGTATCATTGCATGGGCCTTTTGCTCCTGAAGTTATAAGCATTGGTAGAATATAGAGATGGGCTGGTAGGGTAGGGGCAGAGGGCCCAAACTGGAGTTCTTTACAAGTTCTAATTGTAAAATGGAGGGGACACCTCTGCATGCAAAGGTATGGGTTGCTTTCAGTTATTTGGGGTGCTATAAAAAATAAAGACTGAGTAGTGTAAATAGCCGCCATTTATTTCCCAGTTTAGAGGCTAAGAAAGCTAAGATTAAAGTTTTGAGGGGTTCAGGATGGGGCCTGCTTCCTAGTGTGTAGATGGCCCTCTTGCTGTTTCCTCAGTGGTAAGAGGGATCTTCTCTTTCCTGTCCCTTTTAAGGACACTAATCCCATTCATGAGGGCTCCTGTTTTAGGAATTTGTTACTTTCTCAGAGCCCCACTTCCAAATGCCATTGCTTTGGGCATTTGGAGCAAAAGACCCATTGCTTTGGGGGTTAGGGCCTAAATACACAAATAGCACTGGCCAGAATGAACAGAGATTTAGAGTCTATGGGCTGGCATGTTTCTGTAGAGAAGGTATATCTTTAATGGCCCAGGAATGAACTGGAAATAAGGAGGATTGAGTGGTAGAAGTGACAATGTGTGGGTCAGGAATCTAAACTAGGACATGAGAAAATCAGGACAGGAGGTCACCAGTAATCAGGAGTGGACAGTGATACTGAATAGGTGTTCTTGACTAGCTGTTTTGTTGCTTTGTGGGCTCCTGTTAATGCAGGAACTGATTGTTGGGTGAGGGCAACCCCACACTTCCAAGCTAGCAAGTCAGCTGTCAGTGGCAGGAGGACAGCCAGGGAGAGCACACCACCTCTTTTGTTGGGATGAACCTAGTCCAGGTGTAATTACTGACTGAGCCTTCATCCACTCTCACAAAGTGACCTGCTGTGGTTGGTAAATAACACAGCCATTCTACATACATGTACTTGGTTGTAGAAGTACTTGTGTTCTTGTGCATGAATGAAGCTCCTAACTATAGATATTTTTTGTTTTCTTTTTTTCTTTCTTTCTTTTTTTTTTTTTGTGTGTGTGTGGTATGGGGATTGAACCCAGGGGTGTTCTACCACTGAGCTACACCTCCAGCACTTTTTTTTTTTTTTGCTTTGAGAGAGGATCTCACTAAATTGTTGAGGCTGGCCCTGAACTCATAATTATCCTGCCTCAACCTCCCACCTCACTGGGATTACAAGCCTGCACTACCACAAGTGACTGAAGCTTTGAACAACAAGGGGAGTCTATACTGAATTCAAGATTTACCTGTCTCATGGGAGAAGTTTGGCAGCTTTCTCTGATTACTATTGTTTGAACTTAAATATTCTGCATTATATTTTGTGGAACTTCTTTCTCTTGATTTATATTTTATATGACTGTTTTGCTAAGCTAATTCTGTCAACTTCTGTGGACTTGGCACATTGCAGCATCTGTAATTTTATGTCTTTGCCTTGATCCCCTTGGAGATGGTAGTCTTCTTTCCTGGGGGCTCCCCAGGGTACAGTAGCTTCACCAGAGTGTTGGTGGCAGAGACTGATGAGAGGAGGCAGTGGGGGAGAGGAGGAGAAGGAGCTTCTCCTTCTTTCACTTGTTATCCTGGTTAGATGCCGCAGTCTCTGGCTGGGCACAAATCACGAGTCTCCACACAGTTTGTAGATTCAAACAGCAATTCTTTATTCCCGAACTCACACCGGCCGTCTACAAACACATTCTGGGGAAATCCACGTTCTCTGCTCAAAATCCACACTCTGCCCAAATCCACACTCTGCCCAAATCCACTACCTGGGCTTCTGTCTCCCAAAATATACTGTCTGACCCTAAGAACTCAAGAGGAACTCAGCAGCAGGATACGCCCTATTCTAAAGGGGGAACACCCTAATCTCCTATTATGCTAAACCGCCCTGTTCTAAAGGGGGAACACCCTAAACACGGATCCGCCCTGGTCCTTGAGCAAGGTCACCTTACATGCAATGTCCTGCAAAATGTCCTATTTCCATGAGTCCTTCCACTAAAGAAACATGGGGGTACGCTGGCAAGGAATTTGTCATACCTACTTGGCTGATGGCTCCCAGCAGTTAGAGGTAGCTTGGCAAGTCTTATTTTGATTGAATCGCCAAAAATGCTGTGCGAGGGAGTGAATCTTGCTAAGGTGGGGTCCAGGGACCAGAGTGCCATCATGAAGCTAATGTCATTGCAGAGAGTACCACATGTGCATGTCTTGTTTCCTTAAAGGAAGGAATTGCTGAGGGTCTTCCTTGAATTTTCCACACTATTTTATTTGGATACTAGCATCTGTAGGCCATCATAGTGTTTGGACTCCTTTGTTCCTAATGAAACAAACCGAGAGGCTCTGAGACTTGTATGCAGGGGGTTGAGAAGGCATAGCTGTCATCTGGAGAGTGCTTTTCCATCTTGGGCTTTTCCTATGGTCACTTGATTATGCACTATGGTTTTCCATGTCAGGTTGGAAACCCTAAGGACAGGAACTCTGCCATCCTAGTCTCTGTGTTCCCTGTAGGACCTTCAGGAAGTAAGTATTTCTACATAAGTAATTGCTGCCATTCTGAGCCCAACACTGATCTGGATTCAGACTTCGGCTGGCTTGCTGGATATTTCAATGAGGATGGGTGGTCTTCATAAAGTCACGTTGCTTGGCCTCCTTGGCCAGTCTGTTCAGCATCTAGGATCTGTCAGAGTAGCTGGGAATTCCTTTAAAAAGACAGCATTTACATCTACTTTTGTATCATTTTAGTCTATTTCCTAAACTCAAAACCCCTTTTTCTAAGGATTTACCTTGAAAAACACACATAAATGACAGCACATCCTTGAAGGGGAAGCTTTGTCTGCACTTAATAGCATGACCCCTGCTGCAGATCCCAAGAAGTGGCTCTGGTAGTAGCTGGAGTACCCCAGAAATTTTGAAGTACAGCAGACCCTTCTGTGGTGGATGAACTTGGGCTTCTTTCCCTGCCTCTGTAGCTTCCTTTCAGTGGTGAACTTCTCCCCTTCCTTCACAGCAGCCGACATTGGAAAATAATGCACACACTGGTTGGGCTGAGCCTGTTCTTATCCCCTGTTCCCACCCACCCTATTTTTATGATTTAGGTGGCGTGACATGTCCGGCCACAACTTTCATGACACCATTCAAAACAAAACAAATTGAGAACTAGCTGTACTGTTCTTTTGTTGAACAGAAGTTCTTAAATGATTTTTTTCCCTATGATCAAGGGTGCAGTTTATGAAGTTTTGTTGTCTTCGGAGTAGCTTCTTGACTGTGGGAGCTGTGACCTAAGCTGTGACTACTGTTACTGTATACATGGGAGCAGAAAGTGAACACAATCTGACAAGATCCCATCTCTGAGCTTGTCGAAGATGGATTCTTTTTCCCCAGTAAAGACTTGTAATATTTATAAGCCAGTGATATTATTTCAGAATCTTAACAGAAAATGTGTATCCATGATAGGGAAGAAACTTATTTATTTTAGATTTTTTTTCATCATCTTTTTAATTTTGAGAAAATCACACAAGTGTTTTGGCAAAGTAAAAACAGGTGGCTATAGTTGGATTGAGTTTGTGGAATGTATTAATTTAACTAATGTTTATTAAATTCCTTAGTAAAATAGCATTGTGGGCACAAATAAGTGTACAGAGTATTTGCTCTCAGGAAGCTTCCATGTCAATGGGGAATGAAGGTACATGCTTAGAGTCAGCATGAATGTTAAAGGAGTAGTCACATATTCTGCTTTGGAGGCAAAGGTGTTACCACTTTGCTTAATGAACTTTTCCTGATTGAAAGAAGGTTTTGTATTGACATTTGTTTTTAGCTTCTGAACAACAGAGATTTATTTCTCATCGTTCTAAAGGTTGGAAAGTCTAAGGTCAAAGTGCAGTCAGATTCAGTCTCTTAACTCTGACTTCACAAGTTGGAAGGGGTGGTGATGGTGGGGTCTCTTTTAAGTCTCTTTTCTAAAGAAAAGAAATCTCATTTTCTTGAAGTCTCTGTCCCTACAACCTCATTCCCTCTAAAAGTCCCCCACTCCCAACACCATCATCTTTTTGTATTAAATTATTTATTTATTCTAATTTGTTATACATGATGGCAGAATCCAATTTATTTCATATTTCACAATTAGAGAAATGCAAATCAAAACTACTCTAAGATTTCATCTCACTCTAGTCGGAATGGCAGCTATTAAGAATACAAACAACAATAAGTGTTGGCGAGAATGTGGGGAAAAAGGTACACTCATATGTTGCTAGTGGGGTTGCAAATTGGTGCAGCCAATCTGAAAAACAGTATGGAGATTCCTTGGAAAACTGGGAATGGAACCACACTTTGACCTGGCTACCCACTCCTCAGTTTATACCCAAAGGACTTTAAAACAGCATACTACAGGACATAACCATATCAATGTTTATAGCAGCACAATTCAGATTATCTAAATTATGGAACCAACCTAGATGCCCTTCAGTAGATAAATGGATAAAAAAAATAAGATATATGCACACAATGGAAAATTACTCAGCATTAAACGAGAATAAAATCATGGCATTTGCAGGTAAATGAATGAAGTTGGAGAATGTAATGCTAAGTGAAGCAAGTCAATCGCAAAAAAACAAAGGCTGAATTTTTTCTTTGATGTGAAGATGCTTACTCAAAATGGCGATGAGCAGGGAGCATGGGAGGAATGGAGGAACTGTAGATAGGGCAAAGGGGAGGGAGGGGAATGGAGAGGGCAAGTTGATAGGAATGATGGTGGAATGAGTTAGACATCATTACCCTAAGTACATGTATGAAGACACGAATGGTGTGAGAATACTTTGCGTATAGTGACTTGAAAAATTGTGCTGACATTTTATTGAACATTAAAATAGCCATCAGCTTTAAGACTTTCCAGCAGGATAGAACTGGGGTCAAGGAGCCATTCTTTGGCAACATTATTGAGGGTACTCTAATAAAACTTAGTTTAATTAAATATGTTTCCTAGCCTGTTGCAGCCACAGAAATATAACTGTCTGAAAATGTTTATTTTGAAGAAAAATGAAATTAATACTGGAGTGGTGTGTGACTAGAAAACTACAAATTATAAGTAGATACTTTTATTTACAGTTGTGCTTGAAAAACATTGGCCTATATAACCAGGGCTTCCAGTGTGAAGATGTGAGCAGAGGTTTATGATCTGAGTTTCAAAGATGCAGCTCCTGGGAAAGGATTTGAGACACAATCAGGAAGCAAGGCCCCTCTTGCCATTTTGGGAGCAGAACTCCTAGGATATCATGTAAAATCATCTAGCACACTTTTAGAAATCACAGGCTTTAAAGAGAATCATTTTTTGATTAATAAAACCTTGAATGATTATATTCTTTTTGATCTGCTGCTCCAAAATTAGTGTTTAATTTCTTGTTTTTCCTAGTTTTTATTTAGAAGTAACATATAACTAATTCCAAAATATAATATTTATTAGAGGATATAATCTAATAAAATAAACATTTTATATTGAATGTTCTGATAATGTCTGTTCCTCTGACAGATTCTTGGCAAAAGCAAGAAATTCTGTTTTATATACTTGATAATATACTTATATGTATTTATATACATTATTATTATTATAATTATTATAATAATAATAATAATAATAATAATAATTATTATTATTATTATTATTATTATTATTACCAGGGATTGAATCCAGAGGCACTTAACCACTGAGCCACATCTACACCCCCAGCCCTCTTTTTTATTTTTTATTTTTGTGACAGGTTACCACTAAGTTGCTTAGGGCCTTATTAAATTGGTGAGGCTAGCTTTGAACTTGAGATCCTCCTGCCTCAGCCTCCTGAGCTGCTGGGATGACAGCTGGCTCTTAAATGAGTTTTCATATGTTCTTAATTTTTCTGTCAAATATCTTTTGAGCATTGCAGCCTTTTAAAATTTTGAGTAAATGTCCTTTTTTTCTTAGCTGGAAAAAGTTAAAAAGAAATGCAAAGACATAAATGTACTGTCAGGGTTCTAGTCTCTGGTACACTACCGAAAATATTTCCTTCCCCTTATGCTGACTTACCCAATATTACATAATATAGAAACTCTTTGCGTAGGAGGAATTTCTCAATTGTTGGCTTCTTCCTAACTCATTTTTTTTTTAATGTGGTAAGATACAAATAATAAAAGTTAGGATTTTAACCATGGTTCACAGTGTTATGTGACCGTCATCACCATCTATCTCCAGAACTTTTTCCTTTCAAACTGAACTTCAGCATTCATGAAACAATGCCTCCCATCCTCCTTTGCTCAGCCCCAAGTCACCATTCTGCTTTCTGTCTGTGAACTTGAGTGCTCATGATGTAAGTGGACTTACACAGTTTTTGTCATTTTGTGATAGGCATATTTCACTCAGCACACTTTCCTCAAGGCTTAACCATGTGTAAATGGCTCAGAATTTCCTTTTCCTTTTAAGGGATGAATAATATTCTATTGTATGTAAATATCAGATCTTGTTTATCCATCTGTTGCTGGATTTAACTCACTATTTTTATATTGCCAGTCACAACCTGCATTCTTAAAAACTATATGTTGTTTTAGATGTAGATGAATAAAATACCTTTATTTTATTTATTTATGTGATGCTAGGGACCAAACCCAGTGCCTCACACATGCTAGGCAAGCACTGTACTACTGAGTGCCAGCTCACCCCCAGCCCCACAACCTACATTTAAAAACAAAATCAATAGAAAATTTGTGCCTGTATTACAGATCAGGGTTTTAAAATGTGGCTCTGTGTCATGATGTGAAATATTTTCTTTACCATCAGTGGCTGATTCTGGAAGTGTGTACCTCTGTGAGCCCCTTTGTGGCTCTGTGGTTGTTCCCTCAGTGTCCAGGCTGTCACTCATTGCTTTTCTTGGCCACGTTTGTGTGCTTCCTCAATGAGAAGATTCTTGGCAGGTAAGACTTAGTGTAGGTAAATAGATACTTCTTAAACTCTCATGTGTGGAAGAGGGGGTGATTACTAAATCCTGTTCTTATTGAATTAGTTTTTTTTATATATATAAGCAGAGCAGAACTAAACTTTACTACCAGTATCTGCTAGGTCTTGTGACACTTTATGTTGAGAGCTAAGCAGGGTTTCTTTGCTGGGATTCTGGAACTCATCTGGGAAGAAGAGCAGAAAGACTGTAGAACGTGCTCATCAACTCATGGGGCGTAGTTGGTTTTTAAAAATATCACACGTCCACAATGATATACCAAACAGCCTTGTTTGTAGACTGCTTTCAGGGTTCCCCATGTCTTCCAGCCTCTCCTCCACAATGTGCTGAATGACCAGGTGCCTCCCTGGGAGGGGTCTGGCTTCTGCTGTACATTGTGAGGTTATGGAAGTGTCCTTGCAGATTAGAGCTAAAGTCAATTCACTAACTAGATGCTGTGTATGTTTCTGCAGTTGCACTTTATATTTCGGTTTTGATGTGGATTTTTATACCTCCTACCAATTTAATAGTAACAATCTAGAACTCAAAGGAGTTTCCTTGTTTCAGAGAGGAGGACCCTTCAGGCCAGAGGTCAACACAGATGGACAGAATTGGGACTAGATCCTAAAACTCAGTTCCCTCCTGGTTGTGTGTGTTTTGTTTTTGTTTTTACTGATTAAATATACATACCCTTTGTTTCCCAGAGGAAATTCTCAGTGTATGTCATAAGTGGACTATAATATGTAACAAGTGCAGTTTGAATTTATCTTAAAGCTTATGTGCTTCAGGTACTGTGATGATATTATAAGAAGTAAGAAGCTCAGCCTCCAACTGTTGGGGAACATATTTATAGTTGAAAAGATGACTCAGGATGTATCAGATAGATAAGCAAGGTGAATGTGGAGCAGAAGATGATGCACATCCAGGGCTGCAGAGTGGGTCTGACTTGTTGCATACACCATATATTGTCATAGCCCTCAGTGAGGAAGCTACTTTGTAAACATTAAATAGCTTTCATAAATATTTTAGATAATTCCTGTGGAGGGTGTTTGCTTTCAAATAGAGGAAGTGATTTTTCATGTGCAACTGAATTTTACTTTGCTTCTGGAGACAGCATGTTCCCTGGGTCTGGAAGGGTCGTAACTGGTACCAGAGTTGGTACAGTTTGTTTTTATCATTTGCTCTAGTTTCCATGCCATATGAGGTCATTCAGTTGCACAGAGTTCTCGCTTTCTGAAGTTGCTTCAGCTTCTCTCTTTGAACTTGACTGTTTGATTTCCAGAAAGAGTATGTATCAAGAAAAGCTAAGGACTGCTTCACCACTCTGAGGAACTACCACTATAAGGAGGTACATTCTTATTCTGATCCTTTTATTTGTTGCTGGCAAATATCTAAAGAATTAGATCTTTAATGTTTTGTTAGTAAAAGCCTGGTAGGTGACAGATGTGGAAATATTTCCTAGGCAAGATTTTCCCTTGCTAAATGATGACTTTTCAAAACCTTGAACATTTATGTTTAAAACAGAAACAACAGAATGTGTTGCTGGGGTCTTCTTGTGGGCTGATGAATAATCTAGTCATTCATTAGAAATTGTGTGAACTTAGTCTTGTGATACTGAGTATCAAGTATTATGTCTTCACCAAGAAGAGAGCTTTAATAATAGGTTGTGTCTTTTACAGTATTGTGCCAATTCTTTTTTCCCTATGTTTTCTTCAAATGTCCAACCATGCCTGAAAAACCAGGAATGAGTTGTCCTTTGCTTTTTTTTTTTAAATCTTATATCTCTATTATATTACTCATGCTTTTAAGTGTCTAGGATCCTGATGGTTCAACTGTGTGTTTTCTTTGATGATTTCCATGTCCACTAAAATTAGACTATCCAGTGATGGTCATAGGACTGAGATATATTTTGAAGTGCTTTGTCATAGTCTGAATGTTTATGCTCCCCATTTGTATGTTGATATCCTAAACCTGGTGTGATGACATTTAAGAGATAGGAGTTGGGAAGTGATTAGGTCATGAGTGGGGAGACCTTGTAAATGGCAACAGTGCCCTTGAAGAAGAGACGGAGTGCTTGTTGTCCCTCTGCCATCCACCACACGAGGATATAGTGAGTGGAGAGCTGCCAGCCATAAGGCAGGTCCTCACCAGATGCTGGTTTGGGCACTTTCACCTTGGACTTCCCATCATTCAGAACTGTGAGATGTAACTATTGTTGTTTAAAATACCCAATCTGTGATATTTTTTGCAATAGTATCCCAAGATGACCAAGTCCTGCTGCATATTAGCAAAATAGTAATTGATTTGAAATTGTTTTTCTCATTGTCTTTACCTTCTCCCTAGTACTTTTAGATATTTCAAAAAACAAAAACCCAAGTGAGTCCAACCCAGTGCTTTGCTGCTCCCTGAATCCACTGCTTTTTACTGCTTGATGGTATCAGCAGAGTGTCTTCAGCATCCACAATGGCAGTGGTATTTTAGCCCCTGTTAATACCTGTCTAATAAGAAAAGGGATTTTGATGTTTTCCTTCATCCTGGTATAATAATTTCATGGGGCTTTGGCTTTTCCTGCTACATATTCTTTTAACCCATTTTCTGCCTGGCCTAGTGTGCACAAATATTTGGTGGAAATGTAATGTTGATCTAGAGAAACAGATTATATATACTTTTTTTAAAAGGTAGGTACATTTGCAATGTCTTTTCACTTGAGAAAAAATATGAGTTACTCTCATTAACATTAAGTAATTATCTACCTTGCATGCATTTATATTTATTTGCATGAAGTAAAATTTTCAATAGCAGTGATAAGTACCTTCTTAAGAAACACTGGCTTAACATTTGAACTCTTTATAAAGAATATATTTTCTTGGGGCTAGGGTTGTGGCTCAGTGGTAGAGTGCTTGCCTAGCACATGTGAGGTCCTGGATTTGATCCTCAGCACTGCATAAAAATGAAATAAAGATATTGTGTCCACCTACAACTAAAAAATAAAATTTAAAAAATATATTTATTTTATTTATTTTTTTATGTGGTGCTGAGAATTGAACCCAGAGTCTTGCACATGCTAGGCAAGCACACTACTGCTGAGCCACAATCCCAGCCCCCAAAATAAATATTTTTTTTAAAAAAGAATACATTTTTTTTTCTGTAACTAATGACAGTCATTTTCTAATAACTATATATTGGTAACCCTTAGAAAATAGACTTAGCAGGTGGCATTTGCGCTCCATTTTCTGTGTTCTGGTTTGTGATGCTTCTTTTTGCTTGTCTTGCCTGCCTGGATGGTTGTGGGCTGAGGTGGGGACACATGCTTCCCCAGGACCAAGGGAAACCATGAGCACACAAGTGAGAGGTAGAAGGATCCTGCCTTGAGGGGTAGGAGAAAGAACTTGGCCATGTGACAGGAGATCGAGGACCCCAGGAGGCAGAAGACCCCTGATGTGCCTCATGTTTCCCTTGAAATGTGAACTTACTCCACCTCTGGGTTAGGTTAGGGCCCTGCACCCCCAGGCTGACTGAACTATTTCCATCTTGCCCAAAACTCAGCTGAACGTACTGAATTAATGGAATTCTACTGCATATATTTTTCCTAAAAAGTTTTGCCTGGAAAAAAATGTTTTATTGTTGAGTCTTTATAGTTTTCCTAAGACTTAAATCACCAGATGGTACAATCTTAACATATGTACATCTGTGCAAATGAGCACACACACACAGTGCAAAATATAAGAATACAAAATACAACTCATCATAATACATACTCTCCTTTTCTTTCCATGGGTATGTGAAAACCTGAATCTTTTTCCTTTTGACTTTTATTGTCAAGAAATATTGTCTACACTCTATATTTCTCTATTATTGGCAGTTGTCATATCTGTAAAACTATGAGAAATTTTTGGATTCCATTGTGCCAAACATGTCATTAGTGAAAGATGATTGATTTAAGGATACTCAGTGTTGCACAAAGGTTGAATAAAAAGAGAAAGAGGATGCTGATGTGTGAAGCAGACATAGGAGAATAGAGTTCCAAGAGGGGGGGATGGTTAGATGAGGACCAAGGAGTTAATTCCCAAGCTTAGAAAATTCCTCTTTTCTCCGGGATAAATTTGTCTTTACACCAAATAGCAGTTTCCAGTGTGTTAAAATATGTCTATGCGTTATGTCCCACAGACCCCGGGGGACACCAGATGCCAGGTTGATGCCATTTACTGCATCACCAACCAGTGGTCCCCCAGATCATGTGTTCTATGTGTTACCCTCTGTCCCCATGCACTCCCTGTTCTTCCAGGCCCTTCCACTTGTGTTCCTCTTCTGCTCTGTGTTGGTCATCCAGCTCCTGTCTTCTCCCTGAGCGTCTTCCCTCCTAGTCCTACCTAAAAGCCTTTCTGAGTTTGCTGCTGTCCGGACAGCCTTGTGAGTGGAGAGTGCCCCATCTCCCACCCCTAGGAGTACTCTGGAGTCTGGAGGCAAGAAATGATTCAGATCATTCCTCTCCTACTCCCTGATTCTTTCAAGCTCATTTCAATCATATTGTGTCTTCTTTTCCTCAGTGGTATCCTCTGTTGGTCCTGAATCCTCATTTATTGAACACCTGGCACTGAATTATAGCCTAATGCCCCATATGTTTGTTCAAGCTCATAAGGTGATTCCAGTCTAGCCAGAACTGGAGGACCCGCAGCCTCAGTTTGCCTGGAACTCAGTGGGCACTGGAGAAGTCTTGGGAGTGAAGGATTGCTTAGGATATGGGACTTTCAGTGCCCAAACCATGTTGAGTGGATCATCCTAAAGAATCACTATTGCAGCTCTCGGTAATACTAGGAAATGTTTCTGCTCTGAAATTCACAGTCTACCCTGTGGCCAAAACTTATGCTTTCTGTCTGTAAGTTTATTCAACCTAAGGAATAGGTTCTTGCCCTACAGGCTGTTTTCCAGCCCCTTGCTCCTCCAAATATGTATTCCTACCTGCTCCACATGTCCAGTTCTGTGGCCAGCACTCTAGTTGTGCCTTATCAGCACACTGACACACCTCTGTATTCTGTCTTGGTTCAAGACAGCCCTGGAGGGTTGGGCCACCCACACATGCCTTTATCTGATGGCCCAGTCCTGCCAGAGAAAGTTACATAGATTTCTCTATAAAATCCTGTTCCTACCCACCAGCCTCAATATTTCCTGAAAATAAACATTTTCCTTATCACACTCTCTCTCTCCATAATGATTTTTTTCAACCTTCTTGGCACTTCTTAACTCTCAAGTCTCATTCTCAGCCCCATCTTTCCTTGTCTGTGGTTCTTAGCAGATGATCTTTCTATCAGAAATAAGATGGTTAGATGATGCCATTGTCTTTCCTACTCATGGCCCCTTTGAAAATCTGCATTTTTCTGTTTATATAAGTAAAAGAGGAACCCTCTCACTTTCTAAATATCAGCTTCTCCACCCCATTCTTTCTTACCTGTTTCAACCTCTCTGTGCTGGTGTTTCCTTCTCTTAGTGTTTATGGGCACTGGTTCCCTCCCATCTTAGGATCCAAGCAGAACAGAACAAACAGTGGCAAACCAAGACTCACCTCCTCCTTTAGCTACTACCTTCTCTTCTCTTCCCTTGGTTAAACTCAGTTAAACTTGGTTGTCCTGCTTTCTAACTTGTACTACCTACTTATTGCTGCATAACAAATGATCACACAACAGCTCACACATCACTTATCTCAGAGTTCCTATGAGTCAGAATAACAAAATAAAACAAGTATAGATATTTGTGCAGATATTTAATAGGTTTTTTTAAAAAATGAAACTGTTTTCCAAGTCAAAAAGAATTTAGTGAAAAAAGTACTACTGTTTTCCTTTCGGGAAGCCTGTTTTATTATAATCAGGTTTAATAAAAAATAGTTGTCTTCCCATACCTTCTTCTGTATTCAGTCTATGTGGTGGGTGGTTTTGGTTGCAGCATATGCAGAAGATTCAGCCTCACACAGATATGTAAATGGAAAGGCCTAGGATAACTGAAATTCAGATTTGAATTACCTTATGGTTCCTTTTGATATCCCACTAAACATGGAGAGTGGATAGTGTCTTAAAAGTTAGCCACAGAATGGATGCTGAAAATCAAAATAGTGGTCTTTTCCTCCTTTGTTACATTGAAATCAATTGCATTTTGAATAGGATAATAGAGAATATTAAGTCATTTTTAGCACATCCATATAATGACATATTACAAAATTATTAAGTATTCTATTATAGGTGATATGTTTGCAAATGCTATAAGTTGTCTATTCAGTGTGAATCTTAATTTTCCTTAACAATTAAAAGAGGTATATATTCATATTAATTGAAAGGAAATATGTCAAAATATGAATATGTTTAGTAGTATAGTCATTGGTGGCATTTTATTTTCTTTATACTTTTCTCTTTTTCCCAGTTTTGTATAATTAGCACTTGGCTTCTAAAATCAGGGGGAACATTTTTTTTAATGAGAAATAAGTATATCTGTTGAACTGATTGCTTATCCATAGGTTATTGTATACAGGAAAAACTCCAGCATTTCCTACTGAAGTAGAAATACTGTTTTCCTCCATATGTTTTTATTTATTTTATTTATTTTTATGGCTGTCCTGAGTTTTAAGATTTTTCCTTTTAATAGCAATTCATTGATTTAGTAGAGAAACCTAAAGATTTATTTAAGCAAAATTGCAAAAGTTGTACTTTCACATACAGTGGAGACAGACTTTGCTTTTCCTCATTTCTGTGACGGCTCAGGCAGCACTGCTTCTCACCCAAGGAAAATGACACAAGGCTGTCTTGTCTACAGTGGAGGTGCAGCTGCCTTCACAGTGGAGAGGGGTCCTGCAAGGAGCATGCTGAGCTGTTATTGCTGATTCTGTTACCAGGGGTGTGGGCCTTGCCTGCTTCTCCCTGGTCTTAGGGCTAGAAGTTGAAGTGCTTTGAGACATGCCAAAGGCACCTCACATCTGGGGCTTAGTTCCCCCTTGCTTCTGAATTTCTAAAGGACATGTGCCTGCTTTGATGTGGCTGATGTGGTGTTCTCCTAAAGGGGCATTGCTTACAGACCTTTATCTTCTGTGGAGAGGAATCTAAATCTGATGGTGGTCTCTTTTCCTGAAAAGGGAGAGTTTTCTGTTTGTTTCTTTTTTGACATTTCTTATGATATAATTAAGCTATTATTTAAATGTCTCCAGATGCTCCACAAAGCCTTAAGACAGAGCTTTCACCCACTACTTGTCAGAAGAAAGCTAAAAACATCCTCACTTGGACAGTTCCAGTGACTGGAGAGTGGCTTTAGTTAACATGAGTGATGTTCACTGACAGCAGTCTCTCCCAAGCCTGTTTCCTAGGTTCTGGTTCACTTTGAAGCCTCACCTTTGGGCAGGAGCTACTTAATTGCATATTCTAATACAATACTGTTCTACATTAAAAGACCATTCTGTCATCTGCTTAAAACAACCTGTGAATATTATTCTTGAGGGTATCCCTAATGGTTAAAATTGTCATCACATTTGGAAATATGCTAATTTAATTTCCATTTGATTTCAAGTTGAACATTTTGGAAAGTAGAAAATGCATTCCAGATATACCTAGTTATTTCTCTTTTTTACTGTTGAAACCACTATTTTCATTTTGTTATTTTATGGGTCTGTCAATGTCTTTTGTGTATTAGACTGAACTTAGAAGGATTTGCAGATTTAAGCTGAGGAAGGACTGAGCAGCATTACTATTTCTGAAGTAGTTTTATAAGCCTGAGCTGCAGGGTCCTTTCCCCCTGCCTGCCTGTGGTATTCAGAACAAAATCTGAAGTCCTCTCATAATCTGGTTTCTGACCACTTTCCCATTTTATCATAGGCTAAATCAGGGAAATTGGTGGCAGTGATTTTACCCACATTCCTAAAACAGTTTCTACCATGCCTTCTTCTTCTTTAGGGACCTGATACATGTGTGTCTTACTGGCCACATCACAGGTAAACCAGGCCTGATTTTGGACCCTGTGATCATGGCTCCTCTACCTTCCTAGCCTTGTCTCCTGCCACTTAGCAGATGTGTCCTCCTTGCCTCAGTCAGGCTGGTGTCTCCCATCTGGGCTATAGGTCCTCCTTAGACTATCCTGCTGGGTCCTTCTCAGTGTCTTTTTTGTATTAGACTGGTGTGGCCATTACAATTGATTGTCCTTTGGTATAACTAAGCCAGTTGGCTCATATGGCAGTAAACAAATCAGCATGGCCTTTCAGGGATGTATGATTTACTTACTCTTTAGTTGGGCTCACATAGCTCAATAGTTGAAGGTTTTTTCTCCTATTTTTTATTTACTAGTCTGGGCTCCCCTTCACATTTAGTTCTTGGTAGTTAATAAGAATTTAAACTGTCAGATTCATTTTTATTATGCCCAGCAGCTCATATTATTAGGGAATTTATATGTTTTTAAGAATTCAGCAACAAATATAGATTTTATAGTTTTCCTAATCAGCTCACCACAATTTTCCAATGCTCCCCACATTTACTGGTAGCACAGTCCAGGGCAACTTCTCTACTTCTGAAATGGAGGAAAGAATACAGTTAGGAAAATTGGGATGCATACACATATTGGCCAGTCTGCTTATTTTCTCCATGGACACTTTCCAATCAATTTTGGTCACTTTGTAATGATTCAAACTATACTTTTAGAAGATATGCATTTTAGCATCTCTAGGAAGGCCAAGGCGCTATTTCCCTTTTATGCCTTTATTTTGTATGGTGAAATTATTTAATTAGGTGTCTTACATAATTTCTCACTTCTAAAAGCTAGAGAGAGCATGCCATATTAGAATTTCCAAGTGTGTACATGTGTGAATGTTTGTACTTATACACACTGGTAGTGGAGGCAAACAACTGGACCATGATCTGAATTACAAAGCATGTGGTGCATGGATGAGGGAGATTAGGGAACTGGGAGGATGATGGGCACCTGGGAGGAGTAAGGAGGGAGTTGCCTGGACTCAGGTAGAGAGGGTGAAAGGTTGAATTTTGTCTTTTTCTAAAAACAATTTTAAATATGATTTGTTTGGCTCCAAAACAGGACGAGACAGCTATATCTCATTTTTCTTGTCTCCTAGTCTCCATTTACAAGAGATAGAATATAGTGTAGTAGTGAAGAAACTGGTTTCCACTGCATGACCCTGGGCAAGTTGGGCTCAGCCTCTGTCAATTAGGATGTTAACACTTCCTCAAAGAACTGTTGAAGAGATGAAATATGAATATTTAAGACAATGCCTGGAAGGTATTAAGGCTCAAAAGTTATCTAGTAGTAGTAGTAGTAGAATTAGTATTTCTGTGGGTTTCCTTGGTATCAAGCCATCTTTGATAATATAGTTTCTCTTGTAAGTTTCAAACAATTAAATAGCAACAACACAAAATGATAAAATAAAATGTTTTAATCAAGAGTTTGTAGTAGAGCATAGATGCACTCATTAGGGAGAAACAGTTTTCCCAAGAGAACTATTTTTGCACCATCACCAATATAGGACAGATAAAAATGTTTATACACTTTTTTTCTGTGCAAAATTTATTGAGCTATTGTAAAATGTTAACAAATGACAGTCAGACATTTAATATGTTATAGGTCTTAGAGAAACAGTAGTACATAAAACAGAAGTGGCCCTGAACTTCATGTAGCTAAATATCCAGAGAGGAGACAATCAGATAACAAGTATCCAGCTATATATTAAATTATTTCAGATTGGGAGAGGTGGGAAATGGGCTCAGGACAGAGATCCCCAGTCAAGGGACAGGGTTAAATTGGTGAATAAGGGAGGTGATGCTTGAGTAGAGATGGAGTAAAGGGTGAGCATGAGCCAGTGGCTGGTGGAGGTTTGGGGTGAGAGGTGGCTTAGGGACACATACTCCAAAGAAGTAAGAGACACTGTTTGTTAAGGAAGAGTTTGATGTGTTTTCTAATTTGACTACAGAGTAGGGAGCATTTTGGGGTGGAAGACTGACATGGAAAGGTGGGAAGCAGATGTAGGATAGTTGATTAGGGAGTGGAGTCTGTTCATAACAACTGCTTTAGTGAAGTTATTATGAAGTACCCTGAAAATCTCATGGGACAAAAGTCAAATCTTAGCACAAAAGTGTGAGTACTATTCATTTTTGGTGTCTGTTTGCCACAGAACTGAGAGTACCTGGGTATCTTTGAGAAGTGGAAGTGCTTGGCTGGCCTCCTGAATTCTTAGCCTGAAGTTTCAATCACAGGCTGAACTGTGAAGCCAGGCCAAGGCCTATGGCCTGAATGGCATCATGCAGAGATCCCCTGTGAAGGTACTAGTATAGAGCAGAGTGTAGGATCTCAGATCAAGCCTGGAGTTGGTGTACAGCTCGTGCACTGCCCTGAACAGGGCTCTCATTAGGTAGGGATAGGACAGAGGAGGACACTGTGACCTGGGCTGATATCTTGCATGCTGAGTGCTGACTGGTTTTTTTTTTTTTTTTTCAGCTGTAGAATCCTGGCCAGGCTGGGAACAATCAAGAAACTTGGCAACCAGCACTTCTCAATCATCTGTGCACTTTGGAGACATTATCATGGACCACTTTATCAATTGTAAATTTCTGTTATCAAATCACTGGCCTCTAAAGCATTCAGTTTTGACCAGGAAGGACTCTTTGGAAAGTCTTTTTAAATTAATCATTATTATTCAAACAGTATTCTTTTCTTTTATGTATGGAAAAAGGAATTTAATGCTCTGTGGCCATGGTTTGCTTTCTCTGAGTTCTTACTGCCTCTAAGTCCCGAGAGCCCAGATACAGATATACGAGGCTGCATTGTAGGCCCAAACTTTAATATGGATTCCCATGGGTCGTAGACTACTTCGGTGTCACTCTGTTATTTTGTACTATAGACAAGAAAAACACAGATTTCTCACATTTTCTTTTTCTGGGGAAGGGAGGAGTGTGGTTTTCAAAGATCTGGGTGTAGTCTGATTGCATGGCCCAGTATAGTGGGTGTGCATATATGTGTGTATACAAATGTGTATGTGTGCGTGTTGGTATGTCTGTGTGTTAAGAATGTGTGCATGTTTAGAATCACATTGTCCTTACTCATGAGAACTTCTGATTGCCTAGGCCAGGGTCCAGGGAGGACCTGTGACTGAGAGGTGGATCACTTTCTGAGGCACAGGGTCTGACGGGTGGCAAAGCTGGAGTTGAGCCTGGCATTTCTATATTTCTGATGTTTGGACCTGTGCCCTGATAAGGCCACAATGTGTAGTTAATTGTAAAAAGAATGGTTTAGTAACAGTTGTAATGAGGAAACACACAATGCACAATTATTCCAAGTCACTGAATCGAATCCGTTTTTGTCTCTGCAGTGAGCATTTTAAGAAAAAACAAACTTAATTTTTTGCTAACAGTTTGGGAGCAAACCTTATTTTTAAAAGGAAAAATGAAGCAAAATAAAACTAGATTAAAGATAAAATGCAAGTCTAAAATACTTTATATGTTATGTTTTAAAATCAGGCATTAAATTATGCAAGTAGGAATATGATTCCAAGTTTTTAATACCATTAGTACTTAATTAAAATAATAGCTGTATTAATAAGTCTGCTAGTTAGTTTCAAAATTAATTTTTTCCTAAAATTAAAAAGAAGCATTATTTCTTTTCAAATTTTTAAACATCTTTTAAATAATGCTTCCTGTTTTCTGAACATTTATAAGTTAAATTTTTATCATTTAGGCTTGTGGGTTCATTTTTCCAAGTGAAGATTATGACTTCCATCATAATCCCCTCTGGCTTGATAAAAATAGTGATTTCTTAATTACTCTGTATCAGTTGATGGTTTTGGTATAAAGTAAAACAAGGGGCTCAACTGTTAAATACTAATTGGAATAGGCCTTATTGTCCACTATTGCTGTGACAGCTAACAATTTAAGTCTGACATTTCAAGGTAACCTTTTAGACCATGGGAGCATACATACTGAGTTTTTCTATACCTGCTTTAAAAAATGCCTCTATTTAGTGATCAGGTAGGTGAGAGTGTGTTATTGGCCTGTCTTTCATCCACAGGGTAAATTAACTTTGTTGATATACTTTGACTCTTTCAATTTAACAGCCTGTTACTACCTCTCTTACCCACTTCTTTTTTAAAAGATTGGAGAGAATGGCATCTGCAAACCATCATAGATAGGCAGAAATGTAATAGAGAGTATAACTCTTATTTTGAAAAGTTCTGTCAAAATTTATTAGCTACTTGGTACTGGTGCTTCCTCTTTCCAAAACCAATGTTTATGCAATCCTACCCTGCATTGTCAGATTGTTTGTTGCCCTAAGCAGAATTTCTGGCATATTTGTGGCCTTGCCCATTTAATTTCTGCCAGGTTTCTAAGCCTCAACTGGCGCACTCCATCTCCACAGTAGTGCTGCCTTAACCATTTGCTGCCTTCATCCTGTCTATGGTAAAGAATTCATTGGGTAAATAAGTTGAACCCTAAGGATTGTTCCAGCACACTCCTGCTGCCTGGTCTGCATCCCAATCTTTATGGCTCTCTGCCTGTTATTGTCTTGACCTTGAAATAAGCCTGACAACTTTTCCAATGGACAAATGTTAGATACCCACCTCGCTTACTTTAGTAAATACACTAACCATAGGTGTTACCTTACTCATACCTACCATATTGATGAAAAGGGTCATATTTCCTAATGTCAACAAAAAACTTCCTAGGGGAGATGTGTTTCAGGGGTGGGGCAGTGGAGGGTAGGAGAAGATAAAGAAAACTCCAACTGCTGGCTCTCTGAACAGGTTAAGCCGGCTTACCTGGTATAGTTTGTGTGACAAGCTGTACATATATATATATTGATCTCCAGGACATCAGTTCATAAAGCAAGCCTGAAAGGGGAAGATAAGGAGAGACGCTCAGAGGTATTCTGATCCACACAAGTCTGAATCTATGTTACTACTGTAGTTTTCACTCTGGATGCCAGGAGTACCAGATGCTTCTGAGAAATTGCCTTGCTGTAGTTTCCCTTTCAGGTTTGGAGCTGAGATTTCAGAGTAGCTAAATGCAGACCAAAGAGTCCCTCATCAGGAGCTGGCCTCCCTTTGAAGGTGGTTGAATTCCATGTATTTCGTGGGTCTGCTCAGGTTGCTGTAACTAGTATTGACCTGGTGCTTCATCAGCAGTTACAGAGGCTGGAGGGCCGAGGGCAAGAGGCAGCTGCTTGGGTCCCTGACTTCTTTGTATGTGTGCTAGAGTGGCAGGGGTGAGATGTGGGTGGTGTGGCAGGAGGAGAGAGTGTAGAGAGAGCAAGCTCTGGTCTATTCCTCTTCTTCTGAGAACACTAATACCATCATAAGGAGTATACCTGATAATTTCATCTGTACCTAATCATCTTCTAAGGGTCCCACCTTTAAATACTGCCACCTGGTGGGATGGATTTTGAATTTCAACATATGAACCAGAGGAAACACCAACTGCAGACCTTGAGGGTACATTGGTGAGGCAAAGTTTATTGTCTACCAGGTAGGCATTGATGTTCCTCTTCACCGCTGATATGCCAGGTTTACATATCCCGAGCTTTCTTTGTAACTGGGGTGGTCACATGACACAGTTCTGGCCACTGAGATGCATGAAGCCCCCTAAGGACTTCTGGGAGTGCCTTCTCTCCAGATGTAGAGAGCCAGTGAGGGGGCTTTCCCTGCCTTCCCCTCCTCCTCTGATTCAGGGGCTATGAGGTGGGTGGAGCAACGAGGACAGCCCAGACTGTTTCACTTCAGCATTCTTCTGTGAGCTAAAAATGGACCTCTGTGGTTTCAGCTCCCTGTTTTTAGGTGTTACCTACATGCTCCAGAGCATTCTCATTGAGCATCTTCAAGGGAAAATCTTCCTCCTTGTAGAGTCGGCAGAAGTCTTAGGAAGATCTGGTTTCTGAGGTCTCTCTGCACTCCTCATCCCGGGGTGTAACCAGTGTACCATGGTTCCTCATGTTGTATCCTGATGTCCTCATCCATAGGGGACTTTACCTTACAGCACACTAGAATTTTAGAGCCCACCTCCCCATACTTAGGAGGGACAAAGTGAATGTTTAAATAGGTAGTTCTGTGGTTCTGTCTTGTAGCAACTATTGGGGTACCATTACTGTTTTGCTTTTGGTGTCCTCCATAATGAAAGGGCTGTTTGTTGTTCACATTCAGAAAGCCCACGAGGCAGACTGAAGAGAGTAAGTGGGAAAACAGACTTTAATTAAACGTACCTGGACTGCGAAAATAGGGTCTAGTTAGAGCAGACATCCTCCCAAGGCATGCCTAGTCCTCACACTCATTTTTTATTGTGAAAGCAGAAATCAAATAAGACTCACCTTATACTCTTTTAATTATGAAACATTTTTAATCATACAGAGGAAACATAACCATGGCCATTGTTTCTGGCATGAAAGTCTCTTTTTTCTTTGTAAGAGTGAAAAATGGAAATTTTCCTGGCAACTGCTTAACTGTGCTGTATTTCAGAAGTTAAGACAGTAAGTTGAGTGGTTGGAAGTCAGAATACTTTCTTCCATAAGGGAGATGCACTTAATTCACAGTATGGCTGAAATGTAGTCATTTGAGATGAAAAGTTATAAAATGATGGGGTACTCGTTGTTTTACCCAGAGAAGTGATAAGTTAGGATTTAGGTTTGTGAACCTTTTGTGTAAAGTTCTTTCTACTTTTACCACACAATGCTAACTTATTAAGACAAAAGTATCTCAAATCACATGTCCCCAAATCACCAGGAACATGTGTGAGGTTAGAAGGGGATATCTTCTTTTGCATCACAGAACTCCACCCCCAGAGCAACCTAGTGATTGTCTTGAAAAGGCAGAGGTGGTCTGGTGCCTGTGCTGAGGGACCTGAAGGTGTGATTGTGGAGATGGGGTTAGATCTGGGTTGGATGTGGTCAGAGGTTGGCACTGTTTGGTAATTGGGCAGCTTAGTAATTTTTATCTGGGAGCAGGAGACAGGTGGGGTTAAAATGGTCACTTAGCAATCACACATATTAGGCAGAAAAGAGGGAAGTCTGCTTCTTGTTGTGGTGGAAATTTGAGTCCTCTGTATCCCATTTTGAGCCTCCTTCAAGTTCTGCTGGAGATGTTGTGGTAGAGCTGTCTGTGAAACTTGTCTTTCCTTCTCCAGTTTGTCAGTGTGGCTGATTTTCATTTTTTCAACAACTTAATATTTAATTTTATCCTGAATACTGATGTTTGGGGAAGGGTAGGACTCAACAGAAGGATGAGTTGGTAAGTAGAGACTGGAGAGGATTTCTGATGTGACTGGGTCTAAGCACTTACTAATTCACTGTTTTTATAACATTGGTGCTGTTAAATGGTCATATTTCAATCCCCCCCCCCAAAAAAAAGGCAAATTTTCATGATGACTTTGTACTATCCTAAAATTTTGCAGGCTGCAGAAGCAAATAACACTCTGGTGCTTTTATTAAAGTATAGTTATAATTTAAATAGATTATTATGGTCTTCAGAGATGAGCCAGTTATTGATCAGGATAATAACGATGTTAGTCATTGTGCCAGAGACACCCCCAAACAGAAGTAAATAGAGAAAATCAATTTAGAAAACTTTACAAGGACTGTGGGAAGTGGAGGCCATGTGGTAGACAGATGCATGGACCAGAGGCAGCTACTCCTGGTTCTGGTCTAGGCCTTGCCAACTTCTCTGCAAACTTAGTCATTTCATCTCCCTGAGCCCCAGTTTCCTCTTCTGAAGAAATGACAGGTTGGACAGATAGCCTCTGTGTTACTTCTGAATTTTCTCTCATTAAGTGCTTTTAAAGATGAGTCTCTTCTTTTGAGCATGTTAGTTTGGTCAATTAGGCTTGGTCATGGTCTGGCTGGGCACAATTCAGGAGCCACTTATTAAGCAGGAATTAACTTTATTTTTTGAACGGATACCCCACACCATGCGAGCTCTTCAGGAATTCCCTCAGAGCCCAACTGCCACTACTGGCTCTCCTGGACAGCCTTTCAACCGCTCTTGAGGCCGATTGGCTGGTTCACGTGGGTGGAGCCAAAAGAGTCTCCCAATGAGCAGCTCCCTAGTCTGAAAGGGCAGGGAAACAGCCCAATAAGCATCACCACAGAGGAGCCGATCAGCTGGTTGCTGGGGCCATTTAGGCTTTGACTCGCAACACATTAAGTGCTTTTAAAGATAAGAGTCTCTTCTTTTGAGCATGTTAGTTTAGTCATGAATTTTATGGAATTATTATTCAGCTCTTGAAGACAGGAATATTGGAAGCTTTGAAAGTCAGTCCAGCAGGAAGTTTTTTTCTGGCCTGTGAAGTTTCTTTCCTCTCAGAACTGACTGAGCCTAAACCAACTCTATTCCCAGTCCATCCACTTTGTAGTTTCCTGAAATGAATGGCTGAGGTGTTTCCTCCTCAAAAAATAATATGCAATAAAAGTACCAGGGAAGGCTTTTCTGTTCAACAATTTGTGGCTTAGGGGTAAGGTGTGATAACTTTTGTAAATTTGAATCCTATGAATACAAAATAACAGTTAAATATTTAAACATTACATTATGTGCAGACTTTGAAGTAATACAGAATCCAAAGGAATTGATCAAAAGTTGTATAATTTCAAAGACAGTAGACCACAGGGTTTGTAAACTCTTGTTTATGGAATTGCCATATGGCTGCTCCACTCTGGATGGCAGTAGAAACATCTTACCTGTTAGTTGGCTATTGCTTATGGATATGAGAGTTTCTAGTATGGGCTGATATTTTGTTGAGAGCCACAGCCCAGCCAGAATGGCCCCTGGCATTTTGCCAGAAGTAATGGTTGAGAGGCGAGCCGTTAAGATGATGCTGGATTGAAACAGGTTGTGTATTCAATTGTATATAGACCCCTGATGACTGCCTTGGGTGCCCACTACTTTGAAGTTCTCACAGGGATTCCTGGGGAGTTCGCTTTGGTTGGTGAAGTTCTGGTAGAGGGAGTTCTGGTTGGTGTGTGGTGTGCCTAGGAGGGCCGCGTGGGTGGTGTTCTCGGGAGTTTGGAAAATAAAATTTGTTCCTGCTTGAGTGGCTCGTGATTTGTGCCCAGCCAGACTGCAGCAATAGTTAATGTACACTTAGATCTAAGCATCTATTTATAGCATTCAAATATGTCAGCCAGGTATTCATCAAGAGGTATATTAATGGTGATGCTAGTGATAATGCCAAAACAGGCCTCCCACCACTGGTCACCCTGTAACAGAAGTGCCAAGACACTAGGAAGGAGATCATATTATAACTGGGATGCATCATGTTCTTCATTTAGCAGCAAGAGTACAGAGCACACTTCCAAACCTGAGCGCTAATACAGACAGGCCCTACAGTAAAGTGGTTCAAGCATGGACTCTGGAGTGAGCTGCTTGATGCTGCCACTCATTTGCTTTGTAAGTTTCCACAAGGTCCTCAGCCTCTCTGAGCCTCAGTTTTCCCATCTGGGCAATGGGGTGGATTTAGTAACTTACTCAAAATTTGTGTGGCACAGGGTACACATTATGGAAATAGTTTGCTGGGAGCATCCCAGATAGATGATTCAGTAGGTCTCATTTTTAGAGAAAGTGCTTCTTGCTACACATTTACTACACATTTACACATTTGCTATACATTTACAAATTTGCATTTGACAAATTCCCTAGTCCTGGTGGTGCTGCTGCTTCTGGCTCTAAAATAACACTTTGAAGATCTCTTTGCATTTAGACACCCTTCACCCTGCACACACACACACACACACACACACACACACACACACACACACTTAGGCATTTGTTTTACAAACAAAGGGTATATTATTTGGAATCTGGTATTTTTCTCCCACTTAATCTATCATGAATATTTTCTTTTTATTTTTTATTCTAATACTATCTGGTTTTTAAGCTGCAATATGTTCCATTATTTAATATTTAAATATCTTTTTCCATTTTTTTACTATCATAAGTAATTGCTAGAAAAAAGTATTCTTATACATATATTTTTGTCTATGTCTTTGCTTATGTCTTTGGTAAATTCCCAGAAGTAGAATTTCCAGGTTTAAGTACATGTACATACACTTTTGCCACATATTATCAACAGACTCATCAAAAAGGAAGCTGCAAAAATTATCTTCTTAAAAGTAGTCTGCCACAGTCTCTGGCTGGGCACAAATCACGAGTCTCCACACAGCTTGTAGATTCAAACAGCAATTCTTTATTCCCGAACTCACACCGGCCGTCTACAAACACGCTCTGGGGGAATCCACGTTCTCTGCCCAAATCCACTTCTCCCAAATCCACTCTCTGCCCAAATCCACTCTGCATGGGCTTCTGTCTCCCAAAATATACTGTCTGACCCTAAGCACTCAAGAGGAACTCAGCAGCAGGATACACCCTATTCTAAAGGGGGAACACCCTAATCTCCTATTATGCTAAACTGCCCTATTCTAAAGGGGGAACACCCTAATCTCCTATTATGCTAAACCACCCTATTCTAAAGGGGGAACACCCTAAACACGGATCCTGCCCTGGTCCTTCAGCAAGGTCACCTTTCAGAAGTCCTTCCACTAGATAGCATGGGAGTAAGCTGGCAAGGAGATTGTCATACCTACTTGACTGATGGCTCCCAGCATCTCCCCCCTCCTGATTAATTAAACAACAAGTAATGTGGCTTAAGGACCGTGCCTGGTAGGTTGTCCAGTTCAACATATGGCTCTTACCCATCATTGGAAAACTGACCTTTAGGCGTCAGCCTCCTGTCTTAGGTTGATACCACTGCAACTGGATCATACCCGTCACTGACTACCGGTCCAGCATACAGCCATTCTTGTGGATAGGTCTATGCACCAGTGGGGGGGTGAGGTTCTTGCCTCACCTCTGTTGGCCCCCAAATTTGGCCTTGGTGCCAGTGGGGGAGTGAGGTTAATGTGGCTTAAGGACCGTGCCTGGTAGGTTGTCCAATTCAACATATGGTTCTTACCCGTCATTGGAAAACTGACCTTTAGGCAACTGACCTTTAGGCGTCAGCCTCGTGTCTTAGGTTGATACCACTGCAATTGGATCATACCCGTCACTGACTACCGGTCCAGCATATAGCCATTGGCTCCCAAATTTAGACCATCACTAGCAGAAGGGAGGAGGATACAGAAATGCCACGACACCAAGCCAATTGACAGTTCCTTTGGAAAAATTGCATCATTGGTGACACCATCAGCAAAGATCACTGGTGACACCATCAGCAAAGATATGCCAGCATTACCACAATTTGCTTCACTAAACGTAGTTACATAGTCCAGGCAAGTTCTGTAAGCAGTTCAAAGGGGAGGAATCTATCAATCTGTCCGTCTCTTCCCAAAGTCCGTTTCCTCCCAAAGTAAGTTGACTCCTTGATTGAGCATACTTGTTGAGTTATATTCATTGGGATGAAGATAGGAATTCTGGCAATGATGCTAAAAAGATATTAACCTGAAAAGAATTATTAAATATAATGAAAAGGAAAGGTGAAAGTAAACAAACAGATCTGTTAACCTCCTTAAAAAACAATCCTTAACAGCTGTTTACCTGATTTAAATTAGTAAACAAGCAGATCTGTTAACCACCTTTAAAAACAATCCTTAACAGCTGTTTACTTAATTTAAATTAAGCCATTTAAATCACGTGAATAAAAAAAAAATAATAATTCGGATCCATTTTCTCATGAGCGCTCCTCATATATGAAATATGGACATACGCACACACAGACATATAACACAAAACACAAATGTGCAAACAAACGTACAACACATAAGATAATAATAAAGGCCTTGTAGCTTTACCTAGGTGAAATCTCCATTGCAATGTTTAAAAACTCTATAGTCAAAAAATAAAACTGATCAGAAAAACATTAACCTAGGTTTGTATGAGCTCAAAAAATAAAAAATAGAACCTTATGATGTGGAAAATGCAATAATAAAATAGATATTGAAAAAAGCATCCTGGTTAATCACAGTCGCAGATGTAAGAATGGCCAAGCTGGAGTTCTGGATATCAGCTGTTATGGATTTGAGTCAAATTATCTTCTTTTTGATCTGTAGAAATCGTTTTGGTTAGTCTTTCTGGAATCCAAATCGGCTGCTTTTCTTCCTGTGGAAACACGCAAACAGAGCCCCGACTCCAGACAATTACTGGGTCAGGACCTTTCCATTGTCCTGTTAGAATATCTTTCCAAAGAACTTTAGGCTTATGCACATTTTTTGGATACATATGCCTTTCCGCAGCACTAAGTCCTGATGAATCCAAATTTAAAAAGTTTAGAGTAAAAAGCGTTATTTTAAGTTTATCTTTGGGGGATATATAAACCTTTCCAATTCCCTCTTTTTGCTTTAATAAGTACATTTAAATCTTCTATTTTATCCAATATTTGACTTTAAACTTCTCTCTTCTACCTTTTTTTGTCTTGAATGTCTGTATCTAATAGTTGTCTTAGCTTTTTGCATTTTCTATCTGAAATACCTTTACTTTACATTTTTAACCATTTTCTATCTTAATTCTATCTTCTAGTTTTTTTTTTTTTCCCACTAAGGTTTGTACATTCACCCTTAGTTGCTTTTTTTTTCTTCCTAGTTTTCTTTTGTTCCCTATTTTGTGGGTTTAAAATTCTTGTCCTCTTATCTTTTTTATCTTCCTACATCTTCTCTCTTTTTTCTTACCTTTCTGTACTTCTGTCTTAAAGTTTTCCACTTAAAATTTTTAATCTTCTTTATCTAAATATCTTTTATCCTATTATCTTCCCATTATCCTGTTTTTTTTTTCCCTCTGTCATGAAGGAATCTTAACCACCTTCAATTTAACCTTTTAAAGCCTTTTAATTATCATCTATACTGTACTTTTAAATGTACTTTTTCACTACCTACCTACAGCTTCACTATTTTAAACGAGGCTTAGATTCTGTTTAAATCGCTTTCATGTTAGTTTACATGGCTGCCCTTCAACCAAAGGCCTTTTTTACTCCATTAAGAAGCTTTGTCTCAATCTGCCATGTACAAATACTTTTTTTTTCTTTCTTCCCTTCTCAAACTTTTAAAGTAAGTCTAGTTTCCTCAAAATCTTTTTAAATGGCATTTCACAACTTTTTACTTTACCACACAGAGATTATCTCATCTAGAAACATTTCTTTTTCTTTTAACCTTCCATATTAAAATATATTTTTACATCTTGAATCTTTTAATCTCTTTTCTAGCCATTAACCCTTTTTATAAATTCACATTCTGAAACAACCCTTATAAAATTTCTGATTTAGACAAATTACTCCACTTTAATAAGATGAAATACTTTCATGTTTTTTATGGTAATTGAAACCCAACTGAAACTTTTTTTACTCTTTGTATAAAAATTACACCTGATAGAATCTTAACTCTTAGTAACCTTGTTTTAGCAAAGACACAGACCAAAGCAATATTAAACCTTTTTTCATTCACAAATTTATGAAAACACACATAATGTTTAAATATATTACCTTATGGAACTTAATAAGTAAAGAGTACTTGATTTCATATTTAGTGATTGATATTTTAACACTGTAGTTTTGTAAATTAATCAGATGTCTGTAAAAACCAAGATCTTAGGCAAGCGTAGTAAACAGAATTAGCCATCTCTTTCTTGTTGAAGAAAAATCCTTCTACAGGATACCATGATGGTCCCATTGATATATTTAACAACTTCTCGTTTAAAAGCCATGGGCTGCATTTTTGTATTGTATCAACATATGCCCTAGCTGTTCTTGGTCTTACTGGGGTGCCTTTTTTCTCTAACAATTTCTCTTCCTCGGAGGCGAACAACTTCAAACTTTGAGTCAACCATTTTCCCCAGTTTGCCTGAGAAAGTTCTAGGAACAGGCAACTTGAAATAAAAACAAAATAAATCAAAAGAAGAACACATTGTTTTTTAAAATGGTCACCCATTCTCTCGCCTTCCCTCAGGGGCGAGCAATTTCACTTACCCCCAAGCTTCAGGCGTTCCCCGTACGGGCCACCAAATGCCGTAGTCTCTGGCTGGGCACAAATCACGAGTCTCCACACAGCTTGTAGATTCAAACAGCAATTCTTTATTCCCGAACTCACACCGGCCGTCTACAAACATGCTCTGGGGGAATCCACGTTCTCTGCCCAAATCCACTTCTCCCAAATCCACTCTCTGCCCAAATCCACTCTGCATGGGCTTCTGTCTCCCAAAATATACTGTTTGACCCTAAGCACTCAAGAGGAACTCAGCAGCAGGATACACCCTATTCTAAAGGGGGAACACCCTAATCTCCTATTATGCTAAACTGCCCTATTCTGAAGGGGGAACACCCTAATCTCCTATTATGCTAAACCACCCTATTCTAAAGGGGGAACACCCTAAACACGGATCCTGCCCTGGTCCTTGAGCAAGGTCACCTTTCAGAAGTCCTTCCACTAGATAGCATGGGAGTAAGCTGGCAAGGAGATTGTCATACCTACTTGGCTGATGGCTCCCAGCATCAGTCTATGAGTGTAGATGCTTAGTTTCTAAACATAAGGATTGTGGAGAAAAAAAATTAACTTTTTTATGTGTTTGGGTTTTAGTGGAATTAGGTAAGAAGAATATCCATGGATTTTTGAAGAAGGCAAAGAAATGTCAAGAAAAGCTAAGGGAGGAGTAGTAAGGTTTAATTGTGGCTTGATTTCAGGGTAGTTTTTAGGCTTCAGACTTGAAATAATACAATGCTGTAATATATAGTCACAGTACATGATTTTGTGCAAGGAAGAATAAATACTGCTTTATTTTTATTTATCATATATGGCATATATATGTTTGCTGCTGCTAGTTCAAGGGTCTGCATTTCTTTTTTATTGATTAAAAAATAAATGACAGCAGAATGCATTACAATTCTTATTACACATATACAGCACAATTTTTTATATTGCTGTATATAAAGTATATTGACACCCAATTTGTGTCTTCATAAATGTATTTGGGATAATGATGTCTATCACATTCCACCATCATTGTGAATCCCCTGCCCCCTCCTTTTTCCTCCCACCCCTCTGCCCTATCTAGAGTTTGTCTATTCTGCCCATGTTCCCCCTCCCTACCCCACTATGAGTCAGCCTCCTTACATCAGAGGAAACATTCACATTTGTTTTTTTGGGATTGGCTATTAGCATTATCTTCTCCAATGCTTCCATTTACCTGCAAATGCCATGATAAGGGTCTGCATTTCTAAAAATGTGTTTCTTGTTTATGATATTTAGGAGGTCCCTGGATTTAAAGTTTGCTTTAATAAAAATAAATCCACTTTCTGTTTCTATGTGAACCTTCTCTCTGGCCCTGGGTCAAACAGTTGAGAATCTTCAAGTGGGAGGAGATCAACAGATAAAATGAACTTCTTTATTATCATGATGGTTAAGTGGTAAGGAATCTCAGGGGTCATCTCACCCAGCCTTCTCTTTATAAAGATAAGGAAATTAATTTTTTATTTTCAATTGAGCTTCAACATATACAAGTTATTGTTTTTTTTAAAGTTTTTTTAGAATCAGTCTTGGAGCATCATTTTCTAATTTGTTTTCTTTTTCAGAAAGAAATGAGCTTTTGAGAACTGAAGTGGCTTGATGGTTGATGGGCAAAGCAGGGACAGACAGTGAAGCAAAAATAACAAGGGTGGCCACAGCTGCCTTGTTCTGCCTGGGGTAATGAGTTGACTTAAGGTGGCCTGCCCTACTCCTGCCCTACTCCTCGCTGCCTGCCTGTGGATCCAGGCTCAGAGCTGCACACCACTCCCTCCTTCCTATAGTGTACCCCCCTGAGTCTTCAGAGCCACCTTGGTCAAAGAATAGCTCTCTTCTGTGCCAGTCCTGTGATTTTTAGATTTACTCACCAGTTTCCTTAACGCAATTTGAAAAACTGCTCTCCTCTTTTCCTTCCAGTAAGAAACACATGTCAGTGATTTCTTTTAAAAGCAGCAGCCACTTTAAACACAAACTGTGCCTTTTACCAATGGGTGACACTGTTAGTCCACAGAATACTCCACTGATAGAATCAAGGGGTCCTCAAACTTGAGATTTCATCAAACTACTTTATGTAAAAGAGAAACTCTTAAATCTAACCTTAACACTAGTCATTCATCACAAGTTGTTATTACATGTTGTATGTTAAGTGAAACTTATCAGTCTAAGGCAATTTTAAAGCCAATGAGTTTAATATATCAATTATTAATGAAACCCATTAATTGGACAGCACTTCAGTTGCTTAGAGGTTTGTGCAAATTTAATGTGCTGCATATTAATGAACTATTGATTATTTAATGGGAATATTTATGCAAGCTAGTGTTCTAATATTTATTTCCCACCACACAACAATCTGAAAAAAAGAAAACAATCTGTTATCTTTGTGTGGCGGAAGATTCTTTGACCATGCATAACAATTAATGTTATAGACTTGTAGTGAGGATTTTATTGAGCTGTCTTACTCAAGAGGGAGTATAAGCTGTTGGTTAGCAAAAGGGGCATTGATTCCCTGTACAGACGTGTTGCAAAGAGTATTGTCTCTAACTTGTTGTGAGCACCTGAAGGATCAAGTGAGGGCAGGAACTTTGTTCAAACTTTGATTGTCTTGTTCTGTTTGCAACCTCTTCTTGAGTCTGAGGTTCATTCTTCTAGACTTAACCTGAGCATTAACTGGTCAAATTCAGTTGAGGAAAACATGATATATGTTTCTGAGGATAAGAAATGAGGAAGAGTCAGGCCATCCATTTGTGGGCTTAATGTGAGGGATGAGAAAAGTGTATATTTAATTCTAATAGAAGCAGGCTTCAGTGTCCTAAGAGAGGTGTTAGCAACATCTGTAGGGATATAAAGAAGTGATGCTCAAGAGGAATCAGTGAAGACTTCATGGTGGGAGTTACTGTAGTCAGATGCACTGAGCTTCAGCCTGTGCCCCATTTATTCCATTCAGCAGCACATGGTTGGAGAATGCAGTGGGGAGTAAGACTAGAGGTGTTTCAGCCCCTGCCCCAGCCAGGACTCAGCTAAAGCCATGAGAAATAAACAGCTCAAGTATCTATTATGTCTTCACCTCCTAGATGTCTTGTACATGAGACTCTGTGCTAGAGCCATTGGGTACATGATGAAAGTCAATCAGAGGCCAGTTCCTTGCTGTGGAGACTCACATCTGTGTCCTTGCTGGGAGATAACACAGATCCACCTGGAATAACAGATCACAGGGAAGGGGGAGGGTAAGGATTCAATCCGTGGGTACAGGGGAATATCAAGTAAGATTTTATGCAGTAGTTCAAGTGAGGGAAATAACCCCACAAGGAGCATGGTTTGTGTAAAAGCAAGCTTTGCACAAGGCTTTCAAAGTGCCTGAGTTTTTCATTGACCAGAAGGAGGGAATTCCACCCAGGGGAAAATGTGGAAGAGAGGTGGAGATAGGGATGTGCATGGGTTTTGTGGGCACTGGTTTATTAGAGTAGTTGTTTGTGCTGGAGAGCAGGAACCACAAGTTTAAAAAGGTTTTTGAGGACACAATGTAGAGAAATATAATGGGGAGGTCAGGCAGTTGAACATTATATGCCCCACTGACAGTGCTGTGTGGCTTCGAGGCTCCTGATCTGATTAAATTAGGCAGTGCATTGGATTTGACTTGATGTTGCAGCTGAGTTTGAAGGAAGGGCCACCAGGAGGATGGAGCTCAGGTGGGATCTGATTCTGTAATACTGAGAATTGAAGGGCATGGGGACGGAAACCCATGACTTTATCAGTGGTAAGAGAATAATTTTCAAATACTTTTATGAGAAAGTATTGATGATTGATTCCACATCAATGGTGAGGGATAGGACATTGTAAGAGATAACTTAGGATTGAAATCTGGGTGATGATGCTTTTGAGAAAATAAGAAAGTTAGGGGAGCACAGCAAGGGACTATTTCTGACAATGGGAAGAAGGTGTACGTGTGACAGAGAAGAGCTTCAGTCTCAGTTTGCCCGAGGTGATCACCACTGCAGTGTCAGCTTAGTTGGGGTGTTCCTGTCCTTTTCTGAAGCTGGCCCCTAATAAATGGTGAGCAAGGTGGAGCTCAACTCTTCACATGTTGATTGAGGTGAATGCTCCAGTATGCAGTTTGGAATTTTAGACCCAGAGCTTAGGAATGTGGGAATGGTCTTCATATCTACTCTAGAAATGGGCCACAAAATGGAAGGTGGGTAGAGTGCACAGAATCTCCAGAGGCAAGCAAGAGGGAAGGGTACAGGGCTGCAGACCTATTCCTGGACAACTGAGGCTCTTGGAAGGAAGTTGAAGCTTGGGCATAAAGTTGGGGTGGACCCCAGAGAGGATGGCCAATTGGTCTTGCTTTCAAATCCAGAAGGAGATGGACAACAGCTTCAAGTCTACAATGTGGCTGAAGTGAATGCCACCCATGAAGAGGCTGGGAGCTGCAGAGTCCTGAGCAAGTCTCCCTGGACACAGTTGGTTTGGAGAGTGGGACCATGTTCTGCAGGCAGTAAATGTTGGAAGAATGACATTATTATTTGTTAGTGATGGAGTGGTAGCTTTATTTTCGTCTCTGGCTGCTTCATGGGTCACAGCTCTTGTGGATAGACCTGAGGGCCAGAAGCAGAAATTTTATCTGAAAGAACATCTGACTAGCCAAGGGCTATAATCAGCCCCTAGCAGATGGCTGGTAAAGAAACCAAGGCCTTCTCAGGATGACATTTCTCTAGGTTAGTCTCTAGGCCTAGCTATTTTCCTGGAATAAACACAGATGCATTTGTGTGGTTGATTTTAAGCCACCCTGCTTGTGTAATATAGATGCCCTAAAGGAGCTAGACATACAGTACCATCTACATAGGCTTCAGAATCAGCCCATAAAGGACTGTGACTTGCTGCCTGTGGAGAGCTGTGCTGTGTATCACAAGGGCTGCATGCATGCCTGTTGTCTGGTCACCAGTCTCTGTTCTTGTACAGATGCACTGCTGTTGGACAAGGCTAAGGAACAGTTCTCTCCCTAGGCACATAGCCCAGAATTAGCGTGTTAGTGCATTCTATCAGGGAATTCTAGAATCCACCCTGAAACAGAGAGAATATGTATGGTTCATGTGTTCATGTCTTCTATCCTCAGATGTGTTTGGGTAACTGCACGTAAACAGTCACCAAGGATCAGTCTCTTGCCAGGACAGGGGATGTTACAGTTGGCCAAAGGCCCTGAAGGATTTTGTTCACCTCTTAAACACCTTTTCACTTTCTCTCCTGACCCAACAGCTTAAGCATCCTCAGCTTTCATTTATTGATCCTCAGCATCACTTCTTTCTAGTCAGGCCATGTGGAGTGCTTGAGAGTGTGTGATGAGGAGGAGGCCTAGTGCTCAGCTTGGACATGGTGCTCTCTGAGATCAGTGGGATCTTGGGTGCTTGTCTTTGGCATATATGCTCTCTGATCCTCCTGGCATCATTTTACTTTCTTCATAGCCATTGTACATGTATGAGCAGTTTCTGGTTATATGTAAGTATAAATGCATGAATAGTATAGAAAATTGATTTTAAAGATGCTAGTATAGTAAACTTAATGTTTAACATCAAGAGCATGGGGTGTAGAAGTATCAACTGGTATAGTGCACTTCAGGACATTTTGTTATCTGTCTGCAGCCCGTTGTGTATCACTTCCCATGGGGTTACATTGCACATTATGCAAAACATGCTGATCTACAGAGATCTCCCCTGTTGCCTTTTTTTAATGGAGTTTTATCAGTGGGTGGCTTAGTTCAGATTCTCAAGGGACTTCAGAGTTAAATAATGTTAAACAGGTTTACTTGATGTTTGAATAATTTAACTAAGAGTTGTAATGATTTTATAGATCTTTCATTCAGGTAATTGCTTTGTGCTCGCGACAGTTATTCCTAGTGGATACCAAGACACTAAGAGAAGTGACTATTTATGATCAGAGATAAGAAGACGGAAGTCCAGACATTGGGAGAGTCTCAGGATTCTCCAGGCACTGGCAGGCTCAGGATGCCCACTGTAGTCTGCTTCGGCCTTGCCTTATCAGGGATTTTCTTTTCCTTCCTCCACTTTCTACCTCCCTGTCCCTTCTCTGTCATCCTTCTAGGTCCAGATTGGAAAAATAAACAGAGGCCAGGACTAGCTTCATCCACATAACTTCTTTGTCTAAAATAGTAGACTTTCAGTGTATTGTCATCTGTTTGGTTAGCACATTACTTAATGAAGAGTTATATTAGTGAATTCATTTGTTGGGATTATTTTACTGCCCAGTTTGTTAAGCATTTACCATATGGGCAGGTACCATGCATGGTAGATGTTTTCCAGAAGTACTTTCAGTGTTTAAAACAACTCTGGCACTGTAGGTATGTTGGTTCAGGATTCCATTTGTGGAAATAAGGTTCAGGTTAAGTAATTGGTATAAAATGGCATAAATGACCTAAGCAGGATTCTACCTGGAGTGACTGGTTCTCAAACCTGGCGCACTTTTTCATTATACCACATAACTTCTTGTCGAGGACAGTTTAAGATGGATGAAATCACTAATTTGTAATAATGCAGCAGGAACCAAGTAATTCTAGGTGGTAATTAAAAGAATATTTTTAGTTGTTGATGGATCTTTATTCATTTACTTATATGTAGTGCTGAGAATAGAACCCAGTGCCTCACACGTGTAAGGCAAGAAGTCTACCACTGAGCCACAACCCCAGCCCTCTATGTGGTAATTTTAACAGCTATTTTTATATGAGCTGTATTTATGAAGGTGTAACACACCTACAGAGAAGGACATGCACCAAAAAAGTACCAGTAGATGTAGATGAATTTTCAGAATGAACACCCCTGAGTAACCAGAATCCATGTCAGGAAACAGAACACCATACCCTAAGAGCCCCCCCCCCCCCCTTGAAATGCCTTCTCCTCATTATTTACTCTCAAGGTAAACATTATCCAGATATCCAGCGCTCAAGGGTGTTTTTGCCTATGTTTGAACATTGCATACATATGATTACCTAATAAATGCTCCTTTGGGCCCTCTTTATTTCAGCATTATATTTGTGAAATTCAGCTGTGCCCTTGCTTGTGTTTTTCACCCATTCATTCTTAACTGCTGTATAGTATTCTATTGCATCAGCACAATACAACATATTCTTCCATTATACTGTTCACGGACATTTGGATTGCTTCTAGCTTTTGTCTATTTTGAACAGAACTGCTGCGGACACTCTTATAAGAACAAATATTTTGTACTGCTATAAACATTGATGTGGCTGTGTCCCTATAGCTAAATGTGGAACCAACCTAGATGCCCCTCAGTAGATAAATGGATTTAAAAAAATGTGGCATACATACACAATGGAATAATACTCAGCAATAAAAGAGAATAAAACCATGGCATTTGCAGGTAAATGGATGGTGTTGGAGAAAATAATTCTAAGTGAAGTTAGCCAATCCCCCCAAAACAAATGCTGAATATTTGCTCTGATATAAGTTGACTGACCCATAATGGGATAGGAGAGGGAACATGGGAGGAATAGACAAACTCTATAGGGCAGAGGGGTGGGAGGTAAAGGGAGAGGGCAGGAGATTAGCAATGATGGTGGAATGTGATGGACATAGTTATCAAAAGTACATGTATGAAGACTTGAATTTGTGTGAACATACTTTATATACAAACAGAGATATGAAAAATGTGCTCTGTATGTGTAATAAGAATTAATGCATTCTGCTATCATGTATTTAAAAAATAAAATCAATTAAATATTTAAAAAAAGAACAGATATTTTAAAGAAAATGCCTTTCTAGCCTCCTGTCCTCATTTCATGTTACCTTTTACGAGATGTTTTCAGTTTGGGGTTGTAATGCCATTATATTAGAAAGTTTCTGAAATCATGTCGATAGGCAGAGGATTTTCCATCTATTTTTCCAGTCCAGAAGCATGGAATGCCTAAGAGCTTCTTGTTGGAATCAGACAAACTTGGGTTTGAATCCTGGTTTAGTCCTTCCATGTCTGTGTAATCTTGGGCAGCCGTAATGAAGTTATTGTTATTAATCACTGTTCATTACCAGTGACAGCACTAAAACCACTAACATTTATTTAAGGTGCACTGTGTGTAAGGCAATGAATTTGTAAGTATTTCTCGTTTACTCTTTCTAAAAATCTGAATGATTATGTCATTCCTTTTTGAACGAGAAGACACTTACCAAAGTTCACCCTTCACAGTAAGTGAGGAGCTAGTCTGTAGAACCAGTCAGCCTAATGTGGAGCCCTGTCTCAACTGTCCACCTCAATTGGAAAAAACAGGGAAGAAGAACCCCTATTCAAGGGCACAGGAGGCTTGAATGGCAGGGAGGAGCTTATGTACACATATAAGAGAGACACTCAGAATGGGCTCCTTTCATCTCATGTATATACATGGCAAATACTTTTGGTGTGTGTTTTTACTAATAGCACTGAGTGTCCCATGAGGCATCATGCCTCCTCCTCATGCTGTGCTTATAACAGCACAGTTGGCATTCTAACTCAGGACACTCAGCGCTTTGCGGCACCATCTCATCCCGATCAGCTTATCTTGGATATTGGTGTGTATTCTGACTTCCAAGATATTTCTTGTCCCACATCTCTTCCTCCTTTCCTATCTTCTAAATATAAAACATGTGCCTTATTTTAAAAAATGCATTTTGGGGGGATGAAAAAACTGAGGAGAAAATGAATTTGATATTTTCCCAAGAGCATCACTGTTTGACATTTGTACAGCAGCATATGGGAACAAATTTGTTGAGAATTCTCTCTTGTTTATAATGACTGACTTGGGACTGCAGGGTCTCTCCTGTAGCTATAATGGAGCTTGGCAAAGTACAAAAAAATTATTTCTCCCCTTACATGAATTGCTCTAATGGCACATCTTTTCTAAGCTTTGGGGATTGTGGCCCCAGGGCCCTCTGATCATTTGTCTGATGCCTTTGGGTGCCACATAATGTCACAGTGTACTGGTCCAAGGCTGAATTTTTAGGTTTGCTTCAAGGCCAGGCAGGTCAGGAATTTGTCAGCTCAAACTAACTGCCACTTGGGAGAAATTTCTGTCTTTAATTCCTTCTTCTGCCTGTCTGGAAACTCTGCGTACTGAGAGGGATTGCTTTGGATCTAAGAGTGCCTGCCATTTTCAGGCTGATGCAAGACTGGAATTTATCAGCCTCCAATCTTAAGTATCTTCAGTTTCTCCAGGTCTTGCCAGAGGATACCAGAATCTCCTAGAAACAGCCTGGAAAATAGATTCTCTGCAAGAAATTCCTGGAATACTTTTAATTTTTCATGAATTGTTGCAGTTCAAAAATGTTTAGGGCTGGGCTGTAGCTCAGTGGCAGAGTGCTTGCCTAGCATGTGAGGTACTGAGTTCAATCCTCAGCACCACATAAAAAATAAATAAAAAATAAAATAAATAAAATAAAGGCATGCTGTCCATCTACAACTATAAAATTATATATTATAATTATATATAAAATATATTTTTTAATGTGTTTAGACTGGTTATAGTACACCTGTTAACGGTGGGCATTGCTATAGGATAAATGGCTTTTAAATGGAATTCAAATACAAATGCTTCCAGGGAGAATTAGATTTTTAATATTTAAGTAAACATGAAAATTACCATAATCTCTGTTATGATTTTTAAATCTCATCGGATTAGCTTTCCAATTTTATCTGTTTGACTTAGAAATATGCAAGGATAGAGCCAAAGTAATATGGTGGGGAAATTGCTGCAGTGTGTGTTTATGAGCCCAGTTGTGAAAGTGATCAGCAGATGGCTGTTTACCTGGGAAGCAACCAAAACGAAATACTTGGGGAAGGCTAGAGCTGGGTCCAGAATGAACTTTGAAAGGGAAGGGGGGAAAAAAGCAAAGACTCAAAATCCATCTGTTAGGATGGGATTTCTTGGTCCTTGGGGCTGGCCAAGGTTAGTAATGACTTTCATTTGCAGAACTTAAAAGCAGAATTCTTATTGGGTGGCAATTTTAGGTATGGTGTTAGTATTTGCTAAAATGCAATTCTGTTATTATTCAACTGCCTACAATCTCTCAGGGACTTCCATTCACCTTACCACAGCATGAAAGGCCTTTTTTTCTTGCTACACTCCAACACCCTCGCTGGAGCCATTAGAACCGTTAGTCATGGAATGGAGCACCTTGATAGTGTGATAAACCTTTTTGTGCTTTTTAGCAGCTTCTTAGGGTTGTAGCATGAATGCACCTGGGATCCATTGAGTTTACCAGCCTGAAAGTCTATGGGCATTTCAACTGAACTTGTGTTTTTGAAGAATCCAAGGCCTAGAGAGAAATAGTTTTGTATTCAAGGTTACTGAGACCTCTTAATAAAACATTTGAAAGTGTTGGTGTCATAGTTTGGCTAGTAATAGCTTCTACTTACTGATTGCTCACCTATTTGTCAGGAATTATATATAGAGAGTACCCACATGAATGTTTCAATCAATTCTTGCAATGATATTCATTGTAAAATGGGGAATTGAGGTTCAAAGAAGGTAAGCTGTGTCTAAGATTTCAAATCAGTTTTATTTCTCCTTCATTGAGCAGATCCTAGTTTTCTTTCATTGACTGATATTTTTTGAAAAGTTACTTTGGGTATCAGAGTGACTTGGCCAGTAGAGTATGACAAGAAAGTTTTTGTACTTATTTATAGGTGATGTTTCATGTAGTTATACCACCTTGCAAAGTGCTTTCACTTCCAGACTTCTGGATTACTTGATGCTCTGTGCAGGACCCTGTGCCTGGCCTACCAGCCCTTTCAGCACTGTACTTAGTTAATATCCCAGGCAGCTCAGGGGCTCCCTCGACTGGTAGTTAACCCATGACTTTGTTATTTTATTGAAGTAACACACTGGACAAATACAATAATTAAAAAAGAAGATGAAGAAAAAGAAGAGGAAGAAGGAGAAGGAGAAGGAGGAGGAGGAGGAGGAGGAGGAGGAGGAGGAGGAGGAGGAGGAGGAGAAGAAGGAGAAGGAGAAGGAGAAGGAGAAGAAGAAGAAGAAGAAGAAGAAGAAGAAGAAGAAGAAGAAGAAGAAGAAGAAGAAGAAGAAGAAGAAGAAAGGTGTAACCACAGTGGTCTTTGTGGTGAAAGGGATTGTAAGATTTATGTTCTAACCCTGAATCAAAAGATGGTAATCAATGAGTACCAGGAAAAGAGAACAATGAAAGCTCCATTGTTGTTAGAGGCTGGTTAGTTTAATTGCTGGAAGAGCTGACATTTATCTGGATTTGAAGACAGAGAGATTTGACTTTGTGGAGATTCAGGAATGGAGCAGAAAGAGGGTGATCATGCATGCTGGAGGGAACAGAGCTTACAGAAGCATGATGAGAGAGTGAGGGAAAGGGAATCAGAGGAAACTAAATCTAAAAAGTGAAGTTTAAAAAAAATCTGTTCATCACCCACACTGCAGCCATCCTGGGCTGAACCTCTTCTGGAGGGTTGTGCTAGCAGCACCCTGATTCTTACCCTGCCTTGCCTCAGTCTATTCCAAACCCAACCACTGTAGCAGTGACCTTCTGAGGCAGTCTTCTGTTGATTTGGTCTCATGGAGATTATCTGTGGGTTAGAGCTGAGAAATAGGTCCTTTTATGGAACCTTGTAGCCATCTTTGTCTACTGATTAACTAGAATAAAATTGCCATTGACTCTTTAGATCACTGACTGCGTTAAGGTGTGCGTGGTGCAGTTGAGGTTTAAGGCAAGGAACATGGTGACTGTGGACTGCATATTGGTCAGGCTGGCTATGATGGGTTCCCTGACTCACCATGAACAAAGTTTGTAATTCTCTACTTGGTTAAGTTTGCAGACATTCTAGGGTAGTCTCTAAGGAATGTTTGGGGTAATTTGTCACATATTCCTTATCCTTCAGCAATTTTGAGTCTTGATATACAGTGATATAAATATTTAAACAAATGATGTAGCTACCGTTCTTATTTAATTGACTTCCTCTTTGGATTCTTACTTGTTTATTTTGAAATTGTTGCTATAAAAATATAAAACATTACAGTTTGGAGGAGAGACAGGTTTTGAGATGAGAGGACATTGATTTTAGTTTTAGCTTTATGCTGCTGGCAATATAAGTGGGCACAGGATTTAAATTTTATTTCCCCATTTTTTTGTCTGTTAAGTAAATGTTATAGTTCTTTTATTTGTAAGGTCATTGTCAAAATCAAATGTGGTTTTGTACCTGCATGAGCTGTATCCAATGATCTCTGTAATTGCTGGCTGCCACTTTGTATAGTTTCTAGTTAGATGTGTTAAGAGTCCAGTAGTGTCTGGGGACACTACAAGGATTTGTGGAGACGTCGTTGGTGTCTTCAAAACTCAGACCCTGCTTTGATTTTTTAGTGGCTGCTGCTGCCTGTGCTTTTTTATTTTAGCTGCAAACATGTCTTTGCTCTCTTCTAGTGTCTCCCACACTCACATGTGCTGGAGGCCAAGGATGTACAACCTGCCTCCCCTTTTTCACCCTGCTCCCATCTTTTTTCTGTCACACCCTTCTTAGCTGTGTGCTTGTGGGCCACCTCAATGGCACTGACTTGCATTTAGGAGCTCATCCGTGGAGGAGCTCCTTTTTAGTACAGATTTCATTTAGTTTAACATTTATTCAGTGCCTTGTATTAGGCATTTTGTTGGCCCGGGTATCTAAAATTCTGGGCAAGAAATTTTTCTTGCCCTGGCAGAGAAGGACAAAAATATGTGGTTAACCTGTGTCAGAATGCATTTTGTGACAGAAATACACATACGCTGCTGTTGGTACTAGTGGGGAAGGTGGCAGTGTTGGGTGTGAGCTGTTTGGATATGCCTCCTCCTGCCACACCTTTCTCTATTCTCTAATCATTCTTCTCTCTAGGGGAGTGGAACTAGCCAGGCTGTAAGTAATTGTGTGCCATGGACTTTGTAGAGAAGGTCACCATCAGCTAGTCTGTGTAAAGAGGTCTGGTATCTGATTTTTCAGTTTGGAGTTGAAGTCACCACACCCGAACAGGAGACCATAAATTACATTGTAATTATCATGAAATACTGGCCAGGTTTGTTTTGCAGGCAGGGGAGCAGTTATGGAATCCATACCATGAGTTGAGTCTTGGTGTCCACAGTGACCTGATGCCAGCCTTGGCCCCTATCTGCAGCCTATTGCTCAGCCAATCATGTTTACCTCACCCCAGCCCCCACTAGGGATTTTGCGTCTCAAAATATGGGACTGGTATTCATAGGGCACCCACTAGGTGTCATGTACCACCTTAGGGAGCTGCAGGGAGGGTAGGAAAGAGGAGTCCAAATGCCCTATTCCCCAGGAACTCCTCTTACTGAGAAGAATACATATACTTGAGTAATGGAATAGACAACTCCAGAGAGACCAAGAATCAGGATGAGAGGAGGCTGAGGCCTGAAAGGTTAAGGGACTCTCTCCAGGCACTTTAGCAAGTTGTTTCTTCTGTGAAACCCCAGTGACTGCATTCCCCTTCCTGCCCCAAAAGGCTCTTGCTGCAAGGTCTCCTCCCTCCTCCCTGCTGTCTGCCTTCCTCTGGTCCAGCCCTGGGGATAGAGCAGTGGAATGAAAACAGGTCACCCTTACCCTCAGGAACTCATGGTCTGTACATTCAGTCATAAATAAGTAAATTTGGTAGCATAGCTCACTTGGGGAAGTGCTGGGGTTGGACTCTGGCTTTCAGCAGGGCTCTCAGGAATTCAGACCCCTCTGAGCAGGTGCCACTGGAAGACAGAGCTGAAAGGATCTGGGCTGGAAGAAGCCCACATGGCACAAGTGAAGAGAGGAGGAGAAGTGACCAGGAGCATCATAGGTCAAATTAGACTGCTCTGCAAGTTTCTGCCTTAATGCAGAGTCAGGATTTGTGAGTTTCCAGTGCAGATTCATTTGCTGAGACTGAAGGGACCTGGTGCCCAATGCTTGTTGCAAGATTGCTATTGTGACATGGTAGCAGGAAGCATCCTGTGTAACCACAGCACAAATATGAAAGGCAGTGACTAGAATCAAGACACCACACTCCTCTGCCCCATAGTCTCAGGCATCACAGAAGAAAACCAATCTGTTCCTCACTCCTGTGTTCCCCAGTTACCTTCAAAACACTTGGGATGATTTGCTGGTGATGTCCCTGATGTGGACCTGGGAGGGTAACATGTCTAGTGTGCTGGACTGGGCACGGGAAGGTTTCTGCTTTGAGAGAGAAGTCTTGGCAGAAAAGCCTGCAAGTAAGTCTTCTTTTTCTCTTTCAGATGGCCTTCTTGAGAATACCAGCCCCAATGACTCATATCTCATCCCAAGAAACATCATGGCTGAGCCAGACTACATGGAAGATGACAATCCGTAACTCATTAGGCCCCAGAAATTGTTCAATCCTGTCAAAACATCCCGGAACCATCAAGGTCTTCACAGAGAACTCCTTATGAATCTAAAAAGCTACCATAGTTTCTGGAGCATGGCTTCTTTACAGGGATTTTAAGATAACCAGATTTATCAATGATTGTTTTTACAGAGACTTTGAAGAGTTTTTATTTCTTGACAATTCTCAAGGCTTCCCTTCTCTGACTTTCAAGCCAGGTCATCCCTCCCTGAAGTGAAGCCCCTGCTGCAGCTCCGTTCTTGTTCCTTCTAAAATGCACACACATTCTTTAATTTGGGTGCAAAGGGCTGGGGCAAAGATATAAGAGAGGGAACCACGTAAAAGAGAAATATGTTATTTCTTAAATTTGAAATCTCTGAATTTCCCCCTTGCTTTGGGGGAAGTATTAGAATTAAATGTAAATCCTGCCTGCACTAGCAATTGGTAAGTGGCAGGGAGAAGTCTCTAGAGCCTTATTAGAGTGAATAGATTAGAGTGTTTCTTCCTTATGTTCTTGTTTGTTTGTTCTTATGTTGTATTTTAAATAATTATCAATATTTTTATTAACTTTTTAGAAGGGAGCAGAATATATACAAATTTGTATTTTTACTATGTTTATCTCTACAGACTGCCTTAAATTCTATTTTTATTTCCAACCCTTTTGTGTCATCCTGAGAAATTAAAAAAAAATTAAATTTAAATTATATTATATTTTTAAATTTTAAATTAAAAAATAAAAAGCAAAACACAAGGGTTTGGAGCATTTTCATGACAGTTCTTCCGAGTTCACTCCTGGCTACCAGAACTAATGACTCCTGTTCCTGGATGTCTGTCTAGACATCTTTCTCCTCCTGGATTATGGGATTGTGACTCTCTCATTTTTGTCTCCGCCATGTGCTATGGAGCTATTAGATTAAAGTTTATTTAATTGAACACAATCTTGATCACTTTTAGTAAGTGTTTACCTTCTGCCTGTTTTTGCTGCACAATCAAAATGGAAAATATGGATTTAGTACTCTCATGCCCAGAGCAACACATGACTATATACATTTCTAAATAAACCACAGAATTTGGAAGCAGGCCTGCCTGGGAAATTTTGTCTCTATTTTATTGGAAGATCATCAGGTTAGTGGGCTTCAAAACAGAGTAGCATTTGTCACCTACTGGTTTTCTGGCCTGAAGATAGAGCTTAGTTGAACTCTTAAGAAATATTGTAGCTCAAATTATTTTGTTTTATTTTCATTGCAAGTCTATAGAAAGGCTCCAAGTCAGAATAAAGGAAAAATAAACTTAATTTTGTAAAATAGATCTTCTCTGGATTAGAGGCTGCAAATTACTCTCTAAAAATATACTTAGTGGGGCTGGGGTTGTGGCTCAGTGGTAGAGTGCTTGCCTAGCATGTGTGAGGCCCTGGTTCAATTCTCAGCAGCACAAAAAGGAATAAAATAAAAGCTATAAAAATATATAATTAGTAGCGTGATACACATCACTGCAGAACATATGGATTTAGGCAATTGAGTATTTCTAATTTAAGCAGTTAAGTCTTTCTTTCCGTCTGCCTTTGACCCATTCTTCCTTTCCCTGTTTACATAGCTGACTCTTTAGCAGTCCCAGTGCAACTAATTTGGAAGAATGATGACTTTTGCTGAAGCACTGAGGTGTAGGGAGGACATTTGAGATCAGAGGTCATGAATCCTGAGTGTTCACCATTTAACTTGATGTACCTTATGATCTTGACCAAGAAACCCCTCTTGATATCTTTTTTTTTTCACCTATAAAGTGGGGAATAATAATAAATTTCTTTAAAAATTAAATAGTTGTATGTATTAATAGTTGTATGTATTACAATACCTATTAAAATACATAGCATATAAATGGTCAGCTAATCCCATCCATCTTCTCCCCATCTGGCATGCTGGAAAATCCCTATTTCTTTTTCCCCTTTTCTTTGAAAGATTCCAATCTGATGGAATGTATTTAAGAAAAAAAGAGCATATTTCAAAGTCAAAAAAGATGAATATATCTTGTCAATTGTTGAAGATATAAACAGATTTTTTAAGGCAAAATCTTTGTTTAGTAGAGTCTTTTTAAGAAACATAGTCAGTTTTAGGGTGAAAACTTCTCAGTCTCAGAAGAAAACTTTCCTTTTATTTTTCTTCCATATCATGAACCCTTTGGAGACTGTGGAGTTTTTATTTCTATTTTAGTACCAAATAATAGGAAGCATCATATCCATAATTACTACCAGGCTTGATTACTGGTTTGTACTATTGCCGCAGCCCGGCTGCAGCAGAATATCCGGGGGGTGACGAATGACTTGTGTACATTGATACAGCAGGAGTAGGAGCCATTTATTGTAGGATCTGAGCAATATTTATACATTTTACACAGCTTATCTAATTAGCATAAAATAGATACAGCAGTCAACCAATAAGGAATCTCCACACTTAATGGCTCGCTTTTGTTACTTCACAAACCACTCCCTCTGGCATTTTGCCAGGCACCATGCAGACTTGTTTACAGACTCTAACATTTCTCTGGCAAAATAACAGGTGCCAATCTGACTTGTTTACAGACCTTAACATACTATAATGAAAGCCTGTTTGCTTTTCTACAATTTATAAAGGGCCTTCCTTTATTTTATCTTACCCAGTGATCTTTCCAGTAAACCAGCACGTTACCTTGCGATTGTCCCACTTTGACACATTAGAGAGAATTATTTCTTGTTGAGGATTCTCTCAAGATCATGAATTGATTTTTAGAATAAAAAATGATAGAAATAAACATGGGATTTCGGACAGTTTCTAGAGATAAGTTTAGTAATTATATAAACTAGAGAAAGGATTGAGTAAATGAAAAGACCAGAGAATGAGATCAGCAAAAAACAAACTTTACGTCTAGCATTGACCTTTGCTCGCATAACTACAACTTTTGCTCAAAGCTCTGCAGCAGTTAGTTTAATTTTTTTAAATTTACTTTTAGAGATTATAAAATAAAAACAGTTACTGCTTAGGAGAATAAGTATTCAGAGATCTTCTAGCTCTGAACCTGTGCTTCACTAATTTATCATCTTTTTAGATTTGGCTCAGTTTCCAGTAGCAGTCTTTAAATTTCCACCTGGTCACAGTCTGCTTCTAGGTCTGATGGTTGTGACCTTTTGTCAGGTTTTTGGGTTCCATAGGGCCTTTATCAGTAGTACAAAAAGACAATTTTCAGAAAGCATTATAAAGCATTATATTTTTAGTAGTTGAAATGTCAGTATTGGAAACATCTTTTGAAAAAATAAGAATCACACAATGGAATATTATTCAGTGTTAAAAGAGAATAAAATTATGGCATTTGCAGGTAAATGGATGGAGTTGGAGAATATAATGCTAAGTGAAGTAAGCCATTCCCAAAAAAACCAAATGCCAAATGTTTTATCTGATATAAGGAGGCTGATTCATAATGGGGATTGAGGGGGGAGCATGGGAGGAAAAGATGAACTGTAATTATGGCAAAGGGGAGGGAGAGGCAGAGAGGGGATGTGGGAGTAGGAAAGGCAGTGGAATGAGATGGACTTCATTTCCCTAAGTACGTGTATGAAGACATAAATGATGTGACTCTACATTGTTTACAACCAGAAACATGAAAAATTGTGCTCTGTATGTGTAATATGAATTGAATTTCATTCTGCTGTCATAAAAAATTAGACTAATTTTTAAGAAAAGAAAAAAAATAAGATGATTTCTAACACATTAAGGGATTCAATTTTCTATAAAGAGTAATTTTTGGACAAATAAACCAGTTAAGTTGAGCATGTCCCTAATGGTTCTTTGTCTTGTACATTTCTAAGTGAGTGGTTTTTAGCTCCCTGAGTTTTCAGCTGAACTTTAGAAATATTTTACCAGACAAATAGTTTCTCAATGAATACTTTGGTGCTGTACAGCATGGAAAAAGATAGGGGAGGTTGTAGCAATAACAGAGAAAAGTGTTTATACTTGAATCCATGCAGGTGAAAATGGCTAAGCCAAGAATGTAGATGAGGCAGGCCAAACCAGACAATTCCAAGATTCACAATCACACTGAAATCCAAATGCAGCCATCCCTTTCACCAAAAAACAAAAACCTAATAGACCAGAAGCAGTTTGGCTTGGGGGGTCAGGCATGTGTATTCTCTGATAGTTTGCTCCCCAGCTTCCTGCTCTTGCTGGTGATGTGTTCCTATTGAGGAGTTGACTTCATTCATAGCTTGCAAGCATGCTTGGGGTTGAGATGAAGATGCAGCGCCTATGGGCTTTTCCAGTTTGTCTCTGAATATTTAGTGTGTTTTGTTGATGTGAAGAAGAGTGAGGAAGAGAACCCTGTGTTTGTTCAGGTGTGGAAAGTGTGGGGGCACACAGACCAAACTGTTAGTAACAGTTATCTCTGGGTACAGGAATGGGAAGGGCTTTATGAGAGCAGGCACTACCTTATATATTTCTCAGTGACACCAGTGTGTAGAATACAGTGCAGATGGTCCTCCTGTGATTTGTTTAATGGGGCAAGTTTGGGGTGTGCTTTTACTTTTTTTTTTTTAATGGATCTGGATAAACTGCCTGACTTTTTTTGGCAAAGACTCAAACTGCACCTATTGAGTTCACAATTTTTAAACTAGGTTTGGCCCACTGAGATAGTCACAGCTAGCTCCATGACCAGGAAGCAGACTTGAGAATTCCTTGATCTTGGTTAGTATGAAGCCACTAGCTCTTGACTCCCTGTCAGTCATGAAGGGATTGAAAATACTTGTTATGTATATGTCAGAATTGATTGAAGAGAATCAACTGTTCTTATGCAAGGGGTAATAATGTTATTTACAAAATTTGGAGGTGCTCTTTTCTGCCCCTCCATAGTCTCTGCATTCTGATCCACTTAGAGAAACACAAAGGCAGTGCTTAATATCTCCCCTTTGGCACAGAATGTTAAGTGACCCACTATGATAAAATATTAACTGAAGGTCTATGACTACTTCTTGAGTGTTACAAGTGCAGAATTTTTATCAGATGAGCACCACTTTCCTGAATTATCTGTTACTAAATATTTTATCTTATTGTCACCATCATATGCAATCTTTGAGCAGAAAATGAATACTATAGAATAGTTAAACCCATTTATAAGCTGCAATGGAAAATCAGCTTAAAGTGTCATATATCAAAGTTCTTTTAGTGAGTTTTGCAGAAGAATGTAACAATAATTTAAGTGAATTTTGCTGGTGGAATACAGCAAAAGAAAAATCTTTGAAATCTAAATTATTCAGATAACTAAATTCTTAATCCTGAAATTTAATTCTCTTAATTCTGTCTGTAGTGTCAAATCAAGACTTTTATTAGTCATGAAACTAAGAAGCTTCTTAATATTTTTTCAGATTATTTTAAGAAAGGTTTTCCAGTGATTAATGACTCTTCTAACTGAACAGCGAGTGCTCAAAAGCAAACTTTAATGTGCCAATTAAAGATTTGATTTCTAGAATATTCTGTCTGTATTTTAATTCCTCTTTTCAGTTTTGGTAACTGTGAGGCAAACTACAATTAAATCAGAAACATGACCTGCTTTTTGTTTCTTTAGAAATTTGACCAAATTAATTTTTAATTAAGAGTTCTGCTAATATTTGAAATTTGAGAAAGTAAGACATATATATTATTTTGTCTTTTTGTCCTTATCATCAAAGACAAATCATACTATCATACTGATCTTTACTTTGTAAACAACTACGTTGAAAATTTTTATTGAAATTTTTTAAAAAGGAAGTAAGAACGTTGCCAGAATTTTTTTTTTAAATTACTGAGAAAGTGTAATATTGAAGATTCGTTTATAGATGTGTTTGTGTGACTTTGACAGCAGCTAAGAAAAATATGCTCTTAATTTTCTTATAATCAGAACACTTATTCTGGCAACTTCTACTTGATTTGCCAGTTGTTCAACTGACTCCTAAGTAAGTTAATTGGAGTAGTTCAAAGAACAACTGCCTGGGCTGATGTACCGTCCTCCAGATCAGCAGTGAGCAGCAGGGGCAGGCAGTGGTGGGCAGGTATAGTGCCTCTGTGAGTCCAGGCTGAGTCTGCAGTCGGCCCAGTGTGAATCCCTCTTGAGTCAGGTGTAAATACACCTGTGCAGCATGAGTGTGGACACCAGCCATTATTGACCCTGTATGGTTTGACATCATCAGTGTGTTTTCTGTTCTATGGTTTATTTTGTTTTTATTTTAAATGCTCTTAATAAATTTTAAAATCAAGTTGAGGTTGCTGATGAGCTAGTAGAGTCAGGCCAAAGTAAATAACTAGGGGAGACAAAAAGGAAGAGGTAGGTGGTTTTGTCTGGCATCCTGGAAAGCCTGGCTGGAGAAAATCACAAGGAAATGGCAAAGTACATTATTATAGTCAGCTACTTCACCACTGTGACTAAAAAACCCAGCCAGAACAAATATAGAGGAGGAAAGGTGTATTTAGGGGCTCACCATTTCAGAGGTCTCATCCCTAGTGGCTGGCTGCATTCCTCAGGGCACTAGGTGAGGCAGAACATCATGTCAGAAGAGTGTGACAAAGGGAAGAATCTCACATTATGATCAGCCAGCAGAGAGAGACTCCATTCACCAGATACAAAATATATACCCCAACACCATGCCCCCAATGTTGTACTTCCTCCAGCCATCCCCTCCCAGCCTTCAGCTCCCACTCAGTCAATCCCTGTAGGGGAATTAATTCACTGATTGAGTTAAAGAGCTCTCTCACAACTCAATCATTTCTTTTCTGAATATTCTTGCACTGTCTCACACGTGAGCTGTGGGGGACACCTCACATCCAAACCATAACAGACATAGAGACAAGATGACTCTAAGCTGACATCAAACATAGACAGGAGTCCTACTTAAGAAAGTGTCAATGGGTCTTTCCTTTGACTTGGCTCAAACATTTCAGATGGAGGGTTGCTAGTGAATAGCCTATTTTGGTTTTATTTCTCCCCATTTCAAGAAATGGCCACCTAATTTATCTCTCAGAAGACTAGTTTCCTTGAAGCCTGAATTTCATGCATTATAAATAAACCATGTATCTGAGGTGGTCTAGGCACAAAGAACAGTAGACTGACAGGAGATGATTGATTGCTGTGCCTGGCCATGACCCTTGGAAATGATATAATCTTGGTCACAGAGACTGTTGTTTCTTTTTGGGATCTAAAAATGGAGAATAGGAAGAGGTTTCTTGGGTAAAAAAAAAGCTTTGTGCTCACCTGTCCCTGGGTTTCATTAATGCATGAGGTCAGAGGCTATGCCTCGGGAATCCTTCCCCAGTGGAGACTCCTCGGGTCCTAGGCATTTACCTCTGTGGTTTGTCCATATCATACCCATTGCATGAGGGTACTTCCCCACCTATCCCCATCTCCATCACCCTGTTTTGTATAGTCTAATATCATCAACATAGTAGGTGCTCAATACATTTTTATTGAATATGGATTTTACAAATTCTTTGGAAGATATTATTGTCCTTTTTTTGATGATGGTGAGTTTCTGAGCATCCCCATTAATTTAGTTTAGGAGTAGGTATCAGAGGTGTCTGATTCTTCAGACCTCTTTTCTGTGGCTGATACCTTCAATTACAATTTTATTCATGATGAACATTTCTCATATTCATTAATGCTCTTTTTTTGCAGGGGTCTTGCCCCTCAGAATAAACCAGAATTGCAGAAGGTGATGGAAAAGAGACAACGAGACCAAGTAATCAAACAGAAGGAAGATGAAACACAACAGAAGAAATCTGACCTGAAAATAGAACTTTTAAAACAGCAGCAGAAGTTGGAACAGGTAAGAGTGACTGAGGAAAAACATTTTTTTCTTACTTCTAAGAAATAAAGATGTTGGAGCAAGCAGAATCTCCCAGACATATCAGACATAAACATTGTTGCCTTGAAAGAAAAGAAAGAAAATGTCAGCAGATGGCATATATTACACTCGAGGCAGATACAGGAATTCTATTGGAGACCTAAAAGAAATGCTCAAGGCAAAGGCAAATCAGAGAAATATCGTTGAATAAACAGAGTACTGGAGTAATTTAATGCAGCTCAGCCTCACTTGGACTCCAGGGAAACTGCGTGTTCTTCTCGGGATTTTGTGTTCTTGGCTTTGACTTTTTCATTCCTGTCTTCTCTTGCTGTCGTTGGTAGTAACAAACAGTTGGGTGCTGCCTCTGCAGAATCAGTCATTCCTCACTCTCTCCCTCCCTTGCTTTCCTTCTTTCTTTCTATTGGGGGATGAAGAGAGAATTTCTTCCATTGGAATAAGAGGAGTGCGTTGAAAGTCTCTCAGTTTGTAAATAATTTTCCTGGTTTTGAATTTCATTTAGATTGAACTTGAGAAGCAGAAATTGCAAGAAGAGCAAGAAAATGCCCCAGAGTTTGTGAAGGTGAAACGCAATCTCAGGAGAACAGGCCAAGAGGTGGCCCAAGTCCAGGAGTCCTAGACAGAGACTGTCTGGAGACCTGGTGTGTCGTGCCATCACCAAAATAGCTGTGTCTAGGTGCTTCCTCTGAATTTTTCTCAGGGCCAGAGCCCCTGGAGAGAATTCCAGCCAGCCAAGAATTTTGACTATGACAAGGATTTTACAGTCTGGATGGATAAATTATCTATGAAAATTGCAGTTCCCATTCGCCAAGTAAAGGACATTGACCAACAAATAAGTTGAAATAATGGACCTGTGTTCAGAGACTTAAAGCAAAAAAAAAAAAAAAAAAAAAAGGAAGAGAATACTGGAAAAAAATCTTGAGAGCTGCACTACTTGTTTTTTTTTCCAATCTGAGTTCAGTGGAGCAAATATTATTTTCTTTGAAGAGCTAAAGGAAATGTGTTCATATCTTCTTTTGGTTATCTATAAGATAATTTAGATAACATGGAAGTGCATTTAATCAGTTACATACAATATTTGCAAATTCTACTTTGAGAAATCAAAATTTTCTTGTTTAATTTATACTTTCACCAAAGTTAGAATTAACAGTGGAGAATGTTAATGTTGAACACAGCTATTACCATTGTTGGCACCAAAATTCAGAAATAGATTAAGAAGGTATAAAAACATGTAAAGATTCATGTTGGTCTGCCTTAATTCCTTTCAGTTCTATGCTTTGTGGAGGTATTCACTTCCAAGAAGGTATCTCATGTAAATTTATTTACTGCTTTGATAGCCAGCATGTTTTCAGTTCAGTTTTATTTTTTAATTTCTTGCTGAGATAGTTCTTTCAGGAAAAGAAAAAAAAAATCTTCATTCCTTTGGAAAACAGAAATAGTCTGTATAGCCCAGCTTTGGTGTCAAAAGTAAAGAGTACAAAAATCTTAATTTCTCTTGAGCATAGTGCAGGGAAAGTTCCCATCAGGAGCTGGATGATGAGGCCTTCTTTAGGTATTTTAATGAGAAACAAGTATCAGTTGATCTCAAGGAGGCTTTTGGTTTGTACATTTTGAATATTAGTAGAATCCAAACTTTGAAAACTTTTTTATTAATGATTGTGTATTTCTTTACTCTTTTTTTTTCTTATGAAGGAAAACTTTTACCACTCTCTCAGTGTGAGGCTGTTGGTAAGGATAATGTTGAAGACTACTGTATTGCATCTCTCAGGAGAAACTGAGGTGCAGGGGGAAGGGACTCAGTTTCCTTATGTTAACTAGCATGCTATTCAGAGACATAGAAGTTGCAAATAATAGCAAATTCTCATGCAAATTTAATTTTATACTGCTGACATGGAAGGATTCTTGTGGATTTAGTATGTTCTTCGTAGAGATGATTCAGTCTTTCTACATCAGAGGATTTTATACTTCCTTTACAACTCAGAGAAAGTTGGATTCAGAGATTTGGAATCCTTAACTAGCAAGTAGACATTAGCTTTCTGTGGGAGATGCTTTTAGTAATCAACAGGCACACATTCAGTCCCAATGTGAACCAACTAAGATTAAATAGATGATACTATACTGCTAGTTAGAGAAATATATTAGCTATTTACACCTGAAATGAATTATTTGTCTCATCAGCAAACATTATTTAAATATGACATGCTGAGGTTGCTCTAAAATAGTTTGCTGTTGAAGATTAGAATGGTGACAGTTTTCTTATCATTATTCCCTTTGAGAGAAGAAAGTGAGGTAAGTGATCATCTTGAAAGAACATTCCTTATTGCACATTGATTAGAGTTCTTGCTTTGTTTGTGCACTCATGGTGTGATCTGTAAAGCAAAGATTCAGGACTGGCTCCTATCTTTATCTAATAAGATTTTGATCTTGAGATCTGTTTCTTGAAGCAGTTTTGCCACTTGACAAAAATCTCAAGGGCTGGAAGGACCAATTCTGTTCCTAGAACTTCCTTAGGATTCATTCAACCCTGGGAAAAAGTTAATTAAAGAAGCACTTCCCTTTTAATTGCACTAAGATCTGCAGAATTGATTGTAGCTATAATGCAAGGTCTGACCTAAAGAGGCTTTGTAAATTGTGTAGAGTGATGAGTGTGGCTCAGTAGCAGAGTGTATAGGAAAGGAAGCTTTGACATCATCTGGTCAGCTGGGCCCTCAGCTGTGTTTAAAAGGTGGTCAGTCTCTCCTGTACCTAGCACTATAAACTGAGGACTCATGAACATCTGATCAGTTCTGTGCTTGGAGCCACCATTTGACAAAAATGGCTCCATTCTTCCATTCTGTGGTTTTCTTAAAATAGTTCAGTGTTTTATAGTCTCTTAATCATCAAGTAGTGTTGCTTTCGAAGCTATAACAGCTGACTTTATTCTTCTACTTTGAACAATCTTGCCTTGCTTGAGTGTATATAATATATATAAAGGGTGCCTTAATGGGTTAGTTTTCATAATTTAATATTTTTTGTATTTGCTCTTGTATAATTGTTTTGAATCGAAAGTATTACAGATTTGAGGGTGGAAATCTTAGAACCAAAGTTATACTTAATAAAAATCACCACGTGCTTGAACTATGAAGCTGTGTTTGTCTGATCTGTTTAAGGTGAGTATCCAGAATGGGATGCGGCTATGTTCAATTCAGAGATCAGAAGGTAGTTCCAGGGTCTCCCTTGGTGTCCATGGTCTTTGACAGCCTTCCCTGCAATGTCCTATCATCTGCATTAATATGGGCTGGGAATCTGTATGTCAAATCAGTTCATGCTAAGATATTAATGGCTCTCTATGTACCCTTTACAGAGAGTACATGGCACTAGAGCAGCAGGTGCCAATCCTGCAGGGAATGATTGAGCATTTTAGGTAGCTTGACAGGACCAATGGAGAAGCATTTTGGGAAGGGACAGTTTTTAGTGCTTGTGAGCTAGTATAATTGTGAGTGATTCTGAAATTTTTTTTTCTTACACAGATTAATGTTTTCATCAGAGAAGTTATTTTGGAAAACTATTTCATGATTGCATTATCCTCTTGTTTAAAATAGTTTGGAGGTTCAGGTCCCTGTATTTGATAATTATGCTTTTATGATTTTATTTTTCAATCATAAATTAATTATTCAAATGTTCAGTTACCCAACTTCTAGTGTCTCTGGACTCATTTTTCATTTGTTTGTGTGTTTGGTTTCTTTATTTTTTCAAAGCCTACTTAGCAGAGTAGATCTGCTATCTCTAAGTTATATCATGAGCCCTAAAACCCATGCAAAAGATGGATTCCAGAAATGACTTGAACAGTAGCAACAAGGTTTTCCATGGTGACAATTTTGAAGCTGTTTTCCTGGACTAATGTATGCGTGTTTTATAATTGTAATATATTTAAAAGAAGATGGGGCAATTAAAGTGTTAAGTGAGTTTTAACATACTACATGCTGTAGTATATCTAAAAGAAGCATTAAAACATTAGTCTTACATTTATTTTAAGAAATGAACTTATTTTATTTCCAGGGTCTCAGAGTAAATAAAAGCTTTATGAGCTAGCCTTTTAAATCATAATTTCTATTTTCTTTTTTCCACCTGAGCAAATTAGTCTGATTATCAACTGGAGGTGTTTTGAGGGTCTCCCTATTTGCCCCTTGATTTTCTGGAATGATAGTAATTCCCAGTGAAAGTAGTAAAAAGTGCTCTTAGTTTTTTATTGAAGATATGTTTATTGCTCCTGGCATTTGTGCACCCAGGCTCCCAATGTATATATGCATTGATATTTATTTTTACATGTATTTATTGAATCATGAGCAATACCCTTAATGCCAACACAGTTCTTCTCCCTCTCCTTCTTTCCATATTTATAGATCCTTTTTCCAGCAGTGAAAACCTGCTTGCCAGCCTCCTCCTTGTGGCTAATGATTTTTCCTCAGTCTCCTGTGTGTGACTTTCCTCAGACACCTTGCTCACTCTGACCTTGCCTAGTGGTTTTTCAACTGAAAAACTGTCATGAGGGGTGCACAAAAGAATTTGTAGTGGACAAGTATTCCTGCAATTTTAACAGTGACAGAATGAGAGAAGATGAAATTGCCCTGGCTTTTCCCATTTTAAACCTTTGTCTTTCTGTGTTATTTTTCTTAGGAGGTATCATTGAACCAGAAGATTTTTCTTTACATTTACAAAGATTAGCCAAGATGTTCTCTTTGAAAATAAGAATTAGGAAAGGGGTCCTGCTTGCCCAGATACCCAAATGCACTTTCCAAGCAGTAGTAACTTAACTGGCCCTATACTGGCCCAGAGTAGGCAAGTTGGTCGATGGAGCAGAGTTTATAGTCCCCCCAAAAAACATTGATTTGCCCATTGAAATTACTATGATTGAGGTAAAATTTTACTTCAAATTATGAAAGAATAAATTTAATGAAAAGTTTTGGGGCAATTGGAACCATATATTCTTAACACCATATTGAAGAATAATTCTCAAATTTATTAGTGTTCAACACAAAAATAACACTATAGACATATTCTAAGAAATATAAAAATACTTTTATAATCTTGGGAGTAGGAGTAGGAGAAACTTAATAAGCAAGACATCTAACCTCAAATTTATAATGAAGAAAACTATGAAAATTTAAATTTACAAAAATAGAAAATGGACCAGGTGTAATGGTGCACAACTGTGATCCCATCTATCAGCAGACTAAGGCAAGAGGATCACAAGTTCAAAGCCAGTCTCCACAACTTAGTGAGACTGCCTAAAAGTAAAAAAGGGCTGAGGATGCAGCTCAGTGGTAAAACATTCCTGGGTCCCATCCCCAGAACCTGAAAAAAAATTACATAACACAGTAAGATATATTTCACATATGTTAGCAAATGCATAATACCTGGATTACATACAGATTATTTATTATTGTCAATAAATTAACAGAATTTATACACAGGAAGTTTACAAATGAATAAAATGTTCCAGTGGCATATGAAGAGATGCTCAGTGTCACCAGAATTAGGGAAATACAAATTAAAATAACAATGAGTAATTTTGTACAAATACTCACAAGGCAAAAAGTAAACACAGTTGTATAGAGTTGTTTTTTTTTTTTTTTTTTTTTTTTTTTTAGTGTGCTACTAAAGATTGAACACAGGGGTGTTCTACCACTGAGCTACACAGACAAGGTCTGCCCAGGCTGGTCTCAAATTTGTGATCCTCCTGCCTTAGCCTCCCAAATAACTGGGATTACAGGTATACATCACCGCTCCTAGAAATACATAGTTTGATAATAGCTATTATTAATGTTATGGAGATATGGATATTATTATTCATATATATATATATATATATATTTATATATATAAATATATATATATTTATATATATAAATATATTTATGATATATATATATCATAAATATATTTCTATCTTCAGCAAGAATACAAATTAGTAGAGCCAATTTGAAAGTGCAAATGTCTTAGTATTCCTTAAGATGGACATAATAAAAAAGACAGTCAAAAACAGGTATTGATGAGAGTGTGAAGAAATTCAAGCCTTGTTGCATTGCTGGTGACAATGTAAAAGGGGCAGCTACTCTGAAAAAGTTTAGCAGTTTTTTAGAAGTTAAACATAGATTTACCACAAGACCCAGCACTTCAAAGTATATACCCAAGAGAAATGAATACATTCACACAAAGTTTTGCACACAAATGGTCATAATAGGAATATTCATAATAGCTAACTTATGGAAACAACTCAAGTGTCCATCAATTGATAAATGGAAGAGTAAAATATGGTATATCCATATAGTAAAGTATTACTCAGTCACAAAAAGAAATGAAATGGTGATTCTAAAATAAGGGTAATTCTCCAAACATGCAAGTTAGAGGAGGCAAACAAAGGACCACATGATATATAGTTATATTTTCTTTGTAACATCTGGAATGTGGAGACAAACCAGATTAATGGCCTAGTTGGCTATAATGGATGATTGCAAGGTTTCTTTTTCAGGGTGATGGAAATGATTTAAAATTTTGATGGTTGTAAGACTCTTTAAACATATGAGTAATCTGGCTGGGCATGGTGCCACACACCTATTATCCCAGTGGCTTGGGAGACTGAGGCAGGAGGATTGCAAGCTTAAAGACAGCCTCAGAAATTTGGCAAGGTCCTAAGCAACTTAGCAAGACCTATATCAAAATAAATAAATAAGTAAAAATAAAGTGCTGAGGATGTAGCTTAGTGGTTAAGTGCCACTGACTTCAATCTGTGGTACAAAAGCAAATACAATCATATGAACAATAGTATTAATATGAACAATATTAATATCTACTTAAATGGGTAATTTTTTTTGTGAGTTATACCTCAGTAAAACATTTAAATATATGGGTATATTTGACACAATTACAGTTCTAGCAATTTGTCCTTCAGAATGATTTATGTTTATATACCTTGTTGTTCAAAGATATATTTGTAGCAGCTCTCATAATTTCTGTTATAAGACAACCCCCATCCAGTAGTATTTTACTAAATTAAGTATAATACCTGCCCCATTTAACAAACTATAGTGCATGTCTTTCAATATAATATTCTTTATATAGAAATTTGGATTTGAAGTTCTACTGTTCTATAAAAAAGGCTTTAGAACAATACATGTAGTACAATCCCATTTACATGAAAAAATCTGAAAGTATATTTTGCCACACATGTATTAAAGGTGCTTTGAAATCGGCCTGAAAGCTTACCTATCCAGTTAGTAGTAGTTACTTTTTGGGAAAGGAAGCTGTTTGGGCTCAGAAACAAAGGAGGCATCCATGTTTAATCTGCTAATTTTTATATTTTAAGGCTTTGTGCAATGAGAATGAGCCACTAGTATTCAAAAACACATAGACACAAAGAAAAGCCTGTTAGTATGCTTAACACAAAAGTATCTCTTAAAATTTAAATGTATTCATTTTATAGTATTTGCTCACATAGTGCATATGTAAGTTCACTTTGGAGATAGAATTTTATTACAATAGAATGCTTCAGTGTTCAGAAACCCCAGACACCATAACTGATGAAGTCAAAGGGGGAAAGGGACCCAGTGAAAGAATAGAGAAGTTCAGTCTCCAGAATGGCAGTAAGGAAGGTTTTGACCCTTCATCACCCCCAGTGACGGTTACCTTGATTGTGGATTGACTGGATCAAGACACTTAGAAGTTGGTGAAGACACCTCTGCATCCATTTGTGAGAGTGTTTCCAGACACGATTGCATGTGTATCGCTGGACTGAGGGGAGACCCGTGATGAATGTGGACAGCACCGTCTACTTGCCTGGGGACTCAGAAGAAAAAGCAGAAGCAGGAAGCAGGCTCACGCAGGCCCAGTAGCTTCTCCATTTCTTCACTACTGTTATTGCCTGTGGACATCAGATTCTGGCTCCTTCAACCTTTAAATGTGAACTCTCACCAGAAACCCTTCAGCCTCAGACTGGGCTGCACCATTGGTCCCTCTTGTTCTGCAGCTCCAGCTATTTGGGACTGAACAGCTACTGGTTTCCTGGGCTCTCCAGCTTGCAGACAGCCATTGTGGGACTATCCAGCCTCTGGTCACATGAGACAAGATATTAAATTCCTTTTTATAATTACATACACATTCTGTTGGTTCTGTTCCTCAGACTCCCCTCAGAGTGGAACAGAGAGTGAGTGAGCCAAGGTTTCTTGAGAGAGATCCAAGGGACATAGGTTTTGCTTGAAGACAGGTTTGTCCTTTACATTTTTCAACTGCTACTGGAATTTCAGGTAATGTGCTTACAGTCCTCTGGGTCTTCTGCTGCTGTTTTTATAGGCTGGAGTCAAGGTGATTGAGAATGTGAGGAAACTTGTACTTGGTGTACAGGGCTTTTGGGGAGCTCGTGCTTGGCCAATCAAAGTCTTGTTGGAAGATGTGCTTCCTGGATGATGGTTAAATTTCTATTTGCCTTTTTCCTTGATTCCAGGTGGAGCCTTCATTATATTGCTGAGTACATTTCTTCTGCCCTGTCCGGCTGCATGCTTGAGACTTAAGCTTGAGGACATAGCCAAAAATTTGGAAACTACTGACTCCTGGCCTTTTCTGAAGCTTAGAAGAAGCTATCCCTCAATAGAATTAGCAGCAATGAATCTTAAGTGGTCACCTACCCTATTCTGACTCCAATGTGGAAGCTTGACATATGTTCCCACTCATGTCTCCTAGGTCACTTGCTCATGGTTATTTTTTGTTCAAGAGGTTTCAGGGAGTCATTGTACCTGTACTAGCTAGGTGTCAACAAAAAATAAAGAAAGAAAGCAGCAGGATTAAAACCATCTACAGCCAGGCGCAGTGGTGCCTATATTAAATGTAAAAGACCTTTAAGTCCACTTGTGTAATCACATTCAACAAAGTCCTTTGTTGCAGGGGCCATTCCTGATGGAAGTTGCAGAAAGGACTATGGGTCACATAATGAAAGTGAACTCATATGATAGTTAGGATGCCTTTTCTGAAACCTATTTTAAATAAATTTTGCTTAATGTTCTGGCCAAAACCATCTGTAAACTTCTAAGATGGCATACCAAAATGAGTTTTTTTTCTGGTATTATTCCTCATACTACATGGTGGGAGTTCTATTTCTTATTGCTTGAATAGATTTTTTCTTCAGAATTTATGAGACAAGCACCCAGATGCAATTGGCAAACTGAGAAGTTTTGGTTCATCTCAAAACTTCACTTTAAGCATTATCAATGATTATTTTCCCATGTTTTATTTCAAATGGATGCATCATTTATAATGTTTTTCTTCAAAAACTGGAGGGAATTTTTAAAAAATTTTAATTTACCATTCTGAGGTTTTCACTTGAGAAAAAAGCAGAATAAAATTACGTGACAATAAAAAGAATGAATCTCTCCTAAATGAGGTTTATGTGTCCCAATTAAGGATTTTTAAAAACTGTAAACTGAGGGTTTATTTATTTATTTGTTTGTTTATTTATTTATTTTCAGACTATTTTATTACAATAAGCCACAGAAGGGGCTGGGGTTGTTTCTTAGCAGTAGAACACTAACCCAGCACGTGCAAGGCCCTGGGTTTCATCCTCAGTACCACATGAAAATAAATAAATAAATAAATAAATAACCCAGAGAAACATTTCAAACATTTCAGGAAACTCTTTTCTTCTGGTGTGTCAGAAAAAAATAAAAATGGGGACTAACTTGAATTTAAATTACATGCAAGTTCAATCTCTCTCTCTCTCTCTCTCTCTCTCTCTCTCTCTCTCTGTCCTGGGGATTGACCCCCAGGGCCTCATGCTTAGAAGGCAAGCACTCTACAAGCTGAGCTATTTACCCAGCTTTATTTTTTTGTGGGGGAACGTCCAGGGATTTAAGTCAGGGGCACTCTACCACTGAGCCACATCCCTACCTCTTTTTTGTATTTTTCTTAGAGACAGGGTTCCACTGAGTTGCTTAGTGCCTCACCATTGCTGAGACTGATTTTGAATTCATGATCCTTCTGTCTCAGTCTTGTAAACAACTGGTATTACAGGCATGCACCACCATGCCCGGCCAACTTCAATCTCAAAGGTGAAAGTATACAGCAAACTAGATCAAAGTTCATGTCAATAACTTGGTGCATTATTTTAAAAAATATATATTTTTATTTGTTAATAGACCTATTTTTTATTTACTTATATGTGGAGCTGAGAATTGAACCTAGAGGCAAACATGTGCTAGACAAGTGAGCTACCACTTAGCCCCAGCCCCAGCCTCCTGGTACATTTTCTTATGGGGGATATTGAAGATCAAACTCAGGAAAACTCAACTACTAAGACACATCCCCAGGGAAATATATATACATACATATATATATATAACTTTTTTTAGAGACAGGGTCTCACTAAGTTTCTTAGCACCTCGCTTTTGCTGATGCTGACTTTGAACTTTTGATCCTTCTTAGCCTCTTCAGCAACTGGGATTACAGGCCTGCACCAACACACCCAGGACCTGGTATATTTTTAATACCTGTTTTACATAGATTTTAACCAGTAGCCTTAATTTTTTCTAATGTATGTTTGGATTAAATCCATAACCCAGAAGTCAGTGAAACACAGAATATATTTTTTATGTCCAACACTGCTTTTGGTTATGACAGTGTCTGAGTTAAGATTTCCCATTGAAGAATTTACTGTGTGTTGTGTTCTCATTCTGACTTCCCATATGACCTAGTTCTGAATTTTAGAATATCTGAAACCAGATTTCCAGAGATTCCAAATTATTTATAGTATTTAGTATGCACCACTCTCTGAGTCTTGCCTTCTAGGGATGAGTTTGAATTTTAAGTGTGTAGCTTCTGAAGGATGGAGTAATTGCATGCTTTGCAGCTGGAAGGCATTTTCTGATATACTTTCTATCTAAAAAGTACTTCATTTGTTTCCTTTTATTAGATACTATGAAGAAAGATACAATAAAAATAGAAGGGCGGAAATATCTTTAGCAAAATAATTCTAATTTCTCCTTTACATATATACCTAAAATTATTATTACTAAATTGTATGGCATTTTTTTTTTACCAAGAATTATTATTTATATTTTTATTTATTTATATACTGGAGAATAACCTAAGGGCACTTATCCAGAGTGCTACATACCCTGTCTCCAAAACATTTATTTATTTATTTATTTTTGAGATAGTATTTTACTGAGTTTCTTAGGACCATGCCAAGTTCTTGAGGCTGGTTTTAACTTGAGAATAAACCCCTACTTTCCTACCTCTCATCCTCCTAAGCCACTGGGAGTACAGGCATGTACAACCTTGCACTGCTACTCCAAATTTTTACTAGTGGATTATGTGAAATTTTTATTTTGGGCTTTAAAGAACCTTAACTCTTTTATAAAAATATATTTATTAAATTTATATTATCATCAACGTTTTTACATATTTGTGTACCCTGGAATCTCTATCAATTATGAGATATTTGCTTGGTTTTGTTTGGTTTGGTGCTGAGTATTGAACCCAGGGGTGCATATCACTGAAACACATCCACATTCCTTTTTATATTATATATTGAGACAGGCTCTCACTAAGTTGATTGTAGCTTTGTTATGTTAATGAGGCTGTCTGTGAACTAACAATTCTCCTGCATCATTTTCCATAGCTTCTAGAATTTCAGGCATATGCACCATCCATGACAATTTTAGATTTTTATAATAGCCATTTCAACAGCACTGCATAGGCTGCAGAAAACCTATTTGGTTAATGCATTAAAACACTGAGGCAATTTATGTGAAGTAACCAGTGTAGAAATGTTATGTAAAGATTAGCAAGGATGGTGGAATGTGATAGACATTATTATCTAAAGTACATGTGTGAAGACAGGAATTGATGTGAATATACTTTACATAAAGAGTTATGAAAAATTTTTCTATATGTGTAATAAGAATTGCGATGCATTCTGCTGTCATGTATTTAAAAAATAAAACCAAAAAAGAAGATTTTTTGGGAATAAACAGAGGTTTTTTTAACCCCTTTTGTGAATTACTGTTGGAAAGTATAGTCCAAAGTAGTCCTAGAAACACATGTAAATTAATTTGTTTGTAAGTTGTAAATTCTTGTACATGCTCAGTCATCTTTGCATCTAAAGCTTGGAACTTCAGAAAATAGTACCTTGAACAAAATTTGTTAAAGTTTAAAAACTCAGTGCACAAACACATTTCTTTTAGGAGCAATTGGTAATTGTGGAGTTATTACTGTGGTTAGCTGTATTGGGGCAGGGCTCTGGAAGTGTTAAAATCTCACTCAGGGTACTGGTAATTTACTGTATTTCATACTATTTATACCCACAATACAATACTGACAGCAAAAGCAATTGAGAAAATATGTCTTGACATAAATAGACACCTTTGACATTTGGCAATTTCTCTGCATTGATCCCAGCTCATGAAAAAGTTGGAAATATATTCATGATACCTAGAAAATCACCATATTTTCTGTGCCTTAGATACATTTGTATCACTTCTTCCACAATCCTCTTTACTGAGGGTAATTTTGGCAATTGGGGATTTGGTACTTTCCCAAATGAGGTACTTTGCTCAAGACAGAGCTAATACTCAGTGTACTTCAGCTTTTTCTGCTGACTGAAGGTAGATGTTTTCTAAATTGTCCAATGTATCTTAATCTATGTACTCATTTGTGACTTTAAAAAGAGATACTTGTAAGAGGAGTAGCTTTTTTATTAAATTTGTATATAGGTAGAAGAATGATCCATAGTTTTAATATTCTGCTTTATTTTTAACATTATTCCCCCCTTAACATCTGCCTTTTTTGTGTGGGTTGCTAAGGTTGTAACCCAGTACCCTGCACATTATGCACACATGTTTACCACTGAATTGTGCCACCAGTCCATAATTCTAACTTCAGATGGATAAGTTTTATGCCTTCATGTCTAATGTTTTTTTCACATGGTTGAATTTAGGTAGACCTTTCTGTTGCTCTTAAAATACTAAAAGTGGACATAAATATGGATTCAGATTTGTTCACATTATAATTTTTTGGTCTTTATTATTGCAATATAGTTTATAATATACATATATTATATGTCACATAACAATCACTATTGTATTTGTTATTCTAAATTAAAGATGTGGGAGTATTTACGTATTTTACTTCCCATATAAATTTTAAAAAATAGTTTTTATCTCTTCTTTTATTAAAACAATATCATGCTAAAATTTTTATGGAAAAATTATACTTTAAATTGAGGAAAAATGGTTGGTTTTGCAATTATGTGGTTTATTCACACACATGGTATTTCTAATTCGGTATTTTATGTGTTTCTGAAAATTTCTATTTTGTAATTAGTTTTGCATAATTTCCTTAAAAGCCTCTATACATGTGATGTGTTACACAGATATCAATATTACATAACATTTCTGTAATATTTTGTTGGGTTAGTGAAATAGGATGTAATGAAACAAAATATTTCTGGGCTCTAAAATCCAATTTTTTTCAAACTCCAGTATTTCTTTCTTCTTGAATATACCTCCTCTTTATTGAAGTATGTAATAATATAGCAGTAGCCTTATGCTATAATGTAACTATATACTACCATGGCTGGCTCACTATAATACTTATTAAGGAGCATTATATATATTAAAAAGTTAAACAGTTAACATAAATGAACAACAGTTATTTATATCTCCATCTTTAGTTCATGAGAATTTGTTTCATGTCCTCATCAATACTATGTAATTTTTGTATCTGATGTTATTTTCTATTTCTCTAATTTGTTAAAATGTTTTTTTAAACTTTTGAACATTTCTCTTGTGTAAAGTAGTTATTTAAGTCTGTTACCTGCTTTTCTCTTGGTGCGTCTTTCATTTTCTTTTTTATTAAAAATGCTTAGTTATATGTGAGTTCTAGTTCTCCCACTGTCTCTTTGTATCATACAATGGTATTATTTATAAATTTATAAAGTTTTTTTAATGTTGCCCAATTTATCAATTTTTCACATATTTTGCATAACTTTTTGAGAAGAATTAACACCTTTTTTGTGATTGAGATTGAAATCAAGGCTGCCATTTTACTGAATTTTATCTCCAGGTATTTTTGAATTTAATGTTGAGATAGGATGTTAGTCAGTTGCTGAACTGGCCTTAAAATTTCAATCCTTATGCTTTCTCCTCAAAAATATATGGTATTAGAGGCATGCATTATTATATTGACACTATAAACCTCCCTTTCAATTATGGCGCCTGGGATTGAACTTAAGGGCACCTGATCACTGAGCCATACCCTTAGTACTATTTTGTATATTATTTAGAGACAGGGTATCACTGACTTGCTTAGCATATTACTTGTGCTGTTGATGGCTTTGAATTAAAAATCCTCCTTCCTCAGCATACCAAGTCACAAGGACTATAGGTATGTTGAACTGTATAAAGCTTTTTTTTTAAAAAAAAAAAATTACTAGCTGTTGATGGACCTTTATTTATCTATATGTAGTACTGAGAATCAAACTCAGTGCCCTGTACATGCTAGCTAAGTACTCTACCACTGAGACAAAACTCCATCCCATGTACCCAAATTTTTATATTCTTTTTGTAGTAATCAGTAACAAGTTTAAAAATTAAAATTGCATTTATATCAGTTTTCCTAGTACAGTAATGTATTACTAACTAAACTTCTTCTTAGTACTTTTTTAAAAATCTAATGTATGACTGTTATTTTTTTTCCAGAGATTATTTTATCACTTCTTTAAGGCTTGGTGAAGGGTCTTTTTTTTTCCAGAATATTGATGTCTCCTATTATAAAATGGGTCCATGCTAAATGGGTTGAAAATAATGATTCTAAAAGTTCATACAATCCACACATTTCCAAGACTATAGGAGGAAGGGAAAGGACAATATTCACAGCCAAGAAACCATTTCCCATAGAAGCATAGTATCAGTGTCCAACCTGGAGTTTAATCCAGATCTTTCAGTGGTAAGGTTGTTTAAGAACCACAACCCTAGGTTTTTGGGATCCTCTAAACTACCCTGAATGGCTTTAAATCATTTACTCTTCTTCAAAATAAAATTTCTGCTACCTACTTAGAAAAATAAAGCACTATGAATGAGAAAGGTGAATGAGACTTAAGTTCTCTGGAGGTACTGAGGTTGATATTTAATTATAGTTTATAAATAGTCAAATAAGAAGGGCCTTACAATTGTTTCATCTTTTCCAACACATGATATGGAATACTTAGATGAACTGACATGAAATAATGAAAATCCATTTCAGGGAAGTGATATCACAGAAATTTTCAGGGAGGGTTCTTGGAAATGTGGGAAAATATATTCATATACATATGCATTTCTGTAGAAAAAAATAAGTGATAAGTGCTTGAGTATAGGGGTGAATTCAGTTTGCCTCATGTATTTTAGGTAGAAGGTTATGATAAAGTAGTAACTGAGGAGATCCAGAACTCTATAATTGTGGGAGACATTAATAGCAATTTAGAAAAAGAAAATATAGTTAAATTTGTCTAGATTTGTCTCTGTTCTTCTTATGAATTTGATCCTGTCAAATGAGATTATGTGGGTATGGTTCTCTCTGAATTTATGTTTTCTTCTGTTTTTAGGAATTTGTCAGCTATGTCATGTAAAGCCCTGTCCTAAACTCACTTTGGGGGGCTCTTTTACCACCTGTTCTGGACTGAAGAGCAGAGTCCCATTTCACTCATTCTGTGCAATGAACTGACTTTTATCAATCTTTGCAAACAATGTTAGGAAGAACAAGCATATTGGAGGATCTTTCATATTCTATAATATTATTGTCAGATCCTGTGGGGTTAGATGGTTGTTACTTGCTAGGTTAGAGACAACTTCCCTATGAGAAGGGCTTATCTATATATTATTTTTTGTTTTGCTTTGGAGGCCCCATAAACACAGAAGAGAAGCATTTATGGTCACAAACAAAAGAATACCAGAAGCCATTAGATGTAAGAAAATGCAAAAAAAAAAATCTTCTCTTAGAGTTTTTAGAGATAAGATAGCCCTTCCTTCCATGTATTTTCTATGAGTCCATTCACTGTCACTCACATTGAAAATCTTGTATTTAAGTCATCCATAAATGTAAGAGAAAAATTTCTGGTTATTTTATTCCAATGTGTCTAATTCTTTTAATTTTTGCAGCAGTAGAAAATAAGAGATTATTTCAAATTAAGTCTTCTATGTGATCAAATTTCCATTGTGATCATCATATGATCAGCATTAAGTAGTATTTATCAAAACACTGACCAAAGCTGCTAAAAAAAATGAGATTGAAGCTTCACTGGCTTTTCTGAGTTTCAGCAATAGCTTTTTCAGGCAGATTTTCAGTTTTAACATATATGTATGTATGTGTAGTTGTAATTCTTTTCTTACTACAAGCTTCCTTGTGATGTGAACTAGGTTGTGTTCCCTAAAAAACTACCATATATTATAGACACTAAGATGTTTTCATTGCTTTCGGTTACTTCCGGTAACTTCTACCTTAATGATTTTTACAATTGTTTCTTTATGAATATAATGGGGATACATTTTATTTTTTTGAAACTAAGGACCTGATATTCACATAAGGAGATTTACTACTGTTATAAATTTCTTGATCCCTCTTATTTTACATTTTTGAAATTCACTGATATCTTTTCAAATTTTTTTATATTCATTTGAAACTTGGTCAATTTATTAAATTTATTTTGTTCTAATCAGTTACACAGGACAGTAGAATATTCTTTAACTCATTGTATACACATAGAGCTACAGTTTTACTTCTCTGGTTGTACACAAAGTAAGGTCACACCATTCATGCAGTCATAAAGATTCCTAGGGTAAATGATGTTGGTCTCATTTTACCATCTTTTCTGTCCTCATTGCCACTCCGTATCTCTGTCTCTTGGACCAATCTAAAATTCCTCTACTGGTCCCTTGCTTCTCCAAGTTATGAATTAGCATCCACTTATCAGAGAATTAATTTCTCTTTTTGTTGGAGGGGGGATTGATTTACTTCACTTAGCATGATATTCTCCAACTCCATCCATTTACTTGCAAATGTCAGAATTTTATTCTCTTTTCATGCTCAGTAACATCCCAGTATGTGTGTGTGTGTGTGTGTGTGTGTGTGTGTGTGTGTATTTGTGTGTGTGTGAAGGTCTTTATCTGTTTCTCTGTAGAAGGGCATCTAGGTTGGTTCCACACTTTGTCAATTGGAAACATGAGCATTTTGTTTTCTGTATTTTTTTTTTCTGTCATCTTTTATATTTAGTGAATGTTATTTGGCCAAGAATGGAGACCCATCTACTTTTCTAGCTTATAGATATTTGTGTCTTCTAAGTTTTATGTCAAAACCTTTGACTTTATTACAGGGGATACTAGAGATTGAAATCAGAAAAACTTGACAACCTTAAAAATCAGCTCTATTTTGTAATTTATTTATGGACAGAGTTTCACTGAGTTTCCTAGCCCCTTGCTCTTGATGAAGCTGGCTTTGAACTTGAAATCCTCCTACCACATCATCCCTAGTCACTGGAATTACAGAAGTCTTTTACTTGTCACTTCATCAAGTAAGGAACACTGGGAATTTCTTATGGGTTTTTTTTTTTTTTTTTTTTTTTTTTTTGCATTCTAAGTTTGGTTTTGTCATCATCATACTTGCCATGAGGTAAAAATTTGTTTCATGAGGATATTTTAAAAGTAAGCACCAATGCAAATGTGAGAAACTGAGTAAAGAGTGAAAAAAAAGAAGTGAAAGTCAACAAAGGATTTGGGACTGTGATGGAGACCATGTGAAAAATCTAAGCATTTTTTGTATGTTTTCTTATGATTTTTTTTATGATTCTAAGTATAAGAATTGAATTTTTTGATTCTAAGTATAAGAATTGATAATAAGAATTGAAAACTAGGCCCTCATGCACATTAGACAAGTACTTTAATATTTAGTTTTACACACAGCCCCTGGTTGAATATTCACTAAGGGACTGCATTTTATGTTACTCAATTCTCAGAAGAACCACGGAAATGTCACACTTTATTTTTCTTGTAAAAATTAGCCATCAACTATATAACTGTTCTTACAAGTAAACAGAAGGAGTGCTTTTCGATATAGAAAAAAAAAAAACTGCTTTAAACCTGAGTTTCAAGGCTCAAGAAGCAAAATACATTAAAACACACACACACACACACACACACACACACACACACACACACACAGTGCTTGGTTCCTACATAAGAGATTGTCTTCTACATCAATAACTAGGATTTTAGGTTTAGCCAGGATCAAACAAGTTTATGAGTACTTGTATCGTAGCAGTGTTGAAAGAAATTGAAATTACACTTTTAGTTGCCATTTTCTTTTAACTATACATGGCACAATAAGAGGAAAAATCTAAAAAAAAATAAAAAATAGAATTTTCAGTTTAAACAAATAATAATTCATGCTACCTCAACTGTTTTTAAGGTTGAAATTGGTATTTTTACTCAGGGGGTACTCAACCAATGTGTCACATCCCCAGCCCTATTTTGTATTTTATTCATTTATTTATGTATATACATTTTTTTTTTTCTGAGGGGTACTGCAGATTGAACTTGAGGGCACTTAAACACTCAGTCACATCCCCAACTTTTTTCTTTGTATTTTATTTAGATACAGGGCCTCACAAATTGTCTTAGAACCTTGCTTTTGCTGAGTCTGACTTTGAACTTTTGATCCTCCTCCCTTACCACCCCCAGCTGCTGACATTGCAGGCATGTGCCACCATGTCAAGCTAGATCTTAAATCTTTTAATATTTTGTTATGGAAAACTTGCACATGCAACTAAATTGCATTTAGATAAGATATATTACCACAGAGTAGGTACCTATTGATGTGGTAGCAAAAGTTTTGTGGTATGTTTCTCTATGATTTTTCAGTATTAATTAATAATTAAATATATATCATTAGGTTAGTTTAATATTTTTGACAGTGTTTTATAACATTTAAAATTTTTGTAGCTATGTTGTAACTAAAAATGTATGAGCTCATTTTTTCCCATTTTTTATATGATGCCAATGTAGTTGGGATTATATATAAAGAAATACTTTTCCGTGTTTGCACTCAAATTTGCAACTTTATGACAAGCAGACCAGGTCATCATCACATCTGAAAAGCCTATAATGACTTTTTTTAGGCAATTGTGAGTTGTTTCAGTTTAATTCTTCTTAGTAGTTAATGTGTCACTACAATGAGTCATTAGAATTACAGCTCATAATTCACTCTGTATGGGCTGAGGAAAAAAATAATTTATTTTCAGTTAATCCAGCTTTTTTTCTTCTTGTTAGATGTATAGGAGCAAACTCTTTTTTTGCAAATTCTGTATATCTACCAACTTAACTCATATAATGATTAATTTATGTTTTTAAGTTTTGTTTTGGAAATTACTGTAGTAAATTAATGGCTCTATTCCTATACTAGATACTTTCTCTAAAATATCTCAATGGTTGTATGTCTTTATCTCCATTATAATATGAGTTTGTTTTATTTTTCTTGTTCACCTTTTTACTGGGGATCAAACCTAGGAGTGTTGTATCCCTGAGCAATTTCATATCTGGCCAAGATGACCAAATGGTCGTGTACTTTTTTGTTTATTTTATTTTATTTTACCAGAGATTAAATCCTAGGGCACTTAACCATAAAGTCATATCCTGAGCTGATTTTTTGTTAGTTTGGTTGTTGTTTTTGTTGTTGTTTTTATCCCAGGCACTTAAACCAGGGTTGCATAACCATCACTTAAGCAACATCCTTAAGTCTTTTTATGTTCCATTTTGAGACAGGGACTTACAATATTTTTACAGTTTTCTAAATTGCCAAGACTTCTTTGAACATGGGATCTTCTTTCTTTAATCTCTAGAGTAACTGGGAATACAGGCATGCACCACCAGGCCCCTGTTAATATTCCTTTTTTTTTTTTTATAAGAGAGAGGGAGAGAGAGAGGGAGAGAGAAAGAGAGAAAAAGAGAGAGACAGAAAGAATTTTAATATTTTTTTTTTATCTTTTAGTTTTTGGCGGACACAATATCTTTGTTGGCATGTGGTGCTGAGGATCGAACCCAGGCCGCACACATGCCAGGCAAGCACGCTACTGCTTGAGCCAAATCCCCAGCCCTAATATTTCTTATTATTACTTCTGAGACAGGGTCTCAGTAAGATTCTTAGGGCTTGCTAATTTGCTGAGTGTGCCTTTAAACTTGAGAAATTTCTGCCTTAGCCTTCTGAGCTCCCGGAGTTACAGGCATGCACCATCATGACCAGGGTCTTGTATTTATTTGGCTGTCCTCACTATCACTATTTACTTAATTATAGATACTAACCATCATATCTGGTGTATTTTCTTCTTTAATTTATTCACTACTTTTGTCACCTCTAATTTATTTATTCCACGATGTTTATCCCTTCTGTTTTCAGACATTAAAGTATTAATTGGTGTTTTTGTATTGAATATTAAGGCATACTTTATATAATTTATTGACCACTAAATGTAGCACTTCATATCAGACTAAAAACACAACTGGTCATGTGTAATGGTACATGCCTTTAATCCCAGGGCTTGGAGGGTGAGGCAAGAGGATCACAAGTTGAAAGACAGCCTCAGCAAAAGTGAGGTGCTAAAAAAACTCAGTGATACCCTGACTCTGAATAAAATACAAAATACTGCTGGGGATGTGACTCAGTGTTTGACTGCCCCTCAATTCAATCCCTAGTACAAAAACTATATCTTAGGCATTCTGGTTGTACTTCCATAGCTGGGTGCTTGCTGAGCCTATGTTAGATGCTGAGTGATTCCCAAGACTGCATATAAATATAAATATAGAGCTGCTGATGTAGCTCAGTGGTAGACTAGCTCTGGTTTCAACACATAACAACCAAACAAAAAATTAAATAAATAAATGAATAGGACCAACATATTGACCCAATGCTTTATTTTTCTAAGAAGCAATTTACTTGCAGCCTTTCTGGCTTAGTTGGACAGGATATGTCACATTTCTTAACAAACTGTTATCTGCAGGAGAAATGCAGTTTCAAAATAATGTTCATAAGAGTAATCTTAGTTATCCTAAACAGGAAAATTTTGTGACTGTGTTAAAGAACAGGTTCTGAAAATCAAAGGAACATGGGTAATTCCTACTAACCACAAAATCTGCAAGAATTTATGCTTATGAGTTTATTTAGAAATGGTGAGCATGAGTATATTTAACCTAAAGTTGTCATGGTATTGAATACTTGAGAGTTTGATATTATCCTAACTGTCAGTACAAAGTCAAGAATTGTACCTGGACAGGACCTTTTGGAATCTCTATTTAGATCTCCAAGAAAACTGGAATGCAAGAGAGCCAGGCAAGAGAGACATGTTCTCTTTTCAGAGAGAAAACTCTCTCTCTTTAGAGTGTCACTTTTTTCCTCTTTCACATCACTTCTAATGAACTCATTGCCTGCAACTCTGATAGATAAGTTTGGGAACTTTATGTCTTGACTGAAAAAAAAATCTTAATTTTAAGGGGCATGGTCTTCCCAGTACCTCAGTTTCCCAGCCCTGTATCACTAAAAGATCCTTGACATCTGAAGGGCTCTCAGAGACTCCCTTGAGTGCCTTCACTTTATACTTTCTACTGCTCTCTAGAAGTAAAAAAAGAGAAAAGAGTGATATTCACTAGACACTTCAACAGACTTCAGATATGTTGTCTCTTCACAACTTTAGGCAGGAAGTTATGAAACCCCCAAGTAGGACAATATGAGAGTTTAGAATGAGGATGCATCACACAGGAAAGTCTTAACAGAAAAATTTTAAATCAGACATTTGGATAAGGTGTCTGTGCCTGGGAAGACAGAGGGAGGAGGCACACATTGTTTTTATTTTTAAGTTACTTGTCTGCTTTTCTCTCATGTAAAAGTGCTCACAAAGGCAAAGCAAAATCTTTAAATTGCAATCCAGTTCTTTTCAAAAAATTAGATATACTGCATTCATTTGGAATGTAGAATAGAAAAAAAAAATAGTTGACAATGCAGAGAGGGAAACCTGGCATTAAATATGTGAATAGAACTGAATGTAGTGGTGCACTGCTGAAATCAATCCCAGGGTTTTGGGAGGCTGAAGCAGGAGGATCATGAGTTCAATTCCAGCTTCAGAAAACATCAGGTGCTAAGTAACTTATTGAGACTCTTTCTTTGAATAAAATATAAAATAGGGCTGGGGATTTGGCGTAGGGTTTGAGTGGGCCAATAAGTTATAGAATGACTTGATATCTAGTGATACATAACTATTCCATTACTATAGTCTATTTGCCAAAATTCAATCACAAGTTCCACAGAAGGGATTTGGCTCAGGGTTTGAGTGAGCCAATAAGTTATAGAATGATATGATATCCAGTGATACATAACTATTCCATTACTATAGTCTAAATTCCAAGATTCAATCACAAGTTCCACAGAAGTCATATGAAGTCATATGGTGTATTATAGATAGCGTGGTGAAGGTGTTCCTGAACCTGACACAGTCACACTGGGAGATGTTGTGGCAGAGCAGAACCACACGGAATCTGGAAACATAAGGAATGTTAAGTGTTGTGTTTATGATACTTATGATATAAATTAAAGGGCATACATTAATCAATAATAAAATTATGTGTTGCCTGAGAGTGCAGGAAAACTCCCAGAATGAGACTAAGGGACCCATTAATACATGCCCTGAGATGTGTTTCACTATCTCTGAGGAAATAACAATAGTTTTATTTTTCAAGAAGTTTATGGGGAAAAGATTTCAAATCAAGGTTCCTGAGAAAAGCTGAACAATATACTCTAAGCCCCCAATCCTAAAGCCACACTTTTGTGACATATATTCCTCCAACTAACAGACTCTCCTTTGCTTTACACAGGAATTCATGATGAAAATAGGAAACAAATAGTTAATATAAATGACAAATGTTTTGAAGTGCAGAGCCTTCCCTTTAATTAAAGATCACAAAGACATGAGAATTGGTGTACTTTGACCAATGATCAAAGAAACTCTTTAAGAAAGCAGTTAAATAGGTCATATTAAAAAAGGAAATTATCTTGGAAATTAAAAACAAAATAATGTAAAATTAATATGGATATATTTTTGAGACAGTTCAGAGTAGTAGGCTTTTAAGAAATAGGCTTTCACTCTTTTAAGTGTTATTTATTGGGACTTTAGTTTAGAAGTAAGAAAGTTTACCAGTAATTATAATTATATTTTAATTTTAAAGGTCAATGGAATAATTATAGATATGATTTAAAGTTAAAAGTAAATAATAGGTCAAGAGACAGGTAGTCAAGTTGTGTATTTGAGCCCCTAGGGATTGAGGTGAAAATGTAAAAGCTTAATCATGATTGGCAAAGTCACAGGAAAATATTTTACATAATGTGCTTAATATCTTAGATAATTAATATATGTTTGAAAAGATTGTAACTCTTGAAAATTATGCAAACCAAAGAAGTTTTGATGCTATCCATTTACTACTTAAAAAAGTGTAAAAGAAAAAAAAAAGAAAAAGAATAAAGGCCCTCTAGGGGCAGTAGATCCTTGTGAAGGCTGCTCATAACTTGCAACCTGTCATCCTTTCTCCTTGTCTTTCATGGATGCCACTTATCATTCAGCACCTGACACCACTCGTCCTCAAGGACCCCTTGATCCCTACCTGGGCTTGACCTTGGCAATAGTGATTTATTTTTTCTCTATTTAAATCTAAAGTTGACTCTGTTGATGGGCTGCATTAAGTTATGAATATATATATATATATATATATATATATATATATATATATACATACACACACACACACACACACACACACACACACACAGACATAAATGTCTGTGATTTGTGCTAATATTCTCATAGTACCCCATACCAAAAGAAAAAAAAAGACATAATCCTATGATTAGTCTCAAGGCATAATTATTATTTAGTTACTGATACTCTAGGGTCTGGGATACTAACAGATCTTGAGACCTGGCACCTTCCATCTCTTTTTCACTATTAATGTTAATACTAGAAACTTTAACATTTTACTCATGCCTCCTTATTAATTGGATAGTGGGGTTATTACTGCCTCAGAGAATTACTTATGAGTTGAAATCTCAAGCTGTTTTCTCATAAGACCAGAGAACATGAGTATTAAAGAAAATTTAAAGTAATTGTAATATTTCTTCTTTTTATAAAAAAATACACATACGTATTCATGAATTGATTTAGCCTTATGTACATGACAGATGCACTTCTGTCTGTGCTGCATCCATGTATTTGAAGGAAACTCTGCCATGAAATAATTCTGTCCTGAGGCACTTAATGCAATTCACAGCAAATTAAAAAAAAAAAATAAATAAGGGCCATGGAGAATACCTGGAATATCAGTTACTTGAAAAGCCATCACAGGAGAATATGGGACCCTGTCCCAATACTCTATCTATTTGTCTATCCATCCATGAATCCACTCATTTGTGGTCATGGGGCTCTATAGTGAGTACCCCTTGATCTGATACCCATTGTTTTTTTTCTACTGGGAATTGAACTCAGGGGCACATGACCACTGAGCCACATCCCCAGCCCTATTTGTATTATATTTAGAGACAGTGTCACACTGAGTTTCTTAATGCCTTATTATTGCTGAAGCTGGCTTTGAACTCACAATCCTCCTTCCTCAACCTGTCCAGGTGCTAGGATTACATTCATGCACCACAGCACATGGTTGATCCTCAGTCATTTATCAACAAAAAGAGCAACCAAGAACCTGTCTTTGTGACTTCGTTTCTGGTCTGAATGCAAGTTACTGTCACTCAAACAGTATGTCTACCAGGCTTAGTTTGGAGGAAATACCTGAAGCCCTTTCAAACTTTCTCTTGGGTGAGAACTGTCCAATCAACACAGACCCAGTGATGAGGGGTGGGCTTTCACATTCTTCTGTCCTTGTGTTTCTGAAGCCTGCCATTCTTTGAATCCATTTCTATGTTTCCTGTGATAGATCTGGAGCCCCAGGTTTCTGTGCTACACAGGAGCTGAAAAAAACTACAGACGGTACACTAAGCATACTGAAAGCCAGAAAATGGTAAGTGTATGTTCTTATTTTGAGACTGGGACTGGCAATGTCAGGAACTGAAACTTGTGGCCAGGAAACCCTCATAATTGTTTTCAGTGTTTGGTGGCCAGAGGGTCTTTCCTTGGCAGTTCAGGCTTCTGTTTTCTCTGACAGCCTAGTGGAGCTTCGATCAGCATTTGAGACCCCAGGACTTCTGTTCCATAATTGTGTGATGTTTTCAGGGCCTTATTGAATTCCTATGTGGGCATCTGTGTGCCACTAGCAAAGCATTTCCCCAGATTGTGTGGTGAATACTTGGATAATCCAGCTCCATTTGCTGTGTTCCTGCATGAGAGAAGTTGTTGTTCTTAGGGGCCCATGTTTTTGCTCTGTTATGCTCAAATTTGGGACCCCCAAAAGACCACCAGAGAACTAAGATCGATGTAAGCAGCAAAGAGGTGTTTATTGTGAGCTAGCTCGGTCCTTCGTGCGCACACACAGCAACTGGTGATGCTGAGAGGCCCTGAACCCAGGGTTTGCAGCAGTTTTATATAGTCTTTGGAGAAGGCAGGGACTTCACATACATCATAGCATCTCTTAGCAAATCATCACACACCACGGGAATATCAAATAACAACTCTTAAACATTATTAGCACATTCACTGGCAGGAATAAGTTGGGTAGGGGTGATTGGTCAGTACAAAAGGGGTATTCATTTGAACTGATTGGTTTAAGTCAAGAGGGTTGTACGTGCTGAACTACATGGTTTCCCAACATGTTATCAACCACCATGAACTACTGGGAGGGTCATCTGGCATTCCAGGTATTTACCTGTCTCATGCTGATTGGTGGCTGCTAGGGGCTTTATGGATCCCTACCTAGCCTGACTGAGTCAGGGACGCCTGGCTCAGCACATCTCTCCTGTTATTTGTAGATAAACAATTTAGCAGGGTAGGAATGTGCCTAGGAGTGCTCTGTGGGTTTTTTCAAGGACAAAGGTGATGTCCCTTCCTGGGACAGGCTTTGCTCTGAGGTAGAGGCTGTTTTTTCAGCTCCTCCTGAATTTTTTCTTTTCCTTTGTTGTTGTTTTTTTATGTTTGTTTGTTTTAGATGAGAAATAATTCTCAAGAATGTTTATCTACTAATTCAAATCCTCAACCTTTTTATATATTTTTCTGTAGAAACAGGGTCTCACTGAGTTTCTTAGAACCTCAAGTTGCTGAGGCTGGCTTTTAACTCACTATCCTAATGCCTCCTGAGCTTTCTAAATGTAGGGTAAGAAGTATCTCAAATCCAGAATGACTATCTGACATCCAAAAAACTCATGTTTAGCTAACCATACATCTGAGATTAAATCCCTAGATTTCCAGTTCACTCTTCACATTCTCAAAGCCAAGGTTCCCTGCTCACCTTGATTGAGGTAAAAATAAAATAGATGTAGGTCTTTCAACCACACCTGGAGGCCAATGGATAGATATATTAATGAGCACCATTAAAGCCTATTTCAAATGTAAAAATAATTTAAAAAAAAAAACCCTTGAGGCTCACTTGTCCATATACCTTCCACCAAATACTTTGTCTTAGGGGTTAACTCATATGGAAGTCTCTGGAAGGAGGATGGGATATCTATAGGACAAACTTGAACTCAATTGGTAGTCATGGTGCCTTTTTTAATATCTATTTTAAATAAATTTTGCCCCATGTTCTGCCAAAAACCCTATATAAACTGTGAAGCTGGCACAACAAAATGGGTTTTTCTGCTATCATACCCTCTCCCAAATCATTGGAGTTCTATTTTTTCTTGCTAAAATAAATCCTATTCTGTTTACTCTTACCTTTGCTGAGTGTTCATAGATTTTATTCTTCAAAATTTGTAAGACAGAATCCAGAGAAAATTGGTTTAATGAAGAATTTATTTTCATCTCAAAACTCTAGTTTCATCATGATCAATTATTTTTTGCATGTTTTATTTTGAAAGGATGCCTTATTTATAATTTTTTTCTTCTGTAATATCTGAAGGGTAGTATTAAAAGATTTTGCTTTATTTTTTTGATTTTTTTTACATAAGTACAAAGCAGGAAAAAATTAGATGACATTAGGAATAATGTCTCTTTCTAAATAAAATACTTTTACTGCTGTTTACCTATGATGAGTCCTTGCTTTACCAATGTTGAAGTATAACACCAGAGAATCACACCAAGGCACATTTAGAGTGGAAAGTAGAAGCTTTATTAAAGACAGCAGAAAATACTTCTCCCTGGAGGAAGAAGGGGACTCAAGAGGTTGAATCCATGGAGGGGCGATATCTTTCCCTTTTTATAGCTAAGGTCTTCATTTAGCTTTCCCACATTCCTGTCATATTCCTGTCCTTTACTCTGTTAACTTTTCATGACAGAATGTAGGTGGGAAGGCCCAAAGGGTGGGGCACAGGTTGGCCAAAGGAGTAATCTGGGCAGAGAGCACTTTTAGATTAGCATCTCAAGTTTGCTGGGAGTGGTTTCATTAACATTTCTTTGGGATGGGCTCTGGGCCTTGGAGATATTAATATTCCAAGAGTTGTTCTGCTTTTCCTGGACTCCATTCTCACATAGCCTTCATTTTACTCAATAATAGATCCAATTTACCTACCTACACTAACTAACTGTCTTTAAATCTGGCTTCAATAGTATAGTCGATGTGTCCCTGTTTTAAGGGGGCAAAATTGAGACATGCAGTTGAGGGGAGAAATGAAGAATGTCCACACACTTCTGCTATGTTTGATGCTTTATTTCCTCAAGTTATTCAATTTCACTCTATAGGTTCTTAATCAAGAAAATGACAATTCTTAATACTAGGCACTGCAATAGACATAATCCATTCACAGCAAACAATTCTAGATTGATTATTTCAAAGTACACAATTCTAGATAAATTCTAAGCACTGAAAAACATCCTTACTCATGACAGGCTAGTGACAGACATTTCCTCTGCTTGCTAAGTTCAAATTTCAGATAAAAAGTTTTAAGCCTTAGTCTTTAATCCAGCAGATGCACACTCACTCAGACAGCAGTTATGAGGTGCAGAACAAAGACATAATTTTCCTGTTGTGGTATGCACAACTGGTTGAGGACAGGGTTGTAGGGAGTGTTGAAGCTCTCACCAGGGTCCAGACAAGGTGGTAGAGTTTGAGAACAGTGAGGATCACACAGAGGATCAGGAAATTATGACAAATGAGGGATGTCAGGTCCTCATTAGACTCTTAAGCTGGAGTGTATCTTTGTTTTGGCTGGCTGAATCCCTGTTCATCAGCTCTATCATTTATACTTAAGTTTGGGGTTTTTAACTCTCCCCGTTTCAATCCTTATCAGCTAACATTGTTTTTCTCCATCACATCATTTACCCTGGAATAAATCTTGTCTGGTGGTCTCCACCCTTATCTTCTTGTCTTACCCTCTTATCAGGATAAAGGAGCCTAGCTTTCAGAGACTTAATTCTGTTTATCTGAGTAAGGGAAACTAACTTATTTGAGGCCATTCTGGAGGGCTCTGTCTGTGGGTGTGCCTAGTGAGACTGCAGGTTTCAAACTTCAGTTGTTAAAATGGAGTTGCTTAGGCTCAGGCTTAAGGCCATCCTCACAGTCCCAATTAAAGATATGTATTTATTTATTTATTTATTCATTCATTCATCCATTTATTTATTTATTTACTTACTTACATGTAATATGTTCTTAATTAAAATTTTTTTTTTACTTTATTCTATATGTAAGTAAGAGCATTTTATTAAAATGACCTGTGGACACATTTTACATTTCAACAAACATGTTTGTCCTGGTATGGAAGAAAATAAAGATGGTATTGGACTTGATTTAAACTACAGGGAAGTTTAATTACAAGGACTAAAGTACATGGTGAATCTGAATGTCAAAAGCAATGTGAATAACCAGGTACATGCTACATTTTTTAAAATATTTTTTTAGTTGTCAATGGACCTTTATTTATTTTTAAATTATTTATTTTTTTAGTGATACACTGTGCTGAGGATTGAACCTTGTGCCTCACACATGCTAGGCAAGCACTCTGCCACTGAGCCATAACCCAGCCCTAACCCGGTGCATTTTTAATAACCTGTTTTACATAGATATTAACCAGTAGCCTTAATGCTTTATCAATATTTGTTTGGACACAATCAATAACCCAGAAATCAGTGAAGCAGAGAATCTAGTTGCATCTCCAACTGTAGTCTCACATATCAGTGTCTTATTTAAGATTCCCCTTTGAAAAATTTGCTTTGTGTTGTGTTCTCTTTTCAACCTCCCATATTTAATTTTAGAACAGTCTGACAAAAGGTGCCCACAGATACCAAAGTCATGTGATCTATTTAGAAAATATCAGTATTTTAGAGATCAGTTTGAACTATAAGTGTGTAGCATCTAAGGGGAGTAGTTGGATGCTGTGTAGTTTAAAGAAACCTTATGATGTACCTTTCATTGTAAAAGAAAGTGTGTTTGGGGCATGAATAACAGGAGTTCCACTCAAGGACATTCCACCACTTAGTTATATTGCCAGCGCTATTTTATATTTTTCTTAGAAAGAGTTGCTTAGTGCCTTACCATTGCTGACACTGCTTTAAACTCTCTATCCTCTTGCCTCAGAGGCAATTTTACACTTTCACCAATATTTTTGCATGTATATGTACATGGGCAAACTTGTAATCTTTCAAATATGTGTTTGCTTTTGTTGGTTTAGTAATGGGAATTAAACCCAGGAGTGCTTACCACTTATCCGCATCTCCAGTCTTTTCATGTTTTATTTTGAGACAAGATCTCACTAAGTTGCTTAGAGGCTTGCTAAGATGCTGAAACTGTCTTTCAAATCATTTTAAACCTCTGGATTTACAGGCCTCTTCCACAACACCTGGCTCTCAGATTTTTTTTAAAGCCATTCAATGAGCCCCGCAGAGCATGCAGGAAATCTATTGGATTCATTTATTAAATTCCAGAGGTAAGTTTATGTAATGTAGCCAGTGTAGGAGTGTTCTGCAAAGTTTTGTTGGAATAAACAAAGATTTCTGGTTTCTAACTCCTATTCAGAAATACTATTGGGTATCCATAGTCCGTAAATTTGCTAGAAAAACAATGTAAATTCATTGGTTTTCAATCTATGTAGATTTGCACATGCTAAGTCACCTTTGATTCCAGAATTTGAAACTTCAGGACATATTAATTGAAGAAAATATGTTCAAGTTGAGAAACTCATTGAATAAGCAAACTCTGGGAGAAATTGGTAGTTATGGCTTTATTACTGGGGTGAGCAGGATTGAGGCTGGCTCATAAAGTGCTTAAATGTCACTCACAGTACCAGTGGTTTACTGTATTTCCCCCTATTGCACCCACAATACAACCTAAGGAAAATCTCCTCTGATGGCACCAACAGTTTGGAAAATATGTTGGTGAATGACTTGTTGAGATAAACTAATAGCTTTGATATTTGTTTTTTTCTCTGCCTTAATCCCTTCTGATAAAATACTTGCAGAGGCTTTCCTGGCCCTTAGAAATCTTCATGTTTTTTTGTGGCTTAGACACTTGTGTATCACTTCTTCCATGTTTCTGTTTAATATAGTTGATGCTGGCCATTGGGGATTTAATCTCAGATGTGAAAATTTGCTCAAGACAAGACTAGTACTCAGTGTACCCCTAGCTTTTCATTCTAATTGAAGGTAGATTTTTTTTTAATTGTCAAATGTATTTAATTCTCTTTACTCACTTATAATTTTGTCAAAGAGACACTCATAACATTAGTAGCTTTTTAGTAACTGTATTTATAAATGGAGGGAAAGCCCAGAATGTTAATATTCTGCTTTATTTTCAACATTATCCCTCCTTAACATTTGCCTTTTATTGTTTTTCTAAGTTTGGAATCCAGTACCTTGCACATTCTGCACACACGCTATACTAGTGAACTGTGCTACTAGTCTCAAATTCCAACCTCAGATTGGATAATTTCACAATTCACATCTAATATTATTTTTCATATGGACGGTTTTATTTAGGCCTTTCTATTGCTCTTAACAGTGCCAAAAAATGACATATAGATGACTATAGATTAAATTAATTCATGATTCATGTGTTTCTATTATTGCCATAAAATTTAATAATAAACACATAAAAACAGCAACTTTATTTGGCTCTCAAAATTCTATGTTTGGGGCTATTTTACATATTTTTTTCCCTAGGTAAATTTTAGAAAAATAATGTAAGCATACTAAAATCTTAACAGGGGAATATTATACATTAAACTAAGATAAATAGTTTTATTTGTAATAATGAGTTTTATTTACACATATGGTGTGCATAGTGCATTTTAAGTCCTCTGCAAATTTCTGCTTTGTGATAAGTTGCACATATTTTCCTTGAAAGCCACTATACACGTGATGTGTTTCACAGATATCACTTATATGTAATGCTTGTGTAATATTTTGTTCTTTTAATTTAACTGATTATAATCATGTTGTAGGAACAGACAAGACTTGGCAGGAAACAGTTCTATTTGGGTGCAGCCAAGGTCAGAGGACATAGCTTTTACTGTAATCAATCAATCTTCTGAACCCCAAGTTAAGGTAGTTTCCGAGTTTTATACTTAGCATGTAAGGAGAGGGGCTCAGAAGTTCACAGTCTGCAGAAGTTCACAAGAAAGCAGTTTTTTTTGTTTGGTTGATTGGTTTGGTTTTATTTTTGTTGTTGTTGTTGTTGTTGTTGTTTTACTATTCTAGGCAAGTTAACACTTCAAGAACTGCACCTGAGAAAAAGAAACCTTCTTCTCCCCTTTCTTTCCTCTTTCTGCCAGGGGGTACCCTTGAGCCCAATTGGTAACTTATCTTAGAAATGTAGACATCTGTTGAAGCCCCAGCTCAAGGCCAGAGGCCTTGTTTACACATTTTTACAAACTACTATACTTGATATTTGTTTGTGACAAAATAGTAAGGGGATTTCTAACACCTGGAGTGCTTATTTCTTCCTGGCTAATGGCCAAGTAAAACAGGACAACATGAAAATTGGAGGTTTATTGTTAGAGTCTGTAAACAAGTCAGGATGGCACCTGGCATTTTGCCAGGGAAATGTTAGAGTCTGTAAACAAGTCTGGATGGTGCCTGGCAAAATGCCAGAGGGAGTGGTTTGTGAAGTAACAAAAGCGAGCCATTAAGTGTGGAGATTCCTTATTGGTTGACTGCTGTATCTAGTTTATGCTAATTAAGATAAGCCATGTGGAATGTATAAATATCACTCCGGTCCTACGATAAACGGTTCCCTCTCCTACTGTATCAATGTACACAAGTTGTTCGTCAACCCCCCCCCCCCCCCCGTAGGTTATTCTGCTGCAGCTGGACTGCGGCAGTTTATCTACATTAAACTCTTTTGTAGAGACTCTTTTGCTGACAGCCCTACAATCAGCCATGGTGAAGATTTCTGGAGAAGCCCAGTTATGACTTTTTCTGTAGAAAAAGAGGGTACCACTTCAATAAAACTAAAAATGTGTCTCATCCCAAAAAAGCATTTTTTTCAAACTTTCATATTTATTTCATTTTGAATGTATTATTTAACTGGTTTCAACTTCATGGATTAACATAGCTGTAACCTTATGCTATCGTGTAACTATATATTATCAGGGATTAGAAGCACAGTAATTCTTATAGGCTATGCTACTGGTTGAGAAGTATCATATATATTAAATAAACACTTTAAACAAGAATATAATAGCAATTTACATTTCTTCTCTAATTCAATAGTATTTGCTTTTTTTCCCTCATCAATACTGTGTAAATTTTTTGTATCTGATGTTAGTTTGTATTTTTCTAATTTGTAAAGATGTTGAGAGGTTTTCATATTTGAACATTTCTCCTATCAAAAGTGTCATATCCTTTTTTATTAATACATGCTTAGTTTTATGTGAGGTCATTATTTCTCGCACTTTGTCACTTCTCTTTTTACTTTTTTTAAAGTAATATTTTGATATTTAGTTGTGGCTGTACACAATACCCTTATGTTATTTACTTATTGATATGGGGTGCTGAGGATGAAACCAAGGGTCTCACATTTGCCAGGTGAGTGGTTTACCACTGAACCACAACTCCAGCATATCTTTCTACCATTTAATAAACAAAATTTTTTATTTTAATATTGTCCAATTTATAAATTTTTAACATATTTGTGTAACTTTTTGAAAATGAATAACTGCCCTTTTCTGTGGTTCTTTAGATTTAAAGCAAAGCTTTCATTTCTTGATCTACATCCCCATCTATTTTTTTAAAGTCTTATATAGATACAGGTTGTCAGAAAGTGTCCCAGGTTGTTCTTGAAATTTTAATCTATTTTTCTTAGTCTCCCAAATAAATGGCATTAAAGGCATGTACTATGACATTTTCATCATAAATCTCTTTTATTCCATGCTGGGGATTGAATACAGAGGCGCCCTACAAATGAATCACAAACCCAGTATTATCTTATGTATTAATAATTATTATAATAATAATAATATTTATTTCTAAGTTTTAGGTGGACACAATATCTTTATTTTATATTTATGTGGTGCTAAGGATCAAATCTAGTGCCTCACGCATGCCAGGTGAGCGCTCTACCACTGAGCCACAACTCCAGCTTCTATTTTATGTATTATTTAGTGACAGGGTCTCACTGAGTTTCTTGGTGACTCATTTTGGTGAGGATTCCATTGAACTCAAGATCCTTCTGCATCAGCTTTCAGACTTTTGGGATTGTAGGCATGTGCCACCACACCTAGTGTAAATCCCTTATTATATTAAATTATGACAGATATATATTCCGTATTGAAACTAGGGGTGGTATACCCTTAAGTATAGATGGTATACCACAACCATTTATTATTTTATGTTGAGACAGTAACGTCCTCATGGTGGTCATGGGCCTTTCTAAGTTGCTGAGGCTTCCTTTGAACTTTGAGTTCTTCAGCCTCTGCCTCCCAATCATTGGAATTATAAGTGAAATATCATTCACTGTATATTTTATTTTTATATTGAAGTATATATTGCTTCTAAAAATGATTTTTTTGGTATTAAGAAAACATAAAATATAGTTTTCCTCCCCAAAAATGATTTTCCTCATATTAACAGTTTTCTTTGAAAATAATGTCATATTTCTATTTCTACAAGGCACTTCAAAGTTTCTCTAAATTTGAAGGTTTTATTTATTTATTTATTTATATTCTTTTAATAAAGGTTCTGTATTACTTACACAGGCCAATTTATTTATATTATTATAAAAATTACACTTATTTTAATAACTTCATAGTATACAACAGTGTGTGGTAAAATTATCTGTTATTCAGTGATGAACTTCAAGTAAATATAATATGTAGCCTAAGCATCTCATAATACAAAAATATAGATGTCAGTATTCACTATGGCATTTCAAAATTAAAAATAAAATAAAATTTTAAAAGTTTAGAGTGCATTTCTTTCAATGTATACCATCAAAAATTGAGGCATATTTTGTACAGTTATATATATATTAACGTTATATACAATTAATATATTATTACTACATCTCAAATTAATCATATTTCTTTTAATTTAATTTGTTTTTTGTAAGCATCCACACATGACACTCTGCATATATACATTTTGTGTGTTTTTAAACTTTTCTCTTTTGCTTAGTATGTTGTATCTTTTACTCTCCTTCTTATGAAATTATCTTTTAAAAAATGTTGATATTCATGAATTTTAAATCCTTTATTTAAACTAGTGAATTCTGTAGGTGTTCTTTTTATCCTTAGCTTTCTATGCATTCCACTTTTTATAATTTCATTGTTGTGAAATCTAACTCTAATATTCTGCATATTTTACCACCAATTCTGACCATTCTGGATTATTGATGTCTGAATTGAGGGGATCATAAAATCATCCATGAACAAGGCAGGAAATGGATTGAGCAGGATATAAGACTGGTGAATGCTGAGTATATAGGTGCCATTATTAAATAACAACAACAAAAAAGGATTGGTGGATGGGCTGGGGTTTTGACTCAGCTCTAGAGTGCTGGCCTAGCACATGCAAGGCCTTGGGTTCAATCCTCAGAACACATAAAAATAAATAAAGAATAAATGTATTGTGTTCAACTAAAACTGAAAAATAAATATTTAAAGAAAAATAGGTGCAATATATGGGGGTTTGGAAGAAAAGAGCAATGAATGAAAAACTTGAGCAATAGAGGGCTTCAGATACAACAAGTCTACAATGGCAGGATAAGCATGGATAGTTAGTGTTCTTGGAAGCAGAAACAAAATTTGAAAAGAAAGAACAAGGTAATTGTTGCATAGGTCCTAGGTGAAAGAGCCAGGTGAATGGATTCTCTGTTTAACTCTTCCTATCTGGAAGTGGAATTGATATTTGATAAGGTATGCCTAAATAACTAAGAATAATAATAATAATAATAATAATAATAATAATAATATTTCCAAATACCTTTACACCTATGCAAGGCTACAAGCTATCTTTGACAATTCAAGTCACATTACATTTTTGTACATTTTAGTTATTAATTCATTTCATTATTTATTTACTTCTTTATTCATTCATTTTTCCTTTAGTTGTTGTTGTTGTTTACATTTCTAGTGATTATATGATTGTATAAATATCCTGAATGTTAACTTCTCTAATATTGGTTTATGCATTTACTTATATAGTTACTTGTTGTTTGAATGTTTTCCCTTTTGCCATGCCTGATTTATTTTAGGTCTTAATCTTGTTTAATAAATACTTTATAAAAGCACATTATTCATAAGAGCTCAAGGATCTATCATCTTGGCATAACCCCTTTCACCCACTAAAGTGGACCTCTTAGTCAACTAAAATCTATGTCAAAACTTTTCTTTTTCAAAAACTCCACTTTATATATTTGAGAGCAGACTAACATCCCAGAGCAGAAATTAATAAACCTAAATGAGTTTTCATCAACAAACCCACTATTGTTTTTAAATTGTTTAAATCTTTGACCTTGAAAATGTCACTGCTTAAACTTTTTTCTTCTTCTGTCTCTCTCTCTTTCTCTCAACTTCTCTCTCTCTCTCTCTCTCTCTCTCTCTCTCTCTCTCTCTCTCTCTCATATTACAGATTAAACCCATGATTAAATTTGGGTTGACACACCCTGAGCCTTTTATCACATATTTTATATAGAAAAAAAGATTTTGCTGAGTTTCTTAGAGCCTCATTAAGTTGCTGAGGATGGCTGGCTTTGAAATAGTCATCTTATACCCAAAAGCTCAGAAGACTCCAGAATTACAGGCATGCACCACTGCACACAGTTTTTGATACTCTCTTTAAAATAATCAGTCACAACTCTAAAAATTGAAATTGCATTAACATCACTCTTTTCTAAAGCAGAAATATATTACCTATTAAAATGTTTTTAAAACAATTAAATAAATGACTACTATTTTATATCCAGAGCTTATTTTTTTTTACCTCTTTAGGACTTGGTGAATGGTCTTTTTTCTTGTTTTTAGAATATGTGTGTCTTCTGTTATCAAATGGGTCTATGATAACTGTGTTGAAAATTGTGATTCTAAACCTATCATCCAATAATCACATTTTCAAAAGTATTGAGGGCAGAAAAAGAACAATACTCATAACTAATGAATCACTTTCAGTGAAAGCATAGTACCATCCAAGGTGGAATGCAAATAAGATGCTTCAGTAGTAAGGTGTTGTCAAAACCACACGGTAGGAATTTGGGAACCTCTAAAGCACCATCTATCACTCAGAATCTTTTACTATCCTTTTAAATACAATTATTGCTGCTTGCATAAAAAATAAAACACTATGTATAAAAAAAGAATGAGAATTAAATCCTCTGAAGGCACTGAGGTTGATCTTCAGTTTTAGTGGATAATTTGTCAAATCAGGAAGACATTGCAATTGTCCCATCTTTCTCAACTACATGGAATGGAACATTTAATTGTACTTACCTGAAATGACAAAAATGAATTTCAGGGGAGTGGTATATCACAGAAATTTTTATTTCAGAATCTTGGAAATGTGGGATAAAACTATACACATACATATACAGTTATACAGAGAAAAATATAAATGATAAGTTCACAAAAGAGGGGTAAATTCAGTGTGCCACATGAGTTTTATTTACAAAGTAATGATAACACCCAACAGATGAAGAAAGTAGTAATTGAGGTGATTCAGAACTCTCTAATTGTGGGAAATATTAATAGAAATTTAATATAAATAGATACTGTTAAATTCCTTTTAATATGCCTATGTCCTCTGCTCTTCATCTGAATTTGATGATCTCAAGTGAGCTTATGTGGTGTTTTCAGTATTTTGTCAGCTATGTCTTATGCCCAGTCCTGAACTCACTTTTATGACTATTTTACAACTTATTCTTGTGTTCAGAGGCATAGGCCAACTTCACTCATTTTGGGAAATGAACTGACTTTTCTCTATCTTTTCAAACAATGTTTGGAAGAGCCCATCTACTGGAAGGCCTTCCATATCATATAATATGGTCCCCATTCCCTGTGGTGTTGGAAGGTAGTTCCTTGCTGTGTTACTACCATCTTCCCTGTGAGAGGACTTATCTGACTTCTGTGTTTTTAGTGCTCAATCAACTCAGAAGGAAGCATTTTGGTCACAAGCTAAGGAATACTAGAAGCCACGAGATTTGAGAAAATGCAAGGAATAATTTTCTCTTGGAGCTTTTATAGGTAATATGGCTATTTCATCACTTTAGCATTTGCATATTCACAATCACTCACACTGTGAACATCTTGTATTTAAATTATCCATAGTTGTAAGAGATAATTTTTGGTTATTTCATTCCAATAATTGTCTAATTTTTTAGCTATATTAAAAATTCACAAAATACTACATATTAAATCTATGTATTCAAATTTCCATCATGATAATGTGATCAACATTAAGTATTAATTAAGAGTACATTTAACATGGTTGCTATAAAACATGATTGATGCTTCACTCTCTTTTCTGAGTGTCAGAAACAGGTTGATCAAGTAGTTTTTGATTTCTGAATTATATATAAGTGTATTTGTAATTCTTTTCTCAGTATCAGTTTCTTTGTGATGTAAACTATTGGCGTTCTTTGAGAAACTATACCTTTCTTTCTAGACACTAACATGTTCTCTTTGCTTTTAGTTATTTCTGGTAACTTCTGCCTTAACTATTATTTTCTTTTAAACCTAATTGGGGATATGTTTTATTATTTGAAACTAAGAAAACTGATTTTGACAGAAGGAGGTTTTCTATTTTATACATAATGATCACTCTTGTTTTATATTTTGGAGATTGGCTGATACATTTTCAGTTTTTTAACCTACTCAGTTTAAAACTTGTCAGTTTTTTGGCTAGTTTTCTGTCATTTGTTGTGTTGAGTGAATGTAGTTTGATCAAGTTTAGCGTCCCATTCTCTACTTTTCTTCCTCATTGATATTGGTTTCTTTAAAGTTTCCCTTCAAAGTTTGTGATGAGTCATGGGGATAACTAAGGATTAAACTCAGGGCTAATGTACTACTGAATCTTATATACACAGCCCTATTTTGTATTTGATTCAGAGACAGGGTCTCAATGAGTTGCTTAGTGCCTTGTTGCTGAGGCCAGCTTTGAACTTGAAATCCTCCAGCCTCAGTCTCCCGAGCTGCTATTTGCCCAGCTAGATCTTGCCTCTTTTAATTTGTTGTTATTTTAAATTTGAAAATGCAACTATAGTCCATTCAGTATATAACTATTATTGTGGAAGCAATTTTGGGAGGGTAATTTTTCTCTATGATTTTTTAGTATTTCTTACTAAATTAAATATATGATATTTCGGTATGTTAGTGACATGTCCTTTGACAGTGTTTTCCAACATTTAACATTTTGTAGCTATAACGTACCTAATAATAAATAAGCTCATATTTTTCAATCTTTTGTCACTCAAATGTAGTTAGTTACTTTCAGACACACTTTTAAGTGTTTGTACTCAAATTGGTCATTTTATGATGAGTGGAGCAAGGACTAAATTTGGATTCATCTAAAAAAGAAATATTCAATTGTATTTTTTCAGTTCATCATCACATCTGATAAGCCTATAAAAAACATAGTAGTGTGACTTATTCATAGATGATTGTGAGTTATTTCAGTTTAATTCTGATTAGTAATTAATGTGTTACTACAATGTGTCAATTAAAAAAATAGCGCATAAATTCCTTAGTATACATTCATTAAGATATGATCTTTTGAGAGACTTTTAGCATGACACCATGAAGATATTCATGAATGTTCAGCCCAGCAGAACTACTAAACAGAATACAAACAAAAAGTAACACAATTTCAACTATTCATAATTGCTGGTCCACAAATATACATCAAGAAAACATACAAGTAAAGGTAAAAAACAAAAGTAAAAAAGGCAATAGAAATATGATTTTTTCTACTTTCTTAATGAATGTTGAAAACAACATATAAAACTACATATTTAGAATATATGTCCCTAGTACTACAAAAATAAAAAAAAAATCCTCACATCATCTGGGAAGCATTCTCAGTATTCTTCCTTATATGCTTTGACACATATTTTGGGATTTCTGAAGAAAAAACATGTGAAAAATAGAGAGTGTATGCAGACTAACATATTCAACATTTTTATTCATCACTCACATGCATATATTTGGCTTGGTACAAACACCATTAACACTTTTGTTTCAGGGTGCAATCAAAAGTTTCAGGAAGTGTATTTTGCAGTCTACCATGTGCTTAGTTCCACATTAGTTATTCGCTAATAAAAATCAGTCCTAATATGGGCTGAGAAAAAAACTATTATTCAGTTTCACTTAATTGAACTTTTTACTTATTGAATGTGTAGGAGCAACTGTCTGTTGTAAGTTCTGTAAAACTTCCAACTTAACTAAGGCACAGATTAATTAATTTTTAAAAAATTTTATTGTGGAATTGACTTTAGTAAATATGTGGGTCTTTTCCTACAGTAAATAGATTACTTAATGTATTTTTCATGGTTGTATGTCTTTATCTCCATTAAAAACCAATTTTTATTCTATTCTTATTTTTGTTTTCCTTTGTACTGGGGATCAAATCTAGCAGTGTTCTGTAATTAATCAATACTATCTCATCCTAAGTTGCCCAATTAGTTTTGTACATTTTTTTTTAGTACAGGAATTAAACTCAGAGGCTTTACCACTGAGTCACATCAGTAAATTTTTTTTGTGTTATTTTATTTATTTATTTATTTATTTTATTATTTGTACTAGGCACTGAAATCATGGGTGCATATTAACTAAGCCACATCCCTAAGATTTTTTATGCTTTATTTTAAGGTAAGGTCTCACTAGATTATTTATAGCTCTTCTTAATTTCTGAGGCTTAATTTGAGGCTGCAATCTTTTTGGATAAATTTTCTAAATCACTGAGACTCCATGAGACTACAGTCATGTACCACCATACAAAATTTTATTTTTTTTTAATTTAATTTTATTTTTTGTGACAGGGAATGACTAAGTTATTTAAGGGCTTGTTAAATTGTTGAGGTTGCCTTTGAACTTGAGAAGTTCTTGCCTTAGCCTCCTGAGCTGCCTGTATTTCAGGAATGCACCATTATGATAAGGAGTATTATATTTATTTGGTTGGCCTCACCATGCTAACTTACTAAAATTATACATATATACCATCATGCCCGGTGCTTGCTGAGCAAGTGTAAGATACTGTGATCAATTCTCAGCACCACATATACATAAATAAATAAAAATAAAAGTTATATATATATATATATATACACACATATATATATCTACATACATACATAAAGCAAGATACATACTTCAAAGTTGTTTCTTGTTTTATTACTAATTTAACATTTGTTAATAATATTTATTAACATTTTTAATAACACTGGTTATTAAACCCATGCTATTATAATTAGGCTTTTTGGAACTGGATAATGAACTAAAAGTAATGTATGTGTTCTGGTTCCAGGGGAATTTAATTCTTCAGATATTTACAATATATATATTGTACATTTGATTTGCAACTATAAATTATCTTTTTCAAGAAGGAATTAAAAGGGAGGCTAAATAATGTGGAAGCCAGACTTTTTCACCTAAGAACTAAGTGATAATTTCATAATTTAAAGAACTATTTGATAATTCATTTTTAGTAAATTACAGGTGTTATTCATTTGGGGGAAGATGGTGATTGACCCCATTGACACTTTATCAATGAGTCACAGCCTGAGCATTTTTAATTTTAAGACAGGGTGTCTCTATGTTGCATAGGGTTTCTCTGATTTGCTGAAGTTGGACTCCAACTTGAAATCCTCTTGCCTCAACCTCCAACACTTCTTTGATTACAGTAGTATGCCACTGCATCCCAACAGTTACTAGATTTTAAGAGAGCACAATTGGAAATAGAATGATATTGCTTAGCTGGCTTTGTATTTGTAATCCTCTGGTTTCAGCCTCCAAAATTGCCAGTTCTAGAGATTTATAATAAATTATATAGTTTGCACCTTTGTGAATTACTCATATAACTAATATGTAAATAACATGTAAGGAAACTTTATGCTCAAGGTCTTATTTCTCAGGTTTCATTTTGTCATTTAATAAATGCCTCGTTACTCCTTTTTTATACATCTGGCTGTTCTTATGCATAGTTTTTTTTTTTTACTGTTTGAAAATGCGGCTATGTGATAAAGAATATTTTTTTTAATTTTTTTTTTAATTTTGACACTGTGTTAAAGTAAGACCCATGACTTATGCACTAGCATAGGTAATAGAGATTGCCAACACTAAACTAGAGCAAAGGCTGGAGTGAGGAGGCTGAAGAGCCAAGAGAACTGAGGAGTGTGTGAGTCTGAGCACAGTAATCAGCAGGGATATTAAGTTTATATTCTATATAAAAAAATAGGTAATACAAGAAAGCATGTGTGTGAGGTCTTAAAAGATAGTGGTTAATCATGTGGAATTTCTATTCACTCATAAAACAGCAACAACAATGAATAGAGTGCTAACAGAATATTAATTAGAACATGATAGAAGTTCATTTTAACAATAAGAAACTCATACAATACAAAGTTAAAAATTGGGATTAGATATCTTTTCAAAAAGAAATAAATAGACAGATATGGTAAGTCATGCTTGTAATCCCAGGACTGGGGGCTGAGAAAAGAGGATTGTAAATTGGAGGCCAGCCTACTAATCTAAAAATAATCCTCTATCACTATAAAAAAATCAAAAGAACCAGGGATGTAGTTCAGTGTTGAAATCCCCTGGGTGTCATCTGTGTTTCAAATATACAAACCAGAGAGAGAGAGTGAGAGAAAGATAGAGCGAGAGAGAGTGAGGGATAGAGAGAGACAGGGAAAGAGAGAGGAGAGAAAGAGAGAGACAGAGAGAGAGAGAGAGAGAGAGAGAGAGAGAGAGAGAGAGAGAGAGAGAAGAAACCAAAATTAAAAGTGCACTTTTGTTTATAGATTGTGGCAAAACAGTGAAACACCTGCCATACTTGTGCAATCTTGGGTTTGATCTCAATCAGTGCAGACACACACAGTCACAAAAATGCATTTATTTTCATAAGTATATTAAAAACTTGACAAGTTTACAATAGTGGTTGATGTATAGATATAGTTTTCTTATATATTTACCACAAATTATAAAGCAAAACAGAAAACCAAATAAGCCACAGTATATTCACATAAATGTAAGTAGAAATCATAATGAAAACTCAGTGTTTTTTTGAACAGTAAGCAGTTACATTTTTTACTTCCCTACTTTACTGGCTGGGATTTTGCCTGCTTTATGCATTGAATAAGATACTTTTCTATTCATTTTTTCAAAGCACATATGAACTTAAAATTAACGTATAGAGGTTGGGGATGGCTCAAGCGGTAGCGCGCTCACCTGGCATGTGCAGGATGCTGAGTTTGATCCTCGGCACCACATAAAATAAAATAAAATAAAGATGTTGTATCCACCAAAAACTAACTAAATAAATAAATATTAAAATTTTTTTTCTCTCTTTCTCTCTAAAAAAATAACTTATAAATATTTTCAGGGTGTAATTCTTTATCATTTAGTATATTCAAATGTCTACCATCCCCAACATTTAGTTCCAGAAACTATTTGAAGTGGAAAGAAATTAGTGCCCACTAGCAGTTTTTTCATTTTTTTTTCTTTTTCACAGAGCTTTTGGCAGTGACTCATCTGTGTTTTGGCTTCATAAATTTGCTTGTTCATAAAATTACATACGATATTAATTTTAAAACATTACATTTTTTTCTGCTTAATTTCACTTAGATTATAGTTTCCATGTACATCTTGATTGTAACATTTTGTGCTCTCATGAAACATACTTGCTCAATATGGCTGGGATTATAGCTCAGAGGTAGAGTTCTTTCCTAGCAGGTGTGAGACCCAGAGTTCAATTCCTAGTAACACAAAGATAATATTGCTGAGTAATATTCTACTGTTGGGATGTACAGGTTTTCATTTATCTATTTACCTTTCATTGATTTTAGATTTTGGTTCTTATGAATAGTTCAGCAATAAATATTCCTATATGAATTACAGTCTCAACACATTTACAGTTACTTTTGATATATTTTAGAGGTAAGTTCTTGTTCATCTAGTAATTCTTTCTTTTACCAAAAAAAAAAAACCACCAAGATAATTTTACTTTTGTAAAGAGGCATGAAATTTTCAATTTTCTGCATATTTGATATATTATTTTCTTTTCTGTATCCATTCTTTTTAGGGTATTTTTTGTAAATGTAAATAATTTTTGTTTTCATAATATAAGACAGTTCTATAGGCAAAAAAACAAAAGAATACTGACAAAGATAAATACAGTGGTTTATTCAATGGCATAACAAAAACAATTTAGAACTTTTGTGGCAATTTGTACATGTCAAGTGCTATGAAGTCATCTGTATTTTAGAGCTTATCATTGATTTAACAGCTTAAAAATTTTGAGGGTCTCTGGGATGTATAACATTTTTTATTGGTTTAGTTCTTTATTATCATGTAACTATGAAGGGTGCATTTTGTAACTGGAGTGTGAGAGCCTAACAAGAAAATTACTTGGTGTGTGGGCTCAATCAGATTATCAATAAGGTGGATTAACTGTCCTCTATCCAAAGTTGAAAACTGGGACAGAGAGTTCTTTGTAAAAAATGAATGAATGAATGAATGAATGAATGAATGAATAAATAAATAAATAATTATGATTATGTCTTCACTTTCATGGTGAGGTTACTTTTTATACAGAAGTTTTTTCAAGTCCAATTTATTTTTTCTTATTTTTCTTTTGAAGGCATAACTAAGACTCCACAGCTAAATTTAATTTATGAATAGTAATTGTTTTCTTCTTAATTTATTATAGATTTAACTCTTATATTCTACTGTAAGATACATTTTATGTTAAATATTTTACATAACCTCATGTAAAATCTGATAACATTTCTTGAAACATACATATGCATTTATATCAATCTTGCTTAAGGAGGAGACTACTTATTCTCTATTTAATTTTTCTGAAAATTTTGTCAAAATTAAATTGAGCAGAGGTGTGTAGTTTACTTATAGACTTTTAATTTGCTTTAATTGTTATATTGTTCAGTTTTATTTGTATATATACTAGCTGAATATTCAAAAAATTATTATGCTTAAGGTGATAGGATATGTCAATGTCAGGTACACTATGTAAAATAGAAAATTTATACTTAATTTTATGAGACATGAACAAGAACAACTAATGAGAAAAATTGAATACAACATTTTTAAACAACAACAACACCTTTTTTTTGTACCTGGAATTGAATTAAGGGGCACTGCACCACTGATCCACATCCCCATATCCATTTATATTTAATTAGAGACAGAATTTCTCAATGATGCTTAAAGCCTCCCTAAGTTGCTGGTGCTATCTTTGAACTTATTATTCATCTCAGCCTCTTGGGCCACTGGAATTTTAGGTTTGTGTCAAAATGCTTGGTTAGTTTAAATATTTTATAAATATGAAACATTGTTCACCAGAATTATTGACGATTATTCTCACTTATTAACATAAGTGTTAGTAATCAGAAAACTTTAGGATAAAGATCTCTACACCAGTGACCACTTTTGTGACAGGGGTGGCTTTACTAAAGTACATCAGTTTTCTCTTAGAATTGATTTTTATTTAAATTATTATTTGTCTTTCATTTATTTATATTTATTTTTTACTATAACTCATATTTAGATTTCTCTTTATTAAATATTTAGAATAATTCTTGAAATTAAATTTAAGATGGTGCTCTATCAATGAATATATATTATAACCATGGAATGTATTTCCCATTTATGTCTATGACAAATCATTTTGTATTGACACAAGTTCCATGTAGCTTTGTGTTCTTATTTGTAAAGGCCCAGATAATAATCTCATTGGGGAGCTCTAGTGTATTTTCTGGTATCTTGTTTACAAGTTCTTTGTACAAAAGTGAGAGTTCACTCTCTATTGTTTTGATTTACTTTTTTTTTTTTTTTTTGACTTTTAGGACACGGATGAAGTATTCTCTTTCTAAAATTTCCAAAGAATATTTTATCAACGTGCCTCTGGAATGCATTTTAGTATCTTCATATTTCTCACATGGTAAGAAATTAAATATGTATTATTGATTAGGTGTTTTCTAAATTGAGACATCAGTCATTACTCAAGATTATTCTAAGTCCTTTCTAGAAGCTTCAGAAGAACACTCTTGAGTATATTATTTCCACTGGTGATGTACACAATATGGAAGCAGATCCTGATTTTTTGGTATGTCTTTTTTTTTAAAACCTCAGAGGGTAAGAATTTTTCATGTAGTACGTGGTCTGGTGGAAATACTTGGAATTTGGAATCATGCATAGTTCATTCTGAATTCTACCTGGTCTGCTTAATAGCTGTGGATATTTCAGCATATTTCTTTTTTCAAACCATTGTATATGTTTCATGTATAAAATAGGGTAGAATGATATAGCGTGCATGATATCAGCAATTCTTCCCTCTCTCCTGTATTTATAAACTAGGTATTGTGTTTTTCATTTTCACCTGTTAAAAATCAGAATTAGTTTCCAAGTCGTTAGATCTAATATTTTTTTCTTTTCTTTTTTTTTTTTTTTTGGTGGGGGGCGGGTTGGAGTACTAGGGATAGAACACAATGGCACTTGGCTACCGAGCCACATTTCCAACCCTATTTTGTCTTTTATTATATACAGGGTCTCACTGAGTTTCATAGTTACTCAACATTGCTAAGGCTTATTTGTAACATTTTTTAACAATTCTTGTGGATCAGTCTCCTAAGACACTTAGATTATAGTCATGCACCACTGTGCCTAGAATTTTTTTTTTATTTATTGTGGCTCATAGAAACCTGTAAAAATGAAAGTGAATACTATGGTACCTACAATCAGAAAGTTTTTTTATTTCTTTTGATTTTGCTTTTCAAACCCTGCTTTCTGGTTTCTAAGGTTGAGACACATTTTGGTCACACTACATTAAGCCTAACCAATAGGACAAACATCACATCAGTATAAATGTCACAATTGCATACTACTTCACACAGTGCATATATATTTAAAAGACAATATGTAAAATTTATGGAAAAATAAAAACTTGGACAAGGACATAAAAGACCCAATTACACACATGAATTTAGATACTACTCGTCATTACAAAGACAATAATTTTCCCTTAATGTGATCTTTAATATTTTTCATCAAAATTCTAGAATGTTTCTCAGTGGTTGTTGCTCAGTGTTAGAGTGCTCACCTAGCACATGTGAGACACTGAGTTCAATTATCAGTACCACATGAAAATAAATAAATAAAATAATGGTATTATGTATAGGTATTTGTAAGAAAAAAAAACATTAACAAAGAAATTTCAGCATGCTTCTCTTTTAGAGGAAAGAGTCTAAAGAGAATATATACTTTTTGGAGAAAAAGTATATATGAAATACCCCTAAAATCTCTGCTTCAGAGAAGCAAATGAACTAGTAGCATCATTAAGTGACACTGATGTATATTATAAAGCTATAATACAATAATAAAGAGGAAGGAGTCTTAGTATGAACCAAACACAAAGATGAATTTATGTATATGTAATTTTTGTATTGTAAGAGCAATAGAATGGTCTAAGTCTATCCATATCCAAAATAACACTAGAAGTAAGTGGATAATACAATGCAATCTAAATAAAATTAGATCTAAATAAAATGTTTGAACTGGAGTCACAGTTCCTTGAGATTTGAATGCAGAATATCTAAGGTACTGGGTTAAAACTCATCACAAAAAGCATATGTTCAGGTGAGGTGAAGTTAAAAGTTTTTTCAATCAGCCTTTTTTACCACTGTGACTAAAGACATTGACCAGAGAAATTGTAGAGGAATAAAAGTTTATTTGCAGTCTTAGGGTTTCAAAGACCTTAGTCTATGGACGATTGCTCAATTTCTCAGGGTTCAAGGTGAGGCTGAACATCATGGCAGAAGGGTGTGGCAGAGGAAAGAAACTTACATGATGATCATAAGGCAGAGAGAGACTCTGTTTGGGGGACTATTCAAATTTATACTCCAAAGCCAAATTTGCAATTTCCACTTCCTCCAGTGACACACTATCACTTCAGTTACCACAGCTAATTCATTCAGGGATTAATTCACTGATGAGGTTAATGCTATTACCAAATCATTTCTCTACCTAACCTTTCTGCATTGTCTCACATGTGAGCTTTTGGGAAAAAAAAAAACTTTGGACCATAACAGAAATATAGCAGAATATGAGGCTTCTAACACTTTGTTTCTCTACTGATTCACTGAATACACATCTACTCATGTTATGGGTCCTTCTTTGACAAAGTCATAAATGAGTTCAGATACATTAGACAATTGAGATTTAGATACATTGGACAATTTTTAAAAATACCTACAATGAAATAAAAATAGCTGGAATACACCTGGGCATGTAAGTTGTTGAGTGAAGTGTCACATATGAAAAAAAAAATATCTCAACCAAATCAGGGGTCATCTTAAATAAAAAGAGATTGAGATCATATATAAGCTGACTTTAAAATTTTCTGTGATTTTCATCTTAATTTATCCATTGGCTAGAGAAGAAGTGATATATAAGTATGAAAATCACAAGATGGTCATCTTATACTTGGTGTCTTTTTATCTGCATCACAACCTGAGGTCAGGACAGAAAAGTTAAATATTAAAGATGTTAGTTTGTCCCAAAAAAGAGATTTACCAGTGGTTTTGCTAACTTCTGTTGCTGGAAGAATTGCTTCTCTCTCAACTCAATTATAGGTACCAAAGAGGAAAATTAAGCAAACTACTGATAGACTAAATAATATTTGAGCATATTCTGAGCCCTGACCTACCCTTATTCACTCCAGTAATAATTCCAGGCCTACCAATTGTTTTCAGAAGCAGTTTCACCATGTACTGAGCATCTAAAATTAGCGACTTCTGTTCCAGAGAATATATTCTAAAAATAGAATTTCTATATGCAATAGAGATTGAGCATGTGCAAATATTGATACATTACAAAGTTAGATTTGCATTGTTTGTAACTACTTTCAAAAACTAAAATTTGCAGCAGAAGTTTTAAAAATGTGTTAGAAATCACAGATTCCTGTTTCATCAGAGAAAATAGTTACATCACACTCTTCCTCTAGCCTGGAATATAACAGTTGCGCCAGAAATTTAATGCATCAGTCAAATGAAAACTGCACCCTGTGCAGTCTTGTCAGAATGCTCTGATAAAAATCTGAAAGATAGGGGCTTGGGTTTTGGCTCAGTTATAGAGTTGATTGCCTAGCACATGGGAGGCACTGTGTTTAAGCATCAGTACCAAATAAAAATAAATAAAATAAAAGTGAATTTTCTATCTATGACTAATACATAAATAAGTAAACTATTTAGAAATAAAAAATAAAAATCTGAAAGATAGTGGGTACTCCAGAGCATTTGAGCATGGATGTAAAGACTCAGTTATAAAAATTCTGGTGTGAATATAAATTGAATAAAGCTATTTTTGAAAATGGTATTAAGTTTCTTCAATAAGTTAAAATAAAAATGCCATATGATTCAGTAGTAGTAATTCTGGGTATATATCTAAAAAATAAGAGTCATTAGATAATTGAAAACACTACAATTATATTTTCATTGTAGTATTTTTCACAGAACCTGGTAAAAGAACTGAAGTAACTTTAAGGTAAATGGTAGGTTGGGCTTGGTATTCCCAGTAGCTTGGGAGGGTGAGGCAGGAGAATCATGAATTTAGAGCCAGTCTCAGCAACTTATGAGTGATGCACTAAGCAAATCAATGAGATCTTTTCTCTAAATAAAATATTAAAAAGAAATGGTGATGTATATCAGTGGTTGACTAGCTCTGATTTCAACACACAATACAATAAATAAATAAGTAAATAAATAAATAGGCCCTACACATTGACCCTATGCTTTATTTTTTAATATGCAATTTACTCGCACCCTTTCTGGATTAACTGGACAGGATGTGTCACATTCTTTAACAAACTATTATCTGCAACAGAAATACAGTTTGAAAATAATGTTCATAAGAGGAACACAAGTTTCGCTGAAAGGGGAACTTTTGTGACCCTGTTAAAAATCAGATCTGGAACTCAGGTAAATAAAGATAACTCCTACTAAACATAAAATCTGCAAGAGTTTATGATTAAGAATTCAATTAGAAATCGTGAACATGAGGCCATTTACCTAAAGTTGTCATGGCAGTGGGCACTTGAGAATTTGCTACTATCCTGCTGTCAGTCTAAAGTCAAGAAGTGTACCTGGGCCAGGCTCTTTAGAATCTTTTTAGATATCTAATAAAACTGGAGAGCAAGAGAGCCATCCTTTTCTCTTTACAGAGAGGACACATTCTCTCTCTTCAAAGTGTCACCTTTTTCCTCTTTCACATCACTTCTAATAAATTCATTGTGTCTGCTTTCCTCTCATGTGAAATGCTCACAAAGAGAAATCAAAATCTATAACGTGCCATCCAGTTCTTACAGAGAATTTATAAATACTTCATCTATTTGAAATATAGCATAAAAATAGTTGATAATGCAAAGAGGAAATGCTGGCATTAAAAATGTGAACAGAGCTGAGTTCAGTGGTGCACTCCTGTAATCTCATGATCCTGGAAGGCTGAAACAGAAGGATCATGTGTTCAATGCCAGCTTTTCAAGAGAGAAGTGCTAAGAAAATCAGTGAAACTCTTTCTTTAAATAAAATACAAAATACTGCTGGGGATTTGGCTCAGGGGTCCAGTGAGCCAATAAGTTCTAGAATAACTTGTTATCCAGTGACAACTAATTGACCCACTATGGGCTTGAGCTCAAGATTTAATCACAAGTTCAACAGAAGTCATATGGAAAAGAGCTGGTGTCTTATAGATAATGTGGTTAAGGTGTTCCTGCATCCTCTGTTTCACAGGGTCACAGCATGGGGGAAGCTGTGGCAGGGCTACACCAACTGGAAACCAAAACCATGAGGAAAGTTAAGGGTTTTGTTTATGATACTCATGATGTGGATAATAGGGTACACATCAATCAATAATAAAAGTACATGTTGACTGAAATGACATTGACTGAAATGACAGGAAAGTTCCCAGAATGAGACCAAAGATACAATTAAGACATGTCTGAAGATGTGTTTTGATATCTCTCAGGATACAACAATAGTGCTATTCCTCCAAAAATTTATGAAGAAAAGATTGCAAATCAAGGTTCTTGAGAAAAACTTAACAATTTACACTAAGCCCCACATTCAAAAGCTACAACCTGTGCAAAATACATTTTCCCCACTAACAGACCTTTCTTTGCCTTACACAGGAATTCATGATAAAAATGGGAAACACATTGTTAATATTAATGGCAAATGGGTTGAGGTGAAGAGCCTGCTCTTTTGTTATATATTACAAAGACATAAGAATTGTTATATTTTGAACAAGTATAAAAGAAACTCTTTAATAAAGCAGTTAAATAGATCATATGAAAAAGGAAATTACCTTGGAAACTAAAAATAGAATAATATAAAATTAATATACATATATTTATAGGCACTTCAGAATAGTAGGCTTATAAGTAATAGGCTTTCAGTACTTTAAGTGTTTTGTGGGACATTAGTTTAGAAGTAAGAAAGATTACAAATAATCATAGGTATGCTTTAAAGTTAAAGTTTAGTGATATAATTATACGTATAATTTACAGTTAAAATTAATAATAAGTCAAGATACGTGTACTTGATTTGCATAGTCTAGCACTTATTGATTGAGGTGCAAATGTTAAATTTTAATCATGACTGGCAAAGATTTCAGGAAAATATTTTAAACAATGTACTCAATATTTTATGTAATTAATATATGTCTGAAAATATTGTAACTTTTGAAAATTATATAAATCAAAGAAGTTTTGAGCTTTGAAGCTATCCATTAACTACAGGAATAAACACCTGTAAAAATGTATAAAAATAAAGGCTCCTCTAGGGGCAGCAAATACTTCTGAATGTTGCTCATAACTTGCAACTGTAGTCCTGTCTCCTCTTCTTTTGCCTAAACCACTCATCTTTCAGGACCCCTGAATCTCTGCTAGCTAGGGCTTGACCCTGGTAATAGAGATTTAATTCTTTTTTCTTTAAATTTAATGTTGACTCTATTGATGGGCTATATTGAAATTTTATATATATATACACCTGTGATTAGTGCTCATATTCTAATAGTACTTCATACCAATGGGGGGGGAGATATCATAATCCTACCATTATGCTCAAGGCAAAATTGTAAATAAGTGTGTTTCTAACTGCTTTTACTCCAGAGTCTGAAATACTGACATATCTAGAGATTTAGCACCCTCCATCTCTATGTAATTTTTAAAGTTAATACTAGAAGTTTTAAATTTTGTTTGTGCCTCATTATTTTAGGGAAGTAGGAACATTGCTCACTCAGGGGATTACTGATGAGTAGAAATCCCAAGCTCTTTTCTCACAAGACCAGAGAACAGAAGTATTAAATAAACATTAAAATTGTGATATTTCTTTTTTTATAAAAATATATACATATGAATTCACAAATTGATTTAACCTTATGTAACGTGATAAATTTAAATGCACTTCTGTCTGGGCTGGGTTCGTGTATTGGGAGAAAACACTGCCATGAAATGACTCAATCCTGAGACACTTAATGCAATTCACAGCAAATGAAAAATAAAATAGATTCCAGGGCTGTGGAACATTATTGTAAAATCAGTTAGTTAAAAATCAATCTCAGAAGAATTAGAGACCCTGTCCCAGGAATCTATCCATCAATCTATGTTTCTATCCATCCATAAATCTATCCATGGTCATGAGGCTCTGTTGTGAGTACCCATGGGTCTGATTCCCTGTGTGCTTTTTTTTTTCTTTATTTTGCTACTGGGGATTTAACTCAGTGTAATATGACCACTAAGCCACATTCCAGCCATATTTGTATTTTATTTAGAGAAATTTTCTCATTGAATTTCTTTGTGCCTTACCATTGCTGAAGCTCTCTTTGAACTTGCAATCCTCCTTCCTCAGCCTCTCCAGTTGCTGGGATTACAGGCATGCAACACAGCACATGGTTGATCCCCAGTCTTTTATCAACAACAAAAAAAGAACAACCAAGAACCTGTCTTTCTGACATTATTTTTTCTGGGTTGGATGCAATTTAGTGTCACTCAAAGAGTTGCCCTACTAGGCTCTGTTTGGAGGAAGTGCCTGAAGCTCTTTACAATCTCTCTCATAGGTGAAAACTGTCCAGTCCTCAAACAGCCAGTGATGAGGGGGCGGGCTTTCACAATCTTCTGTTCCTTTTGTTTCTGAAGCCTGGCATTCTCTGAATCCATTTCTATGCTTCCAGTCCTATATCAGGAGCCCCAGCTTTCTGCACTACACAGGAGCTGAAAAAAAAACTGTCAGAAAAGAAGAAGTAAGCATACTGAAAAACCAGGAAATGGTAAGTGTGTGTTCATATTTTGGAGACTGGTTAGGGAGGCTATTTGAAGCCAGTGGGACTGGCAATGGTGGGAATGAAAATTGGTGGTCAGGGACTCCTCAGATTTCTCTCCAGAGTCTGGTGGCCGGAAAGTCTCTCTGTGGCAATGCAGTCTTCAGTTTGCTCTGGCTAGTCTAGTGGAGCTTAGATAAACATTTGAGACCCCTTGCATTCTTTGCCTTCACTGTATGGTGTTTTCAGGGCCTTCCAGAAATTCTATGTGGGAATCTGTATGCCACTTGATATGTGGAATGACCCCAGATTGTGTGATGAAGACTGAAATAGTCATCAAGAGAGGAGCCCAACTCCATTGCCTGTGTTTCTTCATGAAAGAAGCTGTTTTTTACATGCCTAGGCAAGTGTAGAGTGGAAAGTGGAAGACATTATTAATGGATAGCAGAAAAGACTTTCCTCCCAGAGGAAATGTGTCTATGATAAGTATGTTGAAAATTATGATTCTACATCTACCACCAATCTCCACATTTCCAAGAGTATTAAAGAAATAAAAAGGGACAATATTTATAACTAATGAATCACTTTCAGTGGAAGCATAGTACCAGTGTCCAAGGTGAACTGTAATCAAGATACTTCAGTGGTAAGGTGGTGCCAGAACCACCACTTTAGGGATTTGAGAACCTCTAAAAAACCATTTAAGACTCAGAATCTTGTACTGTTATTTTAAATACAATTACTGTTGCTTCCATAAAAATATAATGCTATGTATAAGAAAGGTGAATGAGAATTAAATTTTTTGGAGGCACTGAAGTTGATCTTTAATTTTAGTGGATAACTAGTCAAATCAAAAAGCCCTTTCAATTTTCCCATCTTTCCCAACTAAACGAATGGAATATTTAGATGTACCAAACTGAACTAACAATAATGCATTTCAGAGAGGTGGTATTACAGAAATTAAAACAGAATCTTGGAAATGTGGAATAAAAATATACACATACATATACAGTTATATAGAAAAAAGGTAAATGTAAGTTCATAAATTCAGGGGTAAATTCAGTGTGCCGCATGAGTTGTATGCACAAGGTAATGATAACATCCAAAAGATGAAGAAACTAGTAATTGATATGATTCAGAACTCTATAACTGTGGGAAATACTATTACAAATTTAGTAAAAGAAAAGACTCTGTTACATCCCTTTGGATATGCTCTTTCCTCTGCTCTTTATCTGAATTTGATTCTCTCAAATGAGCTTAGGTGAGTGAAGTGCTTTCTGAATTTTTATTTTCTTTTGTTCTCAGGATTTTGTCAGCTATTTCCTGTAATGCCCAGTCCTGAACTCATTTTTATGACTCTTTTACAACTTATTTTCATCTGCAGAGGCACAGACTCACTTCACTCATTTTGTGCAATGAGCTGATTTTTCTCTATCTTTGCAAACAATATTTGAAAGAGCCAGTTTATTGGAGGGTCTTCCATGTTATAAAGTATGGGTCTCAGACACTGTGGGGTTTGAGGGGAGTTCCCTGCTATGTTACCACCATCTTTCCTGTGATAGGGCTTATCTTTCTTCTGTGTTTTGAGTGCTCCATCAAGTCAGAAGAAAAGCATTTGTGGTCACAAGCTAAGGAATACTAGAAGCCAAAAAATTTGAGAAAATGCAAGAAATGATTTTCTTTTAGAGTTTTATAGGTAGTATGTCTATTTCATCACTTTGATATTTGTATGTTCACAGTCACATTTTGAAAATCTTGTATTTAAATTATCCATAATTGTAAGAGATAATTCTGGTTGTTTCATTCCAATAAGTGTCTAACTCTATTTTAGCCATATTAAAAAAAATCTGAAATTACTGTTTATTAAATCTGTATATTCAAAATTCCATCATGATAATGTGATCAACATTAGGTAGTAATTAAGAGAACAGAGAACATTGAACAAAGTTGCTATTAAACATGATTAAACTTCTCTGCCTTTTCTGATAATCAGAAATATGTTGATCAGCCAGCGTTTAGTTTCTGAATTATATGTAAGTGTGTCTGTGATTTTTTTCTCAGTACCAGTTTCCTTGTGATGTAAACTATTGATGTTCTTTGAGAAACTATTCCCTTCTTGCTAGATAGTAACATGTTCTCTTTGCTTTTAGTTATTTTTGGTTACTTTGCCTTAGATATTATTTTCTTATCAATCCAGTAGGGATATATTTTATTATTTGGAACTAAGAAAACTGATTTTCACAGAAGGTGGCTTTTCTATTGTTATACATACCCTGATCAATCTTGTTTTATATTTTGGAGATTGCCTGATGCATTTTCAGCTTTTTAATCTACTCAGTTTAAAGCTTGTCAATTTGTTGGCTAGTTTTCTATCATTTGTTGCATTGAGTGAATGTAGTTTGATCAATTTTATATTCCCATTCACTACTTTTCTACCTCATTGATATTGGTTTCTTTGAATTTTCCCATTAAAGTCTCTGATGGGTGGTGGGGATAACTAGAAATTGAACTCAGGGCTACTGGACTACTGAGCCTTATACCCAGCCCTATACTTTATTTGATTCAGAGACAGGTCCTCACAGAATCTTAATTTGCTTAGTTTCTTGTTGCTGAGGCTAGCTTTGAAATTGAAACCCTCCAGCCTCAGTCTCCTGAGCTACTGATATTGTAGGCATGTGCCACCTTGCCCAGCTAGATCTTGCATCCTTTAATTTGATGCTATTTTAAACTTGCAAATACAACTACACTTTACTTAGAGAAATTTATTTTCATTCAGTATATAACTATTATTGTGGTAGCAATTTTTTTTGGGGGGGGTAATGTTTCTCTGATTTTTCAGTATTACTTACTAAATTAAATATATGACATATCATTGTTAGTGTCATGTCATTGACAGTGCTTTACAATATTTAATATTTTGTAGCTATGTTGTAACTAAAATAAATTAGCTCATATTTTTTCAATCTTATGTGACACCAAAGTGGTTACTTTCAGTCACAGTTTTCAGTGTTTGTACTCAAATTTGTCATTTTATGATGAGTAGACCAAGGAAAAATTTGGATTCTTCCAAAAAAGAATTATTCAATTGTATGTATCAAGGTCATCATTACATCTAATACACCTATTAAAAACATAGTAGTGTGACTTCTTCATAGGTGATTGTGAGTGTTTTATTTTAATTTTGTTTAGTAATTAATGTGCTACTGCAATGTTTCCATTAGAAACAGCTCATAATTGACTCAGTATACGTTCATTAAAATATGATCTTTTGAGAGAATTAATGAAAGTTCAGCTCAGCAGTACTAATAAACAGGGAGGAAAAAAAGCAAAACAATTCCAACTATTCATAATTGCTGGTCCAAAAATGTAGATAAAAAAACATACAAGCAAGGGTAAAAACAAAAGTATAAAAGGTAAAAGAAATACATGTTTTTCTACTTTCTTAACGGATATTTAAAGCAACATATAAAATGGCATATTTACAATATATGTGCCTAGTACCACAAAAACAAAAAGACCTCACACCATGTGGGAAGCATTCTCAATATTCTTCCATATCTTCTTTGACACATATTTTTAGATTTCTGAAGAAAAACATGTAAAAAATAGGAAGTGTCTGCAGTCTGAAGTGTTTAACATTTTAATTTATTACTGACACATATGCAATTTTTGGTGCAAAAATCCTGGTATACTTTTACTAATTTACACTTTTTTATCAGGGTGAAATCAATAGCTTCAGGATGTGTATCTTGCAGTCTACCATGTGCTTACTGCAACATTAGTTATTCATCAATGGATAGTCCTCATATGGGCTGAGAAAAAAACTATCATTCAATTTCAGTTAATCCAGCTTTTCTCTCATTGAATGTGCAGGAGCAACTCTTTGCTGTAAATTCTTAAATCTACCAACTTAACTAAGGCACTGATTAATTATATATTTTTTTAATTTTACTGTGAAATTGACTTAACTAAATTGCCACAGTCTGGCTGGGCACAAAATCATGAGCCACTCACAGCCTTGTAGATTCAAACAGCAATTCTTTATTCCCGAACTCACACCGGCATTCTACAAGCACATTCCGGGGAAATCCACACCTCCACTGGGCTCTGTATCCCAAAATACTCTCTGAATCCCGCAAGAACTCAGTGGGAACTCAAGGAGTGGGCATGCCTGAGGCAGCAGGATATGCCCTATTCCAATCAGGGTACACCTTAGACCTGGAACTACCCTAAACCCAAGGAGCAGGATACTCCCTAATCCCAGCAGGATACACCCTAAACCTGGATCCACCCTGGCCGTTGAGCAAGGTCACCTTTCATGCAATGTCACTGCAAATGACCTGGGTCATGCCATGTGTCATTCTTACTTAGCTATGGCTCTAAGCATCTCCCCTCTTCTGATTAATTAAACAACAAGCAATGTGGCTTAAGGACCGTGCCGGGTAGGTTGTCTAGTTCAACATATGGTTCTTACCCGTCATGGGAAAAACTGACTTCTAGGCATCAGCCTCCTGTCTTAGTTTGATACCACTGCAATTGGATCATACCCGTCATTGACTACTGGTCCAGCATGCAGCCATACTTGTGGATAGGCCTATGCACCAGTGGGGGGGTGAGGTTCTTGCTTCACCTCTGTTGGCCCCCAAATTTGGCCTTGGTGTCAGGGGGGGTGAGGTTCTTTGCCTCACCTCTGTTGGCCCCCAAATTTTAGACCATCACTAGCAGAAGGGAAAAGGATACAGAAATGCCATGACACCAATCCAATTGAGGGCTCTTTTGGAAACATTGCATCACTGGTGACACCATCAGCAAAGATATGGCAGCACTACCACAATTCGCTGCACCATGCGATAATTCACAATGCATACAAGTGATACATAGTCCAGGCAAGTTCTGTTAGCAGTTCAAAGCGGAGGAATCTATCAATATGTCCATTTCCTCCCAAAGTAAGTCGACTCCTTGATTGAGCATTACTTGTTGAGTTATATTCATTGATGCATCAGTTTGTACACTTTACTGTGATAGCTATCACAGAAGCTGTAGTTTGGTTTTATCTTTGTGTTCACCGGCACTGGGATGAAGATAGGAATTCTGGCAATGATGCTAAAGAGACATTATCCTGAAAAGAATTATTAAATATAATGAAAAGGAAAGGTGAAAGTAAACAAACAGATCTGTTAACCACATTTAAAAACAATCCTTAACAGCTGTTTACCTATTTTAAATTAAACCATTTAAATCACGTGAATAAAAAGAAAATTCGGATCAATTATTTTATGAGCACTCCTCATGTATGATACATGGACATACGCACACACAGACATACAACACAAAACAGAAGAGTGCACACATAACATACAAAACATGACAATAGTGTGCACACATAACATACAACACATAAGACAATAGTAAAGTCCTTGTAGCCTTTGCATTGTTTAAAAACTCCACAGTCAAAAAATAAAACTGATCAGGAAAACATTAACCTAGGTTTGTATGAGCTCAAAAAATAAAATAGAACTTTATGGTGTTGGAAAAGGCAATAATAAAATAGATATTGAAAAAAGCTTCCTGGTTAATCACTGTCACAGATGTAAGAATAGCCAAGCTGGAGCTCTGGATATCAGCTGTTATGGATTTGAGTCAAATCATCTTCTTTTTGGTCTGTAGAAATTGCTTTGGTTAGTCTCTCTGGAATCCAAATTGGCTGCTGTTCTCCCTGTGGAAACACACAAACAGAACCCGGACTCCAGACAATCACTGGGTCAGGACCTTTCCATTGTCCTGTTAGAATATCTTTCCAAAATACTTTAGGCTTATGTACATTTTTTGGATACATATGCCTTTCTGCAGCACTAAGTCCTGATGAATCCAAATTTAAAAAGTTTAGAGTAAAAAGGGTTATTTTAAGTTTATCTTTGGGGGATATATACCCCTTAAAGATCCTTTTAAATTTAAGTCTTTCAAAAGCATTCTGCCTTAGTTTTTAGAATTACTTTAGTCCTTTTAAGTTCTTGATGTGGATTTAAACCAATTTCCTTCTAGTTTAATGTTTTCTAAATTGGCTCTTGTCTACAAATTTTAACACCCTCATCTGAGACTTCTAATTTCTGCACCACCAGAAATTAAAGTTGATGGGCTTTTTGAAAAAAATTACTAATAATCACCTTGTTCTTCTATTTTATCCAATATTTGTCTTTAAACTTCTCTCTTCTACATTTTTCTATCTTGAATGTGTGTATCTAATAGTTGTCTTAGCTTTTGTATTTTTTATCTGAAATACCTTTATTTGACATTTTCAACCATTTTCTATCTTATTTCTATCTTCTAGTTTTTTGGTTTTTTTTCCCCCTAAGGTTTGTACATTCACCCTTAGTTGCTTTTTTTTCTCCTAGTTTTCTTTTGTTTCCTATTTTGTGAGTTTAAAATTCTTATCTTCCTTCATCTTCTCTAACTTCCTATATCTTTTTTATCTTTTTTTAACTTTCTGTATTTCTTTCTTTAAAGTTTTTCACTTCAAATTTTTAATCTCCTTTATTCAAATATCTTTTATCCTATTATCTTTCCATTAATGTTTTTTTTTTAATTAATGCTTTTAAGATTAACAAGACTTTGAATGGCGCAATCTTTCCTCCGTCATGAAGGCATCGTAACCACCTTCAATTTAACTTTTTAAAGCCTTTTGCAACTTACTTAGACATTTTACAACTTTTTACTTTACCACACAAAGATTATCTCATCTAGAAACATTTTTTTAACCTTTCATATTAAAATATATTTCCACATCTTGAATCATTTTATATCTCCTTTTTCTTTTTTCCGCCATGAAGGTATCTCAATCACCTTCTATTTAACCTTTTAAAGCCTTTCAATTATCATCTATACTGTACTTTTAAATGTACTTTTTTACCACCTACAACTTCACTCTTTTAAACAAGGCTTAGATTCTGTTTAAATCGCTTTAATGTTAGTTTACATGGCTGCGCTTAAACTAAGGCCTTTATTTATTTATTTATTTTTTTACTACATTAAGCTTTGTCTCAATCTGCCATGTACAAATACCTTTTTTTTTTTTACTTTTTTCCTTTCTCAAGCTTTTAAAGTAAGTCTAGTTTCCTCAAAATCTTTTTAAATGGCATTTTACAACTTTTTACTTTACCACAGAGATTATCTCATCTAGAAACATTTCTTGTTTTCAACCTTTATATTAAAATATATTTCCACATCTTAAATCTTTTTACATCTCTTTTTTAACCATTAACCCTTTTTATAAATTCACATTCTGAAACAACCCTTATAAGATTTTTGAATTTAGACAAATTACTCCACTTTAATAAGATGAAATACTTTCATGTTTTTTATGTTACTATAATACTGTAATTGAAACCCAACTGAAACTTCTTATACTCTTTGTATATAAATTACACCTGATAGACTCTTAACACTTAATAACCTTGTTTAAGCAAAGACACAGACCAAAGCAATATTAAACTTTTTTTCAATTTACCAATTTATGAAAACACACATAATATTTAAATATATTACCTTATGGAACTTAATAATTAAAGAGTACTTGATTTTATATTTAGTGGTTGATATTTTAACACTTTAGCTTTTTAAGTTAATCAGATGTCTGTAAAAACCAAGGTCTTAGACAAATATAGTAAACAGAACTAGCCATCTCTTTCTTGTTGAAGAAAAATCTTTTTACAGAATACCATGATGGTCCCATTGATATACTTAATAACTCATCTTTAAAAATTCATGGGCTACATTTTTGTATTTTATCAACATATGTCCTAACTGTTCTTGGTCTTACTGGGGTGCCTCCTTCCTCTAACAATTACTCTTCCTCAGAGGTGAACAACTTCAAACCTTGAGTCAACCATTTTCCTCACTTTGCCTGAGAAAGTTCTAGGAACAGGCAACTTGAAACAAAAACAAAATAAATCAAAACAAGAACACATTGTTTTTTGAAATGGTCACCCATTCTCTCGCCTTTCCTCAGGGGCGAGCAATTTCACTTACCTCCAAGTTTCAAATGTTCCCCGTCCAAGGCACCAAATGCCACAGTCTGGCTGGGCACAAAATCACGAGCCACTCACAGCTTTGTAGATTCAAACAATAATTTTTTATTCCCGAACTCACACCAGCATTCTACAAGTACATTCTGGGGAAATCCACACCTCCACTGCGCTCTGTATGCCAAAATACTCTCTAAATCCCAGGAGAACTCAATGGGAACTCAAGGAGCGGGGGCGCCTGAGGTAGCAGGATATGCCCTATTCTCAGCAGGGTACACCTTAAACCTGAAACCGCCCTAAACCCAAGGAGCGACATACTCCCTAATCCCAGCAGGATACACCCTAAATCTGGATCTGCCCTGGTCCTTGAGCAAGGTCACCTTTCATGCAATGTCACTGCAAATGACCTGGGTCATGCCATGTGTCATTCTTACTTAACTATGACTCTCACCACTAAATTTGTGGCTTTCTCTCTGCAGTAGATACATTATCTTATGTATTTTTAATGGATGAATGTCTTTATCTCCATTACAAACTAAGTTTTATTTTATTCTTCTTATTTTTCTTTGTACTGGGGATCAAATATAGCAGTGTTTTATAATTGAGCTATATTATCTCTGTCTAAGTTGCCCAATTGGTTTCGTTCTTTTTTTAGTAACAGGAATTAAACCCACAGGCACTTAACCACTGAGTCACATGAAACCCCCCCCCCCTCTCTCTCTCTGTTACTTTATTTTATTTTTTAAAATTTTTTGTACCTGGCACTGAAATCATGTGTGCTTTGCAATTAAGTTACATCCCCAATTTTTTATGCTTTATTTTTATGCTTTATTTTTAGATAGGGTCTTACTAGGTTGTTTATAGCTCTTCTAAATTTCTGAGGCTGGATTTGAACATGCAATCTTCTTGACTAAATCTCCTAAACCACTTAGACTACATTCATGTACCACCATACACAGCATTTTTTTTTTGGATAGGAAATCACTAAGTTGCTTAAAGACTTAGCAAATTTCTGAGATTTCCTTTAATGTTGAGAATTTCCTGCCTTAGCCTCCTGAGCGGCTGGTATTATAGGAATACACCATCATGACAAGGAGTCTTGGTTGACCTTTCACTTTCTATTAAGTATACATTCACCTATAGATTTTGTTTTGTACTATGATTTCTTGGTTTTTATTACTGTACAATAAGTTCTTGTAAATTCAGAATTTGGGGGATGATTTCATGGATAACATAAAATATTCCAGATGAATTTGAGAATTTTTTCTCTGGTCACTTCTTTCATTAAAATAAAATATGCTAACAATTTAATAAGGTGATATTGTACATTTAGAAGAAATTTTACAACTTTGTAATGATGCGTTTTATCATGTACACAATGGTGTGTATGATAAAGTCTTTTATGTTCTTGTGTATATTCTGCTTTTCTCAAAGTCTACATATTTTTATACATGCATGAATGCAAAATATCACATGTATGTGACATCTATGTAAAATTATGTGATGAGTCACATATTTGTCAAACTGGATATATTATGATGAAATAGGTTCTGAAAATCATTTTTATCACTGTATTCCCTTTGTCTTTCTAACCCTATTCTCATGTCTTTCTCAATGTACATTGCCTTTTCTCCATGTCCTGGATTTTATCTGTTTGGACCAACACTGCCATATCCTTATATGTTATCCTGGTTCATATATGTAGTAATTTTTATAATTTTTATATTTTTTAAATTTTATAAATACATGTTCTTTCTACTGGGGAATGAACATGTATTTTCAAGTGCCATTTCTTAAAAGAAATAACAATTTTTACTCTCTCTTTAGTTCCTGAAAATTTACTTGTTCCATGTGTTTACTGATACTATTTTATTTTGTGTCACATATATGATTTTAATTGCCATTTTCAAATTTCTAAGGCTATTGAGCTATTTTAAAGTTATTGAACACTATATTTCCTTTTAGAGGGTGGCTATTGAAGTCTCTTCCCTGCCTTTTATTAGTACTGGGGATTAAATCCAGAGGCAATTAACCACTGAACAACATCCTACATCTTTTTTTTTTTAATATTATCTTTTGATACATGGTTACAATTAATTGTTTTGGGCTTCAATAAATTGCCAAGAGAGAAATTGAGCTCACAATTGTTATTTCTGAGTATCCTGAGCTGCTGGAAGTAAAGAAATGTGCCACCATGAGTAGCTATTACCTTTTTTTAAAATTTTGAATTTCTTTTTTTGACATTTAAAAAAAATCATTTACTTTTTGGCTCCCTAGTTTTAAAATCGGGCATGCTGTACAACATCACCTGCTCTTTTTATTTTATTTTATTTTATTTAATTTTAAGAAAGGGCCTCTAATTTGCTTATGGCCTGGATGAGTTGCTAAGGCTAGCTTTAAACTTGGAATCCTCTTGCCTCTTTTCCTCCTTTTTCATATGTTCGGAATACATTTTGTCATATGTGAGGCAATTAGTTTTGCCAAATTTGTTCCTTCAGTTTGTACCCTTTAATGAATAAAATCATGAATATGAATTGCATTTAAATTTTTTTCTGCTTCGTTATAAATTATCATTTAATTTTGAAAAAATAACGATACTTCTGTCTTTTAATATCATTATTTTTTATTATTTTAGATGATCAAAAAAAGGTGTACCATACTACTCAGCCACATTTACAGTCCTATCTAAAGTTTATTTTTGAGTAAGTGTCTCACTAAGATGATTAAGCTGATCTTGATTTTGAAATTTTTCTTCATTTTCCTTCTATGTAGCTGGTTTTATAGTCACTTACCAATAGATGTACTGTATAAATCTCTTTCTTATAAAAACTTTGCGTATTCTATTTTTTATGCAACTTTCTCTGGAAACATTGTCATCTTTCCCCCATTATGGTAGTTTAGTTTCTGTGTTTTATCATTGTCTAAATGGCCAGAATCTTTAAAGTATTCTGTCTTTAGTTCCACAGGGCTAACTTTTCACCTCATTTTGAGGTCTATATTGAAAATTTATCTATTTAATTATGCAAAAAAGTGAGTAAAATGTGTAGCTCATTTTAAATCCTACAGTCATATGTGGCACAACGTTTTATGCACTCTAATGGCTAAATAATAATCTAGTATATAATGGTCTATATCATCTAGAATTATGTAAGTACCCTGCATCAGGTGCAAAATAACAGAATTACCTTATGGTGCATTTTCCAGGATGCATCCACATTATAAATGAGGAATAATTATACACATTATACATTGTAAATATATATAATACATAAATAATATAAAAATTCTACTTGTGAAATTTACCAGAAGTCTTTTAATTTTAGATGTATTCTCACTGCAACATTTGGAATTACTGATAATTTCTATGCTATATTCACTGTTAATGTGTTTAAATATTACTTCTTTGTTAGTATTTTTCCTTTACTCTCTACCTATAAAAACTGTCTTTCTCAAAATATTGAGACTGATATTTAGCTAATAAATTTTTAGTTTCATTTTTAATTAACTATTTAATAGTGTAATTTCTTTTTAACCATAACAGATATATTTTTCAAAATATGTCTAATTTCAAATAAAATTACAAATTTACAAATTTTCATAAAATCCACAATTTTTTTTTCTTTGGTCCTGGGACTTTAACCCATGTACTTATACATTTGAGGCAAGCACTCTACCACATTTGAGTGCTATTTACTATTGTCCTAATTACTATACCTATTTAAGGTATACCTTTTAGCTTTTAACATATAAACACATCCGTATAAACAGCTCAATTATCAATTAATTCATTCATTACCCTAAAGTATTTTCTAGTGCCCTTTTAAGTCTCTTACCCACCATATTTTTTGAAATTAATTTGATCTTATTTAATAATGCAAATATTTGACCAGCATCAAAACTGTACAGATTAATAAATTATTACAAATGGAATACACTCTGTAATTACTATTTATATTAAAAAATAGAACATTAATGATGCTACAGAGAACAGCTTCATGTCCTCTTGCTTTCCCTGTACCCTCCAGTCACCTTCATGGAAACTTCAACTTTTTTTTTCCAACTCATTCTTCTAATGTATTATTCTTTAAAACAAATAAATATACAGGAGTGGGACCATTTATTTATTTAATAATACAAAAAATGACTAAAATATGTATCTCATTGTTCAGAAAACAATATCTTACACCAATTATGCTTAAAGCTTTGTTGGTGGAGTTAATCGGAGGGTGACTAAGGAGTCAGAAAAAACAGTGTTAGCTCAAAATGTCAGGGATGGAAAATTAAGAGTTTAGGTATGAAGGTTACCAGAGTATAAGGATTAGTGGGATGGGTTGAAAAAAAAAAAAGAAATGATTAGCTATCAGTTACTGAAGACAATCTGAGGGAGTTCAAATGGAACAAGTCCAGAAGTGGAGCAACAACAGATTTAAGTTGCATGAGCAGTGCCTGGAGAGGAAGAAATTAGAAGTCTTAAAAGAAAATAAGTGTGATATCTCTGGAAGGAGAAAGAAGCCAGGTGTGGGGCATACTTGTTTGATTACACTATTACACCATCAAGTTCTAGATTTTAGGATTTTCTAAATATGAGGCCACAGGGGTAAATATTATGCTGCCACAATATTACTGGTCTTCTCCCACATGGGATGAACATTTTTCTAATCTAATACACAGTTAGCAGTTTCTTCTTTATCCTCATATACATTCTTTTACTCCTTCACCAATTTTTCTTCTACTTTCTCTAGTTTTTCTTTTCTTCCATTGTGTCCAGGTTTAGATCCTTGATTCTCAACTATGTCACATTCCTTATGCTTTACTCTGATATTGTTGTGGGACTGGGCATAGGCTCATGGGGATCTTGGTAACCAGTGCCCTGACTTAGGGAATCTGGAGAGTAGAAGGTTGTGGAAGATGCAGTCCATTTTCATAGATGAAAACTGCAGTGGCAGTTACCTGTTGAAACATTCAGAATATTTTGGTGTCCAAGAGTAGAACTGATGACTCATTAAGGTATACCTATTTAGGCAGTACCAAACCTATTTTCTACAAGGATCTAAATTTTTAAATGGCAAAAAAAGGATTTGACAATTCCAATAAATTAGCATGTTTGTAACTTCAGTCTTATTTTTTTGCCTTCTCTTTCATGTTTTCCTTCCTGATTGGTGTGCAATAGTGAATTTGCTTAGTGTTAACTTGTCTTAGTTGTATGATTTATACTCTTTTTTGTAAATTTATGTGATGGTTGAATATTTCCTTCATTAAGTGAATTTAGAAATGTTTTTACTGTAACATACTCTTTTGGCATGTCTTTTTTTTGGCATGAAACACCACTTTCATTCTGTCATATCATCTTTTTTGCTACATATGTACTTTGCAAATATTTTCTCTCTCTTTATATTTTAGCTTTGATCACTGAGTGTTCCTCATTCTAAAATATTAAAAAATGCCATTTATATTAAATTCATGGAAATATACAGGAAAGGTTTTAACAATTAAGTAACAGAGATCACTGATGTAGTTTCTCCTTTCCCAGTATTAAAATAAGTATCATGCATGTTTATTGTAAGAGGTTGATCAAGGACACACAGAAAGTATAAATCTAGTATTTTTTTGGAATAATCCAAAGCCCCATGGGATTGAGAGAGTTTTCTGAATTCCATGAAAAAACAAATAAGACCTACACTCTGGACATGGCTCTGTCCTCTGCTCTGCATCTGGAGACAGTATATAATGTCACAGTTTTTACCCATCACACTCACTTTTGTGAATAATTAGCCTGTCTTTGCTACATTCTCTTGGCTCAATGTCGCCTCTCTTTATTTCATCCACTGTGCATAAAATTTCCTTTTGTGTGATTTTTTCAAACACTCTGTTCAATAATAAAAATAAGCTCAATGAAGCATCTGCCTTCTATGTTGCTACAGTTCTCAGATTCTATGAGGTTTGAATGTTGTAACTTACTGTGACAAAACCATGTTCTCTCTCTCTCACTCTCTATCTACATCTATATCTATATCTATCTATCTAGAATCATTTTAGCTTCTAATGGCTATTGGTATCTTTTCTGTGGTTACAAATGTGTGTTTGTGTATATATTTACACACACACACACATATAGTCTCTCTTTACTCTTTTTGAAGGCTGCATCACTACAAAAAGAAGGCAAACATTTGTAACCACATAAAAGAGTCCAATATACATTGGAAGCTAAAATGATTCTCTTGCAGAGTTTCTGGAAAGAATGTGGCTTTGCTAATACTTTGATATTAGTCCTCTGTTGTGATAATAAAAACATCCATGTGTATAAAAGAATGAGTTTCTATTATTTTAAATTGTTATATTTGTGATTATCTTCTTTAGTAGCAATGAGAATCTAGGGATTTTTTGCAAGTTTAATTGATGATGTGACCAAAATGAATCATACTAAAGTGATAGTTATCAAATATAAATAGTTGTTGTCCAGGTTGTGCCTATATTTGCAAATTATAATTCAAAGCTGCCTACCATATTTTCAGAAACAGAAACAGCTTGGTAAAGCAAATTCTTCAGTATTTTATTTTTTTTCTTTAATTTCTTCACTTCTGCTTGCTGCAATTGTGATTTTAGGAAGTATTCTTTCTATGTTAGAAATCTTTTTTTTTTTGGTATCATTGATTGAACCTAGGTAGACTTAAGCACTGAGTTGCATCCTGAGCTCCCACACCCTTTTATTATTTTTATTAGAGACAGTGTTTTGCTGAGTGGACTTAGATCTTTGCTAAGTAACAGATGCAATATTTGTCCTTGTGATCCTCCTGCCTCATCTTCTCAAGTCAGTGGAATTATACGTGTGTACTACCATGGCTAGCATACATTATCAGCTTTATGATTGATACATGTTTTTCTTTGTTTTATAATAATCTATGATTATTTTGTATAAAATTTATACAGTGTATTTTGGAGTGTATAATGTGTACATAAGTATAGTAGTTGCACAAAGGTTTCAAGAAAATAAATAGTCTGTGGTAAGGTTTTTAGTTTGTACTTAGTGAACAGATATAATATTGACTCAATTTAAGTTGAAATGATAAGATAAAAATTATAATTTTCATATCAACCGGTAAAAATAAAATATAGCGTCATTGAAACACTAGGAAAGAACAAGCTGAGTGGAATAATTATTTGCTTAAAATTATTGATTGCCCCACTAGTCATAATGGTCCAATATAAGAAATAACCCAATGTTCTTGAATGTTGAAATGAACAATTTGTAGTGTGCCCATAAAATACAAAAGCAGTCATCAATACAAAGGAACACTTTACTGGTGCACAAATGCTAATTGACTCTCACAGATACTGTATAGTTCAGCAGCTGTATTTAAATTTTATTGCATGATGTCATGAAAAATAAAATTATAGTTTTTATAATGCATTACAGTAACATCCTTCTGGGAACAAAAAGTTCCATGTAAAAGTAAATGTTTTTTTTTGGGGGGGGAGGGGATGGATGATGTAAATATTCTGTGCAGTGAAGGTTTTTTATTATTCTATTTGTTAAAACTATATAATGTATTTCTATGACATTCAAGATGTGTACATGTGACTTCACCAAAAAATAAATATAGAAAGAGAGGTGCTGGCCTATGTTGGGAAATGGGTAGAAGCATAGAAAAATTAAAAATGGCATATAATAAGCAGGTATTAAATCTGGGTAACTGGTAAAATATTCACTTTTATTTATATACATTTTACATTTATGTAATAAAATATTCCCATGGTAGTTATTAAGAACCTCTTTGCTTTTTAGGATCCTAAATGGAAACATGATGTAGTCTGTCCTGAGCAAGGTTGATTAAAAATATGTTTACTTTTAAATAATTTCTGAATCTTTACATAAATGCTTTATGCATTTTTATATGTCCATCATACTTTAATGGAAATTTTAAAAGTTATGTTTGTGAAATATTTAGTTATCAAAGAATACTAGCAACAATTTGCAATTCAGTACAAATCTCAAATTGGTTCACTTTCTATTTTAATACTTGATTATTCTCAGGCATTTATCCAGGTTCTAACACTTGGACATAAGTTTTTTTGTTGTTGTTGTTATTTGTTTGTTTCTTTGTTTTAAGCAACAATGTGGTAGACATTTTTTATTCATTTATTTTCTTTTTCAATACAGGGAATAGTAATAAGTATTTATTTACCACTAAGATATATAGAGTATATATACATCTCAGTGGTAAAGCAATATATATATATATATATATATATATTAATGACACCTTACTATTTTACCAAGCCTGTCAATGAACTTGCAATCCAGCATACCAGCCACCTTCATTGTAGGATTACTGGCATGCAACACAACCCATGGCTTAACACATCTTCTTTAATAATTATCTCCTATGAAATTCTTTGATAAAATGATGTGGTTCATGATCAAGGCACTTATAACTGTGTCCTATGCCTGGTGAATTAGCAGTAATTTTTAACTGAATTGAATTGGCAAAAATAACTATCAAAGATCAGTGTATGCAAAGGATATCAATAATACAATACAGGTGCTGTGGTTTAAATAACTGCCTTATAATGGTCCATACATCAGAAGTCTGTTCCTAACGTTGTTTTATCTAGTGGAAACTTTACAGGGAGAAAGCATATTGGGAATTATTTAGTTCATAGTAGAGCATGTACTTGAAACAAATTTTTGACACCTCGTGCTATTTTATGCCATGTGCTCCTGCCATAATGTACTTACTCACCTCAAACATGAAGCTGTAATAATAATAATTTATCAACAAGAATCTCCAGAATTTTGATTCAAAATAAGATTTTTTCTATTTCTTAGTTGATTATCACAAATACTTTTCATAGCTAAAAACAAAACCCACAAAAACCTGAAATATTGTGTGGCTAAATTCATGAGTAAATATCTTATGTGTCTTTGCAACTCATTTATTAAAAGATGTTATCTTTAAATGGTGGTTTTAGTTTTACTACACATGATAATTTCTTTCCAATCTTTCAAAAACACTGATGGCTAGGTTTTTCTCCAAGGATACTAATTCCAGTGATATGAATTACATTGTTTTAGTGCAATTATTTTTCTTTTTGAAATTAAAGAGCCCTTCATGTGACTGTACACCTAAGTCAGAACTGGAAATCACTGGTTCCCAGTTGAAAATGCATTATGTCTGTGTGGTTTTCTTGTGTGCTGTGTGGATTTGTCCACTTCAGCCTTTCATGTGGGGGTTTATAGAGAAGAGATTTTCTATGTTGAAAAAAATAAAGGGATTATTTTCTTAAATCTTCAAGTGTTTAGTTAAACTGCTGGTGGAGGAAGTATTTTTTCAGTAGATCTATCTTGTTCTCTTGCTTTCATTTTAAGAAACTCTTTTATAAAAAGAATGTCAAGGTTTAGTCTAGGTTCAAAATTATAAATAGACTATGAACACACACACACACACACACACACACACACAAGAAAAAACTAAGTTGAAGATATACTGTATGTTATGCACATCTTTACTATTATCTCATGGTGAGAAATAAAAATTAATCATTTAGCTTTATTTTCAAACATCATCCACATTGATTTACACAAATCATAATCTATTAATACAAAACAAAACAAAACAAAAAATAAAATTAAACAAAAATATCTTTGAGTGTTCATGAAAGTATTTGAATAGAAAAAAGTAGTAAAGGATATGAAGCTAAAAAATATGCTTCTATAGCAGAGGTGTAATTCTTCAGTTCCTAGAATCCTAGAAAAGTTTTATGATGCTGGGAATTTATCCCAGGGTCTTTTGCATTCAAGGCAAGCACTCTATCAATTGAACTATATCAAGAGCCCTAGAAATGTTTCATGAATATTGTGGCGTAGGAAAATCTTTGAGTTTTTGAAACAGACAGTTGTGATTCTGAGTTCAAAACCTGAATAGCCTCTTAACACCTGTGGCATTGTAAACTTTTATTAATTTAGAATAGACATACAATTGTTCTCTAAAAGAAAAAAAATAATCAAAATGCAAAAATATCTCCAATTCCATATTCTTTCCTGTATCCCAACAATTTGGCAATTCTTTTTTATAGCTGTCCTTATCAAGAGGCAGTATCTCTTTGTCAATATGAGAATAAAAAATGGCTATTATATTACAGCCAGGAGAAGAGAGAAAATATGGAAATTTACTGGTATTGTGCTTAGACCTAAAGTGTCTTGAATTCTTCCAGTTCTTGTCTTTGTAAACCTCATCATCTTAAGAAGAAGAATCTCATATTAGGCTTACAAAGGAGAAGAGCCCATATGAATGAGAATAAAAAGACCGAAGTGGACAGTCATCTCTCTTCCAGGAGCAGGGCATCCATGTCAAATAGCAGAGCATTCACATGTAAAATTTTTCTAAAATCAGAATATCTCAGATAAGTCCATTATAAATTTGGCTTACTCATAAACAGTTCATTTGAATCATGAATTAGTAAGTTTGCTGGTAGTTTGTAATACTTAATAGCTTTGTAATACTTGATAGCTTAAAATACATTTAATAGAAACAGAAAGCCAGAATTCAAAACATGCTCATTTAAAGTTAACTTCATAGATTAAGGCATGGAAGAAGCCCTGAATTTATTTTTCTTGATTTAATGTTGAAAGATCTATAAAATAATTTTGAGTAATGCCAAAATCCAGGTAGACATGAAAATATTATTAGTACTTTAACTCACAACATACTCTACAACAAAAGATAAACCAGAAAACCATAGCTGGATCACTAGGATAAGGCCCAATGGCAAAATTTAGAAAAATAATCTTATTGATCACAATTAAATTTTATTATCAAGGTATAGACAGACATGAATACATGAGGACACTTCCCCCTGGATTTGCATCATCCATTGTTTACTATCTAATATATGAAAAGTTATTGACTTTAACAGTTATCAGTTTGGAAGAATGGTCTACTTTAGGCAACTCTGATCTTGTAGCACCCTCCTGGGTCTAAAAATATTATTTGGTCTACAGGTTTAGGCAATATATATATATTAAAGAAGAAATATTGTTAAGGAAGACATGTTTTCTCACCTCTGATAAGAAAGGAGGGTTTCAGTCATTCAATTTTCTACAGTGTAGGGAACAACAACACTCAGATATACACTTTTGATGTGGCAGCCATTTGCCACATGTGGCTAATGAGTTCTTAGAATGTGGCTGATCTACCTTGAGAAGTATTAGAAGTTGACAGAAGGGTGAGGTTTAAAATTTTAATGAAAAATGCATGTAGTTAGCTAACAATTTTCATTGTTTCTACATTAGAATGATAAAATTATAAATATATTGGGTTAAAAATATATTTTTTTTAGAAATTATAATCATAATATATATAAAAAATTTTTTAAATTATTTTATAACTTAAATTATTATAAAGTACCAATTATTTGTGATAACTTGTAAATTATAAGAATTTATAGAAATTCATTTATAAATTATTATAATTATTTATTTTATTTGTCTTACTTATGACCTCTAAAATTCAGTTACACATACTTATCATTTTATTTTTTTTTCAACTATGATGCTATAGAAGATTGCCTACTTTTTCTAAAATCTAGCTGCATCAGAATTCCTGAACAAGAGCTGAGTGTGCTGTTGCATACCTGTGATTTTGGTGACTCAGAAATCTAAAGAAAAATAATCCCAAGCTTAGAGTCAGCCTCAAAGACTTAGTGAGATTTTGGTGAAAAAAATAAAAATTAAAAACAACTGGAGATTATTTTCAGAGATACATCACAGGGGTCTATCCCTGGAACCAACCAAACAAACAAACAAGTCTCAGAGTATGAAAGTTATGAAACCCAAAAATGTAAAGTAATTCTCACTATTTTATTTGCATTTGTGAATCTATTATTGGACTTATTGTCACTAATAATTGGTATTATATTCAACATTAAATAATTATGTCCCATTGTATGGCCAGGTCTTCTTGCACATAAAAGCCTCTGTCTGAGAAGGAATATAATTAATATTTTGTCATTTTTGTGTCCTACATCTTTATTTGAAATTGTTTCACCTGACACTCAGAGACAGAGGGGTCTGATATTGATTTTTTTTTCTATTCAGGTGAAAATTATTCAATCAGAAGTGATTGGGGTGATAATTATTGAGTCAGAGCAACAACCAAAGAATAGAGGGTAGGCTTCAAAATCTGGGGGACAATTAATCTCTCTCCAACAAATCTCTTAATCCATCTCCAGGTTTTGTGATGCCTGGGTGGCTCTGTCACAGGCCATTTCTCTCTGACTCTTGGGGTGTAGAGTATTTTTTATTTTTATTTTTTTAAAATATTTATTTATTTATGTATCTTTAGTTTTAGGTGGATACATTAGTTTGTTTTTATGTGGTGCCATTGATCAAACCCAGTGCTTCATGCATGCTAGGTGAGCAGTCTACCACTGAGCCACCATCAAAGGCCCTAGAGTATTTTTAAAAATGATAAGTCTGCAGGGCTGGACATTATAAAACAGAAGAAAGGGGCTGAGTAAAAGTAGACAGAACTAATTGTGAGAACCTAGGCTTTCCTGAGGTCACCTTTGTAATCTGTTAACCCTACTCTAAATTTGATAAAGCTCAATATACTGCCACCTCTGGCCCAAAGAATGGTGTTGACAGTCAGGATTCTACTTTTTGTCTTGTTTCAGATTGGTGGCCTCTGCCTGGCCTGAAAGTAACTCTGTATTTTCTTGCCTGTACCCATTCAGAGTGGATATTAAAGACAGGATCAGGACATGAGAATTTTGACTCATGTAAATAATTCATATTTGGGAGGAGCTGTGGTCCAAGGAGTTTTCAGTTTCTCTTAACTTACCAGGTGGCACCCACCTTTTTAAGTGCATTTTCCAAATGTGTTTTAACATGATTTTCCTAAATATCATCTTTTCTGAACTAATTCACTATATTATGAAGTATGGTTCCCTGGAACATTTCAAAAGCACATAGTTATAATTCATCTTTTCCTCTTAATTTTGGATAAAATTTTTAAAAGTGAGTGAGTGTGTGTTCATGTGTGTGGTTGAACTTTCAAATAAGAGAAATGTGTGGTAATAACATGAAACTCTTTAAAAAGTATTTGTACCTAATGCTATATGTGAATATGCATGTTAATAATCAGAATTTTAGTAGGCTGAAGCAAGAGGATCATATATTGAGATTAGTAATAAAATGGTGAGGGGATGTTGCTCAGTGTGTAGACACTGCTGAGTTTAATCTTTAGTATTAAAATTAAAAACATCTTTGAACCTTTAGTTTATTTGTATTTCATAAGCATAGATAGCAAGTTTAGAGTGTGATGTCTCTTCAGTATCTGCCATGTCTTTGAGTGGCCATGGTGTAAAAATTACATGAAGCTAACTGAAAGTGCCCACAGCTCCCATGTTTGTTGAATTACTTAGAGAATACCAGCCTGTGTGTAATCCTCTTTTCCCACAGAGCAGCTTGTGGTCAGGGAATGGAGCACCTTGTTGGACTAGCTGGATACACTAGATACTCTAGAGATTACAGAAATATCCTTTATAGGTTTCATGTAAACAGATCAAATATTGGAATATTATTGTTATTTTCTCAAATATTAGGTTCAGCTCCCCAGAAACACATTGCTGCTCAGATCCATTGCTTTTGTAACTGAAAAGAAAGGCAAATATAATTTTTGTTCTTCCTTTTCTTACTCATCTGGGGAAGATTGATTATAAGGTGCCAGAATTTGAAAGGAGAATAAGCTATAGCAAGGATTTAGAAAAAAAAAAAAATACTAGTGTGTTTGTGCAGATGTCTTCAAAGAAAAACTCACTGTATGCTAATTGGAAGACATAATGTAGTGCTTCAAGTTTGGGGTGGTAACTAATTATTTAAGTAAATAGGATGGTGGATTGAGCATGTCTCACTTAGTCTAACATTTCTATTACCAATAAAATGTAATTCATCATTAATACTTGAAAGATTAAAACAAAAGTTTCCAAAGACAAAAGATAAAGGCAAATTTTAAGTAAAATTGTACTCAAACTAAGGTAATTTTTTGAGCCTGTAAAAGAACATCATTGAAGGTTAAGTAAGATCTTAGTTGTATCTGTGGCTATAATTTTCATTGCTGTGGAGCAATGTCTAGAATGTCAGATTGGAAAAATTTAGAGATAGGTAATAAGCAGCTTTCTAAAAATATACATTGCAATACTTCAAATTCATCAAACATAAGATATGGATGCATCCAAAATCTTAGGCTATCACAGGCTTCTTTTTAGAAGAAGCAAATAAATAAGATGAAAGGAAAATGGACCAAAGGAGGTTAGAACATTCATATCTTTCTGGGCATATTATGACATGCCAATAATCACAACAACCTGTAGGTTGAGGAAGAGATATCAAAGTTGAAGCTTAGTGTAGCAACTTAGTGAGGCACTGTCTCAAAAAAATTAAAAGGACTAGAATATATTTTAGTTGTAGCATGCCCCAGTACCAAAAAAATGAATCAAAATTCCAAATAAAGGTTTCTTTACCCAGAAGCCAATGAATACTTAGGAGTTTTAAAAAATTGTGTGTAAATTGCTTTGGGCTGACATGAGATGACCCTATATTCTAAGGGTTTCAAATAAAGGAGAGACTTAATCTTCACTTTTTTTAAACAAATATTTTCTTTTTACCCCTGAATGTAAAAGGGCTCAATTAAGTATTTTTTAATGGAAAACAATGGGAATATTCAGAAGGAGTATCTGAACCAGCATATTTAAAACAGTGAGAATCTTCTAAATCATATTGGGCAGGGGGCTCTTCTGTAGCAGAGCAGAAAAAAATGGAGGTACTATCTTCAACCAGTTATTTCCTAAAATGGCCTATATAGTGTCACATTTTTCTCTGACAATTTTTATATTCGATGTAAGGTTTTCAATTGTCATCTTCTAGATTTATATAATTTAAAAGATGCCAAGTACCTAAGTGTTTTGTAATAGTTTGATAGTTAAAATTTTTATTCTATTGTTTTAGAAGTGAGTTGTGATGTTGTGGTCTGCAGAAGTAAAAGTAATTTTTTAAATACAATATAGATTTATGGTATGTTTAAACAATGAGAAGATAGACAAATTTGGAGATAACTATTCAAATAAATATGTGGATTGTTGAAAGTTTTGGTGTGTTTTTAGTGATCTCTTATGTCTTCTATGCACTAAGGTGACCACTGTCAGATGAGAATAGTTATTACTTTTAATTTTGCTATGCATGTCTCAAATATCCTTTCATTGTTTGGTTGCACTTCTTATGAATATTCAATAACTAATTGCAACTATCATTTATCCTTTGGAATTATGTTGGATTTTTTTCCACTTTTTTGCTTCAGTGTTTTGTTTTACATGTGCTGCTCCCTGGGTTTTATTATACCAAATTTATCCATTAATTTTACTGCTTATCATGAATTATTGAGGCTGGGGATATAGCTCAGTTTTTAGAGTGCTTGCTTTTTATGCATAAGGCCCTCAGCACCACAAAAAAGTATCTTATTGAATGGTTGATCTCACTCACTACCATATGTGAAAGCCACCTCTTTTAACTCTCATACATTTTTTATGAAATTAAATACTAGGTCATTAATCATGGTTTATGTTATATGTATTTATTCATTTTTATTTCAGGAGCCACTGACATTAAGAGATTTGGTCATTGATTTTTCTGAAGAGGAAAGAAATTGCCTGGACCCTTATCAGCAGACTTTATATGAAGATGTGATGTTGGAGATCTGTAGAAAACTACTCTTTATTGGTGAGCCTAAATTTCATTCAGAACTTCTTATTCAAAACTAGTATTTATTTTTTTAACTTTTTAGAGTATCTTATTGCAGGTTCTATTCTCCATGAAAAGGTTTTAGTTTCTTGTTTTTAGGACTAAGATTGGGCATTTGTTTATTTAGAAAAGAAAATGTTAAAGATTTTTTCTTTATGTTTAACATATCTTTTCTATGTAGTGCTCACAATGTAGAGAATAAAAATGGTTTCAAAGTATTTTAGTGTTTTTGTCTGAAAAAAATGATTAGAAAAATAAGTGTGTAGAATCTTATAGGGTGTTTTCTCTTCATTTTTCTTCTACTGAGGACAACATTAAAAAGACTTCCGTAGTTACTAAGAATATAACAAAATGTGACATATTCCATTTTCCATCAAAAATGTCTTTTTGTCTGTAAGTTATCCTTGGTCACCTTTGTATCCCCAAAGAAATACCCTTGGGATTTGAAAAGAAAACTGACAGTAGACATATATCAAAGTGGGTAGAAATCAATGAAGCAAAGAATACAGAGAAGTGGTTCAAATGTCAAAGAGTAATTCACATTTTAAAATGTTATTTGATAAGCTAAAATCTGACACAATTAATTTTTTTGAAGTCTAGGTTTGTTTTTGTTGCAATAATTAAAGAGCGTTTAATGCTCTATGTTTACCATGCATATCAATTATTTAAGCTCCTTCTTGTTCTCCAGTGATCTCCCTACATTCAAATTAACAAAGCATTGTAGGAAAATTAAAAAAAAAAAAGACACAGAGACAAGAGGTATGAAAGGTGTCATAATGGTAAAGAGGCCAAGCTGCCAAGCTTTATTCATATGAATAGGTTAATTTAGGTCATTGTCATCACTACTACATATTATTCGTTTTATTACTAAGCAGGTTAGAAACTTAGCAACATTATGCACCTTATTCCTCAGTTATATACTAAGTTTAAATGTGCAATGTTAGGAGTTTTGTGTAGCTCTCAAGAAAGTCCATTTTATAAACTTACTGTTATGTGGACAGGTGTAGGCTCAGTGAGACATTGTGCTTTTCTAAAAGAGAGTTCCTGTATTCTCAGGAGCTGTGTGCCAGATATCATGTTTGAGGCTGATAACACTCTAGTGCAGAGCCTTTTCAAGCAGGGAATTGCCATAGTAGCTTGATATTGCATATGTATTTTATTATTTTACTAGTTCCTAGGGAAATTGCAGGGCATTCTAAGGGTTGGAAAAAGAGTGCCTGTTACCAAGGGGAGTTTGCTCACCAGAGGAATGTTTCTCTATATATTTCCACAGTCAGAATCACTACAAAGTATTTCACAGTGCCTGTGAGGATATTCATAAACTGACATTTATTGGTATTTGGGGGCTCCCTAGAAAATTTGCTCATTTCTAGTATTTCTAGGTAAAACCATTGTAATATATTAATATTATAGGAGAGTTTCTTTAATATAATTTAAATATTTATTCATTCAAAATTTTCTCATCAGAGCTTTATATGAATGCTTATCCTGGATATTCTGTGAAAATTATCTTCAACATAATGAATAGCAGTATTTCACAATACCTGCTCCTAGTGGTTAATGTGGTTTAAAGAAGAATTTTCAGGTCTGGGGCTGTAATTTAGTGGCAGAGGGCTTTCCTCATACATGTGAGGTACTGTCTTTGATCCTTAGAACTACATAAAAATAGTCAGATATAATAAATGCATTCTGTCCACCTATAACTACAAAAAAGTATAAACAAATATTTCTATTGTAATACAATTATCCATAATCTTGTGGGTTACATATCTCTAATTTTTGTAGGTTTTTTTTAGTTTCACTTTTTAGAGAGCTTCAGTGTTATTCCCTAGGTTTTCTCACATCAGTAATATTGTTTTTATTTCTATATCTATAAGTTATAATTGAATTAAATTTATCATGATTTGTCACTTTAGGAAAACATTAATTGAAATTAAAGTGCACATGAACCATGTGCCAGTTTTCAACCAAGTTTTCTATGATTTTACTTACATGTATAAATATAACCCCTTTTATATGACTTTTTATATAATACCTTGATTGTTTATACTCAGTTCTTGTGCTTAATCATGTAATGTACCTAAGTTTTGCTATATAAATATATATACTGCAGATTGAACTTGGAGGTTCTTATAATATTGAGCTACATCATCACTGCCTTTTGACTTTTAGTTTAAAGTAGATTCTTGCTAAGTGGCTGAAGCTGAAATTCTATTTCTATGCCTCAGCCTTTTTTCCAAGTAGCTAGAATTAATGACATATTCATTATTTCTCTCTATATGAATCTTTTCTTTTGTCTAGAAGTAAGACTTTAGTGTTGTAAAGGTACCATAAAGATGTTTACAATTCTGTTTATCTTTTATGTATTTGTCAATTTTTTAATTGTGATCAAAACTGTATAACTTTCCTGAACTTTCTCTCTTATGTATTTTGAATTTACTGATCAGCAGTGTTCATTTAAATTGTTTTGTAAGTTTTTTTTTTCTAGAAAGTAAGTATCACATAAAAAGTAAGTTCATTTTTCCTCCAAACAAGTGCTCCTTTGTCTCAACTTTGCATCCCTGATGCCATTCCTTTTGGTCTCTATATTTGTCTACAATAGATATCTCTCATAAGTAGAATTACCTGGTATGTGGTTTTTGTGAATTTTATTTCACTTAATATTCTATCTTAAAAGTTGATCATCGTAGATATTATATAATTTCTTATCTTTGTAAAGTTTTAAAACTTTTAATAGTTCATTCCAAATTGCCTTCATGTAGTCATGTGAAATGTAATTTGATTGGCTTGTCACATTGGTCTCTCTTGAGTGTTGTTTTAGAGCTGTAAATATATTTTGATTTGACCATCAAATTGAGGGCTAATTGATGTACTTTCAGATTTATTACTCATGGCTTCCTCATTTAACCTCGAGTTAACATAAATCTATTGAATATTGTAACTTTGATTATTTTTATATAAGAAGCATTTAAAAAAAAAACTTTTAATATGTGTAGTTATGTATGCACCCAGGATATTCCATAGAATTGTTCAAATAACTTATTTTGTACATGCAAAAATAATATTAAATTTTTTGATTACATGGAGTTCATAGATTACCTTCGGTGCTATTGACTTTTTTTTCTGTAGCAGACGTGTTTAACCACTGAGCCGTATATACAATCCTTTATTGGGAAGGGTACTGGGGACTGACCTCAGGGACACTTGCCCACTGAACTACATCCCAAACCCTATTTTGTATTTTATTTAGAAACATGGTCTTCTTCAGTTACTTCACATCTTGCTTTTGATGAGGCTGGATTTGAAATCACAATCCTGCTGTCTCAGACTCCCAAGCTGCTTGAATTACAAGTGCGTGTTATCATGCCTGGCTGGCAACTGTTTTCATATTTCATTTTGTTACAATGTCCAGATACATTGCTTAAGGCCTTGCTTAATTGCTGAATTTGGCTTTAAACTCATATTCATAAATTTTAAATAACTTTTGCTTTTGATTTCCAACATATATCATGTTATGTTAGAATGCAAATTCAATATTATAATATCTGTTAACATTTGTTTTGTACTTTCAACCTGATCTCTTTGGAATAATATTCCATAGACTACAGAGATTATTGCCTCTCTAAACCCAAATGGTTTTTAATTTTTTTGAAGGTTTTTTATTCCCTGGGTAATAATGCAATGCACTTTTTTTTAATTCTTTGAATTAATTGAGTATGGATCTCTCCTATTATTACTTTGTTGCTTTCTTTGATGTTGAATTTTGTCTGTGTTTCCTTTCTTATATGAAAAACATTATTTGAGTTACAAATATATTCACTATGATTGTATTCCAGGAATTTGCCATATTTATTTTTATATAATATTCTACTTTGTCTCTTACTTATAAATATTATCAGCAATTTCAAATGTAATATTTGAGATTATTGTTTATCATTTTATTTTTAGTCCTTTTGTGACCTTATGTCTAAAGAGAATCTTTTGTAGATTTACATCTGACATAGTTAACATATTTTTAGGTTTAATTTTATTAGTCATATTGTGTTTTGATTAGTTTCTTTTCAAAATAGCTTATTGATACTTAAATTAGTGATGAGGAAGAAGTTACTTTTATAGTTTTTAAGTTTTGTTTATTTCTTATAATTTTTTCTACTATTAAAATCTGTCTTAATTTGTAGTGCATAGATTTTTATGGTGACATTTTACTTTTTTCTTATTTCTTTTTTATCTTTAATGTTTATTTAAGTGTTTAAAAACAGCAGAAAAAATTGGAAATAACATTCTTATATTCTTAAATGAATATTCAACCAGTGTAATTCCACATAATTTACCACCAAAAGAATAGTTTGTTATAATTTATGAATGTATAATATGTGAAGATACATTCTACTATCATGTATAACTAAAGAAGACATAATTAAAAAAATAAAGTACTTAGTTTGCACTACATTTTAATCTGAATTAACTTTGGTTCCTAAAAAAAAAATCAGTGTCTTTACATGTGTTGCCGTGATTTGTCATTGATGTCACACCTGCTTTACTAATTTACACTAATTAACAAAAATTTATGATAATTTTTATGCTTCAATTTTCCACATTCTATAGTATAATGAAATGTTTTATGTACAACAATGAAAGTAAAATAAAATATATATTTGTATATATTTTTCTTTTCCACAAAAGTTTTCAAATTTAATATGATTTCTGTTGTGCAGATTTATTTTATTGGAAATATTCCACTGATTATTTCTCTTAGAGTAGGTCAAGAAGTAAAGTAAGTTTTTGAATATTTTCAAATATTAAAAGCATGTATTTTTCTTAATGTTCATAAAATGGTATTAGTAGATAAAGTATTCTTGGTTCATATTTTCTTTTTCTTTCAACATACATACCTATATATCCCAATATCTTTCTGGAAGGCTTCTGCAAATAAATCAACTGTTAATCATAAAAAAAAATCTTTGTAAATAAAATTTCTCTTTTTCTTAGTCATATCAATTTTTTTCTTGAAGAGCTTTAGAAGTTTGATTACAAATTTGTTAACTTTTTTCTTTATTTGTTTATTGGCACTGGGAATTTAACTCAGGGGCACTTGACAATTGAGACACATCACCAGCCCTATTGTGTATTTCATTTAGAGACAGGGTCTCACTGGGGAGCTTAGTGCCTTGCCATTGTTGAGTTTGTCTTTGAACCTGTGATCCTCCTGTCTCAGCCTCCTGAGATTAAAGTCATGGTATTAAAGTCATGCACCACTGTGTCCAGCACTACCTATGTCTTTTAATTAATTCTAGCCTTTGATATATTTTCTTATTCAAATTTATAAATTATGGGACTGGGTGTTTGTGCGTGTGTGTGTGGCGGGGGTACCAGGCATCAAGTCCAGCCTTTTGCATGTGAGGCAAGAAATCTACCATCTGAAATGTATCCCAAGCCTGAGACATTTTTTAAAGAATATTTCTAGTATATAATTTCTATTTTGTTGCTTTTTTTTGAAATTTTTTTTAAATTTTCTACATTGTTTTTTAGTTTAATAATTATCTTTCAAGTGGTTATTGGGCATTGCTTAGATAAGTAACAACATCAATTTCCCAACTCTCAATTGTTTGTTTGCTTGAGGTGATTATACCCTTTATTGTGTGAGCTATTATTTTCATTGGTATTTTTTTTTCATTTAAAATATGTTAAACTAGATCATTATAGTCATTTTGGAAAATATTTGGAAGTTATACTGTAAACGAAAACATGATATGTACAATGATAGATAAATGTAATTCCATATAATTGGGAAACTGAGGTAGTGTAATGCCAGTTTGAAATAAATTTCAGCATTGTTGTAATAAACTATCTAAAAAGTATAAATAAATATATATATGTCTGAAGATGCAGTTTAGTGATAGAATACCCCTGTGTTTAATCCTAAGAAATACTTGCCAAAAAGATAAAAAAAAATAAATAAATAAAACATTTATTTCCTGCAACATTTGAGTCACACGTGGAGTTTAAATATGTTGAATTGAAGAAATGTGATTGTGATAATATTAGTCAGTTTGAATGTTGTCCTCATCTGTGGTGCTACAAATTCTTAAGATGATTTTCAAAGTTCTCACAGCTTTTGTCAGCATATTGTAGTGAATTCTATATATTTCTTGAGTAATAATGGCCTTAAATCGCACTGTTCTGTGGCTATCTGCCCCACCTTGATAAAGTTTTATATATATGCTGAATATATTCACCATAGTATTGTAAGTGGGATAACTTGCAATTTTAATTTTTTTTTTCTGGTATGACTTCTAATCAAAACCAAGAATTTTCAGGAGATGAAGAAATAAAATATTTTTTCAAAGCTTGATAAGAGCAGGTATGAATACCAAGAGATTTAATACTCAATTTTAAACAAGAAATAAAAACTAAAAGAGAAGGAAGTTCAGAAAACTTTTCTTAATACAGAGAAAAAAACATGAAAATTATTTATACAGAAAATTACAAATTCATCAGGTTATATTATTACAAACATCTCAGAAGACTGACTGTTCAACTTGTGCCAGTTACTTTTTGTTTATTTAAAACTTTTAAGTACATTATTGTAATTGTAAAAGTTTTACTACTCAGTATTTTGGGTAAAACCACTTTCAAGACACAGTATTTTCAAATCCAAAATATATATGTATCAAACTGCATATATATTAAATGTTTACAGGCTGTATCTTTAAAACACTTTGAGGAAAATATTCAACAATTTACTCAGCTTTAGAAATAAAATTAGAATAGAAATGGGCATTTTAGTGAAAAAAATCTAAACAGTAATAAAATACTTATTAATCAGTTATGTTTTTACTTATAATAATATCTATGTGATTGCACATTAGATGAAAGTCTACAGATCACTAATACAAAATTGCAATATTCTAATCTGTTTGTTTTATGAAGTAATAAGGAGTTTATTTCCTACACAGTATAGACAAATTGTCTCATTATCGAAACACACATATATATTTTTACTTACGACAAGAAAAATATTTAGATTAGAGAGAAATGGAAATGCTGCAATAAGTCTCACTAGGACATTTCTGTTGAAAAGAACTATTGAGTAATTAAATATGTCTAAGATGAATGTTTGGTAGGCATTGCTTTTTAAATGCAATAATAATTAAGAAAAAAAAAAGAAGAGAAGCATCTAGGTCCTTCTAAAATACATCAAATAAGCATACAGCTCATCTATCATGTACAGCAATTGAAACAAAGAAAAGACTCAGGAACTTCTAGCACAGTATCCCAGAAAACCCAAAGCCCAAATGGCTTTCAGGTATGCATTAAACCTCAAAAACAGACATGAGGGACTTATGAGAACAGTGTAAATCTTCTGACACACTTCTGGGCTCATTCTGAGAGGTAATAAACATGCCTGGGGCATAAGCAGTAGGGAGGGTGTGGGACTAATGAAGAATAAAGAAGGACAAAAGCTTGTAATTGTAAAACTCTTGAGAGAAGTAAAGCAGCCACATTGGTGACATAAGACCACCTTTGAATAGGGCATGGCTTACTATAAAACTTCTCTGTAGGGAACAGAGATCTATAATATCTTTGTCATTCCATGATTCTGTCTACTGTTTCAGAAGCACATTTTTGTAGACCCTTCTCCCTGAAACTTTATGGTTTGAGTCAAGGGTGCTTGTAAATATTCATTTATAATTTTATTTCAACTTGAAGCAGTCTTTATGTAGTTACCAACCTATTTATGGCTTATACATCAGCATAATCACTCCATGTCATGGGACATCAAGCATCCTACCTAAGTAATTTTCTTCTTTCAAGGTGATGACCCACCTGAAAAAAAAAATAAATATCTGAAATAATTAGTAAAGGAATATGAGACAGGGCCAGAACGTGTGTTGAAAGGGGTAAAGAAACTTGTATATTCTCTAGACCATATAGGATCTGAAAAACAATGACTAGATAATTTTTCCCATTTTATTTAAGGGAGTGTACATCAAAGGTAGGAATAAAATTTCAACAGAAAGAGTCTTTTTTTTCAGACAGGTTGATTGGCATTCTGGCAAGTCTCACCCATCTCTATGATGTTATGTGGCCCCACTGGATGATACCATCTCCATCTCCAATGCATGCTGAATTTAGACAAAACTAGGTAATATATAACATGAACTGGATAGTCTTAAAATAGCTGGATTTTAACTGTGAGTTCCCAGTTACCAGACATTCTTTGTCTAATGACTTCCATGTTTTTTTTTTAAAAAAAATTGCATAATTCATAGATGTCTTTGTGCAGCTGAATCTGACATGCACTGCTTCATCTTTCATAGCAAAAGGGATTTTGACCACACTCCAAGTTAATATTCCAGAAGATCTATACATTTGGTGGGTTTGGGTTGAATGGGGTTTGTTCTAATTTATAGCAGGAAAAACTTTCCAAGTGTGAGACCCAGAGACTTCCTAGATCTTATACATGTCCCCAGTAAACTTAATCCTATTGCCATTAGATTTTCTGAGGCTCTAGCACTACTCATCTGTGCATCTCAAGGAATATGTTTTCAACAAATTAAAAGTGTCACCTTACTGATTTCAGTGAGCTAGTTACATAGAGAGAATTTTATCAAAACCCACAGTGATAGATATTTTAGTGTAAAGTTGAGCATGCCATTTCAGAAGCAGCTTGCTCTGTGGCTTAATGAAGAAAGTTCTGTCACGTCACGGCCATGAATTTGTCCTAGTGCCTAAAGAATCCCCTGCAAATTAAAAGCAGATAATAGTGTGTTGGAGGCAAGGTGGCACTGTAAGGATGTGGGGTATTGGATGAGCTGGAGGGATACAACAAAACATATGGCAGTCATATTTGAGGACCCATGAGTGCTTTTAAATACAACTGCACTGCACTTTGAGATTATATTCTTCCTCTAAAAAAATGGAAGATTTGCTATGGAGTCTATTTCATGCTTCAGTTATCAATGAAATAATTTGAAGTGCACCATTGAATAAACATCCAAAAATATTTCTGTAATCAAGATGTTAAAAAAATGAAGAAGAAGAATTTTCTGAGTTTTAGTAGTCTGATTGTTACTTTAAATAATGATGCAATGAACAGTTTATCCTTGTGTCAATGCATAGAATTATAATGAATATGGGAATATTTATACTGAAGTATTATTGGTTAATCTAAAGGTTGATGTAGATACTCAGAGAGACCTCTATATTTATGATAAATCTTTCAGGACCTGAAGACAGGTCTTCCTACCCTAGATAATTATCAGTATATTTGTTTTGGTGTAAAAGAATATGAAATCTGTGAAACTCATTAAAATTTACTTCTTTTTTAATCCTAGAAAACACCCATGTGATCATTTAAAAGAGCTTTACAATGATAAAAGTGAAAAAATTCTTAATCCATGCCCAAAATTTATTTATCATAACATTCATAAAAAAACAAATTACAGATATAAGATGTATGAAAGCATTTTAAATAAAACTGCAGGAATTACTGAATTCCAGAGAATTAATTTTGGAGAGAAACCCTACAAGTTAAAAAATATGTAAAAACATTTAAAGATTCTTCAATTGTTTATCAGAGCATTGATAAATCCTCTGTAAGTAAAAAATCTGCAAAATATTTTACTCAAACTCCATTCATTTCTAAAAACCATAGGCTTTACAGTGGAGATAAACCTTACAAATGTAAGAAATGTGAAAGTGTCTTTAAGTGTTTTTCAAACCTTTTTAAACACTACAGTAATCATACTGAAGAGAAAAACTGGAAATGTAAAGAATGTGACAAAGCTTTTAATCAAAAACAAATCCTTACTCAACACCAGAGAATTCATTCTGGAAAAAATCTATACAAATGTAAAGCGTGTGGCAAAGCTTTTAATAAAAAATCACACCTTACTCAACACCAGAGAATTCATGCTGGAGAAAAGTCTTACAAATGTAAAGAATGTGGCAAAGCTTTTAATCAAAAGTCACACCTTACTCAACACCAGAGAATTCATACTGGAAAAAGGCCATACAAATGTAAAGAATGTGGAAAAGATTTTAACCCAAAACCAAACCTTACTAAACACCAGAGAATTCATACTGGAGAACAGCATACAAATGTAAAGAATGTGGAAAAGCTTTCAACCAAAAAACAAGCCTTATTCACCACCAGAGAATTCATATTGTAGAAAAGCCATACAAATGTTAAGAATGTGGCAAAGCTTTCATTCATAAATCACTCCTTACTTTACACAAGAAAATTCATACTGGAGAAAAGTCATACAAATGCAAAGAATGTGGCAAAGCTTTTAATCGAAAATCACACCTTACTCAACACCAGAAAATTCATACTGGAGAAAAGTCATACAAACACAAAAATGTGGCAAAGCTTTTAATCAAAAGTCACACCTTACTCAACACCAGAGAATTCGTACTGGAAATAATCCATACAAATATAAAGAATGTGGAAAAGCTTTTAATCAAAAAACAAACCTTACTAATCACCAGAGAATTCATCCTGGAGAAAAGCCATACAAATGTAAAGAATGTTGCAAAACTTTCAATCAAAAAACAATCCTTACTCACCACCAGAGATTTCATACTGGAGAAAAGTCATACAAATGCAAAAAATGTGGCAAAGCTTTTAATCAAAAGTCACTTTTTACTCAAAACCAGAAAATTCATACTGGAGAAAAGCCATACAAATGCAAAGAATGTGACAAAGGTTTTAATAAAAAATCAAACCTTACTCAACACCAGAGAATTCAAAGTGGAGAAAAGCCATACAAATGCAAAGAATGTGGCAAAGCTTTTAGTCAAATATCATGCCTTATTCAACACCAGAGAATTCATTCTAGGGAGAAACCATACAAATATCAATAATGTGGCAAAGCTTCTAATTGAATATCACTCCTTAGTCAACACCAGAGACTTCATATGAAAGAAAAGCCATACAAATGCAAAGAATGTGGAAAAGTTTTAATTTTAATTTTAAACAAGGATTATACCTTAATCAACACCAGAGAATTAATACTGTGGAAAAGCCATGCAAGGGTAAAGAATATAGCAAAGCTCTTTATAAAAGATCATACATTTCTCAACATGAAAGAATTCATACGGGGTAGAAACCATACAAATGCAAAAATGTGGCAAACCTATTCTATTAGAGAAAGTCTCATTGTTCACCAAATATTTGTACTGCATAAGAGTCATGTAAATGTAAAGAATGTGGCAAAGTTTTAAGTATGCTTCAAGTGTTAACAAGAAACAGATCATTAATACTTTAGTCAATTCTCACAAATCTAAAAACTGTAAATTTCATTAGTTGTGAGATTACACCTCATTGGTAACCAGAAACTTCAAATTGGAAAGAAAAATTACAGTTGCCCTGAGATAACTTTGTAGTGCTGACTCCATGAAACCCCAAGTCCTGCCCAACTGGCCATAACCCAGGAGCCCATGGAAGTGGGCAGGGAGCACAATTGGAAGCTGGACCCTCTTCCCTCCTTGGACCTCTACAGATTCACTTGCCCCTTCCTCAATTCTTCTGTATTTTTTTTTAAAGAGAGAGTGAGAGAGGGAGAGAGAGAGAGAGAATTTTTAAATATTTATTTATTTTATTTTTTATTTATCGGCGGACACAACATATCTGTTTGTATGTGGTGCTGAGGATCGAACCCGGGCCACACGCATGCCAGATGGGCGCGCTACCGCTTGAGCCACATCCCCAGCCCCAATTCTTCTGTATTGATTGAATTAAAATCATCTTTTTTTTTCAAAAGCTATCTTTGAACTTAAAGGCCACTTTTGTACAAAATCAACACATGAATGAAACTTTCCTATGCCCGAAGTCTATGATCACATCACAGTTTTTTCCATAACCTCAGATGGACAACATGGTTCTTTGTTAATGTCTTATTTATTCATTTTATTTTTTTTTTTTTGGGAGGGGGGATACAAGGGATTGAATTCATGGGCACTCAACCACAAAGCCACATCCCAGCCCTATTATGAATTTCTTTAAACAGATGATTTCACTGAGTTGTTTAGGGCCTCACTTTTGCTAAGGCTGGTTTTTAACTTGCAATTCTCCTGCTTCAGCCTCCTGAGCTGCTTGGAAGACAGAAATGCACCCACTGCTGCAACAAAAAGTCAATTTCTTTTGCTCTGTAATTAGATAAAATTTTTTACTCAAGATTTGGTGCCCATAAAAAGCATTCAAAAGATGTTTTTTGTCATTCTTGAGGTATTATATTCATGCTTTCAAAATGTTCTGCATGATACAACTTAGCTTTCTACATCAAATGCAGAGTTCACAAGTTTGAAACCAGGTGGCTGAGAAATAAAGATATTGAACCATGAAATGCGAAACATCCTGTTGTTAAATCTGCATATGTAGTGGGTGTGAATGCTCAAACTGAATAGATAGCTGGAGGCCTATCCATAACTCCTGAGGCCCCAGAGCTACCATTCATGACTTTGAGCCCCTGAGTTCCAAAGGGCTTTCACAAATGAAAATGAAACACACTACCCTTCTCCCATCCCTAAACATAATATAGCATTTACTAGACAGACCAGGTGAAGCACTACGTGTCTTTGTACCAATGTGTGGCTCTGCTAGCATATATATGACATCTGTTTTAGAGAACACTGAGCCAGTACCTGATGAAACATAGTTGCCCTTTTTACTCTTAAAAGAAAAACATAGCCCTGCACATTTTCAAATAAATAATTTTGTTACATTTGAAAAAAAAGAAAACAATAAGAATGGTTGAAATATGATGTCAGTTGAAAGCATTTGAACTGATGAGTCCATCCTGCCAGTAACTCTTACAAAGATACAGTTGCATAACCCAGGAAAAGGCAGGTATGTCTTAAGCCACACAGTGAAAGCTCAAAAAGTTACATCTTTCCCTGCACCCATCCTGGGCTCACCCTTCAAGGTGATAATTTCCAAGAAATGATGGTCTCCACACTTAATAAAGTATGAGAAAATCTCTTCCACTGCAGTACTTCTGGTTCTGTCAGGATTCTGGAAGACTCACTCTTCAGCTGGGCACAGTGGTACACATTTGTTATGCAAGCAGCAAGGGAGGCTGAGAATGAAGGATCACAGGTTCAAAACATGACTCAGCAATTTCACAAGAATCTAAGCAACTTAGGAAGATCTTAACTCTAAATAAAAAGATTTGGTTCAATGGTAATGACCAACTTGGTTTAATCCCGAGTTAAAAAAAAAAGACAAAGAAACTCAGGTTTTGTGGTAGATAGACTCAGTTTTTGCTGTAAGTCTGAAAATGTTATCATTTAAAAAGCTTTTTTTTTTTTTTTTAGAAAACGATAATAGCTATAGTTATTGAGTGATCACCATAGTGCTCTAAACCACAGATACCTCCACTGACTTGCTGACAAAGAAATATCTCCATGATAATCCCACAATATTAAGATGGTGCTTCTGTTGATGGGGATTTTATTTGGTAGCCTCTGGTCAATTACTCTCACTACAGGTATGCCTCTACAAGTCCCACCAACTCAGAGTCTAAGCAGTAGCAGACCCTGAACAGACCCAAGTAGCCACAAAGACATCCATGCAAACTCCACTGAAGTTGTGGACTTAGCTTTGTGCCTGACTGCTCAGTAGTTCTCAGCCATATCATTTGTCACACCCAGTGTACATTGAGCCTTCTAGAGACATTTCTGATTTTCAAGGTAGGAAAAAAAAAATACTAATCCTAAATACACTTATGTTGTCTCATTTTTTCTTTCTGCAAAAATAGAAGAAAGTCTCTTTTCCATGTTCTCTATCACCTCACACACCCTTATCTCCTAAACAACTCTGGAGCTTCCCTAATGGCTCTGCTCTACTGCCTATAGAAAACTGTAGCTCTCTGTGACAGTGCATTTGTCTATATGTGTCTCCCATACATGATTAAAACAAATCCAAGGCACTCTTAGACAATGCCACATATATAAAGCTTATCATAAGGGGCACGGCAACTACATCTGTAAACTGTACCACTGGGTCTTGGTCATGGGGAAGCTCCCAAGCCCCTGCTTTCCATTAGGCCCTCCCCATCTTAGTGATGGTTAGCACAAAAGGCTGCCAGTGGTGGGAGAAAAGGAGGGGCACTGCACCTGGGATGGGGAATTGTGCAAGCACTATTCCTGTTGCATACAGTCTCTTCTGCCATTGTTGCAAATGTGGGTTTAAGAAGATGTGTCAGAGTCCAGCTCCAAGAGGGGGTCTCGGGAGATGAAAGGATGGTGAGGAGTCAGTGAAAGAGTGTGGAGAAACAACACAGACAAAAAAGTGAAGGTGCTGAATCCCAATCTTATGAAGTTAATCATATATACTTTTCATTTTGGCAGGCTCACAGTACTTTGTGGTTACAGAACAGGAATCATTATTCAAAGAAACAAAATATTACGTTCCTATGATTAGAGAAGAGGAATGTATCTTGGCTTATGCATAAGGAAGCTTTTTTCCTTTCAGTTCGCGTTTTACTTGAGCTGTTTCTGCTTAGTTAACTTTTAATAATAGTAAGAAATGTCCCAAACTATTGGCCTAAACCTTGACTATTCTTTCTTGACTTACTGACTAGAATCGGTGCCACGATTATGGCAAGTGGTTAACTTGAAAACAGAGGCTATTAAATTTAATAAAACAAGAGTAAAAGCACAAACCATTGTGCACAGGAACAAGAACAAGTTGCCCAGTACTAAGCACTAATCTGCCTTCTTAACATTAATTCTTCTTCTCTAGATTTTAAATTAATTTTTCAAAAACTTCCTTGACAGGAATACAGGGAGTTTTTCATTAAAGATTTTTGCAGTAATTCACTCGCAGGTCAGCATAAGAAAGAAAGAAGAAGCAGAGCAAGCAAAGCAGCAGCAGAAAAAAAAAGTGCTTTATTGTATACAAGCAATCTTTTTATAGTATTGTGAACAAAGAAGGCAGCCTTCCAACAGCAATAAGTCAGGTCTTTAGCTAATTAAAGATAGCATACAGAAGTTTTACTTTCTAATCAGAAGTGACCCGCTACTCATGGCTAATCTACTTTCAGCCTGGAGCATGCCGAGCTCTGTTTTTGTTAAGAACAGACAATACAATTTTTCTCATAGCCCTCCTAGCCCACTTGGCAGAACATCCCATTTGCAAGCAAGTCCTCCCAAGAACAGCAGACACCTCGTTTTCAAGCATGTCCACTGTTACCTATCTATACCTTGACAGAATATCCCATTTGCAGGCAGACTCCATCAAGGACAGTAATAGTAATGCAGTCACTTCTGATTCTCCACAAAACATTAACAACTTACACTCCACAGCTGAATCATTGCATTTAGAGCAAACAGATCTATTCTTTAGAAGTAGTTGCATTAATTAGGAAAGTCATGTTTTTTCCTTCATACTTAATGGTTATATAGGATGTTGCAACTATTCTTATTAACAGGAATACAAAAACAAATCAGCCCATTCCCGGAAACCTACTGTGCTCCTCCAGAGGATGGATGCCTTGCACCATCTACCTCAGTAGGGCATTTCCTTTGCCTGATACAGGGGAGGGGTGCAGCAAAGAGGTGCATTAGCAGATACTCCACAATAGTCTGGAGTAGAACTAGGCTTGGACCCAAGATTCAAATTTGAGTTATCTTCCCACCTTCTCAGTTACCTTATGAATCAACACTTTAAACCATCAAAAAGGCAGGCCATATGTTCTGCATGTTAATAAAAACAGTGTATACTTTTCAGGAGAAGAAAATAATTCTGTTTCCACTTTTCTTTTCCAGATTGGTAATATTAGGGCCTGTGACCACATCTCTGCCACCACCAGGACTTCAGGCTGTGGGAAAATTGTCAGCCTGTCCTATATTGGGAGGAGGACCTGCAACATTCTAAATAAATTTCCTGCTATGGTACTATGGCCATTACTCCCGGTAGTCAAAGACCCAGGCTTCATATCACTTCCTGGAATCTGCAGTAAAATCTGCCTCAGCAGAGGGACACTTCAGGGACTCTGATGGGAGCAACCAGGAGAAGGTCCCAACCACCTGCAGAGCATCCTCCATGGCAAAAACAAAACAAAACAAAACAAAACAAAACAAAAACATGCTCGCCATCTAGTGGTCTTATCCTGCAACCTGGGGATCTGCACATGATAATCCAGAATCTTTATTTAAGAAAATCATGGTCCACCCAATCATGGTTACAGCATACTAACATGGCATTTAGAGATTCTTTTTAAATTTTCTTATAAATATTTTGTTTTTAGTTTTAGGTGGACACATTTTTTTTTTAATTTCTATGTGGTGCTGAGGATTAAACTCAGTGCCTCATGCATGCTATGAGAACCCTCTTCTACTGAGTCAAAACTCTAGCCCTCTTTAGAGCTTCTTAAACAAGATATTGGGTATTGCTTTCTTCTCTGGAAGAGAAGTAAAGGTTAAAACATTTACAGGGATTTTACAATAAATTGTGTGTGTTGTGGTTTAGGGTCTTAATGAGGACATTGCAACAGGATTCCCTGAACATCTGAGCAGTAGAATCCATGCAACAAGCTCCTTGGATCTCAGGGTCTTTCCACCAGGGCTGGAACTATACAATTTGGGATGCAGGTTATTAAGGTGTAAATTAGTGAGGTCATAATAATATTTTTTTTTTTGGAATGTGGTGAAAAAAAATCTTGTTCTTGAAGGAGAGACCAAATTAGGGCACAGATTGTAAGCCCCAACCGTGAAACTGAATGGATTGTAAAAATTAATATTTGTGAGCCACTCTTAGTCTCATATAGTAAGGCTTGGCTGCAACCTGAGAATTCACATTTCTATTCAGTTCTCTGGTAAAACTGATGTTTGTCTGGGGCCCAGTCTTTGAGACCCAGGATCAATCATAGTATGACTTAGGCTAAACTACTTCTTGCTAAATGATAGGGAGAAGATGTGAGTGGTGGGATCATGAGGTTCAGAAAATAATTCTATAAAGTGGGGTCACTTTGCTGACCCCCACATGCTTTCCTTTTCATGAATAAAGTAACCTGAAACCCTGCCTGCCTTAAGTGGACAGGGTATGTCACATTCCTCAGTAAAGTATCTGTTATCTGCAGGAAAAAATCAGGTATAAAATAATGTCCACAAGAAAAACCCATGTTACCCTTAAGAAGGGAACTTTTGTGACTTTTTCCACATACAAGATTCTGAAACCCAGGGAGATAAAAATTTTTATTCCTATCTCTAAAATCTGCAAGAATTTATGGTAAAGAATCCAATTAGAATCAGTTGCATTGGCCAAGGTGACCTAAAGTTTTCACAGTAGTGGGGACTTGACAGTCTTATGCCATCCAGCTGTCAGTTCAAAGTAAAGTGGTAGGCCTGGTGGGACTCTTTGGAAACTTCTCTGGGATACCAAACAAAAGTGGATTGCATGAAAAGCACACTGTCTCTCACCCCTCTTAGAGAACCCATTATCTTCTATGAGAGTGTCCCCTTTCCCTGTTTATCCCTTCAATAAACTTATGCCTGTTATTCTGAGTGAAGTGTCTGAAATATTTATGCCTTAATTACAAGAATTAGAGCTTGAAGGGGTGCCTTCTTACTGTCTCAGTTTTACAGAAGTCACCAACCTTGTACACTAAACACTCGAAAATTTCTCATGATCTACTTTAAGCTTGCTCCAGCTATACTTTCAAGATTTGCAGAGCTGTAGTCCCTGGCTCTTTAAGGAAAAGCCAAAAGATAGAGCAAGATCAGCTAAGATAGAGGTAAATACTGTGACTGTCTTTTTCCCCACACTCTAGTGGTTAGGAAAACCAGTAGATTAGTTTGAGCCCAGATCCTGTGCAGCACTGTTGCATCCAAATAACTAGTGAGATTTGTATGGTCGTCATTCACATTATGTGAGGCCAGGTATAAGATTTCTCCACAAAATACATGAGAATTTTCATCACTTTCTCATAAATATTTGCATGTGAGGTTTTTTATGCTAGAACTTTACCAAAACAAATGGTAAACCTGTGCACTGGACAACCAGAAGGATTTCATCAGAGGATCAGTTCCATCCTTTCAACAGAGCTCCTTGTGCATCTCCAGCACAAGGGGCTCTGATGAATGCTTGGCTCAATAAACCACTCTTAGTTTAGACAAACATAAATAAGCAGTGATCTTATCCCCACCCACAAATTCTGTCCAGCCTATTCAAACCTCTAGTACATGTAGCCAATCAGAAGTTATTGCTGCTAAAGGGACACTCAAGAAACTGCAATCCATAACCTGGCTCTACCTGTTCTACTCACTGAAGAAATGTATCTCAGTTGATGTGGTCCTTAATATGCATTGCAGACCTAGTAAAAAATAATTTGTCTGAAACTAGAAACAAATTATTGGTTACAAATGTATGTTCACTGACAAACATGTATACATAATACGTATAATACAGTAAAAAATAAAAAGTACTTTCTGAGTTAATTTATCCACTGAGCAAAATCCCCATCCCTATTTTGTATTTTATTTAGAGACAGAGTTGGTTAACCTTATTATTGCTGAGGCTGGCTTTGAACTAAGGATGCTCCTTCCTCAGCCTCCAGAGCCACTAAGTTTACAGGCATGTGCTACTGCACCTGGCCCCAAATTTGTTTTCTTTTACAAGTAAAATATCTGTGGGTATTTCTGACTGAGGCACAGATGATTTCATGAATTCCTTTTCATCTCTCACTTCCCATTTCATTTTCTGGACTTCCCTGTAGCTATAAGTTGGCAATAAGCTTTCCATGTTCACTTTTTAGAGTTATTTGTGGCCCTCTCCAACAGTGTGTCTGGACCAGCTGAAACCAACTTGGCAGATTAAAAGCCTCTTTTTTAGGGGGCTGTGTGCTATGACTTTCTGGTCTGGGTAACCTGTATGACTCACCCCATATGGGGTGAAATTCAGAAGGGAAATCCCAGGAATAAACATAAGCAACTTCTGGAAGAAGAGAAACAGACACTGGAGATAAATAACATATCAGACTCTCTTCTGATTTTCAGGGGAGCCCTTGTCTATAATGTGGAGCTGAAAAGTCTATGTCAGTTCATGACAATGTTCATGCACGCAGGTCTCAGGACATCCCCACTAGATGAGGAGACCAAGGCTCAGAGAGAATTAAACTTCCTGTCAAAGGCCAATGGCCTTGAAAGTGGTAGACATGAATATGAAGACAAATCCAGACTGTTTTGAATCAGTCTTTACCTCCCAGCTCACTGCTAGTCTCCCTCAAGTACAAGAAGATTATCATAGAGAGGAAGTAGAAGGGAAGCAGGAAGGATTAAGATTCCCTGAGAGAACTTCACAAAGACCCTGTGCTGGTAAGTTTGTTGCTGAGTTCAGGAAGCTTCCTCGCTACTAATATCTTCTAGTGATTGATACATATATTTAATTTCATGTCACTTTAGCAATTTTGGCATTAGTATTGATGTTTGTTTTCTTATTTTTCTTAAGTCAACTTGCCCATTTTACCTTTTCTGTGATTATACTTAAAGAAATGTACTCAAAACCTTAACTGCTTGTGGCAATTTTAAATCATAATGAGTAATGCTTTCCTTAAATGAAAATTAGCTTTAAAATCCCATAGAAATATTAAATCAAAAGGTAACCATCTGTGCACCATTCAGTATCATCCCACAACTTAGGTGGGGTCTTCAGACTCAGTTTGGAAAATTAGAGCTACCAGGTCACACCAGAACACCAATGATGCATATGCTCCTCCTCCACATGCAATTTTCCATTCCTGCAATCTCCCCTGCATTCTGAGAGCAAGGCGAAGGAAGTAGCAGCTCCTCTAAACCAGGATGCCAGGTGTTAGTCCCCAAATGTGGCCAAGTTTCTATACCTCATGCTCAGGCTCTAGATTCTGGCCACTGCACGCCTACTTTCTGAACACATACCTCTTTCAGTGTATCAATTTATTCCGGGGTCTTGATTTCTTCCAGAACCTTTTTTTTTTGCCTAATCATTGTATCATGTCATAACTCCCATTTGACCTTTTCTGTGATTATTGCTTCAAGTGCCCTGATAAGAAGACACCAGGTTTGCATGGTGTTCCCAGGAATCCAGGCAGTGATAGGCTGTGCACATCTTTGCCCACTTTCCTTCTGCCAATCTGCTTCCCAAATGTCTGTCTTCAACCAATTTCCACGGGTTGACAATGAGTCCAAAGACCCCAAAAGCAAGAAGGGCCTCTGAGACTGGGGGAAAATAGCAGTCACTGTGCAGGGAAGTAAGTCAGTCTTAAGGGACTTGGTCTAACAATTTGGCACAAACAGCTGTGACAGAACTGTATTGGATCAATATCCCCTGACTCCTGGCACAAGGTTTTTTTTTTTTTTTTTTTTTTTTTTTTTTTTTAATTAAACTGAGAATATTTCTACCCCAAATTACATTGATCTCCTACCTCTAAGGACAGAGCATGCAAATTTCTCATTCTAAAATTTTCTAGTCTCTGTGGAACAGCCATGTGGTCATAATGACATTCTCTCATCTAGGAGATGAACCACATGACCTCCTAGGATCTAATGATCCTATAGAAATAGAAATAAAACCTGGGAAAAACAAAAAGGATCAAGAGAGCCCCACCACACTTTGACCTCATCCTGAAGACTCTAAGACTGTTTTTCCTGTGGATGGAGAAGGCTTCATGTGACTGCTTAAACCAGAGGCTGCAAATAAAAAAACATTTCCTCTATCTCAGAAAGTAACATGAACTCATTGTGTCTTCTAGGGGGCAGGTTGTGGCCTGAGCTATTTTCTCTCACAGTTGGCCACTAAGCTCACTTCTGCTCAACACTGTTTCACAACTGGGTTCCAGTCTGGCCTCCTCTGGCTTCTCTTTGATTGCTGGTAGGGGACACCCTTGGGGGGTTGGTGTATCCCACCTTCTCAGACTCAGTACAACTATAACAGAAAGAGAGCTGAGTAGGGGTGAGAGATACAAAGAGTTTAAAGAGCAAAAGTGCAAACAATTTAATGACAAAGCTTTTCCCTAAAACCTTGAATTCCTAGAAAGTGTGGTCTTGTTTGAAAGGGATGGAAGAGAACAGAAATCATTCCCCAACCATGAATACTTCTTCTACACTCACTTCTTGTTTAATTATTCTGGGTAAGAGGTTTATATTTTACAGATTATTATTCAAATAGCTAAAAACTCTGAAGAACCAAAATATCCAAGACAGTAATATGGCTGCATAACCACGGTGTGACTATTTTATGAGCTCTTATGCAGACCTAAGAATTATGGCTTAAAAATATGGACTGTGGGGCTGAGGATGTGGCTCAGTGGTAAAATGCTTACCTAGCATGTGTGAAGACTGGGTTCAATTCTCAGCACCACATACAAATTAATAAAATAAAGGCCCATCAACAACTAAAAATAAATAAATTAAAATATGGATGGGTTAATTCAGATAATGTTGATATGTAAAAAAAGAGAAATTGGTAATTGCATGTATGATGAGATTACTACTGGTCTAATTGATGCTGCATTTTTTGAGCAAAATGTTTCAACCCATATACAACTATAGTGGTCTTAGTGAACTTCTGGGCCAGTGTGTATAAATATAGAAATATATGACCCAAGCATAATTCCTGCTTCTACTTAGAACTTGAGAATGGCCTGGGACACCCAACTGTGGCCTGAATGCCCTACACAGCTGTACCTAAGAATTCATGCTGGGAACCTCATCCAGGGGTGCCAAGCCTGTCTTGCTTCATAGGAGGTGCAACACCAGGAAGAATGACACTGTATTTTGCAGAGTGCATGTGGCTTGGAGGAATAATTTTCTAAATGTTAAGGCTTGTAATTGACATTCATATGAGAATAAACTGGTCAATGTTGTTTGGGGTTTGAGCTCTGACTCTGACCTCATGGGGTTTAAAATTCAGGGTGACTATTCACAGGTTAACTCTTTACATCTTGCTCCTTCTCCAGTATTGTAAGAGAATTCAAGATCATTAGTACCTGCCAACTGCCATGGGCATAGTTCTCTGTGTCTGTTTCTCTATCTCTTTCCATGCTGTCTACCTTTTTCACCAGGATTCCACAGGAAGTTTCTTCATCAGCCTCATAGTTTGACATTCTGCTTGTTAACACTGGGATAAAACTAAAGCTGTGGTCCCCTTTCTTGTTTGGGCTGCTGCCTATATTGGCCAGAAAACACTAGGAGAGTGTGGGCCATGTCTGTCATGACCAAGAGTCTGTGCCAGCATTAAGCTCAGCTCCTGAACTAATGTGCCCCAAAGAGGTGGCTGCATTACTTTAACCTAAAAAGTTCAAGAGGATACTTACCTCAAGTTGTGACTCCCAGAGACACAGGGCACACCATAGCTGGGAGGATCTTGGACACATTGGTACCAGTCTCAGCTTGGCTCAGCTAAGGAAATGGTCTTTTTGGAAATGGCCCATTCCTCTCCCCCAAATATGAGGACAAGGCCTGGTTTCCATTTACCTACACTCCATTGGGAAAGGTGTGGTTTTGTCCCCAATATGTTTCATTTCTTTCTTGCTCCATCCTACTTTCCCTCTTCTCACTCCATATTCAATTTTTTCTCATAATTATGAGCAAGATAACTATGTACAAATCATTCCTGTACTCATGGACATGTGCCTTAAGCTTCCCAATTAATTCTTCAAGTGAAAAATGGTCCCCACTTCATAAATAAAGCAAAACTGGTCCCTAAAATGTTCTAGATGTTGTTACTGAAAAGTAAAAGTTAAAAACACTGAGAAGGCAACATCTCTAGCAATTAGAGAAATGCAAATTAAAACTACACTGAGATATCATCTCATTCCAATTATAATGCCAATTATCAATAAAATAAGTAAAAACAAATTTTGGTGAGAATGTGGGAAAAAGAAACTCTCAAAAATTGTCATGAGCCTGAAAATTTGTGTGATATCTCTGGAATGCAGTATGGAGAATCAAAAAAAAAAAGGAAGCTAGGTTTTAAAATACCCCTTTGAGCCAATTATCACATTTTTTGGCATATATACAAAGAACTTAATATCAGCATACTATAGTGACAGAGCCACACCAATGTTTATAGCAGCACAATTTACATTAGCCAAGCTATGGGTGCAAGCTAGATGCCCATCAATAGAAAAATGGCTAGAGAAATTTTTGTATATATACACAATGAAATATTACTCAGCCATAAAGAATAATGACTCTATGACCTTTGCCAGTAAATAAATGGATATGGAGACTGATCTGCTAAGTGAAACAAGGAAATCCCCCCAAAATTATAGGTGAAATGTTTTTTTTTTCTTTCTGATATGTGGAGGCCAAATGACAATAAATGAGAGAGGGAAAGAAGAGTAGATTAGTAGATTATCCATACAAGCATTCAAGAAAGGTAGATAGATAGGAATAGGAAAGAGAGTAGAATTAATCTAAAATAAGTTAGATTGTATGCATATGAAAATATGTAACTGAATTTCACCATCATGTCCACCCACAATAATGAGATTCATAATTAGAGTACTTATGAATTATTATTTTTAAATGGACAAAAAAAACCTGAAATATATGCAAATTTGAATTTACAAATTCTAAAAGTACTGAATACCTTAGAAAATGTGATAACTGCTATCTCTTTTTCTTTTTATGAAAAGTAATTTGGATATACACTTTATGTCAAATTTAATCATTAGAGGTGCCTTTCAAGTTTGGGTGAAACAAAAAAGAAAGAAAAAGTATCTCATTGCCATAGAAATTTATTAGGCTGAGCAAATGGCAGTGCAGTTTAATAGTAATGTTCTGAAAAATACCACTAAGAGTTACAGGAGATTGAATTCAGGCGCACTCAATCACTGAGCTACAACTTGACCTCTTTTTTGTATTTTATAGAGAGATAGGGTCTCACTGAGTTGCTCAGTGCCTTGCAATTCCTGAGGCTGACTTTGAAATTTTAATCCTCCTGTCTCAGCCTCCTGAGCCACTGAGATTAAATGCATGTTCCACCATGGCCAGCAGTGTGAGATGTTATAAATTAGTATATGCATGACATTTTTTACAAGTTTATATATCACCCTAAGATGTATAGCTTTTCATTTATAATGAAATTCTGCTTTAATTAAAGATGGAAAGACAGTCCTGCATTGCTCCTGCTCATATGGTTGACAGAAAAAATTCAGATGGCATCAGATGTGTTCTGCACCACCAGAGTTGATTTTTAGCCTGGAAGATGTTAGGAACTGCTCTGTACAGTACACACATTAAAGTTCTGAATAAGATGTACTGAACAGTTATTGCATCCCATAATACATTGGATTTTACCCCCACTTGAATAATGAGGTGTGGTTCCAGTTTTGGGAATCACACAGTGAGTCTGAGTTACACATTTTGTGTTCCATAGTAATCCTTTCCCTTTTCCCTTTTGGGGACAGAATGTTCCCTGAACTTCCCCTTGTGTGTCTCCTATATAAGAATAAAAACTTCCAATGGCTCTCTCTCTTTCCATGGGCATGCAAGGCTGGAGAGCCATCCTAAAGTATGAAAAGTTCTTCTTTGTCTTCTTTCACCATTTTCTTAGTTTTTGAAATAGTCAGAGATGTGAACACAGCATATATCACCAGCTCCATAAGATGGCAATAGGAATATTTGGATGAAAGTCTCCTGCACATTGAAACATTGCATCAGCTTTAAACTTCCTCAGTCAGTTCACAGACACAATAGAAGTGAGAGATTTTTGACCAAGAAGAGAAACTCTTCTCCACTCCCACTACTTGTTAATGTTATCTCATGTTGAGCTTTTAGGCTTATAGGTAATTTTTTTTTCAGTTTGAAAAGAAACAGTAAGTTTTATTTTCCAACTTGAAAAATTACTTATATACCTATTGATAATTTTAGTGGCTATTATATATTGAGGACCTCTTGAAACATATTTTTTTAATTCCCACAATTTGCTTCTGAGGCAAGTATAATTAGTTTCCTGTACAAGCCTCAGAACTGCAGATTAGAGCTGATGACTTACCCAAGGGCACAGCTGATTATCTAGGATTCCAGCTCAGGTCTACACACCATGCTCTTTTCTGAATCAGCCTAATTCTTCTTTTCATTTTACTCACTGAACTTTTTTCATGTTCCTGATAATTTTTTCTCATATTGTTTCTCTTTTTATTCTTTTATGTAGAAGACTGGCTTTCACTTTGAAACAAATTTTCAGTTTTGATTAAAGATGAAAAGGCATTTTTCTTTTACTGCTGCCCAAATTGTTTGCAGGCAAAAATCAGATGGCTTCAGATATGTTCTGCACAATCAGAGGTTCCTTTAAAAAATCTGAAACATTTGACCAAAAGTTTATTGTGCACAATGAAACTTTTAAATTCTTGTTATGTATGTTATATTTAGATTAATCTCAATTTGTGTAGCAGTGTCAGTTATTGCTGTAATTCAAAACTAGAATCAATGATGTATTTTTTGGATATGGTAATTGCAAGCAGCCATGGATAACACTTAGGATTTCTAGCCGGATCAACCAATAGGATAGATCTTTTCCTGAAATGATGAGACTTTTTTTTTTGGAGATATATATATATATGGGGGGATTGATGGTTGTGTCTACAGTTTATTTTGGACATGTGCAATTTGAAATATGTATTGCTTAGTGAAAAGAAACCAAAGTTTAGAGAGTTGTATGTATTGGACCCACATTAAGCAAAGCTATCTAGGTTAAATTTGGCATGTTAATAAAATTGAAAGTTTTTTACAAACCTTTAAAACATGTGAGGCAATAGGTCCAGCACAGGGACTCCCATTGCATCATGAATACTCTTATCTTTAGTCACAGTGTTGATTTTGGTTATATTTTCTAAAAATACTTTTTTTGGGAATATGTAGGGAATTCTAAAACTGAACAATAGGAGAGGACTCAGCAGTAGTAAGGGCTGCTCTGTTGTTAAGAGAGCAATTAAAGAGTTACATGGTTTCTTAAAAACATCAAGTGCCTAATTTCTGGAAATTGTGAACATGTTAGGTTACATGGCACAGGGGAATTAAAGTTGAAGAAGCAATGATGAAATTACAAAGAAGGTAAAAATGGATGAATGAAAAAAGGTAGTCAGTCTTTAGCTAGTGTGGCAAGATTTAGTATGTCTACCCTATGTCAGGTACACACTCAAATGCTGGCATCTCTTTGTCTTAACATCTTGTTCACAGGCTTTGTATGTTATTTATACATTTCAAGGTATGTTATGTATACATTCAGAGAGAGAGGTCTAATTCTCTCAAGTTTCCTCTTCTCCCTCTGGGAAGAGAAAGACTTAGCATCTCTTATGTAGTGCCGGTAGGAGAGGTAGTAACTGGATTCTCATACCCACCTTGTAGCTTTTCTCATTTGCATGCTTGGGCTCTTAGAACATTATTGTCCTAAGATTATAATTTTCAAAAAAATTCTGAGGTAAGAAAAGAATCTTTTATTCTTTTTAATATCCTGGTTATTTTATATTTTAATAACTATTTAAATCTGTAAGTATTTTTTAGTTTTTGTATGTTTGCCTCACCCACCTCTCATGGTACTGGAGAAACCCAGAGAATTCTACGTCTGCATCCCTGATTTTTTTTTTTTTTTTAATTTTGAGACAGAGTCTTACTATGTTGCTGAGGCTGGTCTCAATTTTGTGATTCTCATGCCTTTGCCTCCTGAGTCACTGGGTTTAAAAATGTATGAAACCACACCTGACCCAGATAGTTTCCTAATGTTACCTAGCCCAAAAGCCTAAAACATCTTTCTTTTTATAACTATTTAGCCTGCTGATATGTATAGCAGATATAAAGTACTGGTGAAGCTGACTAAATGAAAAGATGTGAAGGAAAGTCAGGTACTGGTTGTAAACTTCATCAGAAGAAGAAAAACTAAAAGAGTAAACCACTTCAAGAAAAAAAGCTTTTAGAACAGAAAAATATCATGAACAAGCTAATTATATTTAGAAAAAAAATTAAAATAAGTTGTATTCAGAATTTTAAATATGTAATCATGGATTTTATTTTTCTGAGAATATAAAAAATACATGTTTAATTCTTTGATTTACTGAATTCAAATAGTTAATTTGTATCTTAGCATATCAAAGATGAGTATAACTTTGTTTTATACATATAGTCATATTTTTAAATATAATTATTCTGTGTCTGCTTTGGTTTATAGTTTCTCCATTTCCTTCTCTTACTCTCACTATTAAATGCAAACTTTGATTTCAAGTAATGCTTATTTTGCCTCTGTGAGAAAATTTATACAACCAATTAACAGATTATGAAACTCAAATTTAGTCTGAGCAATGGCAATCTTCTGCTTAATTTCAGGGATTTGTGCTTAAATAACATCCTGTAGCCTACATAACAAGAATCTAAAAGCATAAGTGTTCTTGCATGATTTTTACTGGAATTGTGAATTATTTAGGCTGAATATATCAAACCTTCAGTCAGCATTGTGATAGAGGGCTTGCCAGTAATGATCTGGACTGAGAAGTATGGGCATGCCAAGTGAATGGGAAAAAATGTGACTCATAATTTTCCATGCTTAAGGACTTGAAAATCTATTAACTTATTAACATTTTATTTCAATTGCCCCAAGAAAGATATGTTTAATTTAGCACAAGTCACAACTTAATGCTTGAATGAATATCTGATTGTAATAGTAGAGCATATCTATATGTGCAAACTAAGTCATTTTGAATTTGAATAATAATAAAAAATTCTAGAAGATATGAATTCCAGACCATCTTCCACTTGAGAAATTTATTTTTTTTTATTCTGTTGTCTCCATTTACTCATGACAAAAATGAAGATGATGTATTGAATACTTCTAAGATTCTTTCCAGTGTTAACATGCAGCAATGCTGTTATGTATGTTGGGAGCTTATGACAAGTTTAGCCTCTCCCTCTCTTTCCCTTCCTCTATGCAGTCTTTGAATAGTTACTGAACACTTAGTTAGTGCCAGGTGCTGTTCTGGTTGCTATGTAGAGAAAGGATAGGGGAGTCTAAAATGAATTGTTAGTGATGAGAAAATAGGTTAATAAGCAGGGTCCTTTAAGGTGAAGATGAAGGCTCAAAGGACATGATCAGAATATAATGAAAAATAGTCTGAGCTGGGGTGAGTGTCCTTTAAATTAAGTGTAAAAAATAGCCTCTTTGTAGAAGTGACATTTTAAAAACTATTTTATAAATTTATAATTAATGTGTAACAAAATGCACAAATTTCAAGCACGCAGGTTGATGGATTTTAACAAGTGTGTGCATAGAAGAATTCACTATGATAGTTGTAAGAGTTTTCTCTACATTTCCTCCTGCCCTGCCCTGCTAATAATCTAATTTCTTTTACCTAGGTAAGCAATTGTTACCTATCCTAAAATTTAATACTATTAGAATCATTGAATATTAAATCCTTTGTGTCTAATTTCACTCAGTCAACATAATTTATGTGATATTCCTATCATGATAAATATTAATAACAATAATTAACAATCTTTGAGTTCCAGGCACTGTTTTAAGTGTTTTGCAGATAATGATTTGTTTAATCATTACAACAGCCTGGTTAGACAGTGCTGTTATGATTCTCACATTACTGGTGAGAAGAAATGCAAACAAGCTGACACCAAGAGTGCCCTTGGATTTCTGAGAACACACTTGACCCTCCATGCTGTGCTGGCTCTTAGGGTGATGTCCAAGGATGAAAAGCAGTTAGCAGTGCAGAGCCCAGTGGAGGCATGTCCTAGGCAGAGGTTAAAGGCAGGCAGGTGCAGGAAAAAGTTGCATGTACTTGCAGAACTGAAGAATCTATGGCCAGACAACTGTGTTGATACAGGACAGATAGGTAGACAAAGAGATTAGAGTCCATGTAGGCCCCCGAATCTATAAAGGAATATAGATTTTGTTCTTTAAAATCTAGAATTCTTGGAAAGATTGTTGTTTTTTATTTTGTTTTTTAAAATAATTTTTAATTGTGAAAAAAATATCTGTATAACATGAAATTTACCATTTTAACATGTGTAGTTAAAAGAGGCATTAAATACATTCATGGTGTGGTAACCATTACAAGTATCCATTTCCATAACTTTGAAAAATGAAGCTCTATACTCATTAAATATTAATTCTTTATTCCCTTTTCTCAACAGTCTTTGGAAACCATCATTCTATTTTCTGACTATGAATTTGTCTGCTCTATGATCCTTGTTTACATATATTCTACAGTATTTTTCATTTTTGTCCCATTTTTTTATTTTTAATTATATAGTGTTTGGAGAAAATTTTTAATTCACATGCACTTTCAGAAAGTAAATCCGGATGATGCTATGACCCTTTTAGCCAGTTTTTGTACATCTTAAAAAATGAGCACAGTTTCACAATCAGGATACTTATGATGATACAAATAAGATACTGAATATTTTGTTTCATACAATGATCTGCCACATTTCTATTTAATAGCTACTATTCATTTTTCTCTTGCTTCAAACCATATCTAAACCCTGGCAATTACTAATCTGCTATTTCTTTCTATAATTTTGTCATTTAAAGAATTTTTGTGAGAAAATTATTTCAGAGTGTAGTTTTTTGAAGTTGAATTTTTTATTCAGCATAATTCTCTGGTTTGTCACACAGGTAAAAAGGTCTTCATTTATTTAATAAGTCATTTAAGGGCTGGAGTTGTAGCTCTGAGGTAGAGTGCTTGCCTACCACATGTGAGGAACTGGGTTTAATCATCAGCACCACATAAAAACAAATAAAATAAAGGTGTTGTGTCCATTTATGACTTAAAAAGGTTATTTGAGTGAAAAAGCATACAATATGCAGCTAAAATAAGAACTGCTATCCTGGTAGATGTGAGAAAAATACTCAGAATAAAGCACTGAAATGGAAATATGAAAATTATGAAAGAAAGAATAAGAGGATAGGAAGTTAATCAGTAGATATATCAGAAAAATTCCAGAAAAAAATGGAGAGAATTGGGGTTAGATAATGTTGAAAGAGATAATTGCTACAATATTTCCTAAAATGATGAATCTTTGAGTCAAGAAGCAGAAAAAAATTTGAGTAAAAACAAATTCAAAGCCATACATACTACAGTTTAACTAAAGAATTTCAAGGACATTAAAGATCTTATTTGGGGGGATGTGGGTAATGATTATTGAACTCAGGGGCACTCAACCACTGAGTAACACCCCAAGCCCCATTTTGTATCTTATTTAGAGACAGGGTCTCAATGTGTTGCTTAGAGCCTCGCATTTGCTGAGGCTGACTTTGAACTTCTATCCTTGTGTCTCAGCCTCCTGAGCTGCAAGGGTTACAGGTTTTCACCAGCATGCCACGAAAGAATATCTCTTTTTAATATATACATTTTAGTTATAGGTCTACACAACACTTATATTTTAATTATTTATTATTATGTGGTGCTGAGGATCAAACCCAGTGTCTAACACAAGCTAGACAAGCCCTCTACTACTGAGATACAACTTCAGTCCAACAAAGAAGGTTTTAAAAGCAGCACACAAAGAAAAACAATGAGAAAATAACAGAGCAATAATGGACAAGATAATGTAATAATATCTTTAGGAAACCATGGGATGTAACTATAAGAATAAAATTTTGTATACTACTAAACCAACATTCAAAAATAGAGAGAAGGTGAATATATTTTCACATAAGACTGAAAATTTATATTTCTAAGCAGGTTACTAAAAAATTGAGGTTGAGTAAACATACTGAATTTAGAATATAATAGGGTGTTAGAAATGTTGGTCTTCATTTAATTTCTGTAGTTAGGAAAGTTTTACTAATTTAATTGTATGTATATAAAAGATGGAGAGAGAAAATTAAGGTAACTGTTTGGCACTCTTGTGAATGGCTGCAGAGTATAATGTAGTGTCCATAGTGGGTACAGGAAGGTGATGGTAGTAATTTTTCCTTAAGATGAGGGATATCAGATGATTTTTGTATGTCAATGGAAATTATCTGATGGAGAATGAGGTTGGAAAGATGCAAGAGAGTGTGAATACATAGCAGGAGCGAAATCCTTTTGAAGGGGATGTGGGCTAAGGACTAGGCCATTCCCTGTTGAGAACCAGGAACTGACAGCTATGAAGTGTACAATCTCATAACTGTATGTGGTCTTGCTTTGAGGCACTTAATAAAGTCAGAGACAGATTTCACTTTAACAGGTCAGAAAACATAAAACAGGTATGGGTGTATATTTTTTGACAGATATACTTGTGTGAAATCAATGTTTTTTTGTCGACTTGAAGTCTCTCTGAATATTGCAAAGAGCTTTTGAGACCTGAGTAACATGTGCAACTGGAAGAGAAGTGAAAGGGTTAATTATCATCCAGAGTCTATAGCAAACAAGGGAACTCACTATTTTGTGGGAAACATTAAGTGCAGATGCAGTTACTGTGTGTGGAGATAAATTTTTCCAGTTGCGAGTTTCAGATAAAGGGGGTCATGAACAAAATGTTAAGGGAGTTTGCAAGGGGGTTATATGTGTCAATTGTCTCTGAGTTTTATAAGGAATGGAATGACTCTGCCCCAGTGGTCTCAGCTCCTGTAAAATATCCTTGGTGCTTTTCCAAGTGATGGTTTCTAAAGTGCAGTTTGGTACAGTTAGACTGTTAGAATGATACGGTTAGAAGAGTGTGAGCACCAGTGGATTGGATGAATAGTTATAGTTGACAAAGAGCAGAAAGTGTGTGTATAGGCTTTGTCTTCTTGTTCTCAGCTAGTCCATTCAGCCAATTCCAGAAATTAGGCCTCTCCTCCCATTCAAAGAGCTCAGGTGATGGAATCCAGGAACATGGTAGAGTTGAATTTTTTGATGGATGGGTTTTGACACTTACAAAAGTAGAACAGTTGAATGCATGTGTATCAGAAATTAAACTTCAACTCCACATCCCTTCCTGAGATTTCCCTGTGAGTTATTCACTCTTTTCTCATTCTGTTCTGGGATCACTTCTATAAACAGTTGGTTTGCAGACTGTTACAAAGGCTGTGCTTTCCAGTAAATCTAGACTAACTTGTGGGGTATTGGAAGTCTGGAATTCAAAATGGAATTTGAGAAGGATTGAAAAATTGTAGTAAGTGACCATGATAATAAGGGGCTGAGATAGTAAAAAGGAAAAAAGTTAAGAGCAGTGAGAAGATTAAGGTACATAAGAAAATGTTAGAGTGAGTATAATTGTCAGGGGGAAGTGAAGATCAGGACCTATAGGAAAATGGGGTGGGAACATGAGCATTTGGAGGCTTGGACGTAACAGACTGAGAAGAAATTCTAGATTTCCTGGGTTTTAAGGTATCTGGGACTTGTACAAAGAAAAGGCAGGATTGTTGGCTAGGGCCTGCTCATGACTTTGGTGGGGGCTTGATCTGGAATGACAAGATGCTGAGAATGCCTCCTGGAACTGCCTTTGTGAGCATTTGATTCCATTCTCTGGCAGCTTGGAATATCACCAAAGAGCAATGTGTCCAGGGCACCCTAGCTTTATTTATGGAGCAGGGAGAATGATTTATGGAGCTAGAGTAGTGATATTCACCACTAGATGCCAAACAGGAAAAGAATTTGTCAACTAGAGTCCAAATTAGTGAAGTCTGTGCAGTATGCACCCCACACACACCAAAAAAAAAAAAGAAAGAAAAAAAAAAAAGAAAAGAAAGAAAGAAAAAAAAAAAAAGAAAAACAACTAATGTCCAGGCATGTAGCCTTGAGGATGCTGTAGGTGGGTTTCTCTGCATGGCTGTGTTCTGTTACATATGTTCTGTGACTCATAGAAGACTGGGTGAGTAAAGAATATGCTTCAGCCTAGGGCACAGCCCCTCTGCCCCAGTGGCCTCAGATCCTGTAAAATATCCTTGGTGCTTTTCCAAGTGATGGTTTCTAAAGTGCAGAAAGTTCTTTTGTGTGTTTCTGTTGTGACCACATCCAGGAGTTTAAGTCACAGGATTCTTTTGCCTAAGCTAATGTTATTCTGAGGCAAAACAGTGTCCCTGAGAGTGAGTAAGTACAAGATGGAAAGTGTTATGTTGGCTCAAGCAATAGAATCCAGCCTGTTGACTCAGTTGCCTGTTCTGTGATTGACACAGAATCCCACTGTGCATAGTGAAAGCCTCAGCGACCAAGATAATTCTGAGAACTTCATATTTTCTTTCACATTGTCAGGAGTCATGAGAAGGGCTGCCATACAGACAATGTTAGACCAGGTCATGGGCACTGGCTGGCAGTAGTTGGATGGTAAAGTTTGAGGTCTACATCACTGCTGAGTGCAGCTGGAGTGATGGAGGTCTCTAGTATCTTCTCTTGGTGACTGCAGGTAGCTGATGCCATGATGCTACTGGTAGTGTGTGGCAGGCAAGGAACTCTTTCTGTGCAGACTTAAAAGCTCTAGAAGGGTAGCCCATTAGAAAGACTTTGTTCCATTTGAGTTGGCAATATAGTGTTTAACTTTGATGACAAGAGTTTAATATCGTAGAAGCAGAAATGGAAAACATGAAGTCCATGCAAATGACATGGAGGCAAACACTTTTCTTACTTGCCTGCAGAACTGCTCTCAGTCTTCATGGCATTCTATGAATGAGAATAGCAGAAGTCTTATCACAAAGATTCTGTGGATAATTAGATGGGGAAAGAAAGTAACTAGGGTTTTTAAAGCCAAAGAATATTTTAGAGGTAGAGCTCTAACACTGAGGATGGTCCTCGGTGTTCAAATAGTACCTTCCTGGTAATTGTTGTGAATGCTTGTGACAGAGTTCATCTCCACTTTCCCATGAGAGTGAAGATATGGTAGAAGGCACTTTACTTAGCCTCTGGAATTTTGATGCCATACTCAGCCAAGTGCCAGGGGAGAATGCTAAGTCTTGCTTAGCTTCTTTTCTCTCTCTGTGGAGTTTAGGGATAGTGATGGGCCTTCTGATATTAAATGACTTTTATATTTGTACATAATTATCAAATACTGGCACAGATTTAGGAGTCTTTTGTGGATTACTAAGTTTCACATATGGTTAATGTGAAATTATTTCTCATGAGGGCTCACTCTTTGTTGAAATCAGAGCTGAGCAAACCTTAGCTAGATCTAATGGTTAGACTATTTGCTTCCAAACAACAGTCCCTAGTATCCAGTCATCACTCAGGCAGTAGGTACCAGGTCTGTACTAAGCTCTGCAGGTAAAATGATAAATAATATGGCCTGACGTTTGAGAGCTTGTGTTTCCATTAGTGTGATATAGCAGCTTCACAGCAGTTCATTTCATGTACCCTGTTAAAAAAATAATATCTTTATTGACATATCCTGTAGCCACAATAAAATTGACTTGTGAAGTACCCAGTTCTGGTTCTAGTCATTAGCACATTCACACTGTTGTTCATCTATCACCACGGTCTATTTGAAATTCTTCTCTACCCCAAAGACAACCCTTTACTCAATTGTAACCATTCGCATTCTTACTTCTTCTCTAGGTACAGGAACCATGAATTTTTCTTTCTCACTAATTTTTCTACTCTGAAGATTTAATACAGATGAATATACACTGTATATTGTGGCCTTTTAACACCATTTGTGGCCTTAACTCAGCTCATTTTCTTTTCTCTTATGTTTTGATGACCATTATCATATACTTCACTGAGTCACTTTATTTGTACTTCTATGGCCTGTGTTCTGTAAAATAAAGGAAAGGCACACTTTTCTTCAACTAGGACTTAAAAGAAGCCTCATTTTTGTCACATTCTACTTGTCCCTGTTACTAAATTAACAGTGCAATAAAAGTAAAATGACAAAAATGAGAAAAGTATAAACACATAAGCATTATCAAATGACCAGAGAAGACTTTTTCAAAGATAAACATTTTAAACCAAATTTGAAGAAGGATCCAGTGACACAAAAAGATGGGGCTTGACATTGGGCACAGCATTTGCAGAGGAGCTAAGGTGGGCAGGTGTCTGGTAAGTTTTGAGGTCTGAAAAAAGCCAGAGTGGCTGTAGTACAGTTGAGAGAAGCAGGTTCAGGTCACCTGGGGCTTTGTCTTTGAACACAGATTTAGATTTTTTTCAGATGCAGTATAAGGTTTTCAACCAGGAGAGTGCCATGATCTGATTTTGTTTAATAAGAAAAACTGACTGCTCTGTGGATAATGGATAGCAAAGGTCAAGTTGGAAACAATATTTGGGAAGCTTTTACAGAGATCCTGGCAAAAGGCACTGGCAGCCTTTGTTACAACAGGGCAGAAGAAATGAAGCAGAGTTAACACATTCAAAAGATATATCAAGGCCCATTTACCCACCTATTGCCTACCCATTACCTGCCACCTGCCACCCATCCATGGATTACCCAATGTTAGTCTGCAGACTGTTCACACACTGCAGTTGTATCACTGATCACTGCCCTCTGATTCCTGCAAGTCCATTCTCACAGTACCCACAGTTTTTTCTACACATGCCCACAACCATCATGGGATACCCACTGGAGATTGCAGGTTTTCCATCAACACTGACACCATCATGAGGCATGGCCACCTAAGTCTGGGGACACTGGCCAGGGTCTGGACATATATTGGTATGCTACTTGTGGGTCTGGTTACACCTGAGGTCTTTCTGTGGGGTGTGCTAGTGGCCACCATCTGGATGCCTCTTTGCAGGGTCACTCCTTAGTGTAAGTGCATCTCTTGTTGCCTCTCTGCAAAATAAAATGGCATTGAAATCTTCAACTGCAGTAAAGCAGAGTCTGGGGAAGCTGAAACACAGGTTCATCAGATTGCAGCTAGGTTTGTGTGGGCCAGTCTGAGTTTGGAAAGCTGTGGAAAGCCAGAGACAAGGGGCAGTTCCTCAGGGAGAGCTCAGGTTGAACAAGCTTGAGAAACCCAGGCTCTCTCCAGCTTAGTGAGTCTTGAACTGATTGGGGACAGAAAGGACTGTCTGCAATGGGTGTAAAGAGTGGAAGTGGATGTAAGAGCATCTTGCTATTAGCTCACACAACCAACTGGTCTGGAACCCACCAGAATGAAGTCACCATAAAATTTTAGAAAATTCTATTTATTGGTGAAGAAGAAATATTGATAAAAATTTTGAAAGCAAATAGAAGCCATCATTTAATTTTCAATTGAGACTTTCCTTCCCCTTTCTCATATTTCTATTATCTTTGGGTTCTTTTTCTTTTTTTCCCTTTTTTTCTTTCTCTTTTTTTTCTATTATCTTTGAATGCAATTTTTAAAATTTATTAATTTATTGAGGAATGGGCTGTCTTAATATAATATTAAAGTTTTGCTATATATATATATATATATTTAGAATTTCATTGGTCACATTCCACTGGTTCCTGTTAATAAATGTATATATATATATAATTCAGATGGTGACCACTAGCAGCGTACCCATAAATATGAGATTATATATATATATATATATTATATTTTTCCCCTAAATCTTTATATTTTTTTCTCACCTGTCTTCCTGGTTTCTCTTTCTCACTTCTCTCATACTAAAAACAAACCTCTATTATTTTTTCTCACTTTTATCTCTATATTCTCTCTTTCTCCCTTAAAAACACCACATCTTAGAGTACTTCTGTTCTCTCATTGTCCTTCATTATAAATTGTGAACCCTTTTAGCAAACTTACTATTTATATCGTAGACAATAATTTAATACATAATTTCTGTTTATTGTGACAAACTGTGGATGCTTTAATGGGAGCTATTAGGATTAAAGGTGTATATTGTTTGCATTGGGTGCTATTAATAGTTGTCTTCCCCTTAAATGTGAGGTACTGGGAAAATTCATGGACACTGTAAGACTACAGGGTAGAAACAACTGCCCCAGAGTCATGCTTCAATGTGGGGAAAAAAACACAAACAACATGAAAATCAAGAGATCAAAGTGCCTCAAAAAACCAGCAACTTTCAGCAATGGAATCTATAGATGATAGAGTAGGAGAAATATCAGAAAGGAATTTAGAAGATACATAATTTGGCTGAACTTTGAAAAGAAGTATGATAAAGTAGAGGAAATACAATAAGTAAAATATCGCATCAATAAAGAGTCAGAGATTATGGAAAACATCAAGCAAAAATCTTCAAATGAAGACAACAATAAACCAAATTAAAATTTCGATGAAAAGTATCATTATCAGACTGGACCACTTAGAAAAAAAAAAAAAAAACTACAGGCAATGAAGACAAAATAGATACTCTTAAATATGAAATCAACCACACCAAGAAGATGGTAAAAGATTTTGAACAGAAATTGTAAGAAATATGAGATAACATGAAAAGACCAAAATAAATGAAGTCTTGAAGATACAAACCAAAGTAATGCATAACCTTTTAAAAAATAATAATATCAGAAAATTTTCCAAATCTAAAGAATCAAATGGAAAATCAACTACAAGAGCCTTACAGGATCCCAGATGAAAAAAATTACAGCAAAACCTCCCCAAGACACATTATAATAATAGTGAATAACCAACAGATTAAGAATAGAATTTTAAAGGCTGCAAGAAAAAATATTACATATAGGGGTAAACCAATTTAGATTTCAGCTGATTTCTCAACCCCAACCCTCAATACCAGAAGGTCCTGAAATAACATATTTCAAGCTCTAAAAGAAAGTGAATTTCAACCAAGTTCTTTATATATAGCAAAACTAAGCTTCAGATTTAAAGATGCATGCTCTCAGAATCTGCCATATTTGGAGAAAGACAGAGAAAAAATTCCAAAAGAGTGCAGATTGGGAGGAGGCATCAGGAGAGGTTGGTGACATTCAGCCAACAGAAAGCAGCCTTTTCAGCTGATTCCACTCTTGCTTAGGAGTCTTGTCTCAATAAGAAGTGAATTCTGAACAAAATTAGTAAATAGGAGATGAGAAAGGCAGAGGCAGAGAAGGGGAGGCATTAGGTAGAAAAGTGAGATGCAGAGAGCAATGGGTGGGCAACCCTGTCTTTATAGTTTCCCTCATTGTTATACAAAATACATGCATAAAGATGTGAGAAAAAAAAGAATACAGTTACCCTAGATTAGATAGGGAGAAGTGATGGGAGGGGAGGGGAGGGGAGGGTTTGGGAAGATAGGAAGAACAGTAGAATGAATCAGACATTATTATTACTGTGTGTATATACGTGCTTGCATGATCAATGTGATTCTGCAACCTGTATACTCAGAAAAATTAGAAATTATATCCCATCTGATTCAAATATTTGATATGTCAAGGTCATTGTACTGTCATGTGTAACTAATTAAAATGAATAAAAAGATATATATAACTAATAAATATACAAAAATATTGCTTATACCAGACTCAGCTCAACAGCCTGGTTGGGAAAAGGTTCAGCTTCAATCTCACCACAATCATTACTTGGAAAGCCCCTTGGGAAAAATGTGCTGTGAAATTAGAAAATTTAGGATCAGACAACTCTAGCAGCACTAGTTCATTCTTTACCCAGGATAATTATTCTTCATGATTTAGAGCTTAGTTTAAATGCCTGCTCAAAAAATATACTGTTTTACCTTGGAAGATTATAAATTAGGAGGAATTAGAACTTATTTATCTTTGACAGCATGAATCTTTCTTTCAGTTTAGACTTGCTCATTCATCACTAGAAGAAATAAATTATTTTGTTTGAGAAATAAATTATGTCCTCTGGTGATATGTACAATGTGTATATTTTTATAATTGGAGTCTATACCTTAATGCATGAAGCTGTTGTGAGAATGACTTATGCTGAGTAATGTTTGGTATTTAGAATCTCACCTATATGAAGTCTGTGTTCATTTTCTTTTTAACACCTACCTTTGATGGTATAAAAATCACTGAGATACCATTATTGCATAATTTAGTGCTCTAAATTATCATATACCAGTGCTTTTTAGAATTTGACATTCTGTTTTGAAATCTATATCATGCCAAGAACTTTGGAAAATTAATTCACTCCTGATAATTTTATTAACATTTTTTCTTAATTTCAGTCTGGATAGAAGCTTCCATGTTTGGACTGAAGTTACTTATTCAAATTATAGCTACATTTAAGAATTTTTTCTGTAGAAATGAATGTGAAAAGTACTTGTGTCAATTTAATTTGAAGTGAAAGGAGACATTGGCAACCTGCCTTTGGCTGATCTCTGATCCTTGTTTGTTAGTGAACTCTCTAGTTATTTAGTGCATGGCCTTCAGCTACTGGACTGTTTATGAATTTGAATAAATTGTAAATGCCCTAGGTACACATTAATAATTTCTTTGATTTTTGTGATGAATTAAGAATATTGTCAGTCATATAATTTTTGAAAAGCATTTAGTAATTAAAACTTAAAAAATGTCTGAATTTTTAATGGAAAACATCCTTTATTTAGTACAATTTCTGTTCTTACTATTAACATATTAAGGAATATATAATAGTTAAAGATTGAAAAGAGGAAATACTTGAGCACCCTACTCAATGGCTCAGGATTTTTCTTTTCTTTTCTGTAAAAATGGCATAATAATAATGCCTGCGTCAGGATTGCTGTACAATAACCTGTTGAAAATGTGTAAAAATGTGTGAATCTTTGGACCTAAAGTAATACCCGGGTAATAGAAAGAGCACTATGACTTTTCTTTCTTTCCTTCTTTTCCTTTTTTTTCTTATTACAGGAGATCCCTCTTTTTCAGTTTCCTTTCCATAATTTTAGTTACTAGGTCAGCTGCAGTTCTAAGTTGTTGCATGAAAAAAATCCAGAAATAAATAATTCATGAGTTTTAAATATGTGCTTTTCTGAGTATAGTGATGAAATATTGATCTTTCCCATTGAGGAATAATCTGCTGGCCACTCCGAAGATGCTCAAGATGCCCCGCTCCACTGGGGAGAGCTCCAGCAGACTGTAGCTCGTGTCCCCTGCATGCCGCCAATGCAAAGTCTGGGAGCACCTGGAGGTGGAAGCCAATGTCCACGTTGTAGTACAGCCTTTGCGGCTGCTTGTTGCCCAGCTGGCAATCGCAGGCGTGTTCTGGATGGCAGCCTTCATGTGCTGTGAGGCTACCAGCAAGGCGCCCCAGGCTCTCCCAGCGGTGCTCCAGCTGGACCTCCAGCGTGCTGTTGCGTGAGGTGGTTGCGGAGGCGCCTCCTCGGCCCACCCAGGGCGCCAGCAGGGCCAGCAGGACTGCTAGGAGCAGAGCCATCCCGGGCTCGCCATCCCTGACCGAGGGCCATGTGTCTCTCCAGGTCCATGCCCCAGGAAAGCCCAGCGAGCTGCGCCAGAGGCGGCCTGCGGAAGCACATGGTCTCAGCCCAGAGGAGCAGCAGAGAAAGGAGCAGAGGTGAGCGACAGTGAGCGGCAGCTCCTGGGGATGCAGTGGGACACATGGCTGCAACTGGGACTCTACCAGGCTGTGCACGCTAGTTATGCAGGTTTTAAAGGTACTATCCAAATTTCTCACAGTGCTTCTCAAGTGACATTGTTCTTGTTACAGAAAATTCTTGGTTTGATTCTTGGTATGAAGCTGGAAGTGAAGAGCACATCTTCTCTTTGCTTCCTTTTCTCACCTTACACATTAACCCTGAAAGTAAAACCCATCCTGTGGACAACCCTTCAAAGATGCTGTCTGTCATTCAAGACTCTGTTTTAGCAGACAGAGAAGGAACTAGTGATCCAGATCCTCTTTCTTGTTATTCTGAGAAAAGAATGGTGCTGACAATGCCTGCTGAAGGGTGGGTCCTCCACTCACTGTGTAGGTCAGAGACTGAGGTGCACAGCAGCAATGACAGACACTTTGCCCTCTATATCCTCCAAATCTGTCTCATTTTACATGGTAAAGCTATGTAATGATTCTGCAAGTGTGTGTGTGTGAACACAGAGATGCATATGTGTATGAAACAGCCAGTATGCACATTTTAATTCATTTTGAACTTTGATAATTTGATTTGATTATATCAATTTGATGATTAAATAATTAGATTATTATATTTTTATATATCATAACGTATTACAGGGTTTAGTTATTTTCCATGTATCAAGTAAAATCTTGATATTAATTTTTAGACTAAGATTTTGTGTGTGTGTGTGGGCTGGGGATTGAACACAAGGCCTTGTGCATGCAAGGCAAGCACTCTACTAACTGAGCTATATCCCAAGCTAGAGAAAAATTTGTAAAAAAAATAAAATATCTTATATCAGAGAAGTGGACATACATCTTTTTTCTCCCAGTGGGTAGTTTCAGTTAGATAATAAAAGCTGAATCTTGTTTCATACATACCTATCCTTCTCTTAACATTTTCAAGTAAAAACATTTATGGAAGTAGGTTTCAGGTTCAGAATACATCTCCTTGGTCTCATGGTTTTGTTGCTCTACTTTATTTGAAGCTGTCCTCTTAGAAGTTTCTGGTGATATTGAGCATTCTTTACTATGACAAAAGATATATTGAGGGCTGGGGATGTGGCTCAAGCGGTAGCGCGCTGCCTGGCATGCGTGCGGCCCTGGTTCGATCCTCAGCACCACAGACAAACAAAGATGTTGTGTCCGCCGAAAACTAAAAATAAATATTAAAAAACTCTCTCTCTCTCTCTCTCTCTCTCTCTCTCTCTAAAAAAAAAGACATATTGAAGAGAGAGAGACCATTTAGACCATAAGTCTAGAGTATGAACACGTGAGTGTAGGGTAACCAGATCAGTTTAGTTTGCCTTAGATTGTCCCTGTTTCAATGGTTAATATTTTTTTTAGTCCCTGGGAAAATCAGGTGGTTGGCCACCCTTCTTGTTTATTATTCCTGGGGTTATATAAGTTGCTCTGTTGTATTTGTCTTTTCATTACTACTTTCAAAGTTTCTATATTTCCAAGGAACTATGGAAAGTTCAATGCTAAGTGAGGCTGAAATATTTTGTAAACAGAACTGAATTTGTTTTGAAAGTACTTTCCTCAGTAAAGTGACACTATCTCTGTAGCAGAACTTACTACATATTCCACTTATATAACATTATTAAAATTAGAAAATGACAGGTTGTTGGGGGTTAGTGAGGTAGGGGAGGGCCAAAGGTGAGTGGATCAGAGCAGGACAGCCCAATGGATCTTGTGGCCATGGAAATAGTCTGCCTTGACTGTTTCATAGCAGCATTCTGGTCAGGTGTCCAGTTGTGATTTTTCAGACTGTTACCATTTCAGGAAATTTTCGAAAGGGGATGCATCATATGTAGATTATCATTTCTTTAAAAAACCTATGAATCTATAGTTATTGCAAGAGCTTAGATACAGGGAATGGGAAAAGAAATGTGAAAGCTGCTAACAGTATTAGAAAAGGTTTTATTTCCAGGTTAGGTGGGTGGCTTAGTGGCAAAATAGCTTTCCTAATATGTGTGGGGCACTGGGTTTGATCATTAGCATGACATACATAAATAAGCAATAAAATAAACTCATCCTGTCCATCTACATCTATAAAAAAAATAAGAAAAATGTTTTATTCTCAAAGTCTGGATGGTTTCCAGAAGGAAACTCCTCTAGAAACTCTTTGTAGCTGTTACTGGTCAGGCAGTGAATTAAGAGCTTTGATACCATAGATACTTATTGTGGTGACAGCACAGCTACTGCTTAATTTCTGTTTGATGCTGGACACACCATTTTCAGCATATTAGTAATATGTCAAAACGTAGAGGCTTCTGAGTATTTTTTAGAGATGTGATGTGCTTTCTCAGGGCCCCAAAGAGCACTAAAGTGAAAAGGAAGCTGTGGTCTGTACACTCTGGTGGTGCAGAGCCTGGCCTCAGACACCATACCAGTGTTCATGCCTTAGCTCTACCTCCTCTTGGATGTATAATCTTTGGCAAATCATTCATTATTTTTTGCATTAGTTCTTAAATGTAGCATGAGAACAGAGAAGTCAGTTGTATCTCTATCATAAGAGTGGTTTGAAGAATAATTGAGACAATGAATGCATTTTATGAGTGCTCTGCAGATGCCAACTTTTCTTCAGTTATTATTGGAAGCAGGTATAGTAGTGGTGCAGGAAAAGCAAGAGACACATTTATTCTTTCTTTTCAACAATTATGATTTGTAGAAAGTCTCTTAACCTTCCATAACTTTGTTTTCTTCTATGGAATCTCATCATGTCTTATTAGATGACAGGTCAACAAGCTTCTTGGTTCCAAATGCCTGGATCCTGATGTGAACTTTCTAGAGGCAATAAAGCCATGACTGAAAGCACAGGCTAGAGTCTCACAGGCTTCAATTTGTATCCTGCCTCTGCCTCAATTCCAAAGCACATGTATCTCACTGCTGATCCACATCTTGAATCCTCTGCTTTTCTATAAGACTGTAATTTTTTTTTACCAGAACAGCACTGTAAATCAACCCACCTCAGGTGCAAAACAAAATTACTACTACAGTACTAATACCTCTAATATTTCTACTCATTTTCTACTCAAACTACTGCCAAATAGGCAAATTTACCAGTGCCACCACCCTCTTCCTGTCTTGTGTTTCTCCACTTAAAGTTTTTTTGGACAGCATTTACTGATTCTTTACATCTTGGCTTTGCTTCTTTTCCAGCTCTATGGTTAGAGTTGGGTAAGTGGAAGAGACCATAGAGCCTGCAAATCCTAGCTGTTTGCTGTTTTGTTCTTTGTTGAACCTGTTTGCTTACCCTCATCTAAGAAAATTATGACAGAGACATCCCTCTATTTCCTGGCTTGCCTTCAACCTGAGGATTTGTGGCCTGTGTTTTCCTCCTCCATTTTCTGGCTGAGTTTTATTAAATTGTTTCTAGGTGAGATGCTTTTAGGTGTGGTAACCCTCCAGAATTATACAGCAGTGAGCATGTGGATAGGCCAGGTGGACTGGAGCAGAAGTAGGGCAAGGCAGGATTTTCCACAGCCATGCCTCAGCTGCTGTCCTGGTCCTGGGCTACCTATTTTTAGTTTTTTTTTTATTATATAAAAAAATAAACTCTTGTTTTGTAACACTTTTTAAATCATTGGTTGTTGTTGCCTGTGGCTGGATAAAACACAATTATAATATATAGTCTTATTTGTAAAATTGTGAAAAAAAATTGACTTCTCTATGCTTCAGATTTTCTGCTTCTCATTTTAATAATAATGATGATTAAAATATGTAATCAATATAAATCTTTGTATCAGTTTTTTGTGAAGTAAGCCTGTAATTAGAAGTTTTTATTTTTATTTTCTAATAAGTCGATACATTAATTTAAATTACTTTGAGTGTATGTCTACATAGGCATATATTCACCAAATCAAGTACCTTTATTTAGAAATGTTCTGACAACCAGAAAATTTATTTCATTTGCCAACAAAAAAATATTTCCACTGTAGATGTAGTTAATTTGATCATCTGTGTGGAAGTAAATGTTTTATATTTGAGTTGAGCTACAAATATGTTTGCTGACTCTTTTCAGAAACATACATATCCATTTTTTTTTAGAATATTGTCTCAAGGAAGCATCCAATGTCATTTATGCTGTTAGGTAATGTTTACAGTTTATAAAAGAAAACATTATCAAAAATTTTTCTGTTTAAAAATAAATTATAATAATAATAAAAACATTGATGGATACTAATTTAGGCAGCATCTGAGATCTAAACATATTGTTTCAGATATTCATTCCATGGTACTTAATCTATAAAACTTGTTAATGGCAATGCCATGTAACTATGACTGTTTCAACGTACAAAATTCAAGAGATGTGTTCCTTTTCCTTCCTTTGATAAAGAATTCATAATTACTGCTTTTGCGTGGGAGGACTTCAATACAAAAGTAGCCATATATTTTTCCTGAGTTGTCTTACATCAGAGATTTGAAAAATTTCATAATTATTTTAATACAAGTATATCTAAAGTGTTAGATATAAAGAAATTCTTTTACAATATTCGAATGATCTGTTTATTGCCAATCCCAACAACAAATACAGATATTCAAATAATTTGTTGCTTCACTAAACCACCTCACTTCATGCAGACATGAGGTGTCCACTAAAATGACTTAGTTTTCTAACCAAGTCACCTATCTGGTATTCTATATTAGCCAATGAACCTTAATTATAATGTCATATTAAAAGCAGGCTATCTTGAGCCTTAAAAAAGTCAGGAAACAGAAATAGGTACTTGGGTTCTTGGAAATATTAGTCTTATGATTTAGATATTAGTTTTTTTCCAGAAGCTCATGTATGAGGCAATGCAAGAGGGTTTGGATGTGAACTGATAAGTTTATGAGAGTGTTATCTATTCAGTGAATTAATCTTCTGATAAGGATTGAGTGGTAACTAGAGGCAAATATGGTAGAGCAAAAAGAGATGTGTCCATGGGGTCAAGCCTTTGAGGTTTACATTTTTTCTATAATAAAAAAACTACTCTCTGTTTCCTGGCAAAATATTTTCAGCTTCTTTTCCCCCCATACTCTCCTGCCATGGTGTTTTTTCTCATTTCAGACCCTGAGGAATGAAGTTAGCCATGTCTGCACTGAGACCTCTGAAACTTTGAGCCCCAAAATAAACTCTTTCTCCTCTAAAATTTTTCTTGTACTTAATTTTGGACATAGCCATAAAAAAGCTAAACAAAACAGTAAGATGCTTCCATATTTGGGAACTTAATTTTAGATTAATAGGTAAACTATGTGAGGCCTTACAGAGTTCAAGTCAAATGTTGACTCTGCACAAAAATTTCAAGATGCCTTTGAAAAGTTAAAACAGCCTCATGACAGGACCTGCCATAGGCTTGTCTGACACATATAAAGTGTTAAGGCTATATACAAGTGAGAAACAATGTATAGTCCTTGAAGATCTCTTAAAAACATTAAAGACATAGTGTGATCAGTAACCTATGTGTCAGAAGACCTTGACCATATAGTGAAGAAGGGTCTTCCTTCATTTGAGGTAAAATTGTCAATTTTTTAATACCACAAAATATTTACAAACCCACTCTCAATTACTTCTTTTGGGGAAAATACATCTTAACAGAGTTCAGCAGAAACGATGAATTTTTTAAAAATCACATAAAAGGAAATATTCAAATGACATATAAATTTATGAACATGAGTACAAAGCAATACTATTCAAGGAACTAATATTGAAGCCAACAGAGACTATTGTACACTTATCAGAAATAAAAAAAGAAGAAAACACACAGAAAAGACTAATGGTAACAAACATTTTCAATGATTGGAATTGCCCAGCCTGTTCTGGCAAGGTAGAATGTGATGGCACTTTGGAAATGGGGTGGTACCCTCTAATAAGGCATATACTATGAATCATTAATTCTCATCCAACACAGAACTAAAGTGGAAAAGTATTCTATGGAAATGCTCTAACTGTCCTCCACCACTGCTTCCTTCACCACTGGGAACTATTCCTCCAGCATCCACCACACTCTTCTGTCCAGGATTCTTCAACTTGGACACTGAGACCCAGTTTTCAAACAAGTCTAAACACCAATTTAGCACAGAGAAAATCATGAGGTAGTGCTCTTTTAATGCCAAGGAACTGAAGAATAAGAAGAAAGTGAAGAATAACACAAGCTGGAAAGACCAAAATAAAGAATGAGAAGGGGGATGAGGAGAAAAAATTATCTGATGAGCATGTAGAGGGGAATAAATAAGATACAGAAGATGAGGAATAAATAAAGTGAAATCCAATTGGCAAAAATCAGAAACTGTGGTGATAGCAGTAGAACCCTTCCAGTGGGTTTGGTAAGGGCTTCCCCTTGGTTAGTGAGAGTGGGAAGAAACTAGTGTGTGAACATTTTACCTGCTTGTAGCTTGGAGAGCTGCCCAGAGATGCCACTTTTTAAAATTCAGGCTTGTTATTCCCACCTATCTAGATGCTGACCTGCTTGCTCTACCATTGTTACACCAGCTGGCCTGTTCCATTTGAGCTTCACCCTGGTTTCCAATTTGTCTTCTCCTCTTCCTTGCTCATTTTCTGCATCCTACCCCTTCTCTCTGGTATTCTCTCTTAGCAGGCCCCAGTATTATGTCCTGCCTCAGCCACCTTCTTCAGGATTTTCCTAAATTCTCTTTTATCAGAGAACAGTGGACTGAGGTGAGGTCGGGGTTTAAAAGAACCAAACAGATACCCCCTTTTTATATTAAGTAAAGAGGGAGTAACACTTCTTTTTTATTATTTGTGTTTTTTGAAAGAAATAAATAGCATTATATAGAAAACAAAAAGAGTAATTACCATTGGGGATTATGGAGAAATGTTAAGAGGAAGAAAGCATGGAGTGATTTTTCAGGACATTATTAATGTTCAATTTCTTAATGTAGGGAATAATTCATGATTTTTTTACTTTGTGGTAATTCAAGGTTCTCTATAATTTTGACATTTGCCTCTTCTTACTGTGCTCAAGAAGATCAGATTTATTATGTAAAATGTTGTGGGGAGAGTAAAATGAGGGATTTAAAGTAACACTAGGAGACATATTAAAGTAATGGACATGATGATTTTGTTAATTTGGGGGCTGGCTTCACGGGTTTTTTCATATGGAATAAGATATAAATATACACCTAAGATAAATACAGGTAAATGGGTGCCAATTAAACCTCCATAAGGCTATAAAAAAGTGGTATGCATCTAAAGTCAAGGTAAAAAAAAAAACATAAATTAGTAAGCCATAAAATGACTAAGAATTTGTTGACAAATTATCCATTTCAATAGTTGGAAAAGTACATTTTATAAAAATAAGAGGAAAGAAAATCTAAGCAAAAGAGCAAAATTAGAAGGTATTGAATATTAACATACCACAGAAGAAATTATCAATTTCAATGTTGGTGCTTTTAAAAAGCAAATAAGCAGGGCTGGGGCTGCGGCTCAGTAGAAGCAAACTTTCCTGGCATCTGTGAGGTACTGGGCTCGATTCACAGCACCACATAAAAAATAAATACAATTAAGCTCTGTCAATAATTAAAAAAATATTTTAAAAAGCAAATAGGCCACAGCAGTGGTGAAAACTTTTAATCCAGTGACTCAGAAGTTTGAGGCAGGAGGATCATGATGTTAAAGCCAGTCTCAGAAACTTAGTGAGGCACTTTGCAACTCAGCAAGATGCCTTCTCTAAATAAAATACAAAAAAGTGCTGGGAATGTGACTCAATGTTCAATTGTAGACCTCATAATGAAATAAATAAGTGGAGAACTCCAAACAAAACCCTTTCTTGCTCTTTAGGCAGTGGCACGTCATAGATGTAATGGTGTATGGAAGAAGAAAAATGGCATTCATTCCAAAGAAAGATGTTAGGGTATTAAGACATCTGTGTGATAATAAAATGCTGTTGTATTCTCCACTCATACACATAGCAGCTTATTTCACACACTAAATATTGAATGTAAAAATTAATAATAAATAATACTTAAACAGAAAAGAAAACAAAAAATTCATAAGTTAACATAAATACGAGGGACATACAATGTATATTTTGTCTACACCTGAAATATCCTGTACTCTGAAAGCAATGGAAAGAGCACCACAATTCTAAAGTAAAACCACACAACTGAGCAAAACCCCATCTCAAAACAAAATTTTAAAAATAGCTTAGAATAGAGCTCATTGATAGGACACCTGGATTTTATTCCCAATATAAAAATAATAATAAAAAGTAAAATCACATGATATACACAAATATTATTGATTAACATATGCAACAAATGCATTCTCCAAAAAAGAATATAGAGTTTAATCTGTTAGTATCCATTATTAGTATCCATTGTAATTTTTTTTTTTTTTGCTATTAAATATACATGATACAAGGTGCAAGCAGGGACAGGGCCTGGAGGTTGTCGTAGAGGGTGCTGGTTTGGGCACCAGAGGACCCCAGATTCCAAGGTGGGCTCTTGCCACTTCCTATCTGTTGGACTCAGAGCCCATTGTTTAACCTTGCCAGGCCATTTTTTTTCTCTGTGGAATAGGGAGGATGGTAATACCCTCTTCTTAGGGTAGTTGTGAGAAGACAAGGGGAGTCATTAAAGTTCTAGGCCACTATGATCACTACTTTCACTGTGGTCCAAGCCAGGGCTGAGTCTCCTGGGTCCAGGGCCAGGGCTGGCTTGAGCACAAACACCTGGCCAGCCAGGTGAGACCAGGTGACCGCCTAGCACCTGGGTTTTAATCCTTCAGGGTCAGGGGGATTGGTAGAGATATTTTCAGGGTGGAGATATGGATAGAAAGCCACGAGAACAGCTAGTTTTGACCCCTGGCCTGGTGGGCCATGTAAAAGGGAGTGCACTGGTTCCAGACCCATTTTGGGGGTGCCACGGTGAGGACAGGGGAGTGTGGAGATGAGTGAAGTCTCCCGAGATATGGCAGCAGGCAGTGGAAGCGTCCCTTAGGGGCTGAGGAGATTGAGAGCGGCAGAGACCTAGGCCCAAGCAAGGAGAGTGGGTCAGGTGGGTGGCCCGCATTTTTGGAGACAGCCCAGCACGCCCCACAGCTGCAGCAGCACCACCGGGTCCCTGCCATTCGGAACCGGGCGGGGTGAGACGCACAGGTCCATGGGCTAGTCCCCCTGGCCAGTCTGTCCACCCACTTGGGTGCTACCCCAGGGCCCACCTTAGTTTCTCAGAGCAGTGCGTTGGTGCTTCTAGCCATGGCAGCACCAGTTTGCTGTGTGCCAGGCACTTAACTTGTGTGATTTCATGCTCGGGTTGCACAGAGAGGTGCTGCGCCCTGCCCAGCTGGGATGTGGTGGGATGGCTTTCCAACACCCACATGGGTCTATGCCCCTTCCTTGCCTAAGGTCCTTCTCTCAGAGGTGCTTGCAGCTGGTTCCCTGGGGTCCCGGTGGGGCTGCCAAGGGTGTGTCTGGGACTCACTCTGAAATTGGATGCAGCAGGGCATGTGATTTCTTTGGGACAGGCTTTTTACATGACTTTTGTCCAATTCCCAGAAAGCCTTCCACCCCTAAACTGGCCCTGTGTGAGAGAGCAGAAGTGGGCTAAGAGTGACCTTTGAATGGGGTGGTGGTGGTGTCACTAGCTGAAGTCTTGCCTCAGGCAAAGGAAAGTTTGATTCCCCTTGAAGCACGTGATTCTAATCTGGAACAGTTGGTTGTCAACCACGGAACCAAGGCTCCTCTGCCTACACACATAAGTGAAAATGGTGTGATACTTTCACTTACATGTAGTAGAGAAATGAAGGGAGGACAATATATGACATGGGTTGCTGTCTCACTTACAACCAGAACTTTTAGCTGTGGTGGAACACAGCATGCTTTCAAGTGCTTGCACCTGCTGTTAATGAAGAAGTTTGAGTTGGTTTAAGAAAGAAAGAAAGAAAGAAAGAAAGAAAGAAAGAAAGAAAGAAAGAAAGAAGAAAGAAAACAAAAAGTATTAGGATCTAGTTCAAACAAGAAAATCAAAGAGGGAGATGAAGATGGAAACTACAGAGAAAACACTTAGTGTTTGGACAACCTTATTTATGCTAATAAGCAGGAGAGGCTAGATTGAACTAGGGATGACAAGCCAACGTCAATTACAGGCTGCCTCAGTCTACTTACAGGTTGTACTATGACCCTTCCATGGATCCCTTTTTTCCCACCATGTCAGAGCATATTCTTTGTGTCTTGTGCTTTGAGGTGCTGCTACTTGAAGAAACAGTAATGAATTCCTTCAGCTGCTAGTAATAACAATTAAATATTAATGAGATTGAAATTTTTGGATTCATTAGGGTAAGATCTATGTGCCATCTCATACTGTTATCATATGTACTAGTCTATGTATACTCATTATTATAATTAAAATTTATGTTGAGTTAATGTGTAGTGTGAAAAAGTGAGCACTAATTTTCAGACAGTTTCTTTATTCTCCTGAAGCATCCCTTACTACTTTGTCTTAAATAATAAGAGGCAAGGGGTGGAGTTTCCTATAAAAAAAACACTTTTAGATATTGTGTCTTAAAGTAATGCTTATTTAAAGTGGGCTTGATTAAACCTTTTAAGATCAAAATTCTTGTGACCAGGATGAATCTTGATGATACAGATCCATCCCACACAAGCATTGTGTGAAGCCTAGATCCTGTCCCCCAAACACTAAATGCCCCCAAACACTAAATTGGTGTCTCCCAATCTCTTTGATAATTAAATATTCTCCTTAAGGACATTTCTGCTTTTTTGAGAATGCTATTAAGAACATATCCATTATCTACTTAATTTTAACAAGAAAGGGGTGCCAACAACTTCTTTCTGGGAATTTTTTTTCTGAAGTGTTTGATATATAAAAAAGGACATGATCTTGGTTAGTGACACTTTTGTCAATTATTCTAGAAATTTGGGAGACAAGGTTGATTTCTGTCAGAAAATTTTGTCTGTGTTTAATGGGTATTCACATTAAAAATATTGAGAACTAAACACTAGATTTATTTAGCAGTTTGATGTGAGAACAGAGTTGTGAAATGACAGCAGTGTGGATGATAGCAGGTCTGAATTGAATAGAATAGACATTAGTGTCATCATTTTGGGGTGTGGGTTGCATACTAGGGGTTGAACCCAGAGACGCTCTACCATTGAGTTCCAGCCGTTTTCTCCCTTCTTGAAATGGGATCTTCTGAAGCTGTTGAAGCAGTCTCACACTTGGGGTCCTCCTGCTTCAACCTCCCAAATTGTTGGGATTACAACAGGCAGCACCACGCCCAGCTGCAATCACTTTTAAAAATAACCCTTTCCACTTACTGGTGTTCATATTAGCTTGGAAAAAACATGTAAATAAAAACTTCTTGGAAGAGAATATATTTTCAATTGTCTAGAGCTATATTGAATCTCTTTTACCTGAGAAGTCAGCAAAATTGAAAAAAAAAATAATTTTTATTATTTTGAGCAAGTAAAATGTTCCGGAATAACAGAGGTTAGTACTGTTAAAAATACTGTTAAAAATCATTACTTTCTTTTCATATTCACATGTTTCCAAGTAAACTAAATAAATAATGAATTACAAAGATACTGAAAATGTTCCAGTTTATAAGCATGGAGGATATGTTGTCAAATGGACAAAACATGCATGCCTTTATGGAGTTTTACACTTGAGAGACCAAATAGTTAACTAGAAGAAAAACAAATAATTTACCATACAATTCTGTGGTTTATAATTAAGGTGTTAATTGATTTTTTTTTAGAGAGAGAGAGAAAAAAAAAGAATTTTAATATTTATTTTTTAGTTTTTGGTGGACACAACATCTTTGTTTGTATGTGGTGCTGAGGATCGAACCCATGCGGCACAAATGCCAGGCAAGCACGCTACCGCTTGAGCCACATCACAGCAGTGTTCATTGATTTTTAAGATGCACTTCTGAGATGGATGGAATCTTAAAATTGGCATGTTGTAACCACATGGCAATTTTTTTCATCTGAGTGGTGCATATAATAAGAATGTTCTAAGTGTCTTAAAGGTGATGGCATCTCAGAGGCAATGAAATAGGAAATATATAAAAATGTCAGCACATTGGTTAATTTTTAGCACCAAAAACTATTCAAAGGTGACTTTCAAAAAGAAGATACACATTTCTATATCCTTCCTTTTTGTGGAAGGGTGAGTACCAGGGATTGAAATCAGGGGCACTCAGCCACAGAGCCACATCCCCAGCCCTATTTTATATTTTATTTAGAGACAGGGTCTCACTGAGTTGCTTAGTGCCTCACCATCCCTGAGGCTGGCTTTGAATTTGAGATCCTCTTCTTTTGGCCTCCAGAGCTTCTGAGATTACATGCCTTGGACACCATGTTCAACTTCTAAATCCTTCTGTCTAAACTAGAATTTTTTTTTTAAAGGTCAACAATCTTTTATTGTGGTTTCAGGAAGCCTACAAGGGGAGCGCCCTGCTGCCCTGCGCCCAGAGTGATGGTTGGGAGCTCATGTTTGCTGAGAGGAAGGGGACCAGGCCTGGCTGCCAGCTGCCAGCTGCCAGCTGGCCAACCGGCCAGGTGGGGGTTGGTAACCATGGCTAAGGCCCTTTCCAAGAGCGAGAGACAATCAGGGGTCACCCGGGCTATTTCAAAAATCTCCCCAGGAGCGTGGGGGGTGGGGGGATTGGAGGCTTGGGGGGAGGGGATGGGAGGGGGGCGGAGGGGATGGGAGGCCCAGGCAGGGTTGCACGTGGGGGAGGGGAGGGGAGGTCGCGGCCTGTGGAGTCGGTTCCCCTCAAGATCGTTGTGCTCCGGCCGGGGTGCACCCTTGAGGCGCTTGTGGATGCTAGGTGCTTGTAGCACCTTGGGGATCCTGGGCTTGGCCGCCTTCTTGACCTTGCTGCCCCCGCCAATGATGCCCTTGTCCTTGGCGGTGTCGGCCTACATGGGCAGGAGCTTGTTGGCTGCAGCACCTTTTGTGAGTAGGTCCAGTGACACACCACTTGCTGGCCTCCAGCTTTTTGTGGTGAACTTGAAGGAGCTGTTGACACCTGTGCTCTTGACCTGCAGCAGCCTGTCGTTTTGCACCAGCACACACCTAATACTTGAGGTAGGTGTGCCCATTCTGCTGGTCGAACCCCACCACTTTCCTGGTCTCCACATAGATGCAGGACAACAACAAGCCGCTGTGCTAGCCCAGCCTGCAGATCGTCTCCACCACCAGCTGGCTGGGCTTACCCGGCACTTCGGGCTGCCATGGCCCTTGTCACCGCCCCCCACAGCTGTGCCGCTCTCTCGGCCCCCTTGCCATCAATTAGCAGCAGGGCCTCCTCCAGATCCATCCACATGGTGGCCAGCGGGTTGGTGGTGGGTTGCAGGCAGAAGGGGGGGGCACCCCGGAAAGAGGAAGGCTGGAAGCCACGGGGCTCGGGGCTTGGGGCGCATGCGTCTCCAGGAAGGAGCGGCCATGGCCCAGCCTGGGGCCGGCCACAGGGCTGGGGCTGGGCCAGGGGTCCCGGGAAGCTTGGGAGCTCCCGGAGGGCTAGAGGGATCTCAGGTTGGAAGCTGCTTCTGATGCTTCTCTGAGGCTGCCCGCCATGCGGGTTAGGGGGCTGCGCTCTGCTAAACTAGAATTCTTTACTCAGAAGATTCCTGTAGAGATCTTTCTCCTCATGCAAAACAAATGGAAGACCAGTGTTCACAAACATGAGTACAATTTTTTTGATAAGGGTTTGAAGGAAACAATCTTCTTGGTGCTTTTCCATGGAGAGCACATGGCACGCAGTTAATAATGCATTGGAGGTTAAGTGGTTCAGACAACACAAGCGAATTTACGAAATATGGGTTATTTTTGTTTCTTTTTCCTATTTCTGAAAGTTTGTAGGTCCACTTATAATTTTTTTCAAGTGAGACATCCTTACATTGAATTTTGATGATTCATAGTTGTTATTGTTTTTATAAGAATGTATTTGAAAACATTTATTCTCTGTGTACACAGTTTATGTGGGAAACTAGCTCCACAATATCTTTTGGCTAGGAAGCCTTTATAAGGACTCTTCCATCTGATGCTGAGAACAGGTTTCATATGAAGGTTACATACCTTTTTCCCCCATGAGGACTTCAGACTACACTTTGCTTATTCAAGTGTGGTCCTAGTTCCTGGAGCTTGTTTGAAATGCAGACTGGTGGTGTATGAACCTGTGGGAAGTCCCAGACAAGGTATGTGACTCTCAGACTTGAGGGTATCACCAGGATTGCTGGACTAGTACAAAGTTTGATTCAGTAGTCTTGGTGGGAGCCTGAGAATTTTAACTTTAATGTAGATAACATATTGTTAGGGTTCAAAAGTTAAAATGACACAGGCATGTTTGGGAAAATCTGATTTCCAACTGCTTTGCCCCGCCTTTCACCCCTTTTTCTTAGATAATCTCCTTTAATTTGTTTCCCATAGATGTCAACTGTTTCCTTTTATAGTAGGAGAACTGCCAGTGTACTTTATTCTTTTTCTGTAAAATGTAGCATACTATTTAAGTAATTCTGTCCCATGGCTTTTTCTTTACATGCTCTTGAGATCTTTTCCTATTAGTATTTATTTAGAAAGAATATAATCTTTGTTTATAGAAAACTCTTTAAAAAAAAAAAACAGCTGTGTTTAAACAGTGTCTATTAAGTGCCTTGTTTACTTAACCAGCCCCCATGGTCGGTATTTGGGTCATCTCTAGGTTTATCACAGACCATGCTGTGGTGAAACAGTTTGTATGCATATCATTTTACACATGTGCAGGTACATTTGTGGGATACATTCCTAGAAGTGGGATTACTGCACCAGTGGGCAGTGAATTTATAATTTAGTTAAATACTTCCTTTCTTAGGTGTTGTACCATTTTAAACTCCCACAAGTACAGTTGCTTCTTGGGATTCATGGACAATTGGTTTTAGGACCCCTTTGTGGATATTGAAATTCAAGGATACTTGAGTCTCATATATAAAAAACATAGTATTTGCATATAACCTAAGCATATCCTCCGCATATTTTTAAATAATCTTCAGATTGCTTAGAAGACATAATACAATATAAATGCTATGTAAATAGTTGTTACACTGTATTGTTTGGGGACTAATGACAAGGAAAAAATTCGGTATGTGTTCAGTAAGACAATTTTTTAAAAGATATTTTCGCCTATGATTGTCGAATCCAGTCTGAATACCACAAATACAAGAGGGCAGATTGCAGTGAATGAAAGAGTTCCTATTTTTCTGGGGCCTTTCCAATGTACTGTGTTTACAACCCTTGAATTTTTAACAGTTTGATAGATGAGAATTATCAATATAGAGTAGTTTTAATGTGCACTGCTATCATTATAAATGAGGCTGAGCATCTTATCTTAAAAACTAGTTGTATTTCTTTTACTGTGAACTCTCTATTCATATGTGTTTTCATATTTTTCTTTTGGATTGCTTCACCCCCTTATCAATTTTTAGAAATGTATCAATTGGAGAGATTAGCCATGTTTGATATACATTTTAGTTTCCCTAGATTTTCACTTATTTTTTATTTACCTTCACATATTTTGATATACAGAAGCCTTACATTTTTTTAATTTGAATTTTACAGTTTATATTTCTCATTATGGTATCTTGATTTATTTTAAGTTTTTCTTTATTTCTATTTGGTGTTGAGGATCAAACCCAGTGCCTCACAATTGCTAGGCAAGCACTCTACCACTGAGCTACAGCCCCAGCCCTGATATCTGGATTTGTAAGTCACTGAAAGGCCTCCAAGTTTTTTAGAATTTGCCCATGGTTTCTTTTAGTACTTTTATGGTATCACTTTTACAATTAAATGTTCAAACTAGGATTTATTCTGGTGTTCAGAATGATGTGTAAGTTCAACTTTATCTTTTTCTGTGTGCTGGTTATTTTCACCTGTTGATTTTAGAGCCCTTCTTTAAATACTCTTATGATATTGCTAACTTTTGGATGTATTGGGGTGTCTCTGGGGTTTGTATTCTATTAGTCTTTTTCTTTATATACCAGAATCACATTATTGGTTTTATAAAATTTTAATATCTTTTAAAACTAGTTTCCCCTTGTTGCTTTTCATATTCCTAGGAATTCTTGCTTGCTTATTTTTCCATGAGTACTTTTGAACTGTTTTGTCTAGTTCCAGAAAAACAGAAATCTAAGGGAGAAACATCAGATTAAATGTGTACATTTAAAATCTGTTTAATTTCTCCAAATTTTTTTTTAGGTTTTTAATATAGGTGTTATGAAAGAATGTAAGACATAAAAATAATTAAATATTTTTACTGTGGTAAGTGTTTTATGATTCTACATTTAAAAAATTCTATTATTATTATTATTATTATTATTATTATTATTATTTTAGTCTGCTTCCTTAACGTGTAAAAGGGATATCGTTTTAGAAGTGCTTGAGTTCATTGAACCTCTGGGTAGTAAGGTGGATGTTGAGAGCCACAGCCGAAGGGGCCCCAGCAAACTTCCAGCTGCCAACAAACTTCCAGCTGCCAGCTAATGATTGGCTTACAGCAGCCCCAGCAAACTTCTAGCTGCCAACTGATTGGCTCCTCTGCGGCTGTTTCCCTGCCCTTTCAGACCACAGAGCTGCTTATTGTGGGGCTTTTTTTGGCTCTGCTCATGTGACCCAGCCAATAAACCTCAAGAGCAGGAGGAGGGGTGGAGGTAGAGAGGCTGGTGGGAAGCCGGTGGTGGCAGTTGGGCTCTGAGGGTTTTTCCTGAAGAGCTGTGTGGTGCAGTGTGTGTGTTCTAAAAATGAAGTTTGTTTCTTTTGACAAGTGGCTCCTGATTTGTGCCCAGCCAGACTGTGGCATTTGGTGGCTCACACAGGGGAATGACTGAGGGTAAGTGATAAGGTAAACTGCTCACCCCTGAGGGCAGGGTGAGAGGATGGATAGCCATTTTAAGATTCTTCTTTTGTTTTGCTTCACTTTTCTTTTAGTTGCCTGTTCCTGGAGATGTGTTAGATGGAAGAAAAACTGCTCACATCTGAGGAACAGATAGGGAGAAAGGACGGATGGACATTTCAGGAGGAAAGAAAGGCTGATATAGTGACTTTTTGTTGTTCCAATTTTGTTTCACTCTGTTTCAGTTTTATTTGGCATTATCTTGTTGGGTTGTATTATAGTTATAGTAGAAAAATTCAAGTAAAAGAGAAGGTCTCTCAAGCTAGTCAGACAGAGGAAAAAATTCAAGTAAAAAAGAAGGTCTCCTGAGCTAGTCAGAGGAAGAAAGTTTAGAGCAGTAAAAGCCATCAGGGGGAAAGTTACAACAGGAGACTGCTACTAACACCTTTCTATCACCAGAGGGCATAAGTTTTCAACCAACAACACCACCTGCATATGCTGGGAGGCCCCCAACCCCCGCAGTTGATAGATGGGATCCTGAGACAGGATTTCAAATATTAACATGCCCTGTATTTGAGCAGGCAGGAGGGCAGCGAATTCAAAATGCTTTAAATTTTAAAACAGTGAAGCAGCTAAAAGAGGTTGTAACAACCTATGGTCCTCAAGCACCCTTCATTGTAAGCATGGTCGAATCCATTACCAACTTGAACATGACACCAGCAGATTGGGCTAATATGTGTAAAGCTGTGCTAAATGGAGGACAATACCTGTTATGGAAGGTTGCCAATGAGGAATTTTGCAGGGAGACGGCTTGGCGAAATGCCGCAGTCTGGCTGGGCACAATTCAGGAGCCACTTGTCAAAAGAAACAAACTTCATTTTTAGAACACACACACTGCACCACACAGCTCTTCAGGAAAAACCCTCAAAGCCCAACTGCCACCACTGGCTTCCCACCATCTTCTCTACCTCGCCCCCTCCTCCTGCTCTTGAGGCTGATTGGCTGGGTCACGTGGGCAGAGCCAAAAAATGTCCCCCAATGAGCAGCTCTGTGGTCTGAAAGGGCGGGGAAACAGCCCAATGAGCATCACCGCAGAGGAGCCAATCAGTTGGCAGCTAGAAGTTTGCTGGGGCTGCTGTGAGCCAATCATCAGCTGGCCACTGGAAATTTGCTGGCAGCTGGAAGTTTGCTGGGGCCCCTTCGGCTGTGGCTCTCAACAGGTGGATGCCAATAATGTGCACTGTTTGAATAATGATGTTTGTCTTTCCCTATCTCTTTGACTCTAATATTTTAATTTCTATTATCTTGTCATTTTAAAGTGTGGTTCTGAGAAGGAGATCCTGTATTACATTTACTTTCAACATTCAATGAATTCTTCCTCTTAAATAGGAAGATGAAAAGATTTGAAGTAATTTTGGTGATATAGAGGCACTTCTTTATCTTAAAAGTTTGTTGTGACTTTTTTATTATAATAATTAGAAAAGTTTCTACCTATATAAAACAACATAATGACAAAAGTAAGCCCTCAACTCCTGCACAAAGAAATGGCCACCATTAACTAACTTTTGGAAATTTATTGATGGATATAAAAGTATGTATAAGACTTTAAATAAACAGCAGTCTCTCTATATATAAATGAAGCTATGTGGTCATTTTTAATGTGTTCTGTACATATCTCTATTTGTGAGTTGAACCTGATGTGCATAATCATGGGTGATCATTTCACTGGCTGCCTAGTTTTTTTTTTAATTATTTTTTTAGTTGTCAATAGATCTTTATTTATATATGTGGTGCTGAGAATCAAACCCTGTTCTTCACACATGCCAGGCAAGTGCTCTAACACTGAGCTACAACCCAGCCCTGGCTGTCTAATTTTCTATTATTTAGAGGCATTGCACTTTACCTAGCTACTCCTTTGATAACCATTTAAATTGTTACTTGTTTTTCTTTCTTGTGAATTATGGTATGTTGATGATAGTGTACTTATTCACTTATATTCTTAGAGGTATAACTGCCAAGTCAAAGATTATACACATCTTAAATATTGATAAATATAGCTAAGCTGTAATCTGTAAAAACTATTCCCCTAAATGTCCATGAGAATCCTATTTTCAAAACCCTTGCTCACACAGAGTTTTGTTAATCTTTTCAAACTTTGCTAATTCAATAGAAAAAAAAAAGTACATTTTTGAGATAACATGTTTTTTATTGGTACTGGGGATTGAACCTGGGGTACTTCACTGGTAAATTAGATCCCCAACACCTTTAATTTTATTTTATTTTTTAATTTTGAGGCAGGGCCTCACTAAATTGCTGAGGCTGTCCTTGAACTTGTTATCCTCCTGCCTCAGTCTCCTGAGTTACTGGAATTATAGGTATGTTCTACTGTAAACTCTTGAAGGAAATCTTGTGTTATTCAAAGATTTTTTTCATTCAATATTCTTATTAACACAAAGAATTCTCTTCTTTAAGAACACACTATTGATTCTTATGTGTCAGATATTCTTAGGCATTAAATGTGATGAAAATATTTAAATATATTGAGTTGTTTTAAGGTCTTTTGCCTTGATTTTAACTCATTATTAATATTTGAATACATGAGGGTTGGGGATGTGGCTCAAGTGGTAGCACACTAGCCTGGACTGTATGAGGCACTGAGTTCAATCCTCACCACCACATAAAAATAAAATCAAAATATTGTGTCCTCCATGAAAAAAAAAAAACCTAAAAAGTAAATATTTAAAAAAATATATTTGAAAACTTGATCAACCAGCTATAATTCTTTTGAATACAGAATGTTTTCTTCTGCAAAGAGCAGTATTTTAGTGTTTTATTCACCTGAAGGTAATCCTAAAGTAACTTTCTTTCTTTATTTGAGTTTGATTTATTTATTTATTTATTTATTTATTTATTTATTTATTATTGGTTGTTTAAAACATTACAAAGCTCTTGACATATCATATTTCATACATTTGATTCAAGTGGGTTATGAACTCCCATTTTTACCCCATATCCAGATTGCAGAATCACATCGGTTACACATCCACGTTTTTACATATTGCCATACTAGTGACTTTTGTATTCTGCTTCTTTTCCTATTCTCTACTATCCCCCCTCCCCTCCCCTACCCTCCCATCTTCTCTCTCTACCCCATCTACTGTAATTCATTTTTCTCCCTTGTTTTTTTTTCCCCTTTCCCCTCACATCCTCTTATATGTAATTTTGTATAACAACGAGGGTCTCCTTCCATTTCCATGCAATTTCCCTTCTTAACAATTTTCAAACATGGATACCAATGGCTGAATAGCATACAGAATATTATTTACATAATGGGGTGATAATATAGTATTTTGAGTCATGTAAACTATGTGTTTGTGCGTTCATGTGTAAACCTATGTGTATCTCTTCTGTCCAAAAGATTTTATCACTTCCTGACGTAAATATGATATTTAATTTTATGTTTGCTTTAGATTTTATTTCAATCAAATGAGTTACATATAAAAATGGCCTCACATGAAGCAAATTCATAACTTTGTCATTGACCTCCTGTTTATTCTTTAAACTGTCTTCTATATATAAAGTACATCTAGATTGCCTTTCCTGAGGGTGTTTTTCTTTTCACTTCAATTAACATTGTTTACTGAATATCCAAAGGCTGTCACAATATGGTCCAACTGGTGATTTTTTTCACTGAATACCTACCTACCTGGTAGGCATCCACAGACACCCAAATCATTATTTACTTCTTTGTTTAATTTTTGGTACTGGGGATTGAATCTGGGGGCAATTTAGCACTGAAACACATCTCCAACCCTTTTGTTTATCTTTTATTTATTTTTTTTTGACAGGATCTTACTAAGTTGCTTAGGGCCTCACTAAGTTCCTAAGACTGGCCTTGAACATAGGATCCTCCTGCCTCAGCCTCAACCTCCCAATGGTTGATGTATATTGTCATTATTAGGTTAAAAATGGAAAAGCGAATAGCGTACATTTTAATTTAGAGAAGACTAGCATGATTTCTTTTAAATTCAGATGTGCATAACTGTATGGCACTTGCTGCCATAACATCCAATGGTACTTTATTTCAAATTTTGATTTGGACTATATTCTATTTGGTTTTTAGAATCACTTAAGTTCTGTATTTTAAATCTTTTTTTTTTTTTAATAGGCAGAGTAAGTATTTAAACTAGGTATGCTGCTGGATCTTGTTTAAGATTTGTTTATGTTTCTCAGTATAGACATGGCAATAATTTTCACAATATGTTTGAAAATAATGATAAACTAAATACCCCCAAAAATAAAGTAAATATAATTGTATGGTTCACACTTTTAAAAATAAAAGCAGAGAATTAGATTGCTAGATATTGAGTAGAATGAATAAGTTTTTTCTGGTACCTGCCTATGAAGCTTTTCTGACCCCTAAACCAGTTTTTCACAGCCAAAGTAAACAGAGAGATGGAACAATTAATGATCTAATAGATTAAAGCAGTATTTTAGTCTCTATTTTATATACTTCATTTCTAGTAGAAAACAGGATTCTAAAGAATACATGTAACTAGTTTTTATTATTATTTTTGCAGAAGTCATTTGCATGTGAAACTTTTAAAATCAATGAAATAATCCTCTAGCAATTTTTATTTGCACTTTAATTTGCCTAGCAATTGTTTCTTTTTAAATATTTATTTTTCAGTTTTAGTTGGATACAATACCTTTATTTTATTGATTTATATGTGGTGCTGAGGATTAAACCCAGGGCCCTGATGTGCCAGGCAAGCATGCTACTGCTTAGCCACAACCTCAGCCCCTAGCAAATATTTCTTAATACATAGTCTGAAATTAAATCAAGGCAGACTTAAAATTACTGAGTCTTCACTATTGGGCCCAATTAATGAGGTTTTCCTGGACTTTTCTTTCTGGTATCTTATTCTGGTGAATGTTATAATCTTATTTGTTTTCTAAAATATTGAAGTTCTAGGTTTTTGAATCTCTTTTCTGTGGAAGTACAGGATTTTTTTTATACAGTGCCTTTTATTTTACTGATAAGTTAATTTCTTTAATTTTGTGCCCAAAACCTACTAAAAATATTCCTGGAAAGTGAGGGATTAAACAGAAGTTGTAATAAAAATGAAAGCTTCTTTCTTTATTTCTCCTGTTAGCCACATTTGTTAACATTTTTATACTACATTTAAATAGATATTAAGACTTTATTAAAGGGCTGGGATTATGGCTCAGTGTAGAGCACCTGCCTGGCATGTGTGAGGCACTGCATTTGATAATCAGCACCACAATCAATCAATCAATCAATCAAGCAAGCAATTATGTCCATCTACAACTACCCCCCCCCCAAAAAAAGAGACTTTATTACATATCAAATGGGTTGGATTTTCTTCATTTGAAGGAGTTTTTTTATATGTTAGGCTTAAAGCTTAATTTAGACTGGCAGAGTAAGTGATCATTTAATTGGAAAGTTGGGCAGACAATCTTTGGTTAGTTTCATTCTGTAACCTTCCAGCTAATTTTTGAATTGCATGCTGTTTGGTTCTTTGTTCCTTCTACTTTGGATCTGGTTTTAAGGTTGGTTGAAATAGGGATTAATTGATAGGAACATAGAATATTTCCCCATTTTAACAGATTGTGTGTTTTTCTGACACCTTATTCTGTCTCAGGCAGAGTGATTCAACCAGACCCTTGTGCAGAGGTGTTATTATGTTATTTGGGCAGCCATTTTCAAAAATAACAGCTTTATTGATATATAATTCACATTACCATCATGGTCACTCCTCAAAAGTGCAATTCACTAAGTTTTAGTATATTCACACAGTTGTGTGCCTATCCTGCTATCTAATACTGAAACACTTTTGTCATATCCAAAGAAGACCCATGCCTTTAGCAGTTACTCTCCACTCATTTTTGCTCCATGTAGGTATGAATCTTCTTTCTCTCTTTGTGGATTTACTTGTTGTGAACATGATATATAAATGTAATCATTAAATATATGGCCCTTTGTGTCTGGCTTCTTAGCCTGTTTTTGAGGTAGCACATATCAGAACTTCAATCCCTTTTTATTTCTAAATAGTGTTCTGTTATATAGATACACTGCAGTTTGTTTATCCATTTATCAGTTGATGGATATTTGGGTGACTTTCACTTTGAGGTTCTTATGATCATGCTGCTGTGAATATTTGTGTTTTTGAGTTGACTTCTGTTTTCTTTTGGGTAGATACTTAGGATTGAAATTTATGGGCCATAAGTAACTCTACTAGACTGTTATATAAGGTGACTCTACCATTTTATATTCCCATCAGCAATGTTTGAAGATTCCATTTCTCCATATCTTTGCTAATATTGTGCCATGGTATTTTTCCATAGGAGTCATCCTAATGGATATGAAGTGGCATTGCATTGTGGTTTTGATTTGCATTTCCCTGATAACTAATGTTATTCAATATCTTCATGTACTTGTTAGCTGTTGTTTATCTTTGTTAGACAAATGCCTATTCAGATTCTTTACCCATTTTAAAAATTGAGCTGTCCTTTTCTTGTATAGTTGTAATAATTCTTCTGTATTCTGGATATACACAAATGTACACTTATCAGATACATGAAGTATAAATTTTTTTCTTATTCTATAGTCTTTTCATTCTTATAAAGCCAATAGGTTTTTTGTTCAAGTTCAATTTATCGGTTTTTTGACTGCTTATGCAGTTTTCTCTGAAATTTTGTATAAGTTTTAAAAGAAGATCCTATTTCTCAATATCTTCCATCATTTTTTTTCTACAGAAAAAAATGATCATTTAGTTAACTACACAATGGGTTAGAGATATTAAAAAATATTTTGTGTTTTCAAATATTTTCATCACATTTAATGAAAGAAGCCCAAGTTTTCTAACCTGATATCCAGTGCATGCTTTAAAATCAGAAAATGTGTTTGATTGTTCTGCTTAGCTCAGAATGCATACATTATTCTGTAAACATTTACAGGTGTCTAATGTATTCTGAAGACTTGACTGGACTTGGAGATCCAGGGATGCTTAGAACATAGTTCTGTCCTTAAGGAACCAGAGATCATGTGCCAGGCTTACAGATTTCTGCAGAGGATAGTGGCACCAGTGGAGAAAAAGGCACTGTCTGGGTGAGAAAGCCTCTCAGGGAGTCAGTGCTGGTGCTCTCTCTGGAGAGATTTATCGATGATCAGAACCTTTGGTTATTGTCTATGGTTCTTCCTTTCAGACATTTCCTACTGCTGTGTGTTATGTACATTGGCACCCGTTATTTGTAACAGCAATATTTAGGGATATTGATGTAATAAAATATAGACATCATTGTGATGACTTTGATACCTAGAAGCAAGCCTGAAGAAAGTGACATTTCTTTGATTTCTTCAGGTTTTTAAGAATGGGAACTTTCTACTTACTAATTAATTCAGTGTGTGGGTGTGTGTATCTGAGCTCCAGCCCAAACTCAAGCAGTTTTGGGGAGTCAGAGCTAAAATATTAGTCAAAGAGAAACAGCTGGTTGACTGGAGGGAAGATTGTGTATAGAGGTTGGGCGTGTCCTGTTAAGGAATTTAGATCTTTCTTTAATAATGGAGAGCCATTGATAAGTTTGGGTGTGTGGGGGGAACACAGTCCCTCCAGTTAACTGTACCACAGAAGCTGGTTGTGAGGACTAGAGACAGGAGACTTGTGGGGCTGTGGGACTAGTCCAGATGAGAGTTGATAATGACATGAGGTAGGGCACTGCTGACAGAGGTGGACACACAGACTGGAACTGTTTAGAAGGTGCAAGTCAGGATGCTTGGCTGCAATCAAACATCATAAGTTAAAAGGAGGATTACTGAAGAATGTAGATTTCTAAAGAAAGTTTCAAAGGAATGAAATGCCACAGACTCCAGCATGATTTTAGGCCCTTGGGGGCTAAATGACAGAGCAGGGGTCCATGCTAAGGCTCTCCCACAAGAGGGAAGAGAGAGGGTCTCCTCCCAGCTGTGCTTTTTAAAATCCCAAGAACACTCTTTTTTAAAAATATATATATTTTTTTAGTTGTTGATGAACTTTTTTCTTTATATTAATGTATTGCTGAGAAACAAACCTGGTGCCTCAAACATGCTAGGCCATTGCTTACCACTGAGCCACATCCCCAGTCCTCAATAGCACTCTTAGCCTTGGGTTTTGTGCCCCCCCCCCCTCAGGCAGAAGCTTTGCTGGAAGCTCCCTGCCCTAATCACTAGCATTCCCATATGTGGGGAAGGATTGTGGAGCAGAGCCATCTGTTCCTGTTTGGTTACTCAAGCTGGCTTGGGAAGTTGTTAAGATCTGAAGAGGAAGGTTGAGAATGCCTCAGAAGTTTGTGGCCTGGGTAGCTTGTGACAACAGCATTTCTGTGCAAGAACAATGTTCACAAGTGAGTAGACTAGAATGCAGGAAGTAAACAGAGTTCACATTTAGACTAACTTAGTTTGGGATGTGACTGTCCAGATGTTATCTTTCTGTGATAATTCACTTGACTTCATTCATTAATAGAAGCCGCTTGAGGGATTGGTTATTTTCTTTGCTATGACTTTCCAGAGATTAACATGGATTTTTCAGAGGTACCTTTATTAGCTCTTAGAAAAAGTAATTAAAATTCATTTTATACAGTGCAGCTTATTCTGTTTTTGTGTTTTCTGACTTTTTTTTTTTTTTACCTCATGGTGCTCAACCACTGTGCTACATCCCCAACAATTTTTTTCTTTTTTCTTGAGATAGAGTTCTGTTAAGTTGCTTAGAGCCTCACTAAATTGCTAAGACTGGGTTTGAACTTGCAATCCTCCTGCTTCATCTTTACAAGCCACTGGGATTATAGGTGTGTGCCACTGACCTGGCTGAGTAGTCTTTCTTAATGGACAAAGAACAGTAAATGCTGTTTAACTGGTTCTTGCTCCTATGTTAGTGAAGTTTGAATTGAAATTTCTTTCTGCATCTCAAAGAGTACAATATAATGTACAACAATTCTAAAAGGGTGGAAGTTATATGGTTTTTGTCAACTTCTTTTCTGGATGTAATCCATGAAAAATCAATATGTGTAGCAGTTAGATAGGAATTTTGGTCAGAGGACAGTGGAAGGCTTGGCTGGCACTACACTATTACTCCAATAGCATCATTCAAACACCAGCATTCTGGGCTGGGGATGTGGCTTGCCTCACATGTGTGAGGCCTTGGGTTTGATACTCAGTTCCACAAACAACTTATTGTTCTATGTTTTCATTAATGAAATACAAAGTCATTTTTGAAGGAATGAAAGATAAATTACTCATTTATATATCTTATGTGTTATAACATGACATGAATAATTTCCTTATGTGATAAACACTGCTACATTTAAGATCAGAATTGTTTTGAATATTTAAAGTCACTTTAAACATGGTCGGGATTAATAATAGCACTGCTGGTAAGGCCGTTCCATAGATATGATTTTACTAAAGAGATCTTGATCTTGCCTGGCTTTGCAAGATGTGAAAATAAAGGCTTGCTGAATGCCAAAACTTGGAAAATAAATTGTTGCCCACACCAGCTCTGCCACTATGTTGTTTCTCCTCCATGCCAAGGCAGATGGTCAGATTAAGGTGAATTAGAGAAAAATAAATTTTCTGAGATTAAATGGGAGGTACTCATGGTGGGATGAATCCATATTCTCTGGAAGGTATGGTCCCATTTGGGGCCCTCTGCATAAAAGATTCAAGATATACTCTGTACTGTTAGTAATGGTAAGTAGCTCAGTGACCTTGGACAAGTATATTAAGGTCAGTGACACTCTACCTGTCTTTAATATTCTCCATCAGAGCATTGTTTTGAGGATGAGCATAGCTGCTGCATATCCACTGGTAAGCACAGTGCCAAGCACATTACAAATTACAAGTAGATCTTACTTCAGAAAACAGTGTTTTTCTTCAAAGTAAAATGCAACAGGAGGGCAGTAATGGACAACACAGGTATCACAAGGAACCACAAATTGACTCTTAGCTTCAATGGAACTCAAGCTGTAGCAGGTGTTATTTCACAATTTTAATTAAAATCAGTATTAGAGGTGAGATGTGAAGTCTCATAATTTTAACTATAAGCAGTTAAATGTTTGTGCCTTTTTTCACCAATTTACCTAAAGCAAACCATTTTCATTTGTAAAACTGCAAAAATCAATAAATAGAAGATGCAGTAACTGAATACTATGGTTGTTTTCATCTTTTATTTAGTGGATATTGTTTTTCAGTGAAGATGAGAGTACTTGGATATTGTGCTTGCAGAGCTCATGGTCTGGGTTCTATGGTTACTGGAACACCCAGGATTAGTAGTGTTTAATGTAGATATGAATTTGGGTATGATGTGTTTGGAACACGTGCAGAGTAATCATGTCAGCCAAAAACCATAAAAGCTTATGGTTTAAGAAAATTGTACCTTTGAGAACACAAAACATGGCAGTTCTGAAGAACTGAAAAAATTTAGAAGAGTAACTTTCTAAGGGAATCCGAAACACATGCCATTCCACAGTTATTGCTGACAAGTGATTTTTTATAGATTTTGGTGGACGTGGCATGAGTTTGTTGGGTTCTTTTTTAAAAATTATTCATTAGTTCTAATCAGTTATACATGAGAGTAGAAAATGCTTCAATTCATTGTACACAAATGGAGCAGATGTTCGGTTCTTTTAGAGAAACAACCTTGAAGGGTAGTGTAATTGCAAAGGAAAAAGATAGTGGATGGTTTTCAAATGGATGTCCTTGCTAAGTTGTAAAATGTCTTGAATATTGTGGCAGAGCTATGGATGGTTATATTTATGATGAATAATTAAGGTTGTATCTTCTATAAGATATAGTAATTTCCATTCTTAGTCCAGTTAGCTGAGCTCAGTAATGAAGAATATGCTGTTAGAGTGTTATATTTGACACCAGCTGTTAGAATATTTACTTAAAATTTCCTATTTGTTATTGGTATTTTAAAAAAAATCATTTGCAGTCTGTCTTCACATCCCTTTATATTTCTAAGCCAGAATGACCTCTTAGAGCTGGTAGACTCCATACTTGCTGTGTGTTGAATAATTTTTAATCTCTTTTTTTGAGTTCACTTAAGATATGAGAGATATGTGTCATTTTGGAATTCTAAGCTGTTAGGATACAGTTCTTCAATCATGTTGTCATTGAAATTTTAACCTTTAATTAGAAGAGTCACTGTTCTAGGCTGTGGCCTTTTTCCGTTGCTATTCTTTCATCATGTGATTTAAGTGTTGCTAAACTTTACAAATTATTTCAAAAGAAGACATGGAATAACTTTGTAATTTGGTACTGTCTATTTTGCATGAAATCCAGCACTTTCAACAGTGCCATATAGGAAGCACATGTGCAGTAAATACTTATTTGAATTAGAGAATTGCTTTACGGCAGCTTTCAAAAGTAATGTTTTCAGTATTCAGTGACTGAGCCTTAGTACCGGTAGTTTAGCTAAACATTCATATTTCATTTGAAGTCAGTAAACAGACAACTGTTTGCAATCCAGGGAGACCAGATTGTTCACTTTTCTATCGAATAGCAATTTTCTTTTACAGTCATGTTTATATAGAATAAAGGTCAAAGGAAAAAGGTGTATTTGGAGCAGTTACATGAGTAAGTTTGCTACAGTGAAAGATTTTTGGTATGCTGATGGAAAAGGGTCAATTTAAAATACAAATTATAAAATTCAGGTAGCTCTTTTTAAAGGCAGTTTTTTTTTTTTTTGAGGTCTAATTCACATCCAATAGACTTCATGTTTGAAGTGTATGATTTCATCAGTTCTGACACATGTGCACACCCAGGAAACCATCATCACAATAAGGAGAATAAACAGATCCATCATCACCCCAAATTTCCTTGTACTTCTATCCTCATGGTTCACTGTCCCTTTCTCCAGGCAGCCACTGACCTCCCTCTCTGCTGTCACTGTAGGTTAGTTTGCTTATTCTAGGGTTTTATGTAAATGGAATTCTATCACATGAACTTTTTTTTTTTTTTGCTTCTTTCACTCAGTGTAATTATTTTGATATTTATCTCTGTTTCTGATGATATCAATAGTTTATTCCTTTAAGTGCTCAAAGTATTCCATTGTATTGATGTGCCCATTCACCACTGACAGCCATTTGGGTGTTTCCAGTGTTGGCTCTTAGAACTAAAACCAGGCTGAACATTTGTATTACAGATTTTTGTGTGGACTTAGCCTCTCTTTTCTCTTTGGTAAATACCCTGAAGTGAGATGAGTAGATCATGTGGTAGGTATATTTTTTAATATTTAGAACTGGCAAACTGTTTTCTCAGTTGTTGTTTCCTTTTAAATTTCTACCAGCATTTAATGAGGATTCAGTTGCTCCAAGTCTCTAATTTAAATACTTACTGGGGTAGTTTTTTTAAATTTTAGTCCACTGATAGGTACATAATATTACTTCATTGTGATTTTTTTAAATTTGTTTTTTTAGTTGTAGATTATACACAATATCTTTATTTATTTATTTATTTTTATGCAGTGCTGAGGATTGAACTCAGTGCCTCATACATGCAAGACAAGCACTGTGCCATTGAGTCACAATCCCAGGCCCTCAATGTGATTTTAATTTGCATTTTCCTATTGGCTGTTGATGGTGTCAAGCATATTTTCATGTGCTTATTTGCATTCCTTGGTAAAGTATCAAATATTATATGTTATTGTTTATTGAAGTAATTGTTTTCTTATTTATTAAGTTTTAAAAGTTCTTTATATATTCTGGATACAAATTCTTTATTAGATTTATGATATTTTGTCCCAGTCTGTCATGTTTTACATTCCCCTATCAGTGTCTTTTAAAGAACAGATTTTCTTAATTTTGATGAAGTTTAATTTATGATTTGTTCTTAAATATATTGCACTTTTGATATCATATCTATGAACTCTTTGCCTAACCCCAAGTCACAGAGTTTAGCTCCTGCTCCCTTGAAGAGTTTTATTGTTTTAGGTTTTACACTTAGGTAAATGACCCATTTTGAGTTAATTTCTGTGTGTGGTGAAGGTAGGGGTCAAAGTTCAAAGTATTTTTTACTTTTTATGGGTATTTAGTTCCAGCACCATTTGTTAAAAATGAACATTGTCTTTTTGCTGAATAGCCTTCGTACCATTACCGAAATCAGTCTTCTGTATCCACGGGTCTACTTAGTCCTCTATTTTGTACCATGATCTACTTGTTTATCTTTATATCAGTACCACATTGTCTGAATTACTATACCTTTGTAATAGTGTTTGCCTTTCAGATTTTTTTCTCTTGCAAAGTTATTTTGACTGTTCTGGGACCTTTGCATATCCATTGGAGGTTTATAATCAGCTTACCTGTTTATACAAAACAGCCTGCTGGGATTCTTAAGATATTGGATGTAGGAATCAACTTGGAGAGAATTTACCTCTTAACAGCTTTGAGTCTTCCAACAAATGAACATGTTATTTCTTCCCATTTGTTTAGATTTACTTTAATTTCTTTCAGCAATCTTTTAAAGAAGAAATCTTGCCTAACTTTTTCCAATTTGTCTTAAATATTTGACATTTTGGTATTATAGTATTTTTAAAAATTTTAATATAAAATTTTTCATTATTGACATAGAATGATAATTCAGTTTTTTATCTAGCTCTTATATCATGCAGCTTTGACAATCTCACCATCTTGCAGTAGCTTTTTTTGTGTAGATTTCATTGGATATTTCTATATTGGAAATCTCATTTAAAAATAAAGACAGTTTAAATTCTTGCTTTCTCTCTTGAATGTCACTTTTTTTTATTAAACTAAGCAGAATCTCTGGTATTGTTGGATAGAAATGAGGGGAGTGGTCATCCTTGTCTTGTTCTTTATATTAAAGGAAAAATATTTAGTCTTTTCTTATTATGTTTGCTGTTAACTGTAGGGATTTTTGTGGATTTTTTTTATCAGAATGAGAATGTTCTATTCCTAAGTTTTTTATTGTTGTTGTTTTTGAACTAAGAATAGGTATTGGATTGTTAAATCTTTTTATAAATCTATTAAAATTGTTTAATTTTTGTTTGCTAATATAGTGATGTGCATTGTGTTTTGAATGGCAAACCAGTTTTGCAAAATTAGCCTAAATCTCATTTAGTCATGAGGTATTGTTCTTTGTATATATTATTTTATTTAATTCATTAAAATTTTGGTTGGGAGCTGGATGTGGTGGCATAAGCTTGTAATCCCAGCTACTCTGAGGCATGAGGATCACAAGTTCAAGGCTAGGCTGGGTAACTCAGTGAAACCCTGTATCAAATTAAAAAGGGATGAGGATGTGGCATTACCCTAGCCACTTTAGAGCATTAGCTTAGCATGTGTGAAGTTCTGAGTTCTATCCCTTTTTACAACCCTAACCTCCCCACACAATTTTATATAGGATTTTGCATCTGTGTTTATGAGGTTTGTCACAATCTCTTTTAATTTCATTGTCTGGCTTTGATAGCAGGTTAATGCTGGCCTCAGAATAAGTTAGGAAGTATTTACTCCTCTTCAGTTTTCTTATAGAATTGGTATATATATATATATATATATATATATATATATATATATATATATATATATATATTTGTGTTGGAATTTACCAGTGAAGCTATCTGGATCTGAAAAACAAAATATTTAAGGTAAAATTTTCAATCTACAAATGCTTTTAAAAATAAACCTTTATTTATAAATAAAGGTTTAAAAAATAAATTCAATTCAGTTTTTCTCTATAGGTGAGTTTGGTGGTATCTTTCTAGAAATTGATCCTCTTCGTTTAGGTTGATGGATTTATTGGCATAAAGTTTTTCATAATATTTCCTATTTTTTCATAATATTTTACCATATTTTTTCATATTTCTACAAACTATGGAGTTATCACCTTTTTTTTCCTGATACTGGTAATATATATATTCCCTCTTTTTTCCCTCATCAGCCCAACTAGAGATTTACCACTTTCATCTGTCTCCTCAAAGAACCAGTGTTTCCCCCACCCCTCCCCTTTGGTGCTTGGAATCAAGCCAGGGCCTTACACATGCTAAGCACACACTGAGCTATACCCCAGCCCCAAAACCAGCATTTAATTAGTATATTTTTATCTATTTTTTTATTTATTATCTTTTTCTCTTTCTTCATTACTTCATTTTCTCATTTACTCTCTGTATGTAATTTTAATTATTTCTTTTGCCATATTTTAAAATTTTTATACATAAAATATGTTTCTTTGAAGATCATGATTTAAATTGTTTTCTTCCTGAGACATAAAAAAGATATTGAGGCACAGATAAGTTAAAACAGAAAAGCAGTTAAGATGCATAACCTATGTTCTTTTTCTTCCAGTTTAATAAATGTAATAGAGGAAGTAAAGGTCATGGAGAATATAGATCACCAGTGCTTAGCTGTGAGGAGTGGAATTAAGAGGACCTAGGAGGGCTGGGGCTGTAACTCAGCGATGGAGCACTTGCCTTTCACAAATGAGGCACTAGGTTTGATCCTCAGCACCATATACAAATAAATAAATAAATATTTTAAAAAAAAAGGACCTAGGAGAAACTGATGTTTGAGGTACATTACTTTGTTGAAATCTGTGGAAAAACCTTTGAGAGCAAATTCTAAGTGTTACTTTTTTCTTATTTTCTTTTGCTTTTTTGCAGTGCCAGCGATTGAACTCAGGGGTTCTCGGCCACTGAGCCACATCCCCAGTTCTTTTAATTTTTTTTTTTTTATTTTTGGGCAGGGTCTTAGTTGCAGAAGTTGGCCTTGAACTTATGATTCTACTACCTCTGTCTCTCAAGCAGCTGAAATTATAGGCATGCACCTGTGTGCCCTGCTTTCAGGTGTTAGTCATTTTTATTTTTATTTTTTCAGTTGTAGATGGTAACACACAATACCTTTATTTTATTTATTTATTTTTATGTGGTGCTGAGGATCAAACCAAATGCTTTCACACATGCCAGGCAAGTACTCTACTGCTGAGGTATAACCGCAGCTCCAGGTGTTAGTTCTTAGAGTTTTTTTTTTTGTTTTTTTTTTTTTTTTTTTTTAACATTGGTCACAGATAACTCTCTCCATTGCTGTCTTGTGAAAAATAAATTAGAATAGCCAGGAGTAATTCTGAACAGAACTAATGTTTTCTTGGACTTAATGAACAAATCTACTTTTTGTATCTATTAACAAATCTTTCTTATTTCTATCAATGTCTACTATTTCTTTCTATTTGTGGTGCTTATGGTAACTATAACTAAGAGTGTGGGCTGGTGTCTCTGCCAAAATATGGAATAGGAAGAAATTTAAGGGGGTGGAAAAGTAGAGACTTACAAAGATTTATATCAGTGTCTCACTGAAAGCAGTGTCACTGATAGGTATGTGTCTAATAAGTTATCCCTCATTTAGCACAGGTTATAATTTTTAAAAAAAATATATTTTTTTATAATTAACAAGACTTAATTCTGACTATTTTATAGATGAATTGAAGCCAGAATAATGTAATAACATTTCTCATTTCCATGTTAGACTGTTGAATTTCTCTTCAATCTAAATCAAGGTACTATATTTAGGGATTTAAAAAAAAATACACAACAGCTGTTTGCTGAGAGGCACTCATGTGTCCAGTGGTTGATTGTAGGCAAGAAACTAAAGGGAAAAAAGAGGTGTTATTTTCTCTTGCCATGAAAACAATGAGTTGTGTTTATTATGCTATGTTTTCATTTTTTTTTAAAGGGGTTGGAAAAAGAAGCTACTCCTTTGAAAGCTTAATTCTCAATATTAAAAAAAATTAATTTTCTGAATTCGTAGAGGAAATAAGAATGGGGGTTGGCAAGCATCTAGTTTTAAAGCTGTTAGCTTTTCAGTGCTAAAGATTGGCTCTTCAGTTTTGTTTGATCTTAAACTTTCTAGTGATATGTTTGGTAAACAATATATGAATAAATAATATTAACTCATGTTAAATGCCTTGAAATTTGCATAGTGTTTGCACTGTGTGTGCACACACTTTTCCCTGCTGTGACAGGTACTGTGGAATGTGCAGTTTTCTCTTGGTGGAGGCTTCCTTTTGCTTTAGCTTTAAAGTACCAGAGGATAGTGAGGTGCAGAAAGTTGAGTGGTATAAAGATCTGAAGTAGAGACCACTGGTATATCAGCTTCCTCTTCCTGGAGTACCCTCTCCTCCCACCAGCCTCTCCACTCACTATCCATCTTATTCATTAGGACTTAGCTCCAACACTCATGTCCTCTGGAATCCAGCATTGTTGTCCTTGCCCAGTGAAATGGCCATCCCTGCACCCACAGCTTTTAAAGCATTTTGCTCTGGTAATATTCTTTACATGCTATTCCATGGTTGTCTGTCTTCTGTCTTTCTAACAAACTATAGAATGAGGAAACAGGTCTTATTCATCTCCATACACAGTCCCCAGCAAAACTCCCAGATGAAGGTGCTCAGGGAAATTGTGTTGGGCAGGAAGGTTTTGAGCTCAGTGCATTAAGTGCAGAGAATAAGAATATATGTTTTATCATAATAAAGATATTTTTCTTCTGTATTCCAGCCTCTTCCAGATAGGTGTGTGTGTGTGTGTGTGTGTGTGTGTGTGTGTGTGTATGTGTGTGTGTGTGTGTGTGTGTGTGTCCACTACAGAAACATTTGAAGCACAAGAATGAGTTCAGGGGATTCCTTAGTGCTCTTGACACCATTTGCAGCATTGCTTGGTGCTGATTATATCCATAAGTTTTGTGGAACCCTGGAATACACGAGAGATTCCCATTTCCTCTGCCCAAATCAGGAGAAATAAAAGCTTGCACTTTTGTTTTACACATACTGGCCAAGTGGCTAAACACAGAGTTCAATTTGAATGTCTTCACAAAGCCAATATCTGAATAAAAATTTTGGCAGCCTACTGAACCTTTTCTTAGTAGTAGTAACATGACTTGCATTTGTTGAGGCTTTATGCATTCTCATTTAATTTTTAACAAAACCATAAAGATTCTCAATCTTGTTTTACAAGATCAAAGCTGAAGCGCAGAGAGGTTAAGTAATTTGCCCACACTCATCCATAGTAAATGGTGGAACTGTGATCAGAAATCAAGTAGTCTGACTCCAGAGCCCAGATTGAAACATTATGGACAGGTTTTGGGGAAGGAGCAGTTTGTGAGATTGGTTTGTGACCACTTTGATATATCTAATTATAAATATTCTCTAGAAAAAGCAAATTGGTTTGCATTTGTTGGCAAATTTATTTCTGCAAGTCTTTGACCAACTCTAAACCTCAAGGTCCTTGACTTTCTCCTAAACCAGGCTTAACAACTTCCTGATTACCTCATTAATTCAGTCAAGTAGGATCTTTGACTTTTGTTTTTTTTCTTTTTAATGAGACTTTTAACTTTTTGAAAATTATACTTTGCAAGTGTATTGCCAACATGAGCTAATATAACTCCCATATAATGATAAGACCCACTTCCAACTTCATGCATCTTTAAATTAAACTTGGCCAAGTAGAAGAGAATAACACACATACATACATATATTCTATGTAAGATACATATAATTTCTTAAATATAAAGAGAAATATAATTTGGTATTCTGACATTAATATATTAAAAACTATATGTTGATATTAATTTTAAGAACTACAGACAATTTTAAGAGGCATGCTTTTTGCTCAATGGACTCTGATTTTGTTTACAAAAGCCCAGTGTTTGATATGAGTTCCTCCCTCATGGAGCCATGGATAATCTATAGGTGCTAAAGATTCATGGATGAGACAAGAAAAATGTTAAATATTCTCAAGGATCTATCTGTGTGACCAAGATATCTCTACATGAGAAGAACATGACTCTCTCAGGACTGGAAGATAAACAAAATTTGTGATTTCAAAGGGGTTTCCTGGGATTAGTGAAAATAGTAAATAAACCACATGTAATGAAATGGTGGCATAGCACATTTGAAAGGAATCCTCTCCTATGATTTTTATCTATGGAATGTGGTTTCAATTAGATATTGCCTTTGCCTGAGTGAGAGATTTGCATCTCCATTCAACTTTATTTCTGGCAAGAGTGACACCTGGCAGTCTAGGAGAGAAAAAAAAAATTAGTAAAGAAGCTTGACTGGGCAGGTTTGTCCAGCGTCAGTGATTCATTGCATAAGGTGAAGAAATATCTGGGATTGATGCTGTAACAATCTCTGCCACCCAGGGATGCACAGTCTTGTCATAAGGAGATGTCAAAACTAGAATATGAGCAAGCCAAATGAAAATGACACAGGAGAGATGTAAGTGATCTGGAGGTCAGAGGAGGAGGGCATATCCACAGAGGGACCCTGAGGGTCCTTGGAGCAGTGGTGAAAGTCCACACAGGTATGAAAGAACAACTAGGATTTCAACAGAAAGATGTGAGTGGTGCTCTTCGGTTGAGTCTACCAGCTCAGCAAAGATGTGTGGAATAAGAACAATGCTGTTTAGTGACTTGTGAACAGTGAGTCCGAAACGACATAGTGGGCCCAGCATGTACCAGGCTTCCAAGAGATAGGAAAAGATGTGACCAAGAAGTCCATTTGAGTTTGAAATGGAAAGGAACTACTATTAATTTAGCACTTATTGTGTGCTGGGGACTTGATAGTTGTTATCATCACTTTACAGCCAGGAGACTGAGACTCTGGGGAGATTGAGAAATGAAAACCACAGCAGAAATAATTGCAAATTCAAATCACAAACCTCACCTTCTTTACCTCACTCCTTACTGACTAGCAGGGAGTAATGGTGGGGAGATCACTGCAGAAGCCACTGTACCAATCCAAGCAATAGGTAATGAGGGCCAGAAAGAGGAAGATGGCTTTGGAAATGAAAAGGACAAAAAGACTCATCCAAGAAGGCCTGTCTATGTGGCAAAGGACATAGATGCCTAGTAGGAGTCTAATTAATGCCCAGTTTTGAAGACTTGACTCAGAAAATGATGGGAATGTTTAACAGGAAAAAAGCAAGTCTGGAGAAGGGCCTGGTTTAGAGGAAGAAGGATAAGATTAGTTTGATAGTTACTATGAGATGGGTCAGGCTCTTACATTTCAGATGTAAGAGACATCTGCATAGAAGTGAGAGGTGAAAGCTTTGAATAAATGGCTAAGGTGAAGGAGCATGGAAGGACCAGCAAACAGCTTTAGACAATGCCCTCCTTTAGGTGGAAGATAGAGACAGAACTAGGGGAGGAAAGGGAGAGAGAACTGAATCACAGTAACCAGCCTGAAAGGCAGGAGAGAATTTTAAGGCACTGACTCCAAAGCTTAGGAGTCCAGAAGCCTTAGTGCTAGTGGCCTCAAGATGTACCACAGAGCACACTGGTCATCCTGGGTCATGGGCCCGAGGCCTGGGACACACTCCAGTTTGAGAGGCTGAGAAGCCATGGGGAAGGTAAAGATGGGGAAAGAGACTAACTGGGGTGAGGACCAGGTCAAAAGAGACTCTGTTCATGGGTGATGGGGATGCAGGAGCAGAGCAAATTGGGAGATCAACAATGCCCCAGAAAAAAAAAAATAGACAATTGGGCTAAAGTTCAGAGCTGGAGGTAGAGAAAATAAATAAAAGTGGCCATGTTTTTCTTTCTTTCACACCTACAGAAAACCGGTTTTTGTATTTATTTGCCTCTTCTTAAAGACCAGCATTTATGTTAGCAGGCATACCTCCCACTTGGAACAGAACCACAAGTCACAGTGAATAACAACTAGCACTTTTCTGAAGCCTTCGATTTTAACAAAGCAGTGGTGTTGTTTGGCCATGGCGGCTGCCTGTATGTACACTGGCTGGGGAAAGGCCTAAAATCTCTCTGTTTGTAAGCCAGGTTTACAGCTTTATTATTATTTAAAGCATCCCCTTTCAGCAAACCCTGTGCTGGCTAATGGTACCTATAGCAAGCTGAGGTTCAGTGGCTCTCCCCAGCCAATCCCAAGACATGGTAAGGATTTTTATTTTGGGTGTGCTGAGCTTACTGTAACTGGGGCAGATTCATTCTCAAAACAAAGCATTTTGCTTCAATGCATTGAAACAACTGATAAATCTACATTAATTCTAGCTGAGACAACACCCCTGCACCCCACAACCACCCCCACCCCTGTGCTCCCATTAGGATTTTTATATAGGAATCTGAAGTGGGCCAAAAAGGCATTGGCTAAAAAAAAAATAATAATGCAACTTTACTTTTTAAACCTGGGGCTTTACAATTCACAGATTTGAAGGCAGTTATCTTGAAGCCTGGAGAGCTGTACCCTAGGGGCGGTCTGCAGATGGAGGAAGGTTCATCCTGAAGCAGTTATGTAGCTAATTGCTCCAGTGTGGGCCTAGGTTTAAGGTTGTGACCCACACTTTGAACTCACCCCCACTTGCAGGTGGGGCAAACAGGATGCAGGATGCAAGGACCTCAGCCACAGCCTCCTGTTCCTTTTGTACAACTGCAAGTCACCCTCATCTGCCCTTGAGGTGTGGGAAAGGCAGACCTTAGCTCCTCAGCATGGGACCTCCTGGTCTCACCAGTAGGGGTCCCCATTGAGTCATGAGTCCTAAACTGTTTAGGCTGGAGTCACAGGACACTTTAAAGATGACTATGCTTTGACTGGGGTGTCTCTGCCCGGGATTTCTTGCCTAACCATAACATGGGAAAACAAAAAAAAATGCCTGACTTCCAACATGACTCATTCATTATAAACAAATGGAGGACAGATTCACTATCTCTTTTTTGAACCGAGTATGTGCCCCAGGACAAGTGTGAGTCAAAACAGGAGTCCTGAGCCTTTTTGATCAGAGCATTCTCCCTACAGCCCCACCTCCCCAGGAATAGGTGCACTGGGGGGTGTAGCACTGTGAGTTTCTTAAATCCTATCAGAGACCCTGTGTTAAACCCTGGGCTTCTGAGTGAGTCAAATCCCCTCAAAACCAAGAAGCCTTCCAAGTTAAAGATAAAAATTGGCCATATCTACAAAGAAACTCATTTTGTAATGAGAAATGTTTGTAATTATAGCAGTGATGATTTCTCAGCATATATCAAAAATCAACAAAGGACACTTTAAATATGTAGAGTTTACTCTATATAAATTATACTTAAATGATTTTTTTAAAGAAGAAACAGATAGGGCTGTGGTTGTAGCTCAGTGGTAGAGCACTAGCCTCGCATGTGTGAGACACTGGGTTCAATCCTCAGAACCACATATAAAAATAAATAAATAAAACAAAGATATTGCGTCCATCTACAACTTAAAAAAAGAAGAAGAAGAAATATAATTCACAGACTAGTGGAGGTAAAAACACCTAGCCACAACCCATCTTCACTGTGCTGTATCTTGAAGCTCCAGGTAGCTCTTCTTTTTCCATCCATACCCATATTTGCTTGTGTATGGGTGGAAAATCATAAAAGACAACAGCGTGCAGAGTTCCTGATGTTTTATCATTAAACACTGATCCCAGTCTCCCAGAGTATGTGTTGGCAAGTGTTTACTTATTTTTCACTCAACACCCCACTCTCCAAAGGTAATTGTAGCAGCAGGAAGGAGTGAAGCCCAGTTTGATAACCAATGTGGAATGGTGGGGGTATGTTAGGTAGCCAAGGAAAAAGAAGAACCTCTGTGGACTCTGCCCCACCCCACCTCAGGCAACCACAGGGTGGCTTTTTGTGCCTTTGTGTTCCAGTGATGGCAAGTCAGGTCAAATCCACAGCATGACTGCACTCAGCAGCTGGCTATCAGTGGTTCCTGCACATGAGAAATTACTTCACGGTTGGAGACCAGTTTACCAGCAAGCATATTAATTTAGGAGAAAACAAACACAGGCACTTAGATGGAAAACAAAACAACAACAAAAAATGAAGTAGTTTGGCAAGTAGAATCACTTAAAGAATGAGCAGTCATCAGCAGAGTGATTGTTAAGATTTTTTTAATATAAATAGCCTGAATTGGGAAAAAAATATGAACATGTGTCTATGCATGAATATCCTATGACTTCCTGAAAAGTATGTGGGATTTTTCTCCTTTTGGATAAAATGCCCTTAAGGGGCACAAAATGGGACTTTTCCTTTCTCCTTCTAGAGGTAAGCTCTTGCAAATATCTGCTTTTGATCACTGACCTTATGGGAAAGGTCTGTATTTCTTTTATTTTGATGGCTAAGTTCAACCCAAAGGACTTAATTATGTCTTTCGTTTTTCCTTTTTTCCTTTGGTTTCCAATATGATCAGCATTAGACCCTGCTGCTCTCTTTTGGCAAAAAAATTCAAGGTTTGCATCCTAGCCATCTGGGGAATTTGTCATTTTAACAAGAGGGCCATCTATGTAGGAGGGCTTTGTTAGTCTCCTACATGCTCAATCAGTGGTGTGTGTGTGTGTGTGTGTGTGTGTGTGTGTGTGTGTGTTTGTATGTGTGTGTGTGTGTGTGTGTGTGAGGGGGGGGAGGGAGAGAGAGAAAGATGTATGGTTGCATCATTTCCCTTGAGTCACCCCTTCCTCAGCAGGGAAAGCCACCCAATCAGGGACCTTGGGGGATACTGAAAGCTTGGGTGAACCTTCAAGTAGGAGTCACCACTGAGACACTCAGAGCATGGTAATTAAAAATGCTGCAGCACTCAGCAGAACAAGGGTCTTTATAAACATTCATATAGTAAGTTGAAGAATCTTTTTGGAAGAAAAAAGTGAGCAAGAATAGCCAAGAGACTGTAACTATGCATGGTAGTACATGCCTGTAATTCCAGTGACCAGGAGGCTGAGGAGGAAGGGTCCAAAGTTCAAGGTGAATCTCAGAAACTTAGTGAGACCCTGTCTCAAAAAAAAAAAAAAAAAAAAAGGAAGAAAGAAAGAAAGGAAAAAGAACATTAAAAAGGATTGGGACATACACTTTGATGTGAAAGACACACCAGACAGATTAAATAATTTAATGTAAGACAGTTCTCCCAGAGTTCTAGAAAATATTGGTGAATGATCTATGTATCAAATTATGTGTTTCTAAGCCTCTTTCAAAAAAAAAAAAAAAAAAGCTTCCCTGATGTACTGCTGTACCTCTATAAATACAAGGCTTTGGGTCCCACCCAGTGACACCTAGTGGTAGTGGAAGCCACTGTGATGCACCCTTAATTCTTAGAAAGACACAAGCCAGTTTCTGGAAGAGCAGAAGGCAGTTTGTAGAGGAGATAAGTGGTGACTAACAGAGGAGTTTGCACCACCTGAGCCACTGCAGTTCTGTCCTTCAGGGATTTGGGTTGTGCTTGTATTGGAAAGGGGCAACCTGCTGCTGCCCAGGTATGGCCAAGGGGGTCTGGGTCCACAGGCGGGCAATCACTGGCCATCACCCTTGCCCTGGAAGTTGTCTACCAGAAACTGGCTGGGGTCCCTCCGAGGGATTTTCCTGGGCCACCCCTGCATTTCCTGTGGTCTTCAGCCCACTGTGTCATAGAGGGTACAACCAGGCCCTCCGCATTGCACCTGCAACCCCCACCCCAGGGTGCGTGGTCTCTTAAAGGTCTGATGACTGCTCTCCTCCTAGGGGGCACCTGGCAGCTGTTCTAAGGTTGAGGCAGGGTGTGTGTTCTGATAGACCTGGAGGGTCCTCTGAGTTTTTATTATTTGAATCATTAGAAATATTTTGGTTACAATTGCCAAAAATGCAATTCAAACTGGATAAGTGGAATTTATTGCTCATATCACCAATATATCTGAGGCTGTAGGTGAGACTCAATCTAGGTACCCAGATGGCATCCCTGAAGTCCAGGTGCAGCTCTGCCTGCCTGCCTACCTCCTTACCCTCCTGGTTACTACCTTTCATGCTCTGGACCATTCCACCCCTTAGTCACATAATGGAATCCACAGCCAATGCCTCACTGCTTCATCCAGGGGACAAATGGTGCTCTTTCAGAACAGAGGGAAAGCTTTCCCCCAAAACCTCATTGACTCTGACAAACGGTCCAGCATGGCCCCCACCCTGCTGTGCTGTGAGGTGAAAAATTAGTGGTTGAAGAAGCCCACAAGGGCTTTCCCAGAGCTGAAGCAGAGCTGATTGCACTAGGCTTGCAGGGTGCAGGGTGAGAAGAGGGAGCTGAAGGGACCTTTCCCAGGACAAGGGAGGGGACAGGGCACTTACCCCAAAGATCTAGCACTCACCTGCATCCACCTTGCACTGTCAGTAGGTGGCCCTGAGGACTCTCTGTGCATGATGACAGGGATTTGGGCTGTACTTGTATTGGAAAGGGGCAGCCTGCTGCATGACACAGCCTTAGTTCCCTGCTAAACCAGAGAGCTTTCCATGACTCTGGACATGCTTTGTCCCTCTGGGTCATTTTCATGGTGACCCTGTGATGTAGGGACATCTGTCCCACTTAAGAGATGGGGAAACTAGGGCATATGGTGGATTAATAAGCCACCAGGGTCACCTGGCCAGTGTGGTGTGTGGTGAGGCTGGATGTGGCTGTGCTGCAGTCTGTGGGTGGAGGCAGCTGAAGGTCCAGGGTAATGGGATGCTCTCCAGGGCTCAGCACAGCACAGCGGCCCTGGTACCTGCAAGAGGGTTGGTGCAGCATCCTGTCCCTTGGCTCCCTAACCAACCTCTTTGCCAGTGGGCTTATCTTTACTTAGGGGATAGCTCATTGCTTTTTTAAAAATTTTATGTATATTTTTATATACCAAGAATTGAACCCAGAAGCACATTTACCTCTAAGCCACATGCCACCCCTTTTTATATTTTATTTCTAATATTTTTCTTTTAGTTGTAGATGAACACAATACTTTATCTTATTTATTTATATATGTGGTGCAGAGGATTGAACTCAATGCCTACATGTAAGGCAAGCATTCTACCACTGAGCAATAACCCCAGTTTTGTATTTTGTTTTGAGACAGGTCCTTAGTAAGTCACTGAGGGTCTTGCTAAATTGCTAAGGCTGACCATGAACTTGTGATCCTCCTGCCTCAGCATCGTGAGCCACTGGGATTATAGGCATGTGCCACCAATGGTTCTCATTGCTTCTTAAAGCCACAGCTCCTGTTGATGGAAGCCTCTCCCACACACAACTCTTGTCATGCTGTCTGTACAAACAAGGAAGCTGCTCTGGGCAAGTGCGTCAGTGCTGTCAGTGCATGTCCCTGTGGCTCTGCCAGGAGGCCTTCTCACAGTAAGGCTCTGGTGATGCCAGGTTGCTAAAAGGATGTACCAAGCACCTGCCAGGTGAGAGCCTCAATGTCTTCTGTGTCACCTCCTCATAGCCCTTACCTGCTACAGGAAGGAGTCAGCTGGCCTTGGGGGCTTGGGGAAGACACAGCACTCACCTGTCAGCCTCTTCCACTTGGGCCTTCATAGGCAACTTCACTGCCCACCTGCCCTTGGTGTTCATGTCCCACTGCCCACTTGCATGAGGACTGACCTTCCCTGTCTGTGTTGCTGGCCTGTCACTATCCCTGATGCTGCTACCCCTTGTAGATGTTTAAGTCTCTCCATTACTTGAATGAACCATGCCATGGGACTTGGCTTCTCTGTGCTTCTGTATAGACCTTGGCCTCCTGCCCATGTTCGGCTCTGTCACCTCAGCCTTGATGCTCCACTTGTCCTAAGGCAGAGGCCTACAGCAGGTGTTTGCTGAGCAGGTGGAGTGCCTTTTCCAAGCCACCTGTCCTTACTCATCCTGGCTCCTAGCTCCCATGTGCCTGTGTCCTACTGTGTCCCACTTGGAGGTGCTCTGGTTCAGTTGTTTTGCACTCAGGTGCTGCCGGAGTCACTGCCTGTGTCCAGTCCCCACTCACATCCAGATTTGTTGCTTGCACTAGGTGAGCAGGCCTGAACCTCATGTGCTGGATTTCAGCTTTCATTCTAGGTGAACAAGAGGCATTGGGAGGAAGGGCTCATTTTTGTGCACAAAGACCTGGGAGTCCTGGTGAAGGAGAGCAGGCTGGGTTAGAGCGTCTGCATCTTTCAGACTCAGCCCCAGGCTAGAAAGCCTCTGAGTCAGGGTGGCATCTGACCTACCACTGTGCCCTCCTTGCTGGATTTGTCCTTGACATGTCTCATGATGTGTCTTAGCCTGCCTCCGTCATGCTTCCAGTGTCATGGGACAGAGCCCTATTGTGCCCTCATGCCCTCGTGGTCCATGGGTCACAAAGAGGCCCATGTCACTTAGTGGCTCAGTATGGAGGCAGCACCACTTGGGTTAAGGGCTGATATTTCAGGGACTCTGGGAAGGGCTGAGGGACTGTGTCCCTTCCAGAGCCTGTGCTGGTCTGATGTGGTAGTTTCAGTAACTTCTTGGAACCATCAGGATGCTGATGGAGACCATTAAGGTTAGAAGACCCCAGGTTGTCCAGTCAGTCTCAGGCTTCCAGATGACCCTGATGTGTCATGGAGGGGACCACCTATTGCTAAAATATCTTGTGCTCATGACTGAGCCTGGGCTGGTGGCACTGGCCTTCAGGGAGCTTGTGGAAATGAGGACCTTAGGGCCCACCTAAAATGCCAAGACACTCAACATGTTAACAATGTCTTGGGTGATTTGGTGGCCCTTGGGACATGGAGAAGTTTCTGTCTTTAAATCTCCTTTCTTGTGTGAGGTTCTGGGTCCAATTCTCAGCACCATAAAAAGAGAAAATTTTTCTACTTCACACAGTGGGCACTAACTCCCAATCAGGCTAGGAGCCCTCTGGGTGCCTGAGGGGCTCTTGCAGGCATCTGGGCAGTTCTGCAAGAAGGTCAGCTAGGAATTTTGGAGAAGCTGCAGACTAACCCAGAAGGAGGCTGGACACCCCAGGCACAGATGTACTCAAGTTCTTTCCTTCTCCTGACTGCTTAGCTTCAGGATTGGGGATGCAGGGGCAGGTACAGGTTCACCCCCAACTGTCTGAGTGGAAGGGCCTCACCACATTCATCCAGAACTCAGGATGCACAAACCACTTTCTTTGGTGGCCCATCGGCACCTCTTCTAGATCATCACAGCCCTTGGGACCAGTGACTCAGTGGCCTGCTCCTCACAGGAAGTGTTCCTCTTCCCAAGGCCGAAGCCTTGCCTCTCTGCTCCTCTGCACTCTTCAGTCTCCTCCTCTCCTTTATTCTCATTTTTTCTGCTTGTGACACATATGATGAAGAGTGTCACATGGGCAGCCCATGAATGTTGTAGTGTCCAAGAGTGATTTCACAGTGACATCTCCAACCACTATACAAGAGGCTCTCTGCCATGCCTCTTGCTTCTTGGGTAACCCAACAACCCACCCTCCCTGGTTTCTTAATTCAGTTCTGCCCATGATAAAGAAGTTGCATAGGTGACAGATGTAAGTGGTTATGAAGAGCTAAGCTTGCTGTACTTAAGAAATTGAAGAAACGTGGGGCAGGCTAAGTAATCCTAAGAAGTAAGATTAGTATCTTTGTTCTTTTTAGTGCAAAAGGAAGAAAAGGAGGAAAAATCAGGACACTTCTGCTTCCTTAGAAGCTTCCTTGGCTCCATCACCTTCCATTCCCCAGAGTTCAAATTTGCCTCCATATCCTTGTCCCAAGGACACAGCCCTGACCCAAAGCCAAGCCTAGCAGACTGGTCCAGCTGTCCAGGGCAAGGGTGCAGCCACAGGAGAGGAGGCTCAAGCTACCCCAGTGCTTCAGGACAACATGGAAGGAAAGGATCTCCACACCCTCTGGGAACAGAGGCCTCTCCCTGAAAGTGTCTAGCCTGCCAACATCTACCTGCAAAGCCCAGCTTAAGGCTGAAGATGTTGCCTATGGGCCCCATCTGCCTGAGTCCAAAGGGGATTCTTAGTCTCAGAAAGAAGCACAGAGGGCCAGGCAGCACAAGGAGGTCCCAATCTCTGGGGTGAATATCAGGGAGTGGTATGGAGGACGCACCTTTGGTGTGCTCTGTGGGTGAGAGATTGATTTCCCCATCTGGGAGGGCAAATGAGACTTGCTCCCTGTAGGTGGCAGGAAGGGACTGTTGACCCCACTCTGAGTTTAAGGCTGATGCTGATCTTAAGCCCTTTGGGACAGAGAAGCCCTTCCTTTTGTCTCTGAGGCTCAGGGAGTCTGAGATCTTTATTTTCTTCAGGGATTTGATGCTATAGCTGAGCCAGATAATCCATTTAACAGGGCTGGGAAAGAAATGAAAGATAAGGCTCAGTCAGCAAATGAGCCGCTGGCAAGTCCCCTTGCCTGCAAGGAACACTGCCAGGTTCAGGTTTTCTGCTGGGGGGACAGAGACTAGAAGGAATGAAGGGTGAGCTGTGGGGTCCCTGGAAACATGTTCAGACACAAGGATGGGCATGCCAAGACCGTGGGGTGATTTGTGCTGGCCTATTCTCAGCAAAAGGAACTAGAGTCCCTAGGAGGGAATTAGGGAGGAAAGGCCTGGCAACGTTGGGGAGGGTCCTCAGAGGTGTTTGGATTGGCCTGGAAGGACTGGACAGTCCACCCAGGCTGCAATGAGATGCCTGACTGAGGGGCAGCCTTTTGGTTTGGGGCTTGTTTTTTTATTTCAGAAAGCTGAGACCAAGGACAGGTTGGTTGCTTCTGGAAAAAAAATCAGGTAAAAACAGCTCAGAGCCCAAAGACCTGATGAAGCCAAAAGGGAGTGACAAAAATTATGCAGCTGCTGTGACAAAGGAAAAGGTGCAAAAAAAAAAAACAAAAACAAAAACAGAAGGCCAGCATGCAGACTTTTCCTGTGAGGTACCAGGCAGACCTGCCCAGGCCTGGTACCTGGTACAGTGATGCCAGCTGCACCTGTTGAGAGCCCCTTTGACGTTTTCAGCAGAGGAGGTTTATCGGGGAGGCAGGCTGGCCAGACTAGGGTCCCACATGCTCCTCTCTTCTTCTTGGCCACTCATGGTTGGCACTAGCCAGATGTGAAAATGACCAGTAGACAATGGAAGAGGTGGGCCAGGCCAGGAGTGGTCAGCTGCCATAGTGCTCCCTTCCCTCTTCCAGCTGGCTGAACCCAAAGGATGGTGTCATCATGCACTTCCATGCCATAATCTCCAAGCATGTCGCCTTTGACCCCAAGATCCACACTGTGTTCATCACGGGAGGAGAAGAGCTCATAAAGCCTGGGTGGAGTGACGCTTGTGAGATGTACTATATTGAGTGAGTCCTGTGGTCCCAGTCCCCCCAAGCATGTGTTAGGGGTGATCAGTGAGTCCCCATGATGACCCTGCTACCTCAATTAGCATGTGTTTGACACTCCCACCATTCATTTCTTAGTCTCATTTTTCCATGGCTCTTTTTTCTGTCCTAACTGGAAACAAAGTCCTATTCTAGACATGCCATCTTGGTCAGTGTTCATTATAGCTTTGGCTCTGTTTTTTTGGTTTGTTAGAGACCTAAATCTTCTGAATTAGGATTTCTCGATAACTGGTCATGTCTGTTGATTTGCAGGGACTTATATGAGAATGGGTCCCTTGTCAAGGACAGTGTTGTCATTCCCAGGCAGAGCCTGAATAGAGTCATCCCTTATAAGTTTGTTCTTCAGCATGGCCATGGCTCCAATTGCACTGTGGTGTATGAGCACATCAAGTAGCAACAGAAGGCAGGTGAGCATGTGAACTGCTCCCTGTGTGTCAAGTCCTCCCTACTGCATTCCAGTGGTAAAGGGCCTGTCCTGTGGCACCTGTGTCCTGACCTGGGTGATGCTCTGCAGAGCAGACTGCCTGGTCTGCATGGGTCCTCTGCTGTGTGCTGCCCCTGCTGTGGTTTAACTTATGTAAGAGAGAAAATGAAAAGAGTGGATGAAGCCAGAGGAAGGGCAGGTACTGTGGGCAGAGTGGAACTGGCTACTGGGCAGACTCTGGGACAAAGCAGGGAAGAGGGAGCTGCTGGCTTGCCTTCCTGGAGGTTGCCAGGTGGTGACCAGAAGTAAGACAGGGTATCGAGAGCCTCCCTGTCAGCCTCTGCTATTGGTCCTTGTCATGTTTTGCTGGTGGCACTTGGGTGGCTTCCACATTTACCTGCTGAATCCTTGGAAAGAACCCTCTGCACCTCTTCAGGTCACCTGGCAATTCTTTCTCTGTAACCCTTTCTGCAGATACTGGCTGTCGTGGCCTGCCTGGGCACCCAGCCCTGTCTTGAGCTCCCTCTAGGACCCAGGATTTTAAAAATATGTTTTCTGCGCTGATCTCAAGCACCTGGGTTCCAGGGGTCCTCCTGCCTCATACTCTTCAATGGCTACAGGTGCAACAGGATACCTGGCTATGCATGTAATTTTTAATAACTGAATAGTGTACTTTGAGGAATGCAGCTTTGAGGCGAGACTGGACTTCATCAGGTAATTCCACAAGAAAGATGTAGTTTCTGCTCTGACAAGTGGCATAAAGTGAGAGGCTTGAGTGGGGTCAGGAAAAGCTCCAGAGGAGACCATACCAGAATCAGCATAGGAACCCTGGCCAAATGTCACCTGGCAGGGACAGATTTGAGCTTTGGTGCAGGGCCAGCCAATGGGAGAGCAGTATGCATAGTGCTGCTTTGGGCCTCAGGAGTCTTACTCAGCACTTGTCTTACTTATTTCACTGCTACTTGTATGTGTCTTTCTACTCATAGGGATTATTTTGGTCCTAGGGATTAAACCCACTGATCCTTTACCACTTAGCTGCATCTATAGCCCTTCATATATATATTTTTCGTTTTGATATAGGATGTCTCTAAGTAGCTTAGGGCCTCCTAAGTTGGTGAGGCAGGCCTGAAACATGCAATCCTCCTACCTTAGCCTCTGGAGTTGCTGGGATTATAGGCATGTATCAGGTGCTCAGCTGCCTCTGACCACCTTATAAGTTTTCTGTCTTCTTTTTCATTCTTTCTTTTTTTATCTTTCTTTATTTTTATTTTTATATGTATTTTTATTTTTTTCAGTGCTGGGGCCTTTTGCATGCTAGACAAGTGTTCTACCCCTGACCTAGATCCCCAACTCTCTTTATTCATTTTTAAATTTTGAATTAGGTTTTGCTCAGTTGCTCAGGCTGTCCTCAAACTTTTGATCCTCCTGCTTCAGCCTCCTAAATAGCCTGAAGTACAGGCATGCACCACGGGGTGCTTGGCTAACCACGAGACCCTCTTAATTTTTTACAGTTGACATCACTGGGATTTTTAATGTCTATAATTGTGTCTCTTGCAGCTGGCCCTTAGAGCAGCCATGAATTCAGCCCTTGCCCTCTACTGGGAACCTGCTAGTGGCTCTGTGTCTGCTGGGTAATCTTCACTGTCCTCTTTGGAATGGATGTTGCTGTTCCCAGTATGCACTGGAGTCATTTACCAGGACAGGGCTCAGTTGCTTGTGAGGCATGCAGTTTTATTATAAAATGTTTAACCTGTGTGTGGTCATGTTTAAAGCTTTTTCCAGGTTTGCTAAACTGCATGGCTAAGCAGAGACTTCGTTTTAAGCTGATCACTGTGGGTTTTCTGGGATTTCTATCAGCAGCGGCATGGCCATAGTAGCTGATGGAGTGAGTTCTGATTGCCTTAGTTTACCAGAGTCCTTGTACTTTCCTTCCCTCCTCATCCTCTGACTGCAATTTCCTGTTTTTGTCTGTTTATTTCTTAGACAAGCCCTCCTTAAGTTAATGAGGCTGACCTCGAACTTGTGATCCTCCTGCCTTAGCCTCCTTAGATACTGGCATTAGAGATATGCACCACTGTGCCCAGCTGCTCCCCTTTGTTTCTGTCTTCTGGGGTGGTGCCTGGGGCTGCTGGGTTTTTATATCTTAACTGTGACATTTTTCTTGCTATCACCCATAGACTGGTATCACTATGAGGATATAATTTGCATGAAGTCTCCTGGAACATTCCAGAAAATCCAGAACCTCTTTGCCGCAGTCTGGCTGGGCACAAATCACGAGCCACTCACAGCTTTGTAGATTCAAACAGCAATTCTTTATTCCCGGTCTCACACTGGCCATCTACAAACACGTTCTCTGCCCAAATCCACACCTCCACTGGGCTTCTGTCTCCCAAAAACTACTGTCTGAATCCTGTGAGGACTCAAGAGGAACTCAGGCAGCAGGATACGCCCTATTCCCAGCAGGAATAACCTTCCTAAACCGGGAACACCCTAAACTTGGATCTGCCCTGGTCCTTGAGCAAGGTCACCTTACATGCAATGTCACTGCAAAATGTCCTGTTTCCACGAGTCCTTCCACTAAGCAACATGGGGTATGCTGGCAAGGAAATTGTCATACCTACTTGGCTAATGGCTCCCAGCATCTCCCCCCTTCTGATTAATTAAACAACAAGAAATGTGGCTTAAGGACCGTGCCTGGTAGGTTGTCCAATTCAACATATGGTTCTTACCCATCATTGGAAAACTGACCTTTAGGCGTCAGCCTCCTGTCTTAGGTTGATACCACTGCAATTGGATCATACCCGTCACTGACTACCGGTCCAGCATACAGCCATTGGCCCCCAAATTTAGGCCATCACTAGCAGAAGGGAGGAGGATACAGAAATGCCACGACACCAAGCCAATTGATGGCTCCTTTGGAAAAATTGCATCACTGGTGACACCATCAGGAAAGATATGCCAGCACTACCACAATTCTCTGCACCAAACGATAGTTACATACTCCAGGCAAGTTCTGCAAGCAGTTTAAAGTGGAGGAATCTATCAATATGTTCGTTTCCTCCCAAAGTAAGTTGACTCCTTGACTGAGCATTACTTGTTGAGTTATATTCATTGATGCATCAGTTTATACACTTTACTGTGATAGCTATCATAGAAGCTGTAGTTTGGTTTTATCTTTGTCTTCACTGGCACTGGGATGAAGATAGGAATTCTGGCAATGATGCTAAAGAGACATTATCCTGAAAAGAATTATTAAATATAATGAAAAGGAAAGGTGAAAGTAAGCAAACAGATCTGTTAACCTCCTTTAAAAACAATCCTTAACAGCTGTTTACCTAATTTAAATTAGTAAACAAACAGATCTGTTAACCACCTTTAAAAACAATCCTTAACAGCTGTTTACCTAATTTAAATTAAACCATTTAAATCACGTGAATAAAAAAAATAATAATAATTCAGATCCTTTTTTCATGAGTGCTCCTCATATATGAAATATACACATACGCACACACAGACATACAACACAAAACACAAGAGTACAACACATAACACAATAATAAAGGCCTTGAAGCTTTACCTAGGTGAAATCTCCATTGCAATGTTTAAAAACTCCACAGTCAAAAAATAAAACTGATCAGAAGAACATTAACCTAGGTTTGTATGAGCTCAAAAAATAAAAATAGAACCTTATGATGTGGAAAAATGCAATAATAAAATACATATTGAAAAAAGCATCCTGGTTAATCATTGTCGCAGATATAAGAACGGCCAAGCTGGAGTTCTGGATATCAGCTGTTATGGATATGAGTCAAATCATCTTCTTTTCGATCTGTAGAAATTGTTTTAGTTAATCTCTCTGGAATCCAAATCAGCTGCTGTTCTCCCTGTGGAAAAACACACAAACAGAGCCCCGACTCCAAACAATCACTGGGTCAGGACCTTTCCATTTTCCTGTTAGAATATCTTTCCAAAGTACCTTAGGCTTATGTACATTTTTTGGATACATATGCCTTTCCACAGCACTAAGTCCTGATGAATCCAAATTTAAAAAGTTTAGAGTAAAAAGTGTTATTTTAAGTTTGTCTTTGGGGGATATATACCCCCTTCCAATTTCCTCTTTTTGCTTTAATAAGTACGTTTTAATAGTTTGATGAGCTCTTTCAACTATGCCTTGTCCCTATGGATTGTATGGGATTCCTGTTATATGAGTAATACCAAATGATGAGCAAAATTGTTTAAAAGAGGTAGAGGTATAGCCAGGACCATTATCGGTTTTTAACTGTTTAGGAACGCCCACAGAGGCAAAATTTTGAAAGCAATGAGCTATAACATCTTTAGTTTTTTTCTCCGGCATGAAGGGAGCCCATCAAAAATCCAGAAGAGGTATCAACTGTAACATGTAAATATTTTAATTTTCCAAATTCTGGCAAGTGTGTGACGTCCATCTGCCAAATATGGTTAGGTATCAGTCCTCTATGATTGACTCCAAGATTAACTTGTGGTAAAAAGGTCACACAATTTTGACATTGTTTTATTATATGTCTGGCTTGTTCCTTAGTTATTTTAAAATGCTTTTGTAAAGTATTAGCATTAACATGGAATCTTTTATGAAAATTTGTAGCTTCTTCTAGTGTGCTGATTGTTTGGGTACTAAAAATGTTAAAGTTTGATCAAGGATAACTACTGCTGCTGTACCATTATTTGACCCATCAGTGAATATATTTGGAGCATTCATGATAGGGGTTTTCTTTGTCATTTTTGGAAAAACTACAGGATGCTTAGACCAAATAGACAACAAAGGATTAGATGGTAAGTGATTACCAAATGTAACATTAGATTTACACATGATTATTGCCCAAGTATTTAACTCATTAGCTAACTCATCAATTTGATCCATAGTATATGGAGTAATAATTTTATTGGGAGAAATTCCAAACACTCCCTTTGCTGCTTTTATTCCTTTGAGTATTAATTGTCCAACAGCCTCAGGATACCTAGTAATAATAGTGTTAGGAGAATAAGATAAATGTATCCACAATAATGGACCTTCTTGCCAAAATACTCCTGTAGGAATATTTTTTGTTGGTAGTACAATAAATAATAAAGGCAAACTGATATCAATTCTATCCAAATGTATATTTTCCATATATTTTTCAATAATTTTTAATGCCTTTCTTGCTTTAGGAGTTAACATGCGGGGTGAATTTGGTACCTTTTAGAATATAAAATAAAGGTCCCAACTCTCCTGTAGGTATGCCTAGATAAGGCCTTATCCAATTTATGTCTCCCAATAACTTTTGAAAGTCATTAAGTGATTTGAGTTGATCTACTCGTATTTGAATTTTTTGTGGACGGACCATGGTTAGGGATAATAGAACTCCTAAATAATTAATTGGAAAATTTAATTGTACTTTATCTATTGCTATCTCTAGATTATAATTTTTTAATAAGTTTGTAAGTGTGGCATAACATTCCAGCAATATGTTTTTATCTTTATGTGCCAATAATACATCATTCATATAGTGAAATATTTGTAGTTCAGGATTTTGATTTCTAAGTGGCTGGATTGCTTTGTAACATATATTTGACACATAGTTGGACTGTTAACCATCCCTTGAGGGAGTACTTTCCATTCATATCTCTGATCAGGACCTTCATGATTTAATGCAGGGATAGTGGACTATCCTCGGGATGAATTTGAATTGAAAAAAAAACAATCTTTAATATCTATAGGTAAAACATGCCAGGTTTTTGGCAAAGCAGACAATTGAGGAATCCCTGATTGAGCAGGTTCCATAATAACCATCTCATTATTAATGGCTCTTAAATCTTGCAATAATCTCCATTTACCAGATTTCTTTTTGATGACAAAAATGGGAGTATTATGGGGAGATATGGAAGGTTGTATATGTCCTTCCGCTAATTGTTGTTTGACCAGATCATGGGCTACTTGTATCTTTTCTTTAGTCACGGGCCACTGAGGAACCCACACTGGTCTTTCTGATTTCCAAGTAATTTTGATTGTCTCAGTGGCCCTTTCTGAAAATCCAACCCATGTCTGTCTGTTCCTTGATCTATTTGAATTGGTGCTGCTATACCTTGTCCTTGTTTTTCTAATCTTTTTTATCTTCCTACATCTTCTTTTTTTTTACCTTTCTGTACTTCTGTCTTAAAGTTTTCCACTTTAAATTTTTAATCTTCTTTATCTAAGTATCTTTTATCTTATTATCTTCCCATTTTCATGGGTTTTATTTCTTTTTTTAAGTAATTCTTTTAAGATTAACTAGGCTTCGAACAATGCAATCTTTCCTCCATCATGAAGGCACCTTAACCACCTTCAATTTAACCTTTTAAAGCCTTTTAATTATCATCTATACTGTACTTTTAAATGTACTTTTTCACCACCTACAGCCTCACTCTTTTAAACAAGGCTTAGATTCTGTTTAAATCACTTAGTGTTAGTTTACATGGCTGCCCTTCAACCAAAGGCCTTTTTTACTCCATTATGAAGCTTTGTCTCAATCTGCCATGTACAAATACCTTTTTTTCTTTCTTCCTTTCTCAAGCTTTTAAAGTAAGTCTAGTTTCCTCAAAATCTTTTTAAATGGCATTTTACAACTGTTTTACTTTACCATACAAAAATTAGCCCATCTAGAAACATTTCCTTTTCTTTTAACCTTCCATATTAAATTATATTTTCACATCTTTAATCTTTAAGTATCTCTTTTTTAGCATGCTGGGCCACGTCTTTAGCATCCTGCAGACCTGGAACCCCATCAACCTGAAGAACTTCCTCACGCAGTTCCAGCAGTTTTATTCTGTTGTCTGAGTGCCTATGATTTACAAAGGGAAAGCACAGCCCTAGCACAGCCTGGGCCTCGGAGAGAAAGAGGTATCAGGCTTCCCCCAATCACCAGCAGCTCTGGTGTGGGCAGGCAGGTTTCCCTGATCTATTATAGGCAAGGAGATTCTATGACTGAATGAGGCAGGTGCAGGGGATAGGATGACCTTTCCATCACTTTTTTTCCTGCAGAACCTCTTGGGAATCCCCCCTCCTCATTGCACCTGTGAGCCTCATTCCAAGCACTGAAGTTCTTAAGCACTTGAGTTCTTTCTGGGCTTGGGCAGAGTTGAAAGAAAGGGGGGAGCCCATCATTGCCCCCTCATCCACACTGTGACTTGGTGACATACCTGGAGCTATTTTGGAGTTTGACCTTGAGCTCTCATTAGCATTCAGAAACCTCCTGGACACCCCTCACTATAGGAATAGGGACTAAACATCATTGTGCTCCTGCTGCCCCAGAACCCCAGAATTCTGGGGAGGGGGGAAGTGGGGACAATGGGACCTTCCACACTGCTCCCTTACCTCAAGGCCTTGGTCCCCTGCCCAAGGGGTCCTCCAGCCTCCAGGGTATTGTGCCTCTTCTTTTCCCCCTGCATCAAGTGAAGAAACCCCTATGGGAGTGTTTGAAAAAGCAGATGAGACCATTTCTGGAAGGAAGTGGTGGAGACACCATATCTGAAGGCTGAACTGTGAGGAGAAGACTGAGGATGGGTCTGTTCCTTCTCTTCCTGGTGGAAAATGCCAGTCTCTACTTATTGTAGTGTGACCTGATCTCACTGTGCTCTATCCTCTGCCCCAGCACCTGCTCTCCAGATGTCCTAAACAGTGAACTCCACCCCATCCTGGGAACATCTCAGAGGTATCCTAGGGTTTTATTGTCAGATGTTTCATAGCCATTTATTATGAGTTTTATTTGATTACAGAGATAAGTTCTTGTCAGAAAAAGGCTGAGCACACACTGGGGAAAAATAAAACCATAGTCTTGTCACCACTTGTTCCTGTCACTTTCCTGGCATGTATGTCATTGCAGGTATTTTCTGAATACTCTGACTTCAAAAAGCTTCATGGAACCAGTCACAGTGGCAGCACTGTAATCCCAGCTACTTGGGAAGTTGGGGCAGGAGGGTTGTTTGAGCCCAAGAGCCTATGGACAGCCTGGCAACTTAGTAGAATCCTATCTGGAAAAAACTAAATGAATAATATAAAGTACAACATAACACAAGTGCTCCTTGTGGGCCCCTCCTCTGCACACTCAGCATGCCTTAGCACTGGGGCCCAGGCCTGCCTTCAGATGTCACCTAGGAGAGCTGCAGAACCCACAGGGATACTGTCCCTTGCCGCAGTCTTTTGCTGGGCACAAATCACGAGTCTCCACACAGCTTGTAGATTCAAACAGCAATTCTTTATTCCCGAACTCACGCCGGCCGTCTACAAACACGCTCTGGGGGAATCCACGTTCTCTGCCCAAATCCACTCCGTTCTCTGCCCAAATCCTCTCCTGCCTAAATCCACACCGCATGGGCTTCTGTCTCTCAAAATATACTGTCTGACCTTAAGCACTCAAGAGGAACTCAGCAGCAGGATACGCCCTATTCCAAAAGAGGAACACCCTAATCTCCTATTACTAAACCACCCTATTCTAAAGGGGAAACACCCTACTCTCCTATTATGCTAAACTGCCCTATTCTAAAGGGGGAACACCCTAAACACGGATCCTGCCCTGGTCCTTGAGCAAGGTCACCTTTCAGAAGTCCTTCCACTAGACAGCATGGGAGTAAGCTGGCAAGGAATTTGTCATACCTACTTGGCTGATGGCTCCCAGCAGTCCCTGCTGTCCTAAATGTGTCAATATCTCTGAAAGGACATTGTCCCTTTTGGGTCAGCCATAGCCTTATATGTGGTAGGGGAGACCTCTTCTGAGCTGCTGCGCTCAGAGAATCAGGGTCTCTTCTGCTTGTGTTTGGTTTGAGCTTGGGTAACAGCAGGTGGCCTTCTCTGAGCTCTTAGCACTTGTGGGTTTCCTAAATTTTAAAGACTCAGGCATTTGCTTCACCCTCTGTGAAAGAGAAACAGTGGTAAAGAAATCTACAAATAGGTGTGTGGGGGTATGAGAGAAGGAATAAGTATCAATTTCTGTGCCTGTGGGACACACACAATGTGTTTGTTTTTTAAAAAAGTGGCTTTGGAATGGAGCAGAGTGATACACATCTATAATCCCAGTGACTCAGGAGTTTGAGGCAGGAGGATCACAAGTTCAAGGACAGTTCCAGCAACTTAGGGGGGCCATGTCTCAAAACAATAAAAAGGTTAGGGATGTAGCTTAGTGGTAGAGTGTCCCTGGGTTCAGTCTCAATCTTGGTTCAAAAAAAAAAAATGCACACACACAAAAAAACAGTATGCTTTGTCTTTAGGTCCACCATCACTGGAATGCCTGGTTCAAATCCTAGGCCTTATGTGAATTTCTTGGCTGGAAATAGAGGACCTCAATTCCTCAGCTGTGTGGTAAGAGTAAATATGATCCCATTGGGAGTCTGTTAGGATTTGTGACGTCTTGGTGCACTGGGATGTGGGCCAGGGAATTTGTCCCCCTTGCCATCCCGTGTCTCCTGGTCTGGGACTTGTTATAGGCATGCATCATGCTTTTTCTGCTGGATGAAAGTAGCTATCCCATCCTTCTTGGGACATCAGACCACAGGGCAGGTTGGAAGAAGACATTCACAGCTCACATTAGGTCTTTGTTCCATTCTGAATGGCAGGAGTATTTGATCAACCTGTGCCAAATGTGCATAGCTGTAAGAATCACCAACTGGCTGGGCAACCTCCTTGTCCTGCACTACTGTGTGCAACTAGCCTCTCTCAGAAAGGACTCTGTGAGCCAGTCTGAGGACATCTTGGTTGCCATCAAGGAAATTTCCTTCTCTTAATTTCAGGGAAAAAAAAATGACTAAATGAGTAAGTTGTAAAGCTGCACTTACATAAGTGCATCTTATAATGATGATTTTTTTAGCACTTTGCACTGAGCTACATCCCCAGTCTTTTTTAAATTTTTAATTTTTGAGATCGGTCTTGCTAAGTTGCCTGGCATGATCTGAATTAGTGATATCCTGTCTCTGGAGCAACTGGAATCGTAGGCATGGTGGCTGCATTGGGCAGTGTTTCTCTTGTGACTGTATTAATGTGTGTTACTCATTTGTGTAACAAAAGCTTAACAACTCTGTGTGTCCCAGGACATAGCCCCGAGTATGGCAAACCTTAGTTCATGGCCTCTGTCCTTCTCTTTTAGCTGGAGTGGGGAGTACATTTTTGGTAGGGCTTAGAGCAAGCTTCTTCTTTTGTTGGCCATAAGGCTCCAGTCAGAGAACTGGCCAGGAGAAACAAAGGACTTCCACTCTCTCTGCTCTCTGATTACAAAGGTGGAACACTGTTCTGTGAGTGGGAGGCTCAGGCCTCCTGGCATCTTGGTTAAGCAAGAGTATAGACCCAATGACTGTGGGCTTACTGGGACCTGCAGTGTATACAAGATAGTAGCTATCCAGTGGGGACAGGGACTAAGAATTGGAAAAGTTACTGTCCCTGAGACAGGGTACACAGAGATTGCTGAAGAATGAAGCAGGATATAGGAGTGAGTTGCTGTGGATGCCTCAGATTCTGGCTTCTGCCAGGGGTACCATGGCCTTGCTGTCAAAGGATGAAATGTTTCCATGAACTGAGTCTCACTAAAGCTACAGCAAAGTCTGGCTTCTCTCCATCATAACCCTTTACCAGAGAAGAGGCTACTGCATGGCCAGGGAGATAATGGGGGTGAAATGCATAGATGGCCAAGGTGGAAGGATTCGGGGAGGGTGTTAAAAAAAACCATGAGGGGGCTGGGGTTGTGGCTCAGCCATAGAGAGCTCGCCTAGCCCATGCGAGATCCTGGTTTGATCCTCAGCACCACATAAGAATAAATAAATAAAATAAAGGTATTGTGTCCAACTACAACTAAAAAATAAAATATTAAAAAAAGAACAACTGTGAGGAATATTGTAAAGGACCTTCAGAAAAAGTGGACAATGTTACAAACAGGTGGGGAATTTCAGAAGATTATTGGAAACTATGGGTATTAAGAAAATAGCTGTTGGGGCTGGGGATGTGGCTCAAACAGTAACGCGCTCGCCTGGCATGCGGGGGGCACTGAATTCGATCCTCATCACCACAAAAAAAAAATAAAATAAAATAAAGATGTTTTGTCCACTGAAAACTAAAAAATAAATATTAAAAAATTCTCTCTCTCTCTCTCTCTCTCTCTCTCTCTCTCTCTCTCTCTCTCTTAAAAAGAAAAGAAAAGAAAAGAAAATACCTGAGTGGGAAGACAATACCTGGAGTGGAGATAGAGACGCTTCTTGATGGCTCAGCAACTACTTGGAGGATGCAGAAGAAAGGGGCCAAGAACCAGAGGACTGGAAAGTAGAGATGTCATGCTCACACAGAGAAGGAGCAGAGGGTAGAAGAGCAGAACAGAGCTTCTGAGGTCTGTGGGTGAAAACCAGGTGAGTAAAGAGGAGAAAGAGGCCAGAGGAAAGATGGAGGATTATGCTTGATTGTCACATCCAGGACAGTCACAGCTGCTGAGCACCAAAGAAAGACAGTCTTGAAGGTAGTTAGAGAAAAGACTCAGTGAATCCAGGGGACTGTGGAAGGGTGAATGAAGGAAGGAGAGGTGACACTTATACAGGTTGCTCAGCCCTGCCATGGAGGCAGGCTCAGTCACATGCTGCAGTGTGGACCCATGCTGAAGACATTGAGCTAATGAACAAAGCAGACTGCAAAAGGACAATTACCATGTGATTCCACCCATGAGATCCCTAGCATCCTCACATTCAGAGACAAAATAGCATGGCTTGCCAGGGGCCAGGGGAGGGGAGTTAGTGTTTAATGAAGACAGAGTTTCAGTTTTGCATGATTAAAAGCATCCTGAAGTTTGGTTGTGTGACAATGTGATATCATTGACACATTGTGTATTCTGGAAAATGGTTGAAATTGGTAAATTGAGTTTACTACCATTAAAAACAACAACAATAAAAAAAAAAAAACACCTTTAAGCCAGGTGTGGTGCCAAACTCCTGAAATCCCAGAGACTTGGGAGGCCAAATCAAGAGAATCACAAGTTAAAGGCCAGCTTGAGCAACTTAACGAAACCCTTTCTCAAAATAAGATTTAAGAAAGGGCCATGGATGTGGCTCAGTGGTTGAGTGCACTGAGGTTCACTCCCCATGACCAAAAAAAAAAATCATCATCATAATAATTCACTTTTAAAAACCACTGTCTAATGTAATTCTGGCATAATTTCCTGACTTTAGCACTGTTGTATTGTGGGGACCACACCATTCTGTGTGGTGGAGGCCATCCTGGATATCGAGCAGTATGTCTGGTGCCCACCTGGAAGGTACTGCTGGTCTTGTTCCTTTCCTTCTTAAAGGCAAATGTATCTCCAGGTATTGCCAGGCCCCCCTGGGTGGAAGAGGGGGCTTGAACACCCCTGCCCCCACTGAGAACTGTGCTTCAGCAGGAGAAAGGGGACTCAGAGATGCAAAACTTCACGCTAAATAAATGATAAACTGGAATACTAAGGAATATGCAAAGACCAGAACAGGGCCAGGACCGGAGCTAGTCCTTAGTGACAGAGCATTTGTCTAGCTTGGCCAAAGCCCTGGGTTTTATCCCCAGATCACAAAAAAGAAAAAAGTCAGAGAAGAGTCAAAGAAGAATAGAGAAAAAAGGTACAAAGTAGGACTAAACTACAGGGTGGAGAATCAAATCCAATCCCAAACCAAGAGCCCAAGAGGAGGAGTGAGCAGATCCATAGATCTGTGGAGCTCTGTGCCTCCTCTTCAGTGACTGATGGAACAAATGGCAGGAGAATGAATATGGTTCTGATGTTGGGGAGAAAGCTACAAACCAGCCAGACCCAGGTAGCACCCAGGGGCTTCAGCGCCCAGCACAGCAGGACACACAACCTTCTCAGGTGTGCCTGTGGGAACATGCAGCAAGATAGCTGCATTCTGAGCTGGACTACTCTCAGTACCATGAAGGTGCTGCATTCCAAGGGCACAGGTTCCTAACCACACCTGAGCAGATGGTTTTCTGGAAAATTCTTTTTTTTTTTAAGAGAGAGAGAGAGAGAGAGAGAGAGAGTTTTTTAAATATTTACTTTTTAGTTTTCGGTGGATACAATATCTTTATTTTATTTTTATGTGGTGCTGAGGATCGATCCCAGTGCCCTGCGCATGCCAGGTGAGCATCCTTCCACTTGAGCCACATCCCAAGCCCTCTGAAAAATTCTTAACATGCCTGGATGTTTAGCAGCATGCTTCTAAATGATGTCATCTAGGAGTGAGAAAAGATTCTTCAGAAAAGAAATGGAAAGCACAACTAGACAAAAAAAAATTGTAGGGTGCTGGGCTGCGCTCAGTGACAGAGGCCTGCCTATTATGAATGAGGCTCTTGGTTGCTTCCCCAACACCACAAATTTTTTTTTAAATCCAATAAGTATAAAACAGAAAATAAATCTGAATTAAACATGAAAACAGCACTGCAATCATTTCCATGCACAGATAACTGCCATGTGTGGAGTGCCCTATCCTCCCACTCTCATCCCTACCCACTCAGCCCAATCTGCCCAACCCCCACACCCATCCCCACCCCTGCACCTGCCCCCACTCCCATCCCTACCCGCCCACCCCCCACAGACCCCAAGTGCACAGTGTGTGCAGGCCCTGGGATCCACCCCAGCTTTGCATTTCCATTTCTGATCACGCCTTTGTAGTTTGATCACAGAAATATTTCAGAGTCCTAGTGTGATAATCCTAAGAAGAGTCAGGGAATGGGATTTTGCTGTCACTGGGGCCCTAGACATGTGTCATCAAGCCCTCCATGTACAGGTACTCCAAGGAAGCTTCTGGTGACAGGAGCCTTATTAAACACTATGACATGGAGAAAACACAAAAAATACCTTTCATTTTGAATGAAGGCCGTGATCCAGAAAAATTGGTTTCCATATGAGTGTTTTATATAGACCTCATTAAATTGATCTTGAAAGACAAAAGGAAGAAAAAATGGCTAATTTTTGAAAATTGCCTGCTTTTGCAAGCTGCTATTCTAGTTGCTTTTTTTGCAGTGTGGGAAGACACTAACTTTGTTTCATCTTTGCTCCTCTGGTGAGGGGCAGGGAGGACATGCTTGGTGTGGGGCAGGGAGGAGGGGAGTCAAAACAATCAGGCACTCACACCCCCACCTGCTTCAATGTTTGTAGGAGATGCCTCTTTCCCATATTTCTGTATTCTGCAGCCATTTCCTCAAGGACAGTGTGGCCAAGAGCTTTGAGAAGTGTGTCATTGAAGCTGTGAGCTCTGCCTTCTAGGTGACCAATCTCTTTTTAAAAACATGCTTGGATTCTCAGCTTCTTTCTGACATAACCAGCTCCAGGCCCTAAGTGCCTGCCAGTACAAGGCCTGTTCTGACCAGTATTGGGTGCTGGGCACCCTCTCCCTGGCTTGGGCCCCATGCTGTGATCTAGTGCTTTCTACCCATTCCTTGAATTGCAAATTGGCTTCCTGCTACAGAGGTAGCCATGCACCCTGTGCAAAACCACAGCCACAATCTTGAGCTTTGGTGCAGGTGATCTGGTGTACTGTGTCTCCAATGGCCATTGTGATTATTGCCACTCTCTGGCCTGTGACTCTGCAGTGTAGGGGGTGTAGAGTGGTTTTGTCATAGGGACAGATGAAGCAAGGCACCAAAGTTAGCAGGAAATAGTTTTATTTGGCTGCACCCAAGTTCAGAGGGCACAGCTTTTGCTTTAATAAATTAATCCCCTTAACTCTGAGTTTAGGTAGCTTTAGAATTTTATGCCCAGCATGTAAGGGGTAGGGCTCAGAACTTCACAGTCTGCAGAAGTTCACATAAAAGCAGCTTTTTCTTTAACTGTTGTGGGCAAGTTAACTCTTCAAGGACAACACCTGAGAAGGAGAGAGCTTCTTCTCCCTTTTCTTTCCTCCCCCTGCCAGCTGTTAACATGGAGCCCAATTGGTAACTTCTTTTAGAAATGTAGACATCTCTGTGAAGCTCCAGCTCAAGGCCAGAGGTCTTGTTTACATATTTCTAGGAACTTCAACACTGGATAAACGTTTGTGAAAAACCAGTTAGGGGTTGTCCAGCTCCTGGAATGCTGATTTCTTCCAGGCTATTAGCCAAGTAAAATGGGGCAAAATGAAAATAGGACATTTATCTACATTGAACTCTTTGGCATAGACTCTTTTACTTATACTCTTAAAATCAATTTTTTTTTTCATTTTTATGAAGATTTCTGGAGAAGCCAAGTTAAGATTTTCCGGTGAGAAAGTGGGTGCCACTACAGTTTCTCAGGTGTTGCTGATGGCTATGACCTTTGGCACCTTTTCCTATGTTTATTGGCTCTTCCTATTTTATATATCTTTGTAGAAATATCTGTTTATATCTTTGGCCCAATTTGTTCATTGGGCTGTATGTCTTTCCTTTGTTGTTGATTATGAGATTTCTTTGGATAATCAGGTGCAAACCTCTGTCAGATATGTGATCTCCCAGTATTTTCTCCCATTCTCTGGATTGTTTTCACTTTGTGGTTTCTTCAGAAGCACAGAGGTTTTAATTTCTTTTTTCCCCTGTTTTTTTGTGGTGGTAAGATTGAAACCAGAGGTGATCATTCACTGAGCTACATCTCTAGCCCTTTTTCTTTTCTATTTTGAGACACAGTCTCACAAAGTTGCCCAGGTTGACCTCAAACTTACAATACTCCTGCCTCAGCTTCTGGAGCAGCTGAGATTAGAGGTGTGCCCTACCACTCCAGGGAAGGTTTTTGCTTTTGTAAACTTCAATGTGTCTTTTTTTTTTTTTTTTTTTTTGCTAGTAATTTTGACATCAAAGAATCTTGTGCTAAATCCTAGGTCATGAAGATTTACCTGTGTTTTTCTCTAAAAGGTTTTTGTTTTGTTTTGTTTTGGGCACAGGGTGTTAACCTAGGGCTCTATGCTAATAAGTGCTTGGTCACAGGGCAATACCCTCTGAAAGCTCTAGAGTGTTAGCTCTTAACAATAGTTCCTTTTTTCTATTTGGTATGAGGTAAGGGTCCAAGTACATTCTCTTGCATATGGAGATCCAGCTGTTCCAGACCATTATAGGAAGACACTGTATTTTGCCCCTTTAGTGATATTGGCACTCTTGTTAAAAAGTCTGTTAAGTGAAGCTGAGAGGGGTTTTCTATTGTGAGGTGTCACATCCATCCATGTCTCCACTGCCATTTCTTTCCAGTAGGTAATAAAATCAAGAAGCATGAGTCCTCCTGATTTGTTATCCTCTTTTGACATTGTTTGCTATTCTAGATCTCTTGGGATTCCACATGAATTTTAGAATAAGTTTGTCAATTTCTACAAGGAATGCAGCTAGGATTCTAACAGGGATGGCTTTGAATTTGTAGGTCAGTTTGGGGAATGTTGACCTCTTAACAATGTCACATCTCATGGTGGTCTCTGAACCTGGAAAGTCTTCCCATTTATTTTCGTCTTTAATTTCTTTCAATGAGGGTTTACAGTTTTTAGATGGTGAGCTTTGCATTTCTTTTGTGAAATTTATTCCTAAGTACTTTTCTTCTTTGCTATTATAACCAATTATTTTCTCAATTCTGTTTTCAAGTTGTTCATCACTAGCATACAGAAACAGAGCCACACCTGTCTCTATGTCCTGCAGCTTTGCAGACTCTTTTCTTGGCTCTAGTGGGGTGTTTGTGGAAGGGTGTGTCTTGTTTGAGATTTTGATGTAGACAACTGTGTTATCTGCCTATGAAGACGCTACTTCCTTTCCAGCCCCAACACCTTTTTTTTTTTTTCTTTTTCCAACCTAATTACCCTGGATAGCAATTCTGGGACTATGAAAGTGGTGAAATAGGCCATCCTTGTCTTGTTCTTGGAGTTTTGTATGATACTTGTTCTGGGTCTATTAAAATTGTTGTGCTATTTTTTTCTATTGGTATGATGTATTAATATTTGTGTGTGTGTGTGTGTGTGTATGTCTTACTGGGGATTGAATGCAGGTGTGCTTTGTCACTGAGCCACATCCAAGCCCTTTTTATTTTTCGTTTAGAAACAGAGCTCACTAAATTGCTTAATCAGACTTCTAAACTGAGATCCTCCTGCCACAGCCTTGCAATTTGCTGGAATTATGGGCATTTGCCACCACACCCAGCATATTAACTGATTTTTGATGTTAAAATGTCCTTTTATCCCTGGGATAAATCTTCTTCATATGGCCGATAATTATTTTTAAATTATTTTTTTAGTTGTAAGTGGACACAATACCTTTATTTTATTTGGGTTTTTTTTTGTTTATTTATTTGTTTTTATTTTATTTTGTTTTAATGTGGTGCTGGGATCCAACCCAGTGCCTCATGCATGCGAGGCAAGCACCCTACCACTGAGCCATAACCCTGGTCCAGTCTATAATTTTTAATGTGTGGCTTGTTACTAGTTTTTTTTTTGTTTTTTTTTTGTCCATTAATGTCAAAAAAGTATCCGCTGTAAATTAACCCTTTGTTTCTTACTGATTACTAAAAACTTTTTGCAAAATAGCTAAAGCAAAAAAAAAGAAAAATGTTTCATTTCTTGGTGAAGCATCAGAAGGAGGATTGGAGTGTCTGTGGTTTTGAGAGCAGTCTTTATGAGAATCACAGCCCATGACATAAAGTACCCAATGTAGTAAAGTTTTTGTCATCTTCTTTTTGGTAGTTTTCATTACAAGCAAGACTAACAAAAATGCGTAAGTTGGCAGTGATCTTGGGGTTGTCATGGTGTGTTCCTACATGTGCTTGCATCTTCAATCACTGGCATCTCACAAAAGGAGCCAGGCCACATGGAAATGAAGACTATTAATATTTTATGCTTTCCTTTTCTTTTCTTTTTGCAGCACTGGGAATGAAACCCAGGCTTCCAATAGGCTAACATCTAACTTTATCAGGAAGATATCCCTAGCCTCTGATATCCCTATCCCCACTGTTCTTTTTTTTTTTTTTTAAGCACAATAAAGCTACCTTAAGTAGATTTCTAAAATGCTATTGGCTACTAAATTGTGTCATTAAAAAACAAATCCCGGGGGGGGGGGGCTGGGGTGGTGGCTCAGCAGTAGAGAACTTGCCTAGCACATGCAAGGCACTGGGTTCAAGTCTCAGCACCATATAAAAATAAATAAATTAAGTAAATATATTTTTTAAAAATCCAGGGCTGGGGATACAGCTCAGTTGTTGAGAACTTTCCTTACATACATAAGGCCCCACATTGCATCCCCAGCACCACACACACACACACCAAAAAAAAAAAAAAAAAAAAATCAATAAAATCTTTTTAATTCATTTTTTTAAACTCATTTTCTTTTAGTCTCATATCAGTGTTCTGGAGGGAGTCTCTTGTCATGATTTTCAGAAATTTGGCAGCCTTGTGTCTGCTGTGGTCACCAATTCCTGGCCCAGGAGCAACAGAGAGGCCATGGAAAGCATGGATGAGATTCTCAAACACCTGCTGATGGGGCCAGATGTGAAGCAGCTCTTCAAGTTGTATAGTGAGTGTAGAGCTAGTTGGTGTTGCTGTCCTTCCTCAGGCATCAGAACAGGGCAAGGTACTTGAACTGATCCTCAGCCTTCATGTGCTGAGGTTTGGTAAAAGCAGGATGGGCAGAGGTACCCAGGCAGGTGCTAAGCATCGCATGTAATAAAGAGCATCTAACAGCGGAGCCACCATCTGCTGAATGCCTACTGGACATATGCTTCCAGGGAGACCCACTTGAAACAGCCCCTCTGAAAGTCTCCAAGTCCCTTGATTTCCAGATGAGGGACTGGAAGTGCCCAGGGCACGTTGCTTACCCAGGGTGTTGAGATTTACTATTGGAAAGATAACAAGTGTTTAGAACTCAAATCCAAACTCAGCTTACCTCCTTGTGAAGTCCATCTGTCACATTGTGAGACCAATACTGATAACAAACAAAAAATGAAGTGACTCTTCAGCCATCTCCTTCCCAAGTGTTGTTCATCATCCTGGAAATGGTGGTGCAAGTTTATGTATAAACAGCTAGATTCAGATTCAAATCCTGTAGTGGGAAAGCACTGGGTTTGGCAATAAATACCCAGGGCCAATGATTGTCTCAGCCAAACCAACTGCACCCTTCTACACCAGAAGAGAGGCAAGAGTAGCATGTGGCCTTAAGGTGGCTTCTGTCTGGAGAAGAGTATACTTTTAAAGTCCACACTCCATATACTCAGCAGTATGCATTTAAGGCTACTCCTTATCTTTTCCTGGCTTCATGGCTCCATTCCCTTTTTTAAACATCTATTTTTAAGTTATATGTGAACACAATGCCTTTATTTTATTTTTATGTGGGGCTGAGGATTGAACCAATGCCTCACACATTCTAGGCAAGCACTCTACCATGGAGCCATAACTCCTGACCCCAATCTCCCCACCACCAGTCCCCTCCTCCCACACTGTTCCTTTATCACTGAGTAAAACTTCTTTGTCTGGATGTGCCTGGGTTGTTTCATTCTCCCACTAAAGGTCATCTCAGCTGCCTCCATGTTTTTTGTAATTATGAATGAAAATCTGTGCATGTGATTCTGGTGACTGAATCAGGGTCTCATGCCTGCTAGCCTAGCACTCTACCACCAAGCTGCAACCCAGGCCCTGTTATCTCTGCTTTTAATAGTAAACTTGGTCTTCTCATAATACTATATGAGCCTCATATTACTGTGAGATAATTAGTCTGGCAGTTAAACTAAGCACGTTTTAAAATGTTGTCCTCTAAGCTGATCCAAAAGCTCATATTCCAGGTTTTGACCCACAGAAAAGATAAGTAGAATGTGAAGCTGAAGCATGGATCTGTCTTATTTCTTGGTGCTGTGCAGATGCTTCCCTGAACTCTTGGAATGGCCTCTGATATGTGAGCTTGTCCTGTTGCAGTTTATTTTGTACTACTGCAGGGATTCTCAAGACAGGTGAATTTCAAAAGAGATCATGTGAATACAAGAAATATGGTCAGTGGACCATGGGCTCAGGTCTTCAATCTTGAGCACTGTGGTTCTCTTGGCTGACTTTGACCATTAGGAGAGTCTCCTCCTCCCAGTCAGTAGATGCACTAGGGTAAAACTTTAACCTCACAGGTACAGTCACATCTGAGTGAGATGTCAGATATCTGGAAACACCAGATGTTTCATCCTGTGTGGACATGGGACTGGGTGTGAGGTTCTTGCAGCAAGGAGAAAGAAGGCCCACAGGCTCAGTGTACTCCTCATTTGATCAGGGATGGGTGAGAAGTTGTTACCCAAGATCACAGAGGATGCCAAAAAGGTGATGGCTGCTGTGGGCTCTGTCTTTAGGAAGGTTGCTAGTGATGTCCTGGAGTCCATGTTGGTTAGAAAGTTGGAGCTGATCCTGAAGCATGAAAGTCAGTTTCTGGACCTGAGGCAATTAGGTGAGCTGAGGCCAGGCTGATAAGAAGTCCATGTTCACATGTGTGCTGGCTGTCCTGATGCATGCCACTGAATGGCGGCCTCCTTTTTCTTCTGTTGGTGACTGTGGGGCACTCCCAGGGAGAGAAAGGGGTTCCACAAAATTTGTTTTTCTTTGGCTGACCTTGTCATTGTTTTCCAGAGAGAAAAAGATTTTCACTCCAAGAAAAAAAATGTGATATGGAAGAGACAATGGACTAGAGGATGGGTGAAAACATGTTTCTGAAGAGAGGGAAGAGACAGGTGGACAGCCTCCTGAGGCTGTGTGGGAAGGTAAATCACTTCATCCAAGGTACTGCTCCTGCAGTTGCACGGGGCACCTTCGAGAGCTGTTGTGGGAATGGAAGTGGGCTGCAAATAGTGGGGCCTTATTCTGTGGAAAGAAGCTTTTTAAAAACATTCTTAGCCAAATTTTCAATGCTTTTCTTGAGGAAGCAGCTTCACCTAGTATGTTCTTGTTGGTGTGCCTCCACACATGTCTATGTCCCTGATTTCCTAGTGTCAGGGTCTTTTGCTGGCTATCCATGGGGGGAGATGTAGATTTTTCTCCAGTCTGTGTTTGGCACACAAAGCTGCTTACTGCCCTGTCACTTCCAGTGGTGTCCTCAGTTACTGGCATATTCTTCAGGGTCAGGCCTTCACCTTGGCATGAACACAGGATTCACAGGTGAGCCGTGTGGTGGACCATGGCTATTCCATGCGGCACAAAGTTTCTTTAGCAGGTGTAATTGCATTTCTTGTCTTGTTATTTCCTTTCTCCACTGTCTGAGTGGATGTCTTTGAAGGGTCTCCCAGGACAGGGGGCTCATCTTCCCTGGATGGAAAAATGCCTCCCAGCACTGGTTTGGCCTCTGGGCTGGTAGGGCAAGTCATGCATCCCTGGCCTGAGCTTGACTCCTGTTTGACAGGGGATGTCATCTGCTACTTGCTGGGATGGGGGCACAGAATGCCAGATACAGAACTGTGCCCCTGCTGCAGTGCCTACTTCAGAGTGCTTCATTAGGATCAGATGCAGCTTCACTACTTCACAAACTCTTCTCTATGGGGCTTATTGTCTTTTTGTGGATGTTCTTTAGAGCTGTCTGGCCCTGGTGTCCTGAAGTTGTCATAAAATTGTGCATGGCTGTTGATTTCTTTTTTTCCTCCAGGACTAAGCACTGGCAAATCTTTCTCAGTTTAAGATCTAGTCTTGGAGCTCTTTGATGTTTTTCTGAATTGGTTCATTGTGCTTTTCCTCTTACAGGATTCACATCAACAGCTGCTGGGCCTCCTGGCATTGTTGCCTGATTCCTGTATCATCTCTCCTGTTTGGGCTTTGATTCCTGAGCCTTCTCCTCAACCTCCTCCTGCAGCCTGGGTATTGAAATTTTCATTTCAGTTATCACATATATTAAATTTAAAGGCACTCACTTTTTCCTTGAAGATTTGTTTATATATTATGCTGTTCTCATTGTTCATGGTTACAGTATGTTTTCTTTCAGAGATTATTGGTGATTTTAAAGGTTTTATTGTTTCTTTTCCTTGCATAGTTTCCCATTTCATCCTGATGGTCTGTTGTGAACCATTATATTCAGTATCTCAGGCTGAGGTTTTCTGGATAGCTTCTCAACCTGTACTTCCCAAAACTCTTTCAATAGTTTGAAAGTTACTTTCCTTGTATAAAGCTATGGAATGCATGGAATGAAGTGTCTTCCTTACAAACTAGAAAAGAAAAAAAAAACAATGTCCACAGACATGAATTGAGGACATACTACCTGCCTATCAGTTTGCATGGTGATTTCTGGTTTATTTTAATCTCTACCCCTTTAAAATTGTCATTTCTACATGGACCCATACATTTGACCACGTTTTCTTATTCCAAGAGACTAAGCCATTATTTTCATGTTAATATGATTATTATATCTGTTATTATATCTTATTATTATATCAAATCCCTCTTTCCCCTCTTTCAGTCATCGTTCAGTACATATGATTAGTTACTACTTCCATACTGTCTATATGTGAAGTGATTTATCAGGAGGGACTATATGATAAATACTTGCCAAATACTATTCAGTATAGTCTTCCAGTCAAATGTAAAGGCAATGCAATAACCCAGGTTCCAAATCCCCTGAATGAATAACCACATTCTTAGTTTATGTGATATTCATCTATGGGGTACAATCAAATGATTTATAAAATTTAAAAAAAAAGCTTTACTGAAATAAAAACAAAATTTAAAAAACTATAAGTTACATTCAATTCATTGTTGTTAATTATGCTACATTTAAAAATATAACAAATTATAATATTTATATTCAATTATTGTGCACAAGGGTGTCAATTCAAATTTTGTTTCTTCACATTTATTGGCATTTATATTTGTTGACATTTGGCATTTATTACTATGTTAATATTTGATTTCTCATCTGTCATAAAGCATGTGTATATGATATGCATGTTTGGCCAGCTCAATGATATGTCTATTTCTATCATGTCCTCCATCATATTTTATAAATGAAATGGTGATATTTGGATTATGATTATAAATGGTGATTCAAATGATGGTCCCACCATACAAAGCAATCAAATCCCTCTTTCCCAAACTCCAGTGAGAATTTAGAAGATTCCTTCCTTTTCAGATGATTATTGCATTTGTCTAAAATTCATCTTTTATTCCATCCTTCTTTCCTTCCTTCCTTCCTTCCTTTCTTCCTTCCTTTGTGATTTTCTTAAGGTTTTAAAATTTTCATTGGTGCATTAATATTATATATGAGAGTTGGATTCATTTTTGTTTCCCTTTCTATTCAGATGAACCATTTACTAGGTATAGCCTTTAGACTTTGAAATAGCCTTGCCTGTAATTATCACTTGTTCCTATAAAAATATATTTTTTTTAAAGTTACTTATTATAGCACACGTTTGTGGTAAGTGCTTTCTTACTAGGGCACATACTTGCATTCCCAATCCCACCTTTCCATAATTGTGCTTTTGTATGTCTGTCTGTCTTTCCTCACCAACTTGCTTAATATTTTAGGTTCATATTTTTCTAGGATTCTGAAATTTGATCTATTGCATTAACTTGCTTTCTAGTGACTGGATGCTCTTGTCCTTGACGACCTGCTTGATTTGACCCATGACTTGCCTTGCCCTTGAACTTCAGTCTTCACATTCCTCACTGTCTTGCTTTGAGCACAGTGCTCTGTGCAGCCCAATTCTATATGACCTTGACTTATTCAACTCTACTTCTTTTATCTTCTTACCTTAAAGAGAATGATATAATAAAGTGATGTCTACACAAACAAATTTTAAGGTGAAACAACCTTCATATTTTAGCAGTCCAGCATGTTCAAGGACAAATTAAAGTTCTGAGTTTAATATGTAAAAAAGCTTGCACAATTAAAAAAATGTTTTTATGCTTCTCAATATTTTATGTTTTTTGTCCTAACTGGAAATGGATTCTATTTTTATTGGAGAGGGTGTATAAAATCAAATAGTCAAATAAATTATGGTCCATATATACAGCAATCTTTGTCAAAATGTGGTTGAATATGATATTCACTAAAACTTGATGAATAAAACCAAGATTGTGTTTGAAAATTTAAGAAATATTAAAGTTTATCAAATTAGAAAGGTTTCTTTTATGTAGGTATTCTCTGAACCACAGGGCTACCTAATGTCCAGGGCCAGGAGCTAAAAGCACTGATCTACATGATGCTGGACCTTAGTGAAGTGGGCAGCACCAAAAGAGCCCATGTGCAACTGCTCCCTGATTGCACCAGTGGTGGCTGTGTGCCACCCTGACCCTGTGACTTTGCACACTGGAAATGGACAATGGAAGGTGGATATGCAGCAAGCTTCCTCACTGTGTAAATATGAAGTGCAGGTAAGCCAAGTGCAGAAGGACCCAGTGGGAGGACTGAAGGAGAGGACAGCATGAATGCCAGTTCTGCCTTATTCTGACCAGATGGGACACATGTGGAAAATGGGGTGGATGTGTGTGGTGTTGGGGTTAGAGTGTGACAGGCCTAGAAGTAATAATGCATATCAAGAAGGCCAGAGCCAGCTCTTTGTTTATACAGGCTTCCTCACATCAAAGGAATGGGGCTTCTTGGATAAAGGACTGCAGTAGGAGATACACTAGTGGTCCTGGAGTGTATCAGGGTACCACAGTGTACAGCAGTGCTTAAAGAGAAAAGCACACAGTAAGGTACCTCACTCCCTGGAACACAGGAGGCAACTGGACATGCTTCAAGTGGCCAAAAGCTAGAGCAATTGAGCAATTGAGTAACAAATGAAGTTATGGTGGATTGAAGCCAAGAGTCTAAATAAACAGTCTTAAGGCCATTTTGGTGTAAACAAATGACTGAATGGATAGGCAAATGTGGAGTAACTCCCATGCCAAAAATTCTCACATGGCTGCTTTGTCTTCAAGGAGGGGAGCAGAGCCCTCCACTCTTCCTGCCTGAGATACCAGTACTCAATGGAGGAATAAAAGAGCCACTTTTCAATGGATCATCTCAACCAGGTGATCAGGGCCAACATCAGCAGGGACCTCACCTCAGTTTTCTGGGGCCAGATCAGATATGAACCAAACTGCATATTATGTCTGGGTATTCCTCCCCTAAATCCATAACCCCAGTCTACTTGTGAGAAAAACCAAAGCTGTAGCCATTGAAGGTCTTTCTCCCAGACACCTGATCACAATCCACAGCACTGTCTTTCTGGAGAACATCTGAAGTGGGGATCCTGTTTATAAATATGAGAGTTGTTTTTTTGACTGTAAGAGGCCAACCGTGCAAATACAAGAGGAATATAGGAAAAGAGGGGGGGGAGAGAGGAAAGCTTAGGGGGGGCCTGTGCATGGGTGTGTCCTCCCAGGCCTTCTGTGAGCCTGTCTCTGTAATGTAAGAGCTGAGGCTAAATGCAAAGCTTTGCACTATTCTACAACAACTAAGAGAGACATGAGGAAAAAATCAGAAATGCCAACTTCCCACTGCCATTACCATCAGCAGGCTAATGCTTGTTTTGCCTTCATTGGTCTCACACACATGCACATAGTGTGTGTATAAGGTGACACCTGTGTGACCTGGATTGGTTGTGAAAGGCCCTGTTTCTCCCAAGCCTTGCACTTGTGGACTTAAACACCTGTGCATGCCTAGCACCATGCTTCTGTGTCTGCTCAAGCCAGAACATGCGTGCACACAGTGGGCAGGACTCCCTGTACAACTGGGTCTCCCTCTGTGTGCCTACCTTCACCCTACAAAAAGCACCCAAGCAGCTGGGGGTGCTCTGTGTCTTTCCTCCTGGGTCTGCCCAGGGTCCCCAGGACCACACTGCTCAGCTCATTTCATACTGTCTTCAGTGACCAGCATCCTACTTGTCTCCAGGTCTCTGCCTATGTTTGTCTGTGTGTGACATCTCAGGCAGCATTCTAATCCTGCAGTAAACATTGAGGACTGTAAATTATCAGTGCTTTAAAAATGTGTGAGGTGACTGTTCAAATTAATCTTTCTTACTGGGTATTAACTTTTGCTATAACTAAGTTTTCAATGACTACTTCTGTCTTTTCTAAAGATCAATCAATAGTCACTTTTCAATCTATTTTTAATAATTGATCTTGTCAAATTTTTAGTTCTCCTTGGATCATTTTTATAGTGATCATTTTACCAAATAATTGTTTCCATTTTCCTCTTTCCCCCCTAGAGTTATGCTTAATATTTGATTCTAATTATATTAACTCTTATATGTTTGATTGTGTCTCTATGCTCTTAGGGTTGTCAATTTGTGGGCTGGAGGTGGAGCACTTGGTCAGCATGCCCAAGGCCCTGGTACACCCCCAGCACCACTCCCTGCCACCACACATAGGAGATTGTCAATCTGTGTCTAAGACCTATGTCCATCTTAATTGTGTTATCAAAAAGAACATTTTAATAAACCTCATCATTTCTCCATTATATTTGCATTACAGCCATATATATGTATGCATAAACATACACATGTATAATATATATAAATTTATATATTGCATATATAATATTTATATATATATTTAAGGTGCTGGGGAATAAACCCAGAAGTTTTCTACCACTTAGCTACCTCTTCAACCCTTTTCATTTTTTCCTTGAAACAGGTTTTGCTGAGTTACTGAAGCTGGCCTTGAACTTTTGATCCTCCTGTCTCAGCCTCCTGAGGCACTGGGATTATAGTCATGTGCCACAAGACCTGGCTTCCAGTTTTTCATCTTTATTGACCTTATTTCATAGTCTCTTTTTATTGTTTTGTCTTTCTTTTTCTAGTTTCTCAAAACTAATATATAGGTTCTTAATTTTGCTTCTTTTCTCTTGAAGCCAAACATCAGAGCTTTTGTGGTGCCTTGTGTGTTCACATACAAGCTTCTACTCATTACTTGGAAGGTTATTTGCAGCTTCAGAAGTCTTGAATGTTTTTGCTTTGTGTTTCTGGAAAGAAAATGTATGCAGTTAACTAATCCATGGAAAAGCATTGATTCAGAGGTGTGGGTTACCAAAAGTAGGATTTGGGGAAGGCGGAAAAAGATTACTCACATGTTTTTTTTTTTTTTTAAACCAGACACTATAAGCAAATAAGCTAAATACCTGTTAGACATGAGAAATGTCTAGAATGAACCCAATGATTTTGATCATGCCAAGTGCCTCAGTTGGCTTCTGTGGGGTTCCTGGTTCCCCTCTTGGTTCACTTGCCAGGATCCTACCTTATTTCCCTCTGCATTTCAGGCCTTGCTGTGCCCTGAGAAAACTTCATAGGCATTATATTCCCAAGTTGTCTTTGTTATTTTTTTATAACTATGATTATTATTAGTTTATATGACCTCTAAATTTTTTAACATTGAAAAGATGTTATGGTTTTAAGTCAAATTATCTGTTTCCTAACAATATAAGCTTATATGTAGAAAGCCCCAACGATTCTATGCAAAAATAATAATAATAATAATTGTTAGAATAAACAAATATAGCAAAGTTACAAGATAAAAATCATCTCAAAATCAGTTTTATTTCTGTATATTACAAGTGTACAACCCAAAAAGAAAATTAAGAAAAAAGTTTCATTTATAATGCCAACAAAAATAATAAAATTCCTAGAAATATAATTAAAGATTCGAAAAATTGGTACACAAAGTTCATTGAAAGAAATTAAAGGTACAGATAAATGGAGGAAATCCTACATTGAAAAACTTACTACTAATGTGGATGCCACCAAAGCAATTCAAATATTTTATGAATTCCTGATTAAATCCCATTAGTAAACCAGGTATGGTGGCACATGTCTGTTATTCCAGTGGCTTGGGAGGCTGAGGCATGAGGATCATGAGTTCAAAGCCATCTCAGAAACTTAATGAGGCACCTAAGCAACTCAGCAAGACCCTGTGTCTAAAGAATATATTTAAAAGGTCTGGGGATGTGTTTTAGTGTTAAAGCACCCCTGGATTAATCCCCAGTACAAAAACAAATTTCATTATCATTTTCTAATGTGAAAATAGAGATATCCTTTCAAAACATCATATGAAAACTGAAGTTACTTTGAATAACCAAAACAACCTTAAGGAGAGCAAGATTAGGGGAGCACCCTCTAATTTCAGGGTTTCTTATAAAGGCTCAGGAAGCAGAGGGTTGTGAAGCTGATGTGAAGCCAACAGGCCATATTGGGTGAGTGGATGGACTCAACCCTTGGACATGCAGCCAGTGACTTATGACAAGGATACAGGATGGCTCCATGGAGAAAGGACAGTCTTCAGCAAAGAGTCTTGAGAAACTGGACATCCACAAGATAAGGAGTAAAGTCAGGTCCTTCCTCACACATGCATAGAAGTTAGCTCAAAACAATCCAAGACTCAGGCTCAAGACTAAATCTATAAATTTCTCAGGAGAAAGCAGGAAAGTCTAAGAGGCTAGATTTTTGATGAATTCTGAGATATTACACCAAAGCATATGGAAAAAACCAAATGGACCACAGGAAAATCATCACATCCTTCATATGAACCTCAGGACACAATCCATACAGACTAAGCAGGAAGCCCACAGGGAGGGGACCCTTGCAAATGGTATCGCTGCCAATGAGTTAATATGCAGAATGGATGAAGGACTGCTTTAAATCAGCCACAGCAAAACAAAATAATAAATAAAACTCAGAATACCCCATTTAAAAACTGAGCAAAAGACTTGAATTGATGTCCTCCGATGGAAGACACAGAGGAGATCAAAAGGTAGAGTAGTAGGCCCTCAGTGGTCAGACCAAACCACAGAGAAGTGTACCCTCCCAGTTTTAGGAGGACAGCAAGCAACAATGTGGGAAGTGATGCATGGAGAGGACAAGGGGACCCTGGGCCCTGGACATTGTTGATAGGGATGCCCAAATATACAATCACAGTGGAACACAGGATGGAGTTTCATCCAGGAATTAAGAGTAGGATCACCATGCAGTGCAGTCACACTGATCCTAGAACCCAACTATGGGACTGGTTTTGAAGATACACTTGTTCACCTGTGTTCACAGCAGTGTATTTTTCATAGCCAGGATGCAGAAGGACCCAGGTGTCCTTGGATGGAGGATTGAAAAGGTAAACTGTGCTATGTCAGTATGATGAAACAGTATTTGGCCTTAGAACAGAACAAACTACTTTCAGAGTTTACAGCTTGATCACATTGGGGACTGGCTTCTTTAAAGGCAAACACTGTAAGGTTTTACTTACATGAGGTGTCAAGAGAAGTCAAGCCCTTGAAAATTAGACTTCACTGGTTGTCAGGATCTGAGGGAAGAGAAAGCCCATGGTGTTGGAGAAGGGAGCTACTTCCAAGGTTGTTACTGATTATAAATGAGATGTCAGAGAAATTTCAGAACCCCATGGAGAGTCAGACCAGGCAATAAAGATTCAGGGGTGCTCTGTTGGTCAAAAGAATATTTGGAGCATGATGACACTTGTGAAATGGGACTACATTGAGCTTGCACAGTACTGCAGTCTGCATTCAGGTGGTCCATCCTTATAGTGATGCTGGTGGAAGAGATAGCATCAGTTAGATAAGGAGTGAGACTGCCACTCCCACAAAGGAGACTCCAGGATCCAGCCAGCTCCAGAATTAGCAGAGTCAAGGGAGGCCCAGGAGAGTTCTCACTGAGAAGGGAGGATCTCAGCAGAGAGCATGAACATATATATTGAGGATTAGATGGGATCGAAGAGCACTGCAATTCTGCTCACTTGATGTGACCCATCAGGTGTCACCATGGTCCACATTCAGCCCTTCACTCAGTTTTCACCACAGGAGGCTAAGCCAACACAAACTAGGGAGGGTGTGCACCTTGCTGTTAATACTGACAGATCCCTATTATTTTATTCATATTTATTTGGTGCTATGATTCATGGTCTTTACTTTTTTTTATTTTACTTTATCCTATCACTTTAAAAATCTCTTTTCTAATAGCCACATGGCATTTCAAATGTTTAAACCCAATCTTAACAATCTACTTTTTATAACAAATTTATGTTATTTTATTTGAATCACTTTATTTTATCCTCACTAATCCTTTGTGTATATTTTCTATTTTTTTCACTTTCATTGAAATGACTCTTTATTCCCTTTGTCCCAGTGTTAACATTTTCTGGGCTTGCGCTTCACCCTGGGAGCCTCTGTGCCCGATGGTGTTGGCATGGTCCTGTTCTCCTTCTCTGCTCATGAACATCTGGTATGGCTGCCTCTATGGCCAGAGCAGGGGCTTGTCATGCCTCCCTGGGCAGGAGCCTGTCTCTGGATAAGGGCAACATGTCACCCTAGAAGTTGTGCTGCACTCCCAGTCCAGTGCCTCCCTGCATGGTCCTTTGCACACAAACCATTATTTAAATTAAAGAAAATTTATTATTTAAATTAAAGAAAATGGAGTTTCAGGTGTTGAACCTATACGCTCAAGTTTAAATATTTGGAGGTTTGGTTAAGCTCAGACCTAAGCCAACAGACCCCGAAATGCAAGCTGACCTCTTTAAGGTCTGCCTGCTCCTTTAGGGAGGTTGTCCTACATGAGCCACACTTCTCTTTCTATCTGCTATCTGTGGTTCTCACTGCCTAGCCACAAAGCTGAAGATTGTGCATGGCCAAGTCTACAATTTACCTTCTGTCCCTCTGGTTTTATAGACACCAACACTGTCTCTAAACTACCTTGACCTACAGGTTGGACAGGGGGCCCTGTGGTGGAGTTCTTTCAAAGTCTTCTAGATCCTCTGCCTTGGCACTGCTGAGGCTATGGAGAAACCAGCCAGGTGGAGCTTCTCTGGTCCACATTTTCTGTGGCCTTGGACACACAGCCCACAGAATTTTATGGGGCTTCCAGCATGCACCACCCTCTCCCCAGTGCCTTCTTTGAGGAGTGTTTGTTCTTTGGATGAGAAATGCACAAGCAAGGCAGCTAGTGCTTTGTATGAGATGTTAGCAACATCTGGTACAAACTGCTCCTGAATGCTGAGGAGAAGATATTTTAAAATCCCAGTGCAACACTGAGCTAGCAAAGAATAAATAGACAGAATCATGGATGCCCAAATGTACACAGCTGGACTCTGCTATCAGCAGCACCTTGAGCTCTCTAAGGAGACAATGATGTGCTCCTCTAACACCCTCCAACTTTCAAACTGGAGCTCCCCATGTTTACCCCAAGGGAAAGATGAACTGTTCTGAAAGCACTCTGGCTCAGATTTGCAGACTCTGACAAGCTTCAGTAGACCCAGTTAGATGTGATTTCAGGCAAACAATGAGTTTTGTTGTCTAAGTCAGTCCTGTGTAGTTTGGATAGTAAGGCTCTACTTCTAGTCTGTCTGAAATTCAAATGAATATTCTGTGTTTTATCTGAAAATCCTACCTGACCTATAGAATATAATGATAAAGAAAAGTTTCTGTTCCTCATTTATGTGAAAAGAATCAAAATATCCCTCTGAAATATTTTTATGTCTACCTGTCAATCAGGAGTGTTCCCAATGATCTAAGCTGAAATTTGCCTTATAGAGGGTTCTGTAGTGAAACTGGAGAACCAAGCAAAGATCATTTATGAGAGAAAGAACCTTCATGTTAGGCCTCAAAGAATTTCTGCTGAAAATGTCTAAGAAACATGAGCTCTGTATTTGCAACAATTAAAAATTCAGGAAAGATAGAAGCAGCAAAAAGCACAGAATCAGACTACAAATTCTGCAGATTTGGAAATACTTGCAAATAGTATTTTAAAAAATCTAATTTCTACATTTTACAAATTTTAGGCCAAAAACAAAGTTGGAATACTGACACTACCTGACCCTGACAATTATTGTGATCTTGACAGCATTGCACATGACAGAGCAGAAGACCCAGGTAACAAAACAGATCCACACAGGTATGGTCACAAAAAATCAGAGGCACAGGTGGAGCAGATGAGCTTCAAATCATGGTGGTGTATTAACTGAGCATCCCTCCTGAAAATACATATAGACAGAACTTAAACTCTTCACAAAACTTAGCAGGGGATCATAAGTATTTAGGATCATAGGCCTAGATATGAAATGCAAAAGTATAAGACTAGAAGATAAAATAGGTGCAAACCTAGCTTGCTTTATGTTCATTGATAACCATAACCATGATACAAAATCAAGTCTAGGAAATATAAGATGCATAGGTTAACTTCATTAAAATTAAAACTTAAACTGTGAAAAACACTATGAAGAGTATAAAAATATAAGCCACAGCCTGGAAGAAAATTTTTCCAAAACTCATATATGATAAAAGAATGAAATTCAAAATATACAAAGAACATTTCATACTTTTCCACAAGAAAACATACAAGCCAGTTACAAGTTGGGCAAAAGACCTGGACAGATGCCTCAATAAAGAAGACACACAGAGAGCAAATAAGGCCCATAAAACCTTTTCCACATTCCATATCATAAGGGAAATTGAAGTTGAAACAATAAATACTACAGTACACGTGCCAGAGTGGTCAAAATCCAGAACATCAGTAAGACCAAGTGTAACCGAGGAGGAAGAATGACAGGAGGGCTCACTTGCTATTGCTGAAAGTGGACAGCTGCTGGAAAGAGGCAAGCCAGGTCTCACAAAGCCAAGACATGCTTGCCAACGGATCTAGTGATCACTGGTTATTTTCCTAAAACATTGGTAAGTTACATGCACACAAAGTTCTGCCCATGAGTGTTTATAACAGCTTTATTCACAATGGTCAAAACTCAGAAGCAAACAGGATGTCATTCTGTAAGTGATTTGAAAAACACATTGGGTAATCTAAAGGTGTACATTGATCAGTGGTAAAAAAGTGAGCCATAAGCTGTATAAAAATACATGGAGGAAACTCAAGGGCAGATACTCAGAGACAGAAAGCCATCCTACAAGACTGCACACTGAATGATTCTAACTACATCATACTCTGGAAAAGACTACACAGTAAAAAGATCAGTGGTTGTCCCAGTGAAGGAGGCTGGGGAGGGATGGACAGCAGGCATAGAGAAAATTTAGGAGAGAGAATTAATTCTGTATGATGCTATGGTGAAGATACATGCCATCATGTTTGCTAAAACTCACAGACTGTACACCATGAAGACCAAACTCTATGAAAACTATGGATAGTAGTTAATAGCAATTTGTCAGTATTGGTTCATGATCTGGGCAAATTTTCTGCCCTGCCATAAGGGTCAGTTACAGGGGATAAAGTGTAGGGAAAGCAGGTCCAGGGTAACTCTGGGCTTTCTTTCTGTATTTCACTAAATTTAAAACTGCTCTGTAACATAAAGCTAATTGACTAGAACATACCAAATTGTATTGTTAAATGATGTGGCAAGGATATGGCAACATGCAAAAGAGCAAACATTTACGTTAAACAAAAATCATACAATACTTGAAATAAAAAACCTGGTGGATAGATTAAATGGTACATTAGACCCAACTACAAAGAGAGTTAGTAAATTTTAATACGGAGTTAAAGAAATCAATCAATGTATAGCACAGAAGCAGAAAGATAGGGAAGTGAAGTTGTCATTTATGGAGTGATGGGGAAGATAATCCTTATTTGAAATAAGTATTCTGGTAGAAGTGAGACTATACCAAGAAATGATAGATAGGATTATTTCAGAACTGCTGAAAAGCAAAATCCAGGGACTCAGAAGGCCCAATATAACTGTAGGAGGGTAAATAGAAATCTGCTCCTGGACACACCAACAGAGGTGCAGCATTGAATCCAATCAGGTATCTTTAAAGCACTGAGAAAAAATAAATAGCCCTTTAAACTTTTCTAACCAATGAAACTACTGTTCTATAAAAGGGATAAAATAGAGATGCTCTTAACAAAGTATAAACATAAAAAAGGCTTACTAACCACAAAAGCTCAGGATATTCTTTTTTTTTTTTTTTTTTTTTTTTTTTGAGGGGGTTTGAACTCAGGAGCACATGGCGACAGAGCCACATCCTCAGCCCTAGTTTATGTTTTATTGAGACACAGGGTCTCACTGAGTTGCTTAGTGCCTCAATTTTGCTGAGGCTGGCTTTGAACTCACAATCCTCCTGTCTCAGCCTCCAGAACTGCTGCAATTACAGTACCACAAAGACTGACTCAGGACATTCTTAATGAAGACCAGATGCATGTCTGGAGAAACAGGAGGGAGTCCAAGGCCACAGAATCACAGGGACACATGTCATGTATTGTGGTGATATAAAGTGATAAATTTCTAAATTAGGTATTTATAACACTTAATAAAAATAGAACTGAACTAAGTAAGAGCGAATAAGTTCCAGGATTCTTCATAATATTCGAAGAGAGAAAAAGTAATATGACTTTCAGTTTCACAGTATTGAATATGCATTTTAATCTATCTAGAATTATTCCTAAAAGAAATAAAGTATATAACTTTAAATTACTAAAAAAGGAAGAACAGGAAAGCAACAATGAAAATTGTGTCAAAAGAAACAAAAAATAAAAAGTAAAAATGTACAAAGTTAGATGTAAATTTCAAAATTTCAATTCTCATATTAAATAGAAATGGCATGAATATTCAAAAAAAATTCTATAAAGACTCTTTTAAATAACCCTAATGAATAATTAACAATAAATTCAGTGAAATTCAAAATTTTTGGAGAAACTAACAAAGTTTTATTGAAAGATAGTATCAAAGACCAAAATAAGTGAAGAAACATTTTGCTGATACACAAGGGCTTTTTTTAACGCAGTTGCAATTTTTTTTAGTAACTTTTCATTTTTTCCTTGGATTTATTCGTTTTGTTTTCTGAATTTTGAAAAGTTTGCAGACTAATAATTCATCCCCCGACTGTTTGAAAAATTTGTAGTCTACATTCAAATACACCACGTACTCTCATCTGTTTTTTTTCTTTTTGAAGACTCCTGCCTGAACTCTCCATCTTCAGGATTTCCTGTTGACTTCATGCTGTTCTCGCCTCCAACCTTCTCCCTTTAATAGTTACATTTCTAGTTTAGAAACCATAGCTACCTTGTAAGTAACAAAATATCTTCTTTTCTCTTCACAGCAGACTGTGTCTCTCAACTCTCCACTTTATTAGAACAAGATAACCATTCCAATTATGTTTTCCTTCTTCCTATAATATTCCCATTTGTATTTTTACATAAAGACTAATGACTTTCACATTCTATTCCCTAACTGTAATTAAGTATTTCCTTAAAAGAGGAAAAACCACACACAGAATTTGCATTATGATGGTAAAATATTATTCAATGATTAGCCAAGTTTTATGCTGTTTGGGTTTCCTTTTTGCAAAGGTCATGATCCCAATGCTGCTCACAGGGATGTCAAAGCAGAATGCATCTTCTTACCCTTCCACCATTTGTTCAAAATTTTGCAGAATTTGACATTTAGTGTTTGGAGGATGTTTTTCCAGAGTTTTGCTTTGTCCTTCACATGGGATGAAAAAAATATATGCCTTCCACTTCATATCCTTAATATCATCAGCTTTTTCTTCAGCATCTTGCTAATAATCCACACCAGTATTTCCCAAGTTTACTGATTTCTTGATTTTCTCCCAGGTCAAGAATTTGTTGCACACTCAGAAAAAAATTTTATCCTGAAGAATTTGGTCTTCCTTTTTAATAACTTTCTGTGCTCTTCTGTTATATCCTGGAATTCAATCTGAGTTTAAGAATACAAAGTTTCTGATTTTCTTGGGTTTTAGCTGAAGGTCTCAGTTCCCAGAATCCCTTATAGCCTCTTTTGTATCCCAGCATGGGTCCCGCCATGGTCTAGGGATCCCTAGGAGTGCAGATGGCAGGCAGAAAGTGTGTCTGGGCCCCTTGCGAGATCTCCAAGCTCCTTGCTCTCAGGTTAACTAAGTCCCAGGGAAGCCTGGGAGTCAGCTATCAGGCTGGCGGCCCAAGGCCAGCGGCTTAGTCACTTTTCTACATGTGTACCTGCAAGCAGATCTTGAGGATCATAGGAGAATTTTATACACTATCTGAATATGTATAAATTATATATATAAAAGTGTTTATGGGTTTTGTAGTGAGGGTGCACAAGTCAAATACACAGTCTTTATTTTTTCTTGAATATTTTTGTTGTAGATGGACACAATACCATTATTTGTTTGTTGGTTGGTTTTTTAATATGATGCTGGGTGTTCAAACCAGTACCTCACGCATGCTTGGGAAGCACTCTACCACTGATCCATACCCCTAGTCCCCAAAGTCCATTGCTTAATTTATTTTTTATTTTTTTGGTGGAAGTGTATGTGTGTAGTGCAGGGGATTGAATCCATTGCCTTATATAAGCAAAACAAGCACTCTACTGACTAAGCTATATTCTCAGTCCCGATCTGCAATCTTTTAACAATGAAAATGGAGCAGCCTGCCATTCAGGTTTTGATTCTGCACCCACTTGGCTAAGATTGGAGGCAGTGCCTGAAGCCTTGACCAATCAGTCTCTTAGAGGAGAACTGTCCAATCCTCATGCAGCCAGTAATGAGGGGGCAGGCTTCCACAACCTTCTGTTCTCTTAGTGTCTGGAGCCCACCATTTTTTCAATCTTTTTGTAGGCTTTCTGTCCTGGATCCAAAGCCAAGGTTTCTGTGCTACAAACCACAGGGAGAACGCTGAGAACCCTGAAAGCAGGTCCAGCGTAACTCTGGGCTTTCTTTCTGTATATCAGAAAACTTAAAACTGCTCTACAACATAAAGCTAATTGACTAGAACATACCAAATTGTATTGTTAAATGATGTGGCAAGGATATGGCAACATCCAAAAGAGCAAACATTTTCATTAAGCCAAAATCATACAATACTTGAAATAAAAACCTGGTGAATGGATCAAATGGTGCACTAGACCCAATTTCATAGGGAGTTAGTAAATTTGAATATGGAATTAAAAGAATCAACCAATGTGTAGCACAGAGGCAGAAAGATAGGAAAGTGAAGATGTCATTGATGCAGAGGTGAGGAAGAGAATTCTTATCTGGAATCAGTATTCTGGTAGAAGTGGAACTGTACCAAGCAATAATAGATAGGATCAATTCAGAACTGCTGAAAAGCAAAATCCAGGGACTCTGGAGGCCCAATACAACTGTAGGAGGATAAATAGAAATCTGCTCCTGGACACACCAACAGAGGTGCAGCATTGAATCCAATCAGGTATCTTTAAAGCACTGGGAAAAAATAAGTAGCCCTCTAAAATTTTCTAACCAATGAAATTACCGTTCTATAAAAGGGATAAAATAGAGATGCTCTTAACAAAGCATAAACATAAAAAAGGCTTACTAACCACAAAAGCTCAGGATATTCTTTTTTTTTTTTTTTTTTTTTTGAGAGGGGTTGAACTCAGGAGCACATGGCGACAGAGCCACATCCTCAGCCCTAGTTTATGTTTTATTGAGACACAGGGTCTCACTGAGTTGCTTAGTGCCTCAATTTTGCTGAGGCTGGCTTTGAACTCTCAATCCTCCTGTCTCAGCCTCCAGAACTGCTGAGATTACAGTACCACAAAGACTGATTCAGGATATTCTTAATGAAGACCAGATGCATGTCTGGAGAAACAGGAGGGAGTCCAAGGCCACAGAATCACAGGGACACATGTCATGTATTGTGGTGATATAAAGTGATAAATTTCTAAATTAGGTATTTATAACACTTAATAAAAATAGAACTGAACTAAGTAAGAGCGAATAAGTTCCAGGATTCTTCATATTATTCGAAGAGAGAAAAAGTAATGTGACTTTCAGTTTCACAGTATTGAATATGCATTTTAAACTATTTAGAATTATTCCTAAAAGAAATAAAGTATTTAACTTTAAATTACTAAAAAAGGAAGATCAAGAAAGCAACAATGAAAATTGTGTCAAAAGAAACAAAAAATAAAAAGTAAAAATGTACAAAGTTAGATGTAAATTTCAAAATTTTAGTTCTCATATTAAATAAAAATGGCATGAATATTCAAAAAATATTCTGTAAAAGACTCTTTTAAATAACCCTAATAAATAATTAGCAATAAATTCAGTGAAATTCAAAATTTTTGGAGAAAGTATCAAAGTTTTATTGAAAGATACTATGAAAGAACAAAATAAATGAAGAAACATTTTGCTGATACACAAGGGCTTTTTTAAATGCACCTGCAATATTTTTTTTTAACTTTTCATTTTTCCTTGGATTTCTTAGTTTTGTTTTCAGAATTTTGAAAAGGCTGCTTACTAATAATTCATCCCCAGCCCGTTTGAAAAGTTCATAATCTACATTCAAATACACCAGGTACACTTATCAGTTTTTTCTTTTTGAGGAGTCCTGCCTTAACTCTCCATCTTCAGGATTAACTGTTGACTTCACACTGTTCTCACCTCCCACCTCCTCCCTTTAATAGTTATATTTCTAGTTTAGAAACCATAGCTACCTTGTAAGTAACAAAATATCTTCTTTTCGCTTCACAGCAGACTGGGTCTCTCAACTCTTCTTTTTATTAGAACACGATAACCATTCCAATTATGTTTTCCTCCTTCCTATAACATTCCCACTTGTATTTTTACATAAAGACTAATGACTTTCACATTCTATTCCCTAACTGTAATTAAGTATTTCTTTATATGAGGAAAAAGCACACACAGAATTTGCTTTATGATGATAAAATATTATTTATTGATTAGCCAAATTTTATGCTGTTTGGATTTCCTTTTGCAAAGGTTGTGATCCCAATGCTGCTTACAGAGTTGTCAAAGCAGAATGCATCTTCTTACCCTTCCACCATTTGTTCAAAATTGTGCAGCATTTCACGTTTAGTGCTTGGAGAATGTTTTTCCTAAACAGTTTTGCTTTGTCCTTTACGTGGGATGAAAAAAAATATATGCCTTCCACTTCATATCCTTAATATCATTGGCTTTTTCTTCAGCATCTTGCTAATAATCCACACCAGTATTCCCTAAGTTTACTGATTTCTTAATTTTCACTCAGGCCAAGAATTTGTTGCACAATCAAAAAAAAAATTATCCTGAAGAATTTGGTCTTCCTTTTTAATAACATTCTGTTCTCTTCTGGAATTTGATCTGAGTTTAAGAATACAAAGTTTCTGACTTTCTTGGGTTTTAGCTGAAGGTCTCAGTTCCCAGAATCCCCTATAGCCTCTTTTTCATCCCAGCAGGGGTCCTGCAATGGTCTAGGGAACCCTAGGAACTGAGATGGGAGGCGCCACCTGCGTCTGGGCCCCCTGGGAGATCTCCAAGCTCCTTGCTTGCAGGTCAACTAAGTCCTGGGAAGCCTGGGAGTCAGCTATCAGGCTGGCCGCCCAAGGCCAGCGGCTTAGTCACGTTTCTACATTTGTACCTGCAAACGGATGTTGAGGATCATGGGAGAATTTTATACACTGTCTGAATGTGCATAAATTATATATAAAACGTGTTTATGGGTTCTGTAGTGAGGGTGCACAAGTCCAATACACAGTCTTTATTTTTTTCTTGAATATTTTTGTTGTAGATGGACACAATACCATTAGTTGTTTGTTGGTTGGTTTTTTAATGTGATGCTGGGTGTTCAAACCAGTACCTCACACATGCTTGGGAAGCACTCTACCACTGATCCATAAACCTAGTCCCCAATGTCCGTTGCTTAACTCATTTTTTTTTTTTTTTTGGCAGTAGTGTATGTGTGTAGTGAAGGGGATTGAATCCATTGCCTTATATAAGCAAAACAAGCACTCTAATGACTAATCTATATTCTCAGCCCTGATCTATAATCTTTTAACAATGAAAATGGAGCAGCCTGTCATTCAGCCTTTGATTCTGCACCCACTTGGCTCATGTTGGAGGCAGTGCCTGAAGCCTTGACCAATCAGTCTCTTAGATGAGAACTGTCCAATCCTCACGCAGACAGTGATGAGGGGGTGGGCTTCCACAATCTTCTATTCCCTTTGCGTCTGGAGCCCGCCATTTTTTCAGTCTTTTTGTAGGCTTTCTGTCCTGGATGTGGGGTCTTGGTTTCTGTGCTACACAGAAGCTGAAAACAAACCACAGGGAGAAAGCTGAGAACCCTGAAAGCCAGGAAATGGTAAGTGTGGCTGGTTATCTTGAGACTGGGTAGGAAGGTGGCTTAAAGCTGACAGAAGTGGCAATGGTGGAAACTGGGAGTCCTGGCTAGGGACTCCTCTTGGTCCTCTCCAGTGTCTTGTGGCCAGAGGGTCTCTCTGTGGTAGCTTAGCCTTCACCTCCCTCTTACTAGTCTATTAAGGCTTAGATCGGCAGTTGAAAACCTGGGCATTTTGTTCCATTATTGTAAGGTGTTTTTGGCTTTTTTCTAAAGCCCTTTGTGGGCTTCCATGTGCCATGAGTCCAGCATGTCTCCAGAGTGTGTAATGAAGACTGAGATAAATGTCAGGAGAGAACCCCAGATCCATTTGTTGTAATCATGCATGAGAGAGGCTGTTGATTTTAGGGTTTGTTACTCATGAGGGTTTGTTTGTTTGTTTATTTAATTGTGTGTGTGTGTGTGTGTGTGTGTGTGTGTGTGTGTATTGTTTTCTTTTTGGTACAAGAAATTCAACCCAGAGGCTTTCATCTACTGATTCACATTCCCACCCCTTTTTTATATTTTTATTTAGAGATTGGGTCCCTTTGAATTTCTTAGGGCCTCACAAATTTGATGATGCTGGCTTTTAACTCATTCTATTCATGAGTCCTAAAATTTTTAAATGTAGGGGAAGCAGTATCTCAAATCCAGAACAAAAATCTGAAATCCAGAACTTCAGTTTAGCTCTCCATAGGTCTCAGAATAAACCCCTAGTTTTTTAGCTCTTTGTTCACATATCCAAAACTAGGGTTCTCGGTTCACAGTGCATAAGTATAAAATAGAATAGATAGTATAATGACAATGTAATATGGATAATGGGCCTCACTCAAACACACCTGGTAGCTAACTGAAAGATATGTTAATGAGCACCAGTAAAGCCTATTTCAAATGTAAAAAGACCTTGAAGCCCGCTTGTGGGAACACCTTCAACAAAGTCCTTTGTCCCAGGAGTAATTCCTGATTGAATTTGAAGAAAGAAGAATTGGTCACAGAAAGAATTAAAGTGATCCCATATGGTATTCAGGAAGCCTTTTCCAAAGCCTATTCTAAATGCATTATGCTCCCTGTTCTGCCCAAAACCATTAGGAAACTTCTAAGATGGCACACCAAAATGAGTCTTTTTTCTGATATCATTCCTCATACCACATGGTGGGTGTTCTATTTCTTAGATTTTTTTCTTCAAAATTTATGAGACAAGCACCCAGATGCAACTGGCAAACTGAGTAATTTTGGCTCATCTCAAAAAACTCCACTTTAAGCATTACCAGTCATTATTTTCCTACGTTTTATCACGAATGAATGCAAAATTTATGTTTTTCTACAAGAACTGTAGGGCATTTTTAAAAGATTTTAATTTATCATTCTAAGATTTTCACATGAGAAGAAAGCAGAATAAAATTAGGTGACATTAAAAAGAATTAATCTCTCCTAAATGAGGTTTATGTGTCCCCTTAAGAAATTTTAAAAAGTGTAATGGGTCATCAATTAAGGGTTTATTTATGTATTAATTTATTTGTTTGATTACTTATTTATGGTCAGACTATTTTATTAAAATAACCCACAAAAGGGGCTGGGGTTGTGGTTCACCAATAGAACACTCACCTAGCACATGAAAGGTCTTGGGTTGGATCCTCTGCACCACATAAAAATAAGTAAGTAAGTAAATAAATATATAACCCACAGAAACATTCCAAACATTTCAGGAAACTATTTTCTTCTGTTGTGGCAGGAAAAAATAAAAGTGGGACTAACTTGAATTTAAATTACATGCAAGTTCAATCTCTCTCTCTCTCTCTCTCTCTCTCTCTCTCTCTGTACTGGGGATTGACCTCAGGGCCTCATGCTTACAAGGCAAGCACTCTACAAGCTGAGCTATTTACTTAGCCCCATTTTTTTTTTGGTGGGGTGAGATCAGGGATTGAAGTCAGGGGCACTCTACCACTGAGCCACATTCCTATCCTTATTTAGTATTTTGCTTAGAGACAGGGTTTTACTGAGTTGCTTAGTGCCCACGATCCTTGTGTCTCAGTCTTGGAAACAGCTGATATTACAGCCATGCACCACTATGCCTGGCCAACTTCAACCTTAAGGGCTAAAGTACACAGCAAATTAGATCAAAGTCCATGTCAATAATTTGGTATATTATTTAAAAAAAAAAATATATATATATATATATACACACACACACACACACACACACACACACACACACATATATACACACACACTTAGTTATTGATAGACCTATATTTTATTTACTTATATGTGGAGCTGAGAATTTTACCCAATGCCTCACATGTGCGAGAAAAGTGAGCTATCACTGAGCCCCAGCCCCAGTCCCCTGGTTCATTTTTTTTGTGGGGGATATTGGAGACTGATCTCAGGAACACTTGATTACTAAGACACATCCCCAGGGTTATTTTTTTTTACTTTATTTGGAGACAGGATATCACTGAGTTTCTTAGCACCTCACTTTTCTAAGGGTGGCTTTGAACTTGTGATACTTCTTCATCAGCCTCTTCAGGAACTGGGATTACAGGCTTGCACCAACACACCCAGCCCCTGGTACATTTTTAATACCTGTTTTACATAGATTTTAACCAGTAGCCTTAACTTTTTCCTAATATATGTTTGACTTGACTCCATAACCCAGAGATCAGTAAAACAGAATCTATTTTTTATGTCTAACACTGCTTTTGGTTATGACAGTGTCTGAGTTAAGATTCCCTATTAAAGAATTTACAATGTGTTGTGTTCTCATTCTGACCTCCCATTTGACCCAGTTCTGTGTTTTAGAATATCTGAAACAAGGTTCCCAGAGATTCCAAATTTTGGGGGGTATTTAGAAAACACCACTATCTGAGTCTTGCCTTCTAGAGATCAGTTTGAATTTTAAGTGTGTAGCTTCTGAAGGGATGGACTGATTGGATGTTTTGCAGCTGGAAGGCATTTTCTGATATACTTTCTATCTAAAAGGTACTTCATTTGTTTCCTTTTATTAAATAGTGTGAAGAAAGATACAATAAAAATAGACGTGTGGCAACATATTTAGCCAAAGGGTTCCAATTCCTTTACATATATATCCAGAGTTATTATTAGTGGATTGTATGACATTTTTTACCAAAAATTATAATTTATATCTTTTTATTTATTTAAATACTGGAGATTAACCCCAGGGCACTTTACCAGTGTGCTACATATCGAGTCTCGAACACTTTTATTTATTTATTTATTTTTGAGAGAGGGTTTTACTGAGTTTCTTAGGACCTTGCCAAGTTCTTGAGGCTGGTCTGTAACTTGAGAATAAATCCCTAGTTTTCTACCTCTTATTCTCCTAAGCAATTGGGAGTACAGGCATGTACAACCTCTCACGGCTACACCAAATTATTACTAGTATATTATATGGCATTTTTATTTTGGGCTTTTAAAGAACCTTAACACTTTTATATGAAATATATTTATTAAAGTTATATTGCCACCAAAATTTTAACATATTTGTGTACCCTGGAATCCCTATTAATTATGAGATATTTGCTTGGGTTTGTTTGGTTTGGTGCTGAGTATTGAACCCAGTGGTGCATACCACTGAGACACATGCACATTATTTTTTATGTTATATTTTGAGACAGGCTCTCACAAAGTTGATTGTAGCCTTGTTATGTTAATGAGGCTGTCTTTGAACTAACAATTCTCCTGCATCATTTTCCATAGCTTCTAAAATTTCAGGCATATGCCACCATACATGACAATTTTAGATTTTTATAATAGCCATTCCAACAGCACTGCCTAGGCTGCAGAAAATCTATTTGATTAATGCATTAAATCCCTGAAACAAGTTTATGTGAAGTAGCCAGTGTAGGAGTGTTGTGTAAAGATTAGCAAGGATTGTGGAATGTGATAGACATTATTATCTAAAGTACATATATGAAGACAGGAATTGAGGTGAACATACTTTATATACAAACACAGGTATAAAAAATTTTTCTATATGTTTAATAAAAATTGTGATGCATTCCACTGTCATTTATTTAAAAAAATAAAACAAAACAAAGAAGATTTCTTTATATGTATTGCTGAGAGTCAAACTCAGTGCTTTGCACATGTTAGCAAAGTAGTCTACCACTGAGACAAAACTCCAGCCTATGTACCCAGCTTTTTATACTCTCTTTGTAGTAATCAGAGATAACTATGAAAATTAAAATTGCATTTGTATCATTTTTTCTTGTACAGTAATGTATTACTAACTAAACTTATTTTTTAAAAAATAATCTAATGGATGACTGTTATTTTATCACTTCATTAGGGCTTAGTGAAGGGTCTTCTTTTGTTTTTTTTTTCAGAATATGGATGTCTCCTATTATCAAATGGGTCCATGCTAAGTGGGTTGAAAATAATGAATCTAAAAGTTCACACAATCCACACATTTCCAAGAGTATAGGGGAAAGGGAAAGGACAATATTGACAGCCAAGAAACCATTTCCCATGGAAGCATAGTATCAGTGTCCAACCTGGAGTTTAATCCAGATCTTTCAGTGATAAGGTTCATTAAGAACCACAACTGTACATTTTTGGGATCCTCTAAAGTACCCTGATTGGCTTTAAATCATTTACTCTTCTTCAAAATAAAATTTTTGCTACCTATTTAAAAAATAAAGCACTAGGAATGAGAAAGGTGAATGAAATTAAGTTCTGTGTAGGTACTGAGGTTGACCTTTAATTATAGTTTATAAATAGTCAAATAAGAAGGGCCTTAGAGTTGTCTCATCTTTTCTAACACATGATATGGAATACTTAGATGAACTGACATAAAATAATGAAAATGCATTTCAGGGAAGTGATATCAAAGAAGTTTTCAGGGTAGAATCTTGAAAATGTGGGAAAAATATATTCATATACATATGCATTTCCAAAGAAAAATAAGTGATAAGTACATGAGTATGAGGGTAAATTTAGTGTGCCTCATGCATTGTAGGTTAAAGGTAATGATAAAGTAGTAAATAAGGAGATCTAGAACTCTATAATTGAGGGAGACATTAATAGCAATTTAGAAAAAGAAAATATAGTTAAATCCCTTTAGATTTGCCTCTGTCCTCTGTTCTTATGAATTTGATTCTATCAAATGAGATTATGTGGGTATGGTTCTTTCTGAATTCATGTTTTCTCTTGTTTTTAAGATTTTGTCAGCTATCATGTAAACCCTGTCCTAAACTCACTTTGGGGGATCTCTTACTACCTGTTCTGGACTGCAGAGCAGAGACCCACCTCACTCATTCTGTGCAATGAATTGACTTTTGTCAATCTTTGCAAACAATGGTTGGAAGAACAAGCATATTTAAGGGTCTTCATATTCTATATTATGTTGTCAGATCCTGTGAGGTTAAAGGGTAGTTACTTGCTATGTTAGAAACATCTTCTTTATGAGAAGGGCATATATATATATATATATATATATATATATATATATATATATATATATATATATATATACCCTTCCAAATATATATATATATTTGGAAGCCCCATAAACACAGAAGAGAAGCACTTATGGTCACAAACAAAGGAATGCCAGAATCATTAGATGAGAAAAAATACAAAAAATAAAATCTTCTCTTAGAGCTTTTAGAGGTAAAAAGTTTATTTCTATTTTCTGTAAGAAAACTAAAATTTCTCTTTGGCCTGACAATATTTTGATGTTTTAAACTTGCTTGGAATTTCTACCTGTGTTTTGAATTCACCTATGCCTGGCTATCCCTTACCAGATAACAACCCTCTCAAAAACCTTACTGGTGCCCCATAAATTCTGGCTCCCACTGACCAAATAACAATTCTCTCTAAATCTCAGAGGTAGCTCATAAATTCTAATGTCTGGAGCTGAATTTATTCCCTACCTTGAAATGTTAGCCATGTAGATCCTTAACCTGCTATCTGCCTTTGTATTATCCTTGTCAAAATCTTGTTAGCTGTAAGTACCCTAGACACCCAACTTCTTTGTAACATTTTGTGCTGTGAAAACTTTTCCCTGAAGATAAGGGGTATGATCTCTAGCATGAGATCTTGTAAAAGACAGTCCTGGCCAGCTTTTGTGTACACAATACAATCTTGATTTAATTTGATTTAAAATTGGAGTGGGTGGTATTTTCTTTGTGTTTTGGTTCAACATTAACCTTTTTTTTAACTTCACTGTAAATAAAACCAAAAAACAAAACATAACTCCTGTAATTGAGCCAGGTGCATAATAATAGTCTTTATTTACTGAAAGCACAGTATTCATTATAGAAATGATATAAGCCTAAAATTAAAAGATAGCTCGAATATCAAGGGAATTTAGGAGTTAGAAATTTGTACTTTCAAAATAAAGGTTGTAAAATAGGACAAAAGAGAATATGTGAAGCATAAATATATTAATTAATATGCAAAAAATCACCAAAATATTTATTACAAAAAAAAATCATATCTACAGAAATGTTCCAAAATGTCTTTTTGTCAGGAATAAACATTTGGACAGGAAAGGAAGCTTTGGTTCTCTTTTTAAGTAGTTTTACTCATAGTGAATAATCTTTACACTATTTGTGCATTTTACTGGTTGGAATTCACTTATCTGAGGAAAAGGTACGAATGCAGAAAAATATTATTGCTCATGTTTAAATCATTTACATTATTTGATCTTTCCCTTTTTAAACCAAAAATCTGCATAAAACCATTTCTTAATAAATATCTCTATCTCTTTATATTGGCAGCAACTGAGTTATAAAATTTGCTATGATAACTTGTCTTTCATATACTAAAAGACTATGAATTTACTGCTTAGCAGTTAGGTATAATTTTCTATGACGTTCTCTAGTTATTTATGTCTCTATGCCAAGTTTTATACGAAGCCCTTAGTATGTGCCTTAATTACTCTGTGTAGCAATGTAGGTTCCATGTCTTATTTGTGACACTTTGTTCCCAGAACTGTATCTAAAGGGAAATATATACAATGATTATCCAGGAAAAAAAAATCTATCTAATATCATATTTTATTTTATATTTATTTATGTATTTATGTATACATATTTTTATTATTTAGAAACACACTTTGGTCTGAAATTACAATTATACTAGTGTATTTTAGCTTGAATTGGTTGTGAGAAAAAAATAAAAAAGACTTTTCTCTTTGTTGGTTGGTGATTTCTGCAACCTTAGGAACCTAGTGAATAATAGCATAAATAAATAAGTAACTCTCTAGTTTGAGGCAGAACCATCAAACTAGATGATATTTTGCTTCTGCTTTCTCTCTTGATCATTAGAAACATACCTTTAAATTTACATGGAACACTTTTGGAATTCTGTTCTGTTAGTTCTTCTAAAAAAAATCAATGAAAGTGAAAAATAATGCAGAAAGATAAATAATTAATTTCAAACTATTCATTTCTTAAAATAATTATTTTTCAAATTACCAAAAATTCTGAAAAGTTAGAAATGTTAAAAGCTTTAGAAATAGCCTAAGGCAATTTCTCTTTTGCTCAGGAGAGTAGACTATATCTCCAACTCATTCCTCTCTAGAATTGGACTCTGTGCAAATATGAAAAAAAAAAGTGCTAAGATGCCCCACATGGCTTATAAGTTTTAAAATCCTGACAGGAGGTCAAATCTGGCATTTTTCTAATTTACGAAATATAAAATCTTAAATTTGTATACTTAACAAACATTTTCAGAAGGGTAATTCAAAATGACCTAAAAAATTTTAAAAAAAGCATTGAAGGCCTGACCCACTGAACATGAGGGACTTATAATACTGAGGCCCTTATAATAAATGTCTTTTTATCATTGTCAATATTTTCCATGTTTATATTATTAATATATTAATCAAAATTTTTATGCATTTAATAACAAATATCTTAGTTTCTATTTTATTTAGTCTTTTAAAAATTAGTAGTAATTAATATTATTAATTTAATGCTCATACTTGTTAAATATGAAACATACACTTTAAAAGCTATGGCTGTAGCAAGTGAAAAATCCACCCTAATTTCCTTATAAGATTGGGAGCCATCTTGTCACAAAGGCATGAAAAGTTAATTTCTGCTTCATTATAAATTACTGTGATTTGTAAACTTGCTTGAAATGCCTGCCAGTGCCTTGAACTCAACCATGTCTGGTTTTCCCTGATGAAATAACAACCCTCCCTGAATTTTTGGTGATGACTCATAAATTCTGGATTTCCCTGACCAAATAACTCACTCTGAGACTTTAGTGGTGCATCATAAATTCCGATGTTGTGATGTAAACTTACTCCCTAAGTGCTGAACCATTAAGACCATTAACTTACTACTTGCCTTTGTATTATGCTTGTCAAAATCCTGTCATTTGTATAAGTTCTCAAGACACCCCCCTTTTCAACTTTTTGTGGTATAAAACTGCAGTCCTAGAGAACTAGAGTGCTATCTTCTTTCCCCATGGGTTTCAGGAGAGACTGTTATGCTCAACTGCGGAACCCCCAAAAGACCACCAGAAACCAAGACCAATGTAAGCAGCAAAGAGGTGTTTATTGGGAGCTATTCAGTCCTCCACACACAGAGCAACTGGTGGCTTAGAGGCCCTGAGCCCGAGATTTGCAGTAGTTTTATACACTCTTTGGGGAAGGCAGGTACCCCATATACAGCATCTCTTAACAAATCATCACACACCTTGGGAAAATCATAAACAATTCTAAAACATGATTAGAACATTCACTGGCTGGAACAAGTTTGGTAAGGTTGATTGGTTACTACAAGATGGGAATTCATTTGAACTGATTGGCTTAGGCCAAGAGGGGAGTATGTGCTGAACTATATGGTTTCCCAAAATGTTATCAACCACCATAAACAACTGGAAGGGTCATCTGGCATCCCAGGTATTTTCCTCATCTCATGCTGATTGGTGGCTGCTAGGAAGTTGCTCTGGGTCCCCACCTACCCTGACTGAGTCAGGGACACCTGGCACAGCAGATCTTTCCCATTATTTGAAGATAAACAACTCAGCAGGATGCTTATGTGCCTAGGAGTACTCTGTGTGTCTTTCCAAGGACAAGGGTCACACCCCCTTCCTTGGACAGCCTTTGCTCTGAGGTAGAGGCTGGTTTCTCATCTTGTACCTTATGTTGTTTATGTTTTTTTTTTTTTTTTAATGTATTTTTTATCTGTAGCTGGAAACAATGCCTTTATTTTACTTATATATATTTTATGTGGTACTGAGGATTGAACCCAGGGTTTTGCACATGGAAGGTGAGCCACAATCAAGCCCCTTATGTGTTGAGCCACAATCCAGGCCCTTATGTGTTGTTTTTACTGGTCATTTTTACTTAGGGGGTTTCTTCCCAGTTGAAAGTTCAATCTGTCACCTAAAAAGAACAGATATCAAATAATTTAAATACAATTTGATAGTTATTGTCATTATTTTATATTAATTCCTGAATAATATACAAGCACATATAATCCATAAACTGAAATGACCTTATATGTAAGTTTAAATGAAAATGTTATTTTGGTTGGGTTAGTTCCCACTTATGGAAAAAAAAAAAAAAAAAAAAAAAAACTTGCCTTAAAATAACAGCAGCCTGAGACTCTGGGGTACATTTCTCAGATTTAAAAAAAATAAACAGAAGCAGCACTCAATGACCTGAGATTCTAGCCCTTATTCATGCCTGGATTGGATAATTTTTCCTGTCATTCAAAAAAAGGGCTCACTTCTCTCAGATTCAATGTTCATGATCTGAAGCCCCTTCCAATCAAGAGCATTTCGTGGGAACTATCCAATCCTATGTGTCATCTGGGAGGAGGAGGGTGGGCTTTCACTTCTTATCTCCTGGGTTCTCCATTTTTGCCATTTGTAATCTCACACTTCAGAGTCACAGGTTGTTCTGCTGTGCAGGAACTGTGCAGGAGCTGTGCAGGAGCTGCCCTACTCCTGAGAATCAGGCAATGGTGAGTGTGCATTGGCCTAGCAAGGGAGCCTGGGGGAGAAAGACTATTGGAACCACAATACTGGCTGTATTGAAAACAGGAGCTAACAAATTGGTACTTTGCACAGTATCTGGAGTCTGCAGGCTTAAGCCCTCCATTGGGCCACTATATCCTCAGTCCTACTGGCTAACCAGGTGGGGAACATGTCAGTGGCAGAGACTCTTTGCTGCCTTCCTTATGCTCAAAGAGCATCCTCAGCATCTGCATAAAATACTATGTGGCAGGTGTGTTCCTGCAGCCAAGATACTGGAGATTGACAGGTGGAATAATTATCAAAATCAAATCTCCAAGGGCCATTTTCCTTCAGGAGAGGAGCTGTCATTTTGGGATACCAAATTTCCTCTTGAGATAGCTAATTTTCATTTTGACGTTCTTTTATTTTTACTTTCTTTATTATTATTTTGTTAAAGTTAGGTGAACTGAGGGATACTGTACTAATTAGCCATATCCTTGGTAGTGAAGCCAGATTTACAGATATGTAGTTAGTGTAGTTAGGTAAATTGGGTCTAATATCCAGTAAAATCAATAATGAACACCATATTGAGAATGGAATCCAGGAAAAGGGGAATTGAATATGTACCCAAGGCCCTGAGCCCATCCCAAAGAAATTTTAATGAAGCAGCTTCAGCAAGCATGGAGATGCTAATCCAAAAGCCCTTCCTGCCCAGATTACTCTTTCAGTCCACCTGTCCTCCACACTTTGGGCCTTCCCACCTACATTCCATCACTGCCAGATAACAGAACAAAGGACAGCAATGTGACAGGAATGCTGGATAGCTGAAGGAAGACCTTGGCTATAAAAAAGGTAAAAAGACCTTAGTTAAAAAAAAAAAAAAAAAACCTTTCATGGATTCTATCTCTTGGGTCCCCGTTTTCCTCTGTGGAGAAGTCTTCTCTACTGTCCTTTAATAAAGCTTCTACTTTCCACTCTAACCTTGCCTTGGCTCACTTCTCTGGTGTTATACTTCAGCACTGGGGAAGCAAGGACTCTTCACCAGTAAACAGCCCTAACAGGTTTAAATTTATTTTGAGAAAGGTTTTATCTAAGTTGCTGAGATTATTTTTGTTATGGTTTGATTAATCTAGAATTTGCTATTGCAATAAAGAATACTGTTTTTACAAACATATATATTCATATGGGGATCTTATTTATATTGTGATGCTTTGATGATTATTGTAATATTATAATTTCACAATATATATGAATAGTAGGTCATGATAAGTTTTTTTTCCTCTTATAATTGAAAAGGTTTTTGGCTAAAGTTACGTATAACTTTGTAGATGAATTTAAAAAAAATTATGCTTTGGTTTCTTACTTCATTTAAAGTAAAGCTTTTTGATTTTTTTTATTAATTATTGCATTATTGTTGTATTTAATAGTTTTATTTTGACATAACCATAAAACATGAAATATAATTTACTCCCATTCAGTATCCAGTAGTTCCCCTTTCCCTATTTTTTTCCTACTTTCTTCTATCATATATTTATTTATAGTTTTTTAAAAATTATTGATTTATAGAATACACATGAAAGTAGACTTCACTGTGATATATTCATATTTGTACATAGCAATTTTAGTGAGATATATTGTGGGTTAATTTTGGAAAAAATTATCACCTTTGTAATGATGAGTTTTATCAGTTATACATGGGATGTATAATTCAGTCTTTTATGTGCTTTTTGAGACTTTTATTTTCTGATAAGTTCTACATATTTTGTTTCTAAAAAATGTACACTTGTGAAATACCACTTGCATAAGGCACCTATGAAAAATTTATAGATAGTGTTTTATGCTCTTTTTTATTTTGTTTATTTTATTTTTGAGAGAGAGAGAGAGAGAGAGAGAGAGAGAGAGAGAGAGAGAGAGAGAATATGAGAATTTAAATATTTATTTTTTAGTTTTCGGTGGACACAACATCTTTGTATGTGGTGCTGAGGATCAAACCCAGGCCGCACACATGCCAGGCAAGCACACTACAACTTGAACCACATCCCCAGCCCCATACTCTTTTTAAAATTGGATATATTATGAAATGCACCTTGTCCTAGTGATCATTTTTCCTACAGATTATTATTTATGTCTTCCAAGATGTATATTGTATTGAGCCATGCCCTGGGGCTTCAAGTGTTTGGGTGAGTACCATTGCATACTTATATTTTATCATGATCACATATGCTCTAATTTCAGTAAGTCTCTGTGATGGGGAGTATCATGTATATTCAATAGCAAAATAGTTTCCACAAATAGATACTAATTTAAACTCCTTTTGAGTTAATGATTATTAACTTGTTTTAAATTTTTATCAATATTACTTAATTTTTCCCATGATGGGTTTTTATTTTGTATTTCTTAAATTTCCAAAGATTTTGGATTTTTATAGTTAATAAACATATCTCATGTATAAATTTGCATTTCAAACTTCTGTCCTTTATATCTTTTTGGCTTAAAAGATGAGAAAAGGATTCAAAAATGCAGCTAGAGATTGATTTCAAGGAAAAAAAAATGGTTTAAATTATTTTTTAAAATTGACTTATTTCTTTACTCATCATTTATTATAGGTTTCTTGTATGATTGTAAGGGTAAGTTATTAAAAGTGGATTCTAGGGTTTATCTTTGTTAATTACTACAGGAAAATAAATAAGAAATTTCTCTACACTATGGCTGCAGGAAAATGAATAAATTTCTTTAAAATCATATGGTAATAAAATTGTTAAATGACATATTTACTAAACATCCACTGCTTAAAAATTTTTTTCTGTAATATTTTTAGCAGTGAATCATGAATTCTATTGTCTGGATTTTGGGGATAAATATAAAATGATATGGAATAAAATTTGGCCAATCCTTTAAATATTTATACATAATTTGTTGTTTACTTAATGATATGTTGTGGAGATAGCAACTAATTAACATATTTATTTTTAGAAATAGTTACTTTTTTGCTTTTCAGTTTCTAATAAGCCTTTTAGATTTATTTCTTTACTGAGTCACTCAGAGCCACTGATGTGTTTTTTATTTTTATTTTGTAATCTCCAGGCATTTACCCTTCTAAGAAATCTGTCTTGTAAGCTCTATTTCTGAAGAATTTCTTTACATGAAAGAAAAAAAAATGTATTAATGTCGCCCCTGAAATGTATTCTCAATGCACTCTCTTCAAAATGGAGAGAAAATATTATTTCTCCAGACTGACATTCCTGTGTCAGGACCTAACAATACATTGATGGTCTTTGAAGAAATTTCATACAGTTTGGGCTCTGGGTCGTTTCTTTTGGGCTGCTGAATTGTCATTTAGTATCCAGATACTTTTTTTTTTTCCATCTGTACTATGGGAATAATTTTAGACGGCACAGATGAATAATACTCTTCATGGAGGCTAGGAATACCTGTATGTTCTATAGTGCACAGCTGACAAAGCCCCTGTAAGACACTGCAGATTCTAGTTGGTTAACCATTATCTGCTACTCACATGAATTTTCTTTCAAAAGCTTGTAATAACCTTTTCACTTTAGGCATCCATGTTATCCACATTCCCAAGTATAAAAGTCTGAATCTTTCTTTTCTGAATTCCAGGTTCCATTTCTCTTATGGTTCAATGTGGTGCACATAATTTTTTTGTCTTTCTTTTACACTGTGTTTCTAATAGAAATGTCCTCTGCTTCAAGCCTATATTTCCCATGTCCAGCTATGTTTAGAAAATGACATAAATAATTATATTTGATAATTTATAAAGGAGAGTTGAGAATACTACTTGCTCGTGTCTCCCTTCCTTAGAAACTGAACCAGAACTCTGCTTGGCCCTCTAAAGGGTGCACCATAACCAATTAGATATATGGAAAAAAATGTTAATTGATTGTATATTCTGTTCTAAGAATTTTCTGTTAAGATCCTTGTTCCATTTCTTGATTGGATTGTTGTTGTTGTTATTATTATTATTATTATTATTATTATTATTATTATTATTATTATTATTATTATTTGCTTAGATTTTTGAGTTCTTTATGTACCCTAGAGATTAGTGTTCTATCTAATATGTGAAGGGTAAAAATTTCATTCTAGGATATAGGCTCTCTCTTCACCTCACAGGTTGTTTCTTTTGCTGAGAATAAACTTTTTAGTTTGATTCCATCCCATTTATTGATTATTATTTTTTAATTCTTGTGCTACAGGTGTCTTATTAAGGAAATTGGGGCCTAATCCCACATGATGAAGATTCGAGCCTGCGTTTTATTCTATTAGATGCAGAGTCTCTGGTTTAATTCCTAGTTTCTTGATACACTTTGAGTTGATTTTTGTGCATGGTGAGAGATAGTGTTTTGTTGAAGAGGCTATATTTTCTCCAGTGCAGGTTTTTGGCACCTTTGTCTAATATATTATAATTGTAATTTTGTGGGTTAGTCCTTGTGTCCTCTATTCTATACCATTCATCTTCTAGTCTCTTTTCTTTCTTTCTTTCTTTCTTTCTTTCTTTCTTTCTTTCTTTCTTTCTTTCTTTTTTTCTTTTTTTTTTTTTTTTTTTTTTTTTTTTGCCAGTGCCATGCTGTTTTGTTACCAAAGCTCTGTAGTCTAGTTTAAGGTCTGGTATAGTGATGCCACCTGCTTCACTCTTCCTGCTAAGAATTGCTTTAGCTATTCTTGGTCTCTTATTTTTTGAGATAAATTTCATAGTTCCTTTTTTTTTATTTCTATGAGGAATGCCATTGGGATTTTGATCAGAATTGCAGTATATCTGTATAGTGCTTTTAGTACCATGGTCATTTTGATAATATTAATTCTGCCTATTCATGATCAAGGTAGATCTTTCCATTTTCTAAGGTCTTTTTCAATTTTTTTCTTATGGTTCTGTAGTTTTTTTTTTCCAGATTTTTCACGTTTTTTGTTAAATTGCTTCCCAAGTATCTTATTTTTTTTTTGAAGTTTTTGTAAATGGGGTGGTTATCTTCATTTCTCAGAAGATTTTTCACTAATATACAGAAGTGCCTTTCATTTATGGGTGTTGATTTTATATCCTGCTACTTTGCTAAATTTATTTACTAGTTCTAGATGTTTTCTGGTGGAGCTTTTTGAGTTTTCTAGGAGTATAATCAATCATATCTGGCATTTCCAGGTAAATGAATAGCATTGGAGAAGATAATGCTAAGTGATGCTAGCCAATTTCAAAAAAAAAAAAAAAAGCCAAATGTTTTGTCTGATATAAAGAGGTTGAGTCATAATGGGGTAGGGAGGGACAGAATGAAAGAAATAGATGAATTCTAGATAAAGTAGATAGGAAGAAAAGAAAGGGGCAGAGGATTAGCAAGGATAGTGGAATGTAATAGAGTTCATCATCAAAAGTACATGTATGAAGACACAAATTGATATCACCATACTTTATATACAAGAAGGGATATGAAAAATTATGCTCCATACATGGAATAAGAATTGTAATGCTTCTGTTGTCATTTATTAAAAAAATGATAAAAATATGAAAAAATTTGTTTATAAATTATATACATTATATATGTGCATGTTATATACAGAATAAGTCATACTCTTTTTACTCTTACCTTCCCTGAGTGTCCATAGATTTTATTCTTCAAAATTTGTGAGACAAGATCCCAGAGTTCTAACTTGCTATTAGAGCAGAATTAATTTCACTTTATAGTCCACAAATGGTGTACAAACTTTTATTTCTCTTGTTGTACAGAAAGTATAATTACAAAACCCATGTAACTCTACTTTGTGTACAAAAGATTTCCTTTTCATTCCACCATTTTACTTACCTTTATACCATCTCCCACCACCTCCCTCCCCTTTGTCTTATTCATAGTTTCTTCATTTCTTTCATGCTACCTCCCACTTCCCTCATTGTGGATCAGTATCCACTTAGCAGAGTAAACATTATATCTTTGGTTTAGTGGATTGATTTACTTGCCTTAACATGACATTCTCCAACTCCATCCATTTGCTTCACAATTCCATAATTTTATTCTCTTTTAATGCTCAGTAATATTCCACTGTGTATATAAACCATACTTTCTTTATCCATTCATCTATTGAAGAGCATATAGATTGGTTCTATAGTTTACCTATTGTGAATTGTTTTGCTCTGAACATTGATGTGGATATGCCACTGTATTATGCTGTTTTTAGCTCTTGTTGGTCTAAACTGAGGAGTGGGATAGCAGGGTCAATGGTATTTTCTTTCCATGTTTTCTCAGGAATCTCCTTATTGTTTTCCAGATTGGTGTCACCAATTTAGAGTTCTACCAACAGTGTAACAGTGGGCACTTTTCCCCATATCCTCATCAAAATATATGTTTGCTTGTATTTTTAAAAGCTGTCATTCTTATTGGAGTAAGATTAAATTTTAGAGTAGTTTTGATTTGCAATTCTTTAATTGCTAGAGATGTTGAATTTTTTTATTTATTGATTGATTGATTATTTATCATATTTCCTTAGCCCATTTCATTTAATGATTGGGAAACTTGTTTTTTTGGTATTAAGTTTTTTAAGTTCTTTATATATCCTGGAAATTAGGGTTCTATCTGATGTCCATGTGGTAAAATTTGCTCCCATTCTCTGGTATCACTTTTTTTCTCACTGATTGTTTCTTTTGCTGAGAAGAATGCTTTCAGTTTGAATTCATCCCATTTAATGACACTTGTTTCTATTTCTTGAGCTTTAGTAGTATTCTTAAAGAAGCAACATTTCAAATCCCATAATTACAGATGTGTGACATCATGCATAACAAAATAATTCATCTTGATTTCAAGCCCATTTTCTTAAGGGGCTTTCATTTCAGGAAGAAAAAGAAAATGTTATAGAAATGCCATTGGGTCTAAGGCCATGTCATAAAATTAGGAATATACCATTAATCAATTTAAATAATACACTCAAATCTTTGGATCTGGGGAAAAACAAACAAACACACACACACACACACACACACACAGTACACTTCTTTCTGGTTAAATCTCCCAGACCTCACTCAGGAAAGTTTCTCTCTAGTTTTTTATAACTCTGGAAATATATTGTTAAAAATAATGTATCTTTTACCTGTAGCATAAAAAAAAAAGTGGTCATGTCCTTCACCTTCCTAAACTCAAGACAAGCATAACTCTCAAATATGGTTCTGTGAACTGAGTTTTCTGGAGTCTCAACATTGTTTTGAGGGTGCTGTTTCAAAAATACATATACTTCATTAGTAGTATTTTATTAACATAATGGTAATTTTCACATAGTGGATATTTTTGGTTATGCTATAAAATTCAATTTTTACTATTTTTATATGTATTCTAAAAAAATAATTATCTTTCTACATCATATAATTTTAACCTTCAAACTGTTTTCATACAAGAGAAGTTAACTGAAATTTTACAGGATTGTCACTGTATTATTTCCATCCACAAATTACATATATATAATTTACAAATTCAAAAGGCCTCATATGCAAGATTAAATGCAAATGTTTTCCTGGGTTGGCTGGATTTTACTTCTCCAAGGATACCTTGCCTTAAATTAGCTGCAGCCTGAGGATCTGGATTTAAATTCCCAGAGCCTCAAAAGAAAAATAAATAAATAAATAAATAAATAAATAAATGTACAGACAAGACCCGAAAATTGTGACATCATTTATTTGTGGATTTGAGGTTATTTCCTGTCACTAAAAAAAAAAAAAAAAAAAAAAAACCACTAGGCTCAGATTGAACATATGAAGACATAAGCTTTGTCCAATCAGGAGCCTTTATATAAGCATTGTTCATTCCACACACATTCAGTAAAGAGAAGTAAGTTTTGTCCATCTGGTGTGAAGCCTTCCAGTGTGGGTATCCATTTCTAAGCTTCCTCACTTATGATCAGTGAACCTGAGTTTTTTCTTCTGTATACGTACTTTGTGATTTATAGGGAGGACACTTGGTTTCTACAAATACACTAAATTATGAGTGTGCAGAGAAATCCTGATACTGGATAGTGAGTGTCATTGAAACTGGCTGCACTGACTCTGGTGGGAACTGGCAATGGTTGGCTAGAATCCCTGGTATATTCTTTAGTTTCTGCTGTCCTGTGTCTCCTTCTGAGAAAGGTCAGGCATGAATCTCCACTGGCCAGTAAACTGGAGCATATGTTCACAAGTCCTTTAGTATCCTATACAATATCTTCAGCCCCTACATTAAGTTCTATCTGAGAACATTTGTGGCAACATTTTAGAATCTTTTCAGATTTTGTTGTGGATTCTGGAGTGGGGCTATAATCAGAAACACAACTCCATGTTTATTTTTCCTCCAGGAGGGGAGTGAGATACTCTATGGGTATCTCAGTTTTTCTTTCCTCCTGAATTCATTCTCCTTCTTTTTGGAGACTGTGGTATTGTGGATTGAGCCTGAGGTACTGTACCACTTAGCTATAAAACTGGTACTTTTTAAATTTTATTTTTTTTTATCTTCAGACAGTTGCTAAGTGTGATTTTAAATTTGTCCCCTGGTATTTTGAGTTGTATGTATGTATGTATATGTATATATATATTTATTAGCTTCCTGTTCAATGACAACTTCCCCCTTCCCCAATATTAACAGTTACTTTTTTGCAGTATTATCAGTTACTTTACCCATATTATATTGGAAATGAACATGGTATTCTCAATTGTTATACCAAAAAACTGGATGAGACATTTAAAGTGTTTTTTTCCCCTCTGGGTGCAATGATACATGCATATTAATTCCAGAGACTCAAGTGCCAAAGTCAGTAAGATTGCAATTTCAAGTAAACATCAGGAACTTATGTAGACCAATTAGACAATTAGAAAAACCTGTCTAAAATTTTAAAACATAGCTGGGTATGTAACACATAATTAACATGTTCCTGTTTCAAATCTCCAGTACCATAGAAAAAAAATCAAAAGCAAAATTTTTAGCTGTTCTTGATTATGAGCATTTTACATGATTGAAAAATAAAGAAGAATCCCTTGATCTTGTCAAAATCATGTGTTTCTATTCTTTCTTTGTGTCTCCAAGAACAGACAACTTGTCAGAGTGTCTTTATGTTCAGATTTCCTTTTGTGAAATGTATATGAGAGCATTCTCAATCTTTACTCTTGTATTTTCCTGGAATTGTGTTTCAGAACTATGTAATATGAGCATCCCACAGCTGGCACATCTAATGACTCTCATAAGTCTAGATCTGTACTTGGGGCATTTCTTGTTCAAGAGCAGTATAAATGTAGAGGGTTTAGTTTCTTAAAGAAGTAACTGAGAGAACTCTCAACTTCCATTTTTTAAAGTGTCTTCACTAATTTTATAGTCTAGCACAGTGTTTCTTTCTTTTATATCCATATAATTGGAGTAATACTTACTATTCCACTTTTTGAGAGTAGCCATTCTAACAACGGTGCTCAAGCTGCAGAAAATCTTATAGTTGGCAGGAGCACTATGCTGCAGTCTGGCTGGGAACAAATCAGGAGCCACTGAAGCAGGAACAAAGTTTATTTCTGAACTCCACCAGCACACTCCACACATGATCCCCAGGAATTCTCTGTTGAACCATGCACGCAGTGTTCTCTTCGGACACACTACTCCAACAGGAAATCCCTCCTCAGGAATTTCCTCCTACCTCACTTCCCCAACCAATGGGAACTCTCCAGGAGTCCCAGAGAGCTCCAAAGTAGCAGGCCTTGGCAGACAGCATGGATTTAATCTCCAATTGAATGCACATTTTAACATAATCATTATCATCTCAATGGCTTGCTGGGGTCACTTTTCAACCAAAAATGCCATGCTTCATTCCTACTTGGCTATGGCTCTCAGCATCTCCCCCCTTCTGTTTAATTAAACAACAAGCAATGTGGCTTAGGGAGCATGCTTGTTAGGTTGTCCAATACAACATATGGTCCTTACCCTTCATCTAATGAACTGACCTCTAGGTGTCAGCCTCCTGTCTTAGGTTGGTACTACTGCAATTGGCTCATACCCATCACTGACTACTGGTCCAGCATACAGCCATACTTGTGGATAGGCCTATGCACTAGTCGGGGGGTGAGGTACTTTGCCTCACCTCTGTTGGCCCCCAAATTTTGCCTTTGCACCAGTGGGAGGGTGAGGTTCTCTGTTGGCCCCCAAATTTGACCTTGGTGTCAGTGGGGGGCATGAGGTTCTTTGCCTCACCTCTGTTGGCCCCCAAATTTTAGACCATCACTAGTAGAAAAGAGGAGGATACAGAAATGCCACAACACCAAGCCAATTGACAGGTCCTTTGGAAAAATTGTATCACTGGTGACACCATCAGCAAAGATACTCCAGCATTACCTCAATTCATTGCACCAACAGATAGTTCACAATGTATACAAGTGATACACAGTCCAGGCAAGTTCCACAAGCAGTTCAAAGTGGAGGAATCTATCAATATGTCCATTTCCTCCCAAAGTAAATCAGCTCCTTGATTGAGCATTACTTGTTGAGCTATTATTCATTGATGCATCAGTTTATACAGTTTACTGGGATAGCTATCAAAGAAGCTATAGTTAGGTTTTATCTTTGTCTTCACCAGCACTGGGATGAAGATAGGAATTCTGGCAATGATGGCTAAAAAAAAATGTGACATTCCAACAGGTACTAGAAAACAATTTTCTGAACAATTTACATTATCCTGAACAGAATTATTAAATATAATGAAAAGGAAAGGAGAAAGTAAACAAACAGATCTGTTAACCTCCTTATTTGTACACATATTAAAACAATCCTCAACAGCTGTTTACCCAATTTAAATTAAACCGTTAAAATCACTTGAATAAAAAAATTCGGATCCATTTTTTCATGAGTGCTCCTCATGTATGATATATGGACATAGGCACACACAGACATACAACACAAAACACAAGTATGCAAACAAACACACAACACATAAGAGAATAGTAAAGGCCTTGTAGCTTTACCTAGGTGAAATCTCCATTGCAATGTTTACAAACTCCACAGTCAATAAATAAAACTGATCAGAAAAACATTAACCTAGGTCTGTATGAGCTCAAAAAATAAAATAGAACTTTATGATGTGGGAAAAGGCAATAATAAAATAGATATTGAAAAAAGCATCCTGGTTAATCACTGTTGCAGATGTGGGAATAGCCAAGCTGGAGCTCTGCATATCAGCTGTTTTGGATTTGAGTCAAATCATCTTCTTTTTGGTTTATAGAAATCGCTTTGGTTAGTCTTTCTGGAATCCAAATCGGCTGCTCTTCTCCCTGTGAAAACACACAAACAGAACTCCGACTCCAGACAATCATTGGGTCAGGACCTTTCAATTGTCCTGTTAGAATATTCTTCAAAGTGCCTTAGCTTATGTACATTTTTGGGATACATATACCTTTCTGCAGCACTAAACCCTTATGAATCCAAATTTTAAAAGTTTAGAATAAAAAGGGTTATTTTAAGTTTATCTTTGGGGGATATATACCCCTTTCCAATTACCTCTTTTTGCTTTAAAAATTACATTTTAATAGTTTGGTGAGCTCTTTCAACTATGCCTTGTCCCTGTGGATTATGTATGGGATTCCTGTTATATAAGTAATGCCAAATGATGAGCAAAATTGTTTTAAAAAGGTAGAAGTATAACCAGGACCATTATCTGTTTTTAACTGTTTTGGAACGCCCACAGTGGCAAAATTTTGTAAGCAATGAGCTATAATATCTTTAGTTTTTTCTCCGGCATGAAGGGAGCCCATCAAAAATCCAGAAGAAGTATCAACTGTAACATGAAAATATTTTAATTTTCCCAATTCTGGCAAGTGTGTGATGTCCATCTACCAAATATGGTTAGGTATCAGTCCTCTAGGATTGACTCCAAGATTAACTTGTGGTAAAATGGTCACACAATTTTGACTTTGTTTTTTTATTTGTCTGGCTTGTTCCTCAGTTATTTTAAAATGCTTTTGTAAAGTATTAGCAGTGACATGGAACCTTTTATGAAAATTTGTAGCTTCTTCTAGTGTAGAGAAAATATGTATGTCATGTGTAGTTTTATTTGCTAAATCACTGCCCAAACTAAGGGCTCCAGGCAATCCTGTATGTGCCCTGATATGTCCTATAAAGAATGGATCTTTTCTGTCCCAGATTAGAGTTTGTATAGTGGAAAAAAAAAGAGAAAACAGTAGAGGAAGGAGAAATCCTACCAGCATCTTCAAGGGATACTATAGCATTTTCTGACTATGAGAAAATAAATTAAATACAGAATCTTTAAATATCACAAAACTTGTAAAACTTCATTAAGCTCCAGCTTTTGAGCTGATTGTTTGGGTTCTAAAAATGTAAAAGTTCTTTAGGGGTAACTACTGCTGCTGTACCATTATTTGACCCATTAGTGAATATATTTGGAGCATGCATGATAGGTGTTTTTCTTGTCGTCTTTGGAAATACTATAGGATTCGAGGATCAAAAAGACAACAAAGGATTAGATGGTAAGTGATTATCAAATGAAACATTAGATTTACACATGATTATTGCCCAAGCATTTAACTCATTAGCTAACTCATCAATTTTTTCCATAGTATATGGAGTAATAATTTTATTGAGAGAAATTCCAAACACCCCCTTTGCTGCTTTTATTCCTTTGAGTATTAATTGTCCTACAGCCTCAGGATACCTAGTAAGAATAGTGTTAGGAGAATAGGATAAATGTATCCACAATAATGGACCTTCTTCCCAAAATACTCCTGTAGGAATATTTTTTTGTTGGTGGTACAATAACATTATAGCATTTTTTTTCTTTATGTGCTTATAATATATCATCCATACAGTGAGATATTTGTAGTTCAAGATTTTGATTTCTAAGTGGCTGGATTGCTTTGTTAACATAAATTTGACACATAGTTTGGCTGTTAGCCATTCCTTGAGGGAGTACTTTTCATTCATATCTCTGATAAGAACCTTCATGATTCAGTGCAGGGATAGTAAATGCAAAACATGGACTATCCTCAGGATGAATTGGAATTGAAAAGAAAATAATCTTTAATATCTATAACTAAAACATACCAGGTATTTGTCAAAGCATACTAAAATTCTGGTGCAAGCTTTTTAGATTCCAGGGTGCCTGATGCTCACTGGAAAAAATATTGTGTATACCTATTTTAGAAATAAAGAGGGATCTGTAATTGTAATCATTTTTCTTCACTAATATTCGAGACTTTAGCTCATTATAATGTTTGCACACTAATGTGAAACCACTCTTTTTTGTTTAGGGAGATTTGCACCTGCACAGTTGCCAGTGCTTTCAAAGCTTTGAGGTTTCAAATGTAGTTCATTGAATGGAAAAAGTTAATATTGGTACAAATTACTTACAGAAAGAATTGGTTAGGTCTGGTGTTATTAGTTAAGGGAGCTGGGCAAGAGAGCTCAGGAAGTGCTAAACTGCCACTTTGGATTTCAGTGGTGGTCTGTATTTCCCTGTTAAGTTTTTGGAACTGTCTGGATAAAAGTTGAACTGTCAGCAAAAGCTATTTGCATATCTAGAGAATGTTGGCAAATACCTCTAAGGGATTAAAGGGTTCCCTTAAGATTTAACACCTCTTCAACCTGGTCTAATGGAAAAAAGCCCATGGATCTTGCATGGCCATAGAAAACCACTTTTTTTTTCCCCCTGGAGTTGATACTCATGTATCTCTTATTCCTTTCTCTGTGTGTAGAGATAAATTAAAAAACTACAGGCAATTTAGAGTTAAAAAATATATTTCAAACCCTAATCAATCTTCCTTTGTTCATATTAACACTGGATTTGGACATTTTGCTCCAGTAATATGGCATATTTCTCATCAGTAATAATGCTCAAGTGCATTCTACTCATTTCTTGGTGTATGTATATGTGTGTGTGTGTATGTATATACACACACACACACACACACACACACACACACACACACACATATATATATATATATATATATATATATATATATTTCAGTTTTACAATGTATGTACCTCTAATTACTTTATAGTTTTATGAAGGACTAAAAACAAGAGTAAATATTTATTTGGTGTATTTATAAATGGAGGGAGGCTTATATTCTGCTTTTATTTTTATTTTATTTTTAAAAATTATCTCTCATATCTGCTGTTTGGTGGATGCTTATGTGTAATTCCTGTGTCACACACATTCTGCACACAAGTCCCTACTTGTGATCTGTGACTATGGTTTTAACATCTATGTTGAGTTTGGATTGTAGCATTCACTCACATTAAATATAAAATTTAATAATTATTTCTTCCTCTTTAACCATGCCCCTTGGTTTCAACTCTGGAGGAATATGGCTGTATTCTCATTTACAGTTGATATACTTTTAGTCTCTGTTTCCTGTGTGAGTGTATCATATACATTTGATTACAAAACAGGTTCTACAAATGGATAATAAAAGCTTAAATTATTATTTTTCTCTTTTGTGAATGTATTTATTTCACATATTCATCAATACTATTTAATTCATCTATATGATATGATTTTATTCAATGTTACCTAATTTCTAAAGATTTTGAGTTTTTATGATTATTGACCACTTAGATATATCCTTTTTAAAGTGGCTCTTGAAGAATTTATTCTGTTTTTCTTTTGCAATGTTTTATTTTTTCTTCTTATATGCATTTGATTATATGTGAGAAAATTAGTTTTTTTTAACTTTGTTACTTTTTCAAGTTTTATTGTAACCATTTAATGAATACATTTTTTCTATTAATATTTTGTAATTCATAAGTTTAAACCTATTATCTTGTATAATTTTGAAAACAAATAAGCTATTTTTTTTGTGTGTGTGTGATACTAGGGATTCAACCAAAGTGTCCTATTGCTGGGCATATTCTCAGTTCTCTTTTAAATTTTATTTCCAGATGGGGTTTGCTCCATTTGTTCAGTTGGCCTAAAATTTTCAACTTCATGTCTTAGACTCCAGAATAGAAAATATTTCAGGTGTGCACCACCATATGCAAACTATCTTTTGTATGAAAAGTTTTAAGCTTTGTACTTTCTTATATATTTTAGTATTATTTATTAATAACTTATATTCAGCATTTAATGTGTCAAAATATGTTGTTATATTTTATGAGTGAAGGGATAAAATAGAATTTTAATATCACACTGTTTTCTCAATATCGTAGCATCTTTCTTTGAAATGAATGCCATTTTTTCTCTTCCCTGCACTGTAATCTTCATTATATATCAACTGTACAGTATATACCCAAAGAACATAAAATCATCATACTACATTGACACAGAAACATTAATGTTTATAGCAACAGAATTCGCAATAGCTAAGCTATAATGACAACCATTCAATGATGAATGGGTGCATTCAGTGATGACAGGATAAAAAATTGTTGCTTATGTACACAATAAACTATGAATCAGCCATAAAGAAGAATGACTTTATGACATTTGTCAATAAATGGATGAATCTGGAGATTTTATGCTAAGTAAAACAAATCATTTTCTTAAAAACCAAAGGTTGAAAGTTTTTGCTGATAGGTGAAATCTAAAGCTCATAAAGTGGGAAAGGGTAAAAAAAAAAAAAAAAAAAAAAAAAGTTCAGTAGATTGCACAATGGTAAACAGTAAATAAATAAATAAAAGGGAAGGGGATAGAAATATTAAAGATATATATATATATATATATCTAAGTATATATTAGAGGATAGAAATATTAAAAATATATTCTATCTTTAATATTAAATATATATGTATATATATATATATATCTTTAATCTTAAAGATGTATTATATCTTTAATATTAAATATATATATGTATATATATATATATGTTTAATATTAAAGACATATTATATATGTCTTTAATATTTCTATTCTCTAATATATACTTATATATATAAACATACATATATATATATATATATATATATATATATATATATATATATGTCCTACCATGATAGCCACCATAAAGAACAGGATTTCAATTAGGATAAAATATATCCCATGCTTCCATAATGCCATAAAAGTTGATTTTACTATCAAGTAGAACTAGAAAGAACCAATAAAATAAAAAACAAATTATATTTGTTTGAAAAGCTATATGTATATTCTATTATAAACATCATACAATATATACATCAATCAAAGTTTTTATATATATGTATATATTATTTTTTATGTTATAAATTGTTAAAATTATAAAAAGGAAAATCCAAACAGGATTGTTTTTGCTATTTTTTATATTAATTACATACATAAATACCATATAATTTTTGAACTTAAATTCACTGTTAAATATTTCCATTAAGTGGTCTGTCTACCTTGTTACATTTCAAAATTTCTCTTATACCATTGTTACTGGAATTACTAGAGATCTCACTACATATTCAGAATAGCCAGCTCCATCAGAGAAATAACAAATAAGATTCTACACTTAGTAAATCTCTGATTAGTGGTTGTATAATTAAAATTTGAGGATTTCCTTTTTTAATTACCATAATTTTCTCACCTGAACAATATGTATAATTTAGAACATAATATAAAAAATTACAAAATATATATTTTTGTGATAATCACCGAGTTTTATATTGTGTTTCATAAATTCAGAGTATATATACTTTTCTGAACTTAAATCAGTTTTTCTGCAGAAGTAGATAATAGTATCATTGTGTTCTAAAGCACCACCTACGTGATAGTCTACTCTCATTTCAACTTCAATTACCTTACAGACTGTACAAATATCCATGTGGTCAATGTATTATTTATTTATCTATTCTTATTTCAGGTCCTGTTAACATTCAGGGATATAGCCATTGATTTTACTGAAGAGGAGTGGGAATGCCTTCAGCCTGCTGAGAAAAACTTATATAAAGATGTGATGTTAGAGAACTATAGAAACTTTACCTTCCTTGGTAAGTTTATTTTCCCTTTAAAATTTTTAATTAATAATTATTATTTAATTTACATCTGTTGTATCTTCTGGGGACTTTTATATAAGAATGAGTTTCAGATTTGTGTTTCAAAGAAAAAGCACATTTTCTCATTGATTAAAAATTGTGCAAAAGGATGAGATGTAAAGGCAGGGGCATTATCCATCTTTAAACAAATATGGCCTCCAGGAGCAGATTATGCTTGATTTCTTTCCATGCTCTCTGCTGTAATTGACTTGGAAGTTTTTTTTTTAGATTCAATTCTATTAGTCAATTTTTTTCTTTTGTTTTGTAACTTGCAATAATGCATTAATAATCATAAATATTTTGAAGTGAATCGCTCATTATACATCTACTTTGTAAGTTGTTTTCTATATTTCTTATTTTTGTATTCCGATTAATGATTTAATTTTTGGATTATTGCTTTTTATTGTGACATGCTTGGATTCTTTTCACGCTTCCCTATAGGTTTTAAATTTTTACAGTATTTTACAAGTTGCTTAGACTTGTCATAACCTTGGTCCTGCTTGATAAGCCTCTCCCATATTGGTAGAATTTCAGCTTTATACACTAGAAATCCCCCTGTCATTTATTCTTAAGGAATTATTTACATACACAATTGTGCCTAATTATTTTAATATATTTTTGTCTCAATTTTACTCTCTAAACTTTCTTTGAATAGTTATTAAGTGTTCTTTGAGTAATTCAAAACTGTCAGTATGCTAATATTCTGTTCTTAATGTTTTTTTTTTCTTTTGTTACTTGAATTAAGCCATGCTTCTCTTTTGTTTATATTTTCTGTACTATTTTTTATTTGTTCATTAAAGAAGCCAACAGTATATTATATTGTCCATTTTGGGGAAAAAGTATAAAATATTTTAAATAAATAAAAATATGCAAGAACAGTGCTGTATCCTTGTAATATTTGCTAAATAAGAGGCCATGCCAAAGTACTTCACGTTTGAGAGAAGTCACAGAAATTTAAAAACAGCATGTCTCAAACAATTTAAAAAAACTTGTGTTGTAGTTCAGTGATATAGAATTTTTGAGGTCAATCTCAAGCACCACACATGAAAAATTAAAATTTGGATGACCTAAAGATCCAGAAATGCCAGTACTAAATATGTATCCATAAACAATTAAATCAGAAAATTGAAGTGATATCTCTGCTTTTGTGATTAGTGCAAACATTGTTCTCAGTATTAAAGCTAGGGACTCAATTTATGTGCCCATCAATGATTAAATAAGTAAAAATATTGCACTTATATACTATTATTATTTAGTTATGAAAATATTTTGTCTTATAAAGTGTTTTAAGAAATACATGCAGGACTTTGCATTAAGTGAAAAGTGGCAGGCAGAGATTAAGTTGCAGGAGCATTTTATTCACATGTGGAAGTAAGAAATTTAGTGAGTAAAATTGTGCTCACCAGGTACTATGTTTTCTGTAGGGTTGATATTATAGTCAAAGTCTCCATATTTTTATTTTATTGAGCATAAGAGGGTCAAGAGTTTTGTTTTACCAAATGGTGAGTGTATTATGTTCTTCATAAATACTAGTAGAAGAAATACAATACTTTGTAAGAACAAAACTGATATTTATATTAAATAATGATTGTGTTAATCCATTCCGTTTAGTCATTTTACCTTTTAGATATAGTATAAAATTCCATGATATATTTAGTAAATAAGCAAAGTTGTATTTGTCAATGAAAGAAGTCATCAAATCACATGAATTTAAAAATATGAAAATCAAGTTATTATACTTGATTGTCATGTGTTGACTTCAGCCAAATATTATGACATAGGCTAATGCAAGGTTTTTATAGTCTTTAAAAATGTTTTTATGGAAAATTTTGTACACATATGTGTATATTTCTTAGTAAATTTTTTGTTCATATTTCTTGTTAAGAGTCCATAGCCTCTTTACACTTGTTGACTATTTGTGGTATTATCACTCAAAATCTACTAGTTATTTTCACATCTCTATGTCATGGTAGACAAAAAACAGTTGTTGGACACTCTTTGAAAAAGACACAAATGTTTGTATATGTTTTACATTTCTCCTATTCTACTGAGAGTGAAGGTAGCTGGTAGATATTTCCTAAATATGTAATGCTATCTTATGGAGGACAAATGGCTGTGAATGACATAAGTAACATACTTTCCTTCTCTTTATTATAGTACTCTTCTTAATGTTTTACTACTCTTGGATACTCTGGTCTCTAATAGAATTTGGGTAATATTCTCAAGATAATTGTGTCTGTACATTTTAGTGAACTGATATATTTTTGTTATTTTTGATGACTTTGAATGTACTAAACTGCTACATTCCTGATGTACTTATTTTACATTAATTTCATGTTGTGTATGCAAATTTATTTATCCCACTCTAGTAGGTATTGTTATTTTTTAATTTTTGTTTATTTCAGCCATGACTCCACAAGATACCCAAGAATATTCACCAGAAAAGGGAATAAAACATATATTTCACAAAGGGATCAGTGGAAAATATAGAAGTTATAATCTTGACTATTTACAACAAATGAAAATATGGAAAACTATGAGTGAGAGTGAACAACAGAAAACATATAAATATTCAGAGCTTGTTCACCACCAGAGAATTTGTAGTGGAGAGAAGACCTACAAATATAAACAATGTAGCAAAACTTTTAGTAAAAACATAGGTCTTATTTACCACAGAAGAAACCACATTGGTGAGATGCCCTACAAATGTAAAGAATGTGGGAAAGCTTTCAGTCAAAAATCACACCTTATTGGCCACAGCAGAACGCACACTGGAGAGAAGCCCTACAAATGTAAAGATTGTGGCAAAGCTTTCAGTGTAAAATCAAACCTTACTTGCCACAGAAGAACTCACACTGGGAAGAAGCCCTACAAATGTAAAGAATGTGGCAAAGCTTTCTGTCAAAAATCACACCTTATTGGCCACAGGAGAACTCACACTGGGGAGAAGCCCTTCAAATGTAAAGATTGTGGCAAAGCTTTCAGTGTAAAATCAAACCTTACTTGCCACAGCAGAACACACACTGGAGAGAAGCCCTACAAATGTAAAGATTGTGGCAAAGCTTTCAGTCAAAAAACAGACCTTATTTCCCACAGCAGAACTCACACTGGAGAGAAGCCCTACAAATGTAAAGAATGTGGCAAAGCTTTCTGTCAAAAATCACACCTTATTGGCCACAGGAGAACTCACACTGGAGAGAAGCCCTACAAATGTAAAGAATGTGGCAAAGATTTCAGTCACAAATCATACCTTATTGGCCACAGGAGAACTCACACTGGGGAGAAGCCCTACAAATGTAAAGATTGTGGCAAAGCTTTCAGTGTAAAATCAAACCTTACTTGCCACAGCAGAACTCACACTGGAGAGAAGCCCTACAAATGTAAAGAATGTGGCAAAGCTTTCTGTCAAAAATCACACCTTATTGGCCACAGCAGAACGCACACTGGAGAGAAGCCCTACAAATGTAAAGAATGTGGCAAAGATTTCAGTCACAAATCATACCTTATTCGCCACAGGAGAACTCACACTGGGGAGAAGCCCTACAAATGTAAAGATTGTGGCAAAGCTTTCAGTGTAAAATCAAACCTTACTTGCCACAGCAGAACACACACTGGAGAGAAGCCCTACAAATGTAAAGATTGTGGCAAAGCTTTCCGTCAAAAATCACACCTTATTTGCCACAGGAGAACGCACACTGGGGAGAAGCCCTACAAATGTAAAGAATGTGGCAAATCTTTTAGTCAAAAACCAGACCTTTTTAGGCACAGCAGAACTCACACTGGAGAGAAGCCCTACAAATGTAAAGAATGTGGTAATGTTTACAGTTGAAAATCATACCTTATTTGTCACAGCAGAACTCACACTTGAGAGAATCCTAACAAATGCAAAGTATATAACAAAGTTTTTGCTCAAATATCAACCCTTATTTGCCACAACAGAATTCACACTGGAGAATAGCCCTACAAATGTGAATAAGTGGCAAAACTTTTAATAAAAAATAAAACATTATTCACTACAGCAGAAGACACCCTGGTGAATGTGAAATAAAAATAAAGTAATAATACTTTTAAAGAAAAACTAAACATCATTAACAGAATTTATACAGAAAAGAACCCCTACAAATGAAAACAATGTAGCAAAGCTTTTAATAAGAAATCAATTCTTTTTCACCACTAAGCTATTTATTCTGGAATGAACTCATAAATGTAGAGAATGTAGAAACATTTAAAATTATATATCATATATTACTAGACATCAGAGAAAACACACTGGAGAGAAGCTTTACAAATGACACCCTTGTACCATTCCTCTAAGAAAGAGTCAGCATTTAAACCTCAACAAAATAACAATGAAGAGAGAAGTTTGAAATGTGAAAATTGACAATGTGACAATGCCTCCAATATTTATTCACCAATACTCAGCACCAGTGGATACCTACTGGTTAAAGAGAATACAAATGGGAAAAAAAAAACATTTTATAACTACATGTTTCTTAAACACTACTGATTTTTAGAGAATTCATTGTGCCAGAAATCCTAAAAAGTTAAATAATATTTTGAAAACTTATTCAAATTTTAAATTCATTGAACATCTGAAAACTCATACCAGTAGTGAACATTGAACAGATTTTGTCCAAAATGTATGCCTTATATAAAAATGAATCATTTATAATAAACACTTTGACAAATATGAGAGTACAGTAAAGTCATTATCTATATATTACACCTTGATATATATGAGGATCAGTAAAATACATTACTCATTTAAATATAGAAAATAAGTAGTTGTCTTTAACTTTTTCTTAAATCTTTAAGCATTATCAACTTATTTAGTAGAAATATCAGTCATAAATATCATACATGCATAGTACAGAAGCCTCATCTTTTAAAGCATATGATTTTTGTTCTCTAAATCAAAAATTACTATTTTCATTTTTGAATACTGGAGAAAAGAATTATATGAAATCTATTTTGATGGTTAACACTGAATTATAACATTTTAAACAGTATTTTTTTTTTGTATTTCTGTTTATATTTAGGGATTTTTAAACACTGAACCACATTTCTAAGCCCTCTTCCCACTTTTTCAAAAATTTTGAGACTGTCTTGCTAAGTTGCTTGAAAGCACACTAAGTTTCTGAGGCTAAATTTATACTTCAGAAACTACTCAGTTTTCCAATTTGCTTGGATTACAAGCATGGACAATCCTGCCCAAATTATAGTGCATTTTTTTTTTACCTATATTTACCTTATGTATTCAATATGTCTTTATAACTGAATATTTGTTCATGTGCTAACACTCATCTATTTCATCCTGTTGTTAAATGACAGACATCACAGTGTTCCACTTGACTAAATGTTGTATGTAACAGTAAAACATACTATTGAGTAAATAATACTCTAGCATCTCTTAATTCTTTTACACATTTTAATCAAACTTAAAGGGAAATATAATTCGCATAAGCCAGGTCATTATATTTTTTTCTGTTTGTATTTACGTTGAAATTAAGAGTTATAAGAATGACATAGATATAGGAAAATAAGCCCCAGAATTTCATGTCTTGAATTACAAATTTTAACATTTTAATTTTTAACATTTTAACATTTCCTAGTGATTTGAATAGACTGAATTTCCACAAACTTAAAGGTAGCTCTTGCAGGAGAGAAGAGCTTTATCTTTCTTGTGTGTGCATAATGGCCTTCTAGACTTCAGCCTCATTGGAAACTTTTCATTTTTCTGTGAATGAGGTCAATGATCAGTGTTTTAATGAGCATTAGTAAATTCTGACATCACTGTTATTTTATAGGTAGTGTTATTTCAGGGTAGGAATCAGAGAAATGGATTTGGAGTAAAGGTTGAGTGAGGCCTTATACTTATGACAAAATAATCAATGAGCTATGTTTCGTAGCCTTATTTTCTGTAAACCAATTTGTAACAGGTAAACTGATAAGGTTGTATGTAAAGATTAAGTTTCTTATCATTAAATGTTGGCTTACCACCTACAATAAGGCAAAGGCTTCTTATACATGGAATCCATACAAAAATCATATTGAATATCACTCACAATTTTATTAATATTGAATATAATTCATGAGGAACTGAGTTTACAATAATATATGGCTAAGAACAAGGTCTGAGGACATTGTACACTCTCCAGTATAGACATATTTATACCAATTTAATTATACATGAAACTACACTAAATGAGAAAAAAAATCAATTGGATCAACACACAACTCTATACAAATAAAAACTTCTATATACTTAAGGAAGAGACCAATAGTGGATAAAGTGTGGCTTCCAAATGCCAGGAGGAAGATGGACATATAATCAGTTAGAGGTAATTGAATAAAGATAAGTTACCCTCTTTGAGTTAGAACAGCATTTGAAAGAAAAAGAGTCACAAAGTTAGCAAAGATTCTTCACTTCCATTTGTATGCTTTGCAATATATTCCAAAAAAATTCTGCATGTTTTATTTCAGTCAAATTGGGAAAAAATACAGAAACTTAAAAAAGACAAGTATTGCTCCTCTGGTTTTAAAATCAAGAAAAAATATAGAGAGATTTATTGAGCTAGAAATAGTTACTAGTTAGAGGTAAAAAATAGAACTGAGATTTCCACAGAGTCTCAATATAATGTATTTCAGCTATCTCTGGCTGCACAGGGCATTTTTGCATAACAAAGAATTTGTTCATTAATTACAGTTTAAAGAACATTGCTGTTTTTAGTCTTAGTCTTTTTTATTAATAACAATGATGTACCTTTCAACAGTTTCCAGCCACAAAAATACACAAGTTCAGAAATCTTCTGGTTCATCCTCCATATATTCTGCCACAATATTCACCAGGACAAGATAATATAAACCTTTTGGCAGCCGCATAAAAGAATTCACTTCTATTAATTTTAAGGTGAAACATATACTGCAGAGAAAAGTATGATACATGGAACAACATAGTTTTACTTAGTAAAAATAAGTTTTTAATGAAAAATATATCCCAACTGCTTTTTCTTGGGATTGCATTTGAAAAATATGAGGTAATTATACTGTGTATCATGACTTCAGGCTATGAGCCTTGAAATACAAAAAAAATATTTTATGTTTATTTTTAAATATAGTTTTTATGTTTCAAACATTCAAATTAAATTCCACAGCCATTAATGATAAAAAAAAAAAACATGAGAAAAACAACTGCAGTTTGGTGTCTCCTCATGTCCTTTCAATAACTGCTGTAGATTGCCTCTGGGTTTCACTTTTAATTTTAAAAATAATATTTTTTCCATACAATTTGGGTGAAGTGGAGAACAAAATTTCCTGCATTGTTTTTCTGGGCAAGCTGTCATACTTGAAACAACTGAACCCCAAATCAAAATATCTTTACATTCTAATTATATGAGTTCTTAACTGATCTAACAAAAAACCAATCTACTTTCTTCTTGTTGAATATCTTGAGCCCAAAGATATGAAAAGAAGTATGACATAAATGAAGAGGTCTTTTTTTGCATAAGGCAAATTGCACTATTTTGTATTTGGTTTTTCTGCTTGTGAAGATGTATACTTCTCTACTTACAATGGTATTATGATTGACGGTGAGTTGTGTGAATACATGAGGATTAAAATGCAGCTACATGACTTTGAGTCCTTTCACTGGTAAAAAATAGTATAATTTGTATTCTAATAGGAGACTCAAAATGATGCAAGACAAACCTATTTTTTTTAAATCTGCCTCTTTATTCATGGTATTCTAATGGTTTTAATCTCGTCAATTCAGACCATTTCTGATTAATGGGTATCATCAAGATGTAGCCATGTATTCAAATTCCCTCTATGATCAGTAGTAATTCTTCCCATTAAAAATCAAAACATTTTCATAGAGTCTTTGCAATATTTTAAGGAGCCAATCTTGCTTTTGCTTTACTAAACAGAATCAATTCCACACAGTTGAGTCTCAAAGTAAATGACAATACATTAACCTATCACCGTGAGGAATATAAGAAATACAAGATATCACCTGTGAAATATAAAAAAAAAAATAAGAATCATAGATCCTAAGCCATTACCTTCTAAACTACACCAGGGCTTTTCAAATGTAATCTTAGATGTTCTACTCACTCTCATAGTAAGAGGCCTTAGACTCAAAGTCATTTTATCTTGTTGTTTTAGTCTGTTTTAAAATGCTACAGAAAAATACCAGAACCAGACCAATGTATAAAAAGAGATATAAATGCATAAAAATATTTTCTGAGGGGCTGGGGTTTTGGCTCAGTGGTAGAGTGCTCACCTAGCACATGCAAGGAGCTGGGTTCAATCCTCAGCACCACATAAAAATCAAAGAATCAATCAATCAATGAATCAATCAATAAATATAGGTATTGTTTCCAACTACAATAAATAAATAAATAAATAAATAAATAAATAAATAAATAAAATATTTTTTGAGTACATAGTTCTGAAGATTTAAGTGCATTGTACCAGAATCTTCTCAGCTCCTGTGACAGCCCTTTTACCTGCATTACACATGAGATGGCATTTTGGTGAGGACTCATTTGAGAGTTAGAGAGAACATAAGGAGACTGGAAGTCAGAGAAATCCAGTAAGAAGACTTGCTCTTTTTGTAACAATTTGCTTTAATTGGAACTATCTTATGTCCCATGAAAATTTCATTAACACTTTCCAAGGGCATCTCCCCCAGTGATCTAACCACAATCTACTAGATCTCAGTTCTTAAAAATTCTAGTGTTTTCCAACTCTCTCCCTTTGGAAACTAAGTTCCCAACACATGAGCATTTGAGGGACATGCTCAATTCATAATGAAAGTAACATGAGAAAGATGATGGTAAAAATGAGACATTCTATGTCATTTCTTAGTACTTATAAAGATTCTAGATACTACAATAAAATGCTTTAGAATATAGAAGTTATTTTAGGTGGAGATTTTTTCAAAAGACCATAGGAAATTCAATTAAACTTCTTCTTGAAGAATGAATAAATTTGAATGTGACCAGACTAATGGGCTAGGTATATTAAAAGAAGGGAAAAGTCTGTGCAAAAACTCAATGGATGTATAGTAAACCATGCCTTGGTTTATTAAGAGAATGATGGGCTTTCTGAATATGCTATATCAAGCCAAAATTGTACTGGCTAAAATGTGGTGGCCCTCAAAACCAGAGCAAATATTCATATGAAAGATACAGTGGACATCAGACTCAAGAGCTTCCAACTTAAAATATCTGCTTCCAAAGATTACATGATTCTTAGTAATTCTCAGGGGTATTATCTTTGTTTCAATTTCAACTTTTAGCGTTCTAATAGTTGCTGCACCATCTCTTGACCAGATCAATATTTTCTTGAACTTCTTCATATATTAATCTATACACTATCTCACATATGTGGTTTTTCTAGTTTTTCATGGATCCCTCCTAGTGAATTCTGAGATGTGTCAGAGGTTAAACAAGCATAGAAATTTGCTTATAAAAACTAAGTCATGTTGTAGGTAGGAAGTAAAAAGAGAAAAGATGCAAAAGTCCTCATCTAAACTTGGTATATGCTGATACTAAGCAAGGTTATTCCAATATTGTCTGCTTTGGGGTAGGGAAGCAACTTTTCTTATATACTGTGACACAAAGTTCATCAAATATGGTTTTTATAGACATTTTGAGAACACCCAAGTGTGTCTTAGTAATTTCTACATTGAAAAACTACTGTTACCTTTAAACAAGACTATTCATTGCAATAAATCTGAAATAGTCCTTTAATATTCCAGAACAGAAAATTGGTGGTATTATTCACTGAATTCCAATATTTTCCAATAACACCTTTAGTGGTACTTTAAAAAATGGATAGATAATTAAAGTAAAGAGTGAAATGAGACCCAGAAACAAGTAATTATAGTAAAAATTATTATTACCTTATTTCAAATACTAGTGCATCCTTTTGTTTTTTTTTCCCCCAAAGTTATTTTTTTTAACCTTTTGGTATGATATTTCACTTCATTTATATAACATGATAAATAGTATGTTTTTTTCATAAGCACTCTCTGATGCATCCCAAATATATTTGCATACCCCAGGACTTTAGCAGATTTCTATATACATTATTCACTAGAGAAACAGTAGTTACTTCTGAAATCAATATTGCCCTTTTCAAATGAGGTCTTGCAGTTTTTTGGTTTTTTTGAAATATCTGAAATAATTAGGATGAACTTAGTTCTAATTAGCATATAGTAAATTCCTGATAAATATTTGTGAAAAGGATGAAGAAATAGTAAGAGAATTTGTATAATCTGTATAATATGATATGTGGTATATCATGTTATTAGCTACAACTTATTGAATTTTATTACAATCTTACTTTGTGGGTAAGATGTGGGTATGATGAACCAATAATAAATAAAAATTGTATGCTGTATTGTTAGTAATTCACCAAAGAATTTTTTTTTAAAAACAGACACTCTGATGTGTGGTTTTTGTCAACTATTATATTATGAATGAAATAAGTTAAATAAATAAATAATTGCAACTACATTCTTGCTTAGGGTGCCTATAATACATTGTTAAAAAATCTTTAGCTATATAAAATTTAAATACTGTATCTCACATTATGACTTAATGGAATTTTGATAAAATGTGCATTAATAATGCTGAAGTCTTTCATTGAATCTTATATCAGTTTCTGAAATAAACATGCTATATATTATTTCCTGAATTCTAAGTGTCTTATGTTTCAAGAAACTGTATGGACAATTCAAATTAAAGTTAATATACTAATATCAATACCAGAAGCACCACAGGAAAAATGAAAACAAAGAATTGGGAGATTCCACCATTATAGATGTAGTTTTCTCAACATCTTTTCAATGTACCTAACCCAGTATTGATACCAAAATGAATGAGCAACCTCTTCTCATGCTCAGTGTGCATGATGCTATTATATAAAGTGAAAACAATTGCAAATGTTTCAGAGATGCATCATACAACAGTATCTCACTGTGTTTGACCACAACAAATTCCTTCTCAGTGTTCAAATGGGTAAAAATAAAAAAAAATTTCAAGTAAAATCCATGTTAAACAATAACAACTATGTTTTCATAAGGAAACTCTCAATGTTTTGTGTTTTTTTTTTTTTTGAAAAAACATGACAATAAACTGTGCCCTATCACATAAAGGAAATCAACAATTTTTCATTTTGTTCTCTGAATATGCAAAGTATTCTTTGGCAAAATGCCTCATATATTGTTATAATTTCACAGGTGTGAATTATATCTGATTTTCTCTAAATTTCTACTTGTTTAATATAAATTTTTTGAGAAATTATTTCTGCATGTGCTGATTAGTGAAATATAGTGAGAAATGGAAGTCATTTAAAGCTCTATAAATTGCAATCTCAGTGGTAGGAGGACGCTGTATATAATCATGAGAAACATATTGAGTAATATTAATTTACTCCAGATATTTATTTCCCTTAGTATCCACTTTTCACATAAACTAGTGGTTTTAAATTGAGCTGACTATTAAATATCATAGGAAAAGCCATCAGAGCCATCAGAAAAAGAAATTTAAAAGAGAAACAATCAAATCATAAACATCTGGTTGAAACAACTAGCCAACTGTTGGATCTTAGCTTTTGACTTTACTAAATTCCCTCCTATTTTTTTTTTTTTTTTTGATGATGACTAAGAGGAAAGTACTTCTATTAAGAGCATGACCAGAACAATTTATGGCAATTTGTTTTTCTGAAACATATATAAAATTGACTTGGTAACTCAGAATACAATCTATTGAGTATATTTTTTATGGTCAAAAAATGTATAACTACACAACATGAAGATTGGCCTTTTGAAAAAAAAAAAAGAATCTGATGGTGAAAACCAATTTAGAAAGGTAGTATTGAATATTTTATAACAAAGAAAAAGCAGGAATGTTTAAAAGAGTTTTGATCATTAGATTCGTGTAAAAAAATAAAAGGTAGTGTCCAGGCTTGATGTGGTGGTACATACCTGTAATCTCAAAAATCATAGAGTCTGAGGCAGAAGGATCACAACTTCAAGGCCAGCCTTGGTAACTGAGACCAGGTATCAAAATAAAATATTGAAGAATTGTGAATATATATAATTAATAAAGCACCCTTGGGTTCAATCCCAGGACTATATAAAACAGTAGTTTCCAAAATTTACACCAAAAACAGCAGCCTCCACTCTATCTGCAAGTAAGTAAAGTTCTAAAAGGAAACTAAATTTAGCAATACCTACTACTAGTTTTCTGATATTGACCATAATTTTGAAATATATACATAGAAGACCCTTCACAAAATATTAGGGGTTCCCATTATTTTTTCCAATTCCAATGAGAGAGGAAAACCAATTTAGTTTATGGTGCTACTTCTTTCTCTTAAGGCCAATGAGTCAAATATTAAAAGGCTTTAGTGTTTAATTGATTATCATTTATGTAATCATAATGATATGTGTTCTGTAATTTTCTGCTTAATCTATATTGGACACTTTATTATTTCTGAGTATCATCATCTGTACAGACCACTACACCCCACTCTATTATTTAATAGTTACAAGTCCCTGTGTTCATGCTTCATCAGTTAGTTATTCTTTTTAAAAATAATTATTATGTTGCATTCTTTGTCTACAGAAAATTCATGAAGTTTAAAAACCTGTAAGCATTTTCACAAATTTGACTTTAAAATAATTTTCATCGCAAAACACACACCAGAAATAAGAATGATTTCTTTGTCTAATTTATTAGCCTTTCTGACATCCAATATCAGGACAAGAATGCTGCTCATGGAGGGGTGTTCTTTCCATCAAGAACAATAAATTCTACTTTCTTCTATCCCATCAAATGTTACAAAAAGTGCACATTTTCCTGTGTTTCATATGCAGAACTTGACTTTCCATTATTTGTGTTTAGTAGGTTTTTACTTTCTTTTTCATCACTTTGTTTTTTCTGTATTTTCTAATATGCAATTTTTTTGTGTGGTGAGGAAAATAGATCAGTAGAATATTCTAAATTTTGATACATTCAATCACTTCACTACTCACTAGCTAATATTTTTATTAAACCATCATTTTAAAGGTAGGACTGAGGTATGCTAACGAAAGTATTTGCAAGGTCTACTGCAGAATCAGCATAACTTTCTTCAGCTCTGTAATTAGAGCCACTGTTTTGTCCACAAACTCTTCTCCCTTTGTTTTATTTTTCTTCTATATTGAGTAACTCTCTTTGAAATGAGGCACAGAAAACAGCTTTTTAGAATTTTATCATTTATGAAAATCTATTTTTATTTATCATTAAAGGACAGTGTGCTTCAGTTTAGAATAGCAGGTTAAATACTAGTTTTCCTTTAAATCATGAGGTTATTCTGTTTTAATCATCTATAATCCATCATTAGTCATAAATGCTTGGGTTTCATTCTTTTTTTCTTGAAGCTGACCATGATTTTTCTTTTAAGGAAATTCTTTTTGTTTTAAGTGTGATAGTAGGAGCAAATGTGACTCCATTTTTTTTAATTTTTTTTTTATGACTTCATCCTGTAAAACAACCATGCCAAGTAGAAGAGTCATGACTGGAGCAAGATGTTCTTTTCCTTTTGCTGTAGAAACCTTTAAGAACATGGAACTACCTAATGGGGTATTGCTTCTGTAACTAGGGTAACAGGGCTCTGTTTCTGTAACTGGGATGACTGGGCTAACTGTGATTGGTTAGGCTTCCCTCCGCTTGACTGCACTGTCCGGCTTCTGTAACCTGGCTTGATTGCATTGGCTAGGCCCCCTGTACATCCCTTTTGTGGTTTTCAGGCTTATAAGGAGTGCCCTTGCAATTGTTTGGGACTGATTAGAGGAACAGCTTTATGTTCTGGTCAGCTGCCACCGGTGTGCTTCAATAAAGGCTTGATTCGATTATACGTGAGTGGTCTGGAACTCAGTTTATGAAACCCTGGAACAAAGCTTTAACTATAACATTTGGGGTCTCGCCCTGGATCTGTTTCTTCCCTACCCTCACAGCAAATTTGCCTCCAATGACGGGCCTTTGGTCCTCGGCCCTGGAGTAGAGGGGAGCTCCTGAGAGACATTCCTCAGCCTCACTCTGAGGAAGTCTCCAATCCATCCTAGGACACTCTGAAAAGCCTCCTGCCAGCTGTCAGTTCTGGTAAGTCAACTCTTCTCTTGGGAAAAGGTCAGATTGGACACAGTCGCTAACACCTTCCCTGGGACAGGATGAGATGTTGTCACTGTCTCCCTCGAGGTCTCCCTGTGAGACCTCATCTGTCTGTATCTGGGGCCCACTGAAGGCCTCCCTGTGAGGCCTCATCTGTCTGGGGGCGAGACAAGACGTGGTCTCTGCCCCATTAGATGTCTTTTGTGTGATCTCAGTGATTGTTGCTTGTCCTGTGCTTGTTCTGCTGTTTGTCATTTCTCCAGCATCTATTTGCTGTTTGTCATTTGTCCTGTGTCTGTTCGCTGGCTGTTTGTCTTGTGTTTGTCTGTCCAAGTGTTGTGCATTGGGCCCTTTTCTTGTTTCCATAACTGCTCTTCTTTCACCAGAACTCCTTCGCTCCACCAACATCAGAGAAAAGGAAGCGCTACAGAGATCTCTACCTGGACTCCTTTAACTTGTTTTCTTAACAATTTTCAGGACTTTGTCTGTTGGTTTGTTTTTGTTTGTTCCGTTTGTATTCTGTGTTAATTTCTACCTCAGTTTGTTTCTAAAAAAAAAAAAAAATGGTTTAAACTGTTTTAACTGTGCTCATTACAGCTTGCATTAAAATGTAAAGTGCTGCAAACAGGAGTAAAAAGAATTGTCAAAAGTAAAGGCTAAAGGTAAAAAGAAAAAGACATTCTAGAGATTGTCTTCATTTAGAAACTGGGCCAGGTGGTCAACTGGGTAAATCATGTCACTTCCTATAGAGGACACATTAAAACTAAATTGTTTTGTAAAATTATTATTCCTAAATTGTATAACAAAAAAAAACATAATTTTTTCTAGAAATTTGGCTATCTTTCAGTATTTGCAAGCATGAATAACTCCCAACTATTAAAAAATAGTTCAAAGATTTTTCAATGTCAGGCTAAAAGTTGGTGACCGCTGTCCAAGAAACCAGAAAAACCAGTTTAAAATGGGACCCCAACCTGGGGGACTCTCCCAAGGAGACCAATAAAGCTGCATCTTTGGGAAGTTCCTGCAGGGAGAAATAAATCCCCTTCATTTGTCTATGTTCCCTCAACTCTTTTCAGCTTTCATGAACAGGAGCACCTCAGAAAAAAGGTCAAAAAACTTTTAAAACTCTGTTTGTTAAACTAATAATTTTGATCCAACATGCCTAGGTTAATATGTTTTTCTGATTACACTCTGCTTTATTCTAAGGCCAATTTACAAGGGTTAACTCTCAATCTAATAGATTTTTAAAAATAAGCTACAAGGCTTTTGTTTGTCTGTTTGCTTTGTGTGAGTGCACAGGTGTACTGTCTGTCTATATGTATTGCCATGTCTACATATATTTGGTACAAAAATATTGACATATGAGCTCATAAATTAAAATTTAAAAAAATGGATCCAAATACATATATATATTAATAAAAATAATTATATAAGTATAATTAATTAATATAATTTAAAAGGTTCAATTTAGATTGGGGAAATAGATAAAAGTACAAATGTCTTTAAAATTACTAATACACAGTTTTGTTTCTAGATGGTTAAACAGCTGTTAAAATGTTAATGTCTATTAAGTGTCTGATATCCATTGTCTCTAAAATTTTTACTCAACAAAAAAAAGATTATTAACACTATTCAATGCACTTGTCTGATACCTTGTTTTAAAAAAAGATACATAAATTTTATCTAAATGTATATAAAATTAATATGGATGTGTTTGTTAGAGACATCTAATTGGTACAAAGTTAAAAATGCTGACTTTTAAATATAATATTAAGTACTTTTAATTCCTTAAATTCCATAAGGTAAAATACTTAAACAATGTTGGTGTTTTCATAAGTTGGTAAACTAAAAAAGAAATTTGAAATTATTTTGTGTTATTATAAAAACAAGGTTACTCTAAATTACAAAGTCCCAACAGTATAATTCTACGTACAAGAAGGCAAGAAGTTTCAACTGTATTTTAATTAAAGTACTGTAAGTAACAAACATTTCATATTATTAAAAGGAATTAATTTATCTAAATTCAGAAATTTATAAAGGTTATTTCAAGGTTAAAAAAAGGATCAATGGGTTAAAAAATTATTTAAAAATTCTAAATATAAAAATATATTTAATTAAAAAAAACCGTTTCCAGGTAAAAAGTCTTTATGTGATAAAGTATAATTATAATATGTCTAAGTAAACAACAAAAGGGTCTAATTAAGTATTATAAAGTTGTATAAATAAAAGACAAATATTAAAATATCTATATGTAACTAAGTTGGTTATATGTGTAACACAAATAGTTAAAACTATTCAAGGTTGTTCACTAAGGACAAATAATAATGTACTGATATATTTATATGTTAAATTGACAAAAACTTCTAAAAATATTAATTACAATATGTCTGTTAAGTTTTATCCCCTAGAACAAGTAATCTTGGAGAAACTAAGGTTTTTACATCTGTGGCTAAAGAGCAACTGTTATTTTAAAGTATTGTCCTATATTACAAAGTCTAGAGTTTCCTTTAAAAGCTAACCTTGGTTAATATAAAAACAATAATAAAAGTATGGTACATTACTCTTCTTTACAGATTAAATGTGTTAATATCTTTCAGGTATACAAGTCTTTAAGGTAAAAGCATTAAAGAAACATTTTATCAAGCTGGTATTCTCCAAACTAAAATTGTCTGTAATGGTAATTTAAACTTATATAGATAATAAACGTTATTGGGGATGTTTTTATATTATTTGATGTTTTATAACCAAGTCTTATGTTAACTTTTACACTAAGATATAAAAATTTAATAGTATTTTAAAAAATAATAAAATCCTGCTCTGTTTAAAAATTAAAAATGTTAAGGGCGCTCAGCCTTTCCTTAATTAATGTTTCAAATATATGTCATATTGTGCTAGCTAACATTTATACAGAGTCAAAAAACAATATATGTAAACTTCATAAAATGATATCTAAAAAAGAGAGACAAAGATCAGCTTTAAAACTAGAACACTTTACCTAAGATTTGTAAAAGACCCTACCTTACCTGAGATAAAGCTCTGCCTCCCACCTTGCAGCGTGTCAAGATAACTTCAAAGTAGGCCAGATTTCAGTTAATTTAAAGTTATATTCAAAGATTAATTTATTTATTAAAAAGATTACTGTGATCTCAAATAAAAAAATACCATGTATAACTCAGCCAAGGTTCAAAATTATATACAAGGTAAATATGTTTTTACTATTGTTAATTTCACTTTGCATTTTCATTATATCTAAAAATAAAATGTGACCACTGCACTCAGAGCAACCAAGAGACCTTTACTGTGACAGTGTCTGATTAACACAGAGAGAGAGAGAAGGAAAAAGATTAAAAAAAAGTGAAAGGGAGAATGAGAGACAGAGAAAGTGAGAGAAAAAGGAGAGAGCAAGAGAGGAGGACCTGGCAATAGAGAGTTTTTATAGCCAAAATCTCATGAGGTCTCTGGGTCTGCAAGCTGCCTTGTTGGTGTACAGTGATTGGATCATAGAGTAGATGATAATGTGTCATCTTTTGCCTTCAGGCAGATCTTCAGCATTATGTAAATTAATTAATAAAATAAGAATATTGTGTTATGTAAAAATTAACTGTAAAGTTATAAAGATTAAAGTTAAAGCCCAGCATTCTTACTTTAAAACTGGTAAAACTGACTTGCTGAATGTTTAAGGCAAAATTTAAATATTAAGGTTAAAATAAAGGGGCCAAAGAAACCAATATTTGGCTCTTGACCTCTAAGTCAGCCTGAATCCAGGTCAGGGGGAAAAGCTTTGCAACTCCGGGCCACATAACCTCCCAATAAGGGAGATTAATGAGACCTCTGGAGAACATAAAGCCAATGAGTGTACATGCTGCAAAAGAGGAGGGTCATTTAAAAAGGAGACATGCCTGATGCTTCCTAATGCAGATGACACTAATAGAGCTAAAATGCTACTCACACATTCCCCAAAAATGTCTTCCAATGAAACTCAGCTGACTCTTACCAATAGATAGAAACAAGGTCAGTTTGACCAGCTTGGTCTTAAACACCTAGCAAAAAAAAAAAAAAAAAAAACAATTAAAACAAAAGCACAGCCATTCCTGGACATTTAAAAAAGAAACTTAAGTAGTTTTAATGTAACTTAAAATGTGCACTAGTGTTAGCATCCCCCCAAATAAGTAAGACTGGAGGCAACAAAAGAAAAATTCTTTGGCAAAAATGCCTGATAACTCTCAATAAAAAAAACTGCCAGAAGTTTTTAGTCAGTTTAAGGCCTATAGATCTTCCTAACTTCCTATACAAGTAGATGTAATCAGTGCTTATTAATATAATTATCTACCCCTAAGTAACAAAAGTCATGCCAAAAAGGTATTTTTACAAAAACCAGATGTCATTAACTAATTTAACTAAATGTTGTATCTACATTCCTGATAATTCTGACAATGTTTATCTTACTTCAGCACTCATGTCTTTTTGTTTCTCTCATAGAAGTGCCCACCCCAGGTGGATTTACATCCTATTTTTCCTGAGCCAGATTTTTACCATGGACTCCTTGACCCGCTCAGTTTCTAAAAGTGACTCCAAACTGCTTGCCCACTGCACATCGCCCCCCTTTCCGCTGGAAGTAGCAAGAACGGTCATCGCCCTTTTCCCTTATGGCACTTAGAGGTCCCTAATATTAGAGGGAAAATTATGGTCAATATAGATGTTCGCCAATATGTCTACCTCAGGAAGATGTACCTGAGAAACTGCTCCCAAGATCACCCTGGGTGATCTCCCAGAAAGATACACTTGCTTCCACAATCCAACTTATAAGTGGAAAAACTCCCTGTTCACCAAAGATTGTGCTTCCTGGGTCCCACTTTGAACTCCTTGACTGAATCTCCAAACTGTCAATAACTCTAAACTATGTAACCTAAAATTTTGATGGAGTAAAGGGAAAAGAACACCTAGACTTATTCAAAGGCCAGGCCCCACTGATTTATCAACATAGACTGGCTGCCCCCATTTTAGTTCCCCTCCTAACTGGTTTGGAAATAGCTGGATCTACTGTTTTAGGATCTGCAGGTCTTATCACAATCTCTAAAAATTTTAAGTCCCTCAGCCATCAAATAAATATAGATTTAGGAAAACTAAAAAGGTCAATCTCCAAACTAGAGGTTTCACTAGACTCTCTGACAAAAATAGTCTTGCAAAGCAGATGAGGTCTAGATGGTTTCTTTCTGAAACAAGGAGGACTTGGAGAAACTTGTTTCTATGCAAACCATTCTAGGATAATAAAGGACAGTTTGGCCCTTGTGAGAAACAGGTCAAAGGAAGAGATGAAGCACTAAAAACTTCAGGCAATTGGTTCCTAAACCTATTCTCATGGTCCCTTTGGTTGACTACCATTATTTCAGCCGTAGTTGGACGCCTAGTCCTTCACCTGATTGGTATTACTGTAGGACCCTGCCTCTTAAAAACCCTCCTAAAACATATACACAAAAAAAATGTAGATGGGGTCAGACTTATGATCTTATGAGCCCAGTATAGTCCCTTAAACACAGAAGGATAAAACAAAAACTGAGACCTAATGATGTACAAGATTGACATCAAACCTACTAAATCCAGTGGGGAATGTGATAGTAGGAGCAAATGTGACTCCATTTTGTTTTATTACTTCATCCTGTAAAACAACCATGCCAAGTAGAAGAATCATGACTGGAGTAAGATGTTCTATTTCTTTTGCTATAGAAACCTTTAAAAACACGGAACTACCTAATGGGGTATTCTTTTGGTAACTTGGGTAACAGGGCTCTGTTTCTGTAACTGGGGTGACTGGGATAACTGTGATTGGTTAGGCTTCCCTTCGCTTGACTGCACTGTACCACTTCTATAACCTGGCTTGCTTGCATTGGCTAGACCCCCTGAACATCCCTTTTACTGTTTTCTTATAAGGAGTGTCCTTGCAATTTTTGGGGGCTGATCAGAGGAGCAGCTTTAAGTTCTGGTCAGCCGCCACTGGTGTGCTTCAATAAAGGCTTAATTTGATTATACATGAGTGGTCTGGAAGTCAATTATAAAACCCTGGGACAAAGCTTTAACTATAACATAAGCATAGCTACTTGAGAAATTGTGAAGACATATGTAGCATACTTAAATTTTATTTTCTTGATTATAGCATTCAATCAAAATGAAATATTTCCAGACCTGATTTTCTTTCCAGTATATTCATGTAGGAAACTGGGTAAAATATGGAAAATAATATGTCTGTTTTTCAGACACCAAAAACAGGCATAGCAGATGAGTCAAACCATGAGCAATAAGTGCAGACTGCTAAAGTAAACTATAACTATATTTTTAAAATTGTTCTTAATAAATGCAGTTTCATAAAATGATGCTAAAACTCATGGGTAAAGGGGAAGTAAGAATAATTAAGTATACCACTGGAAGAAAAACTTGAAGTCTGGCACCTGAGAGCAGACTGTGGGGGAAACTTCATATTATGATAGGAAAGAATCCCCCACTTTCCCTTCACCCTCTCACCCACTTAACCTCACAAGAAACCACCAAGATGCTTAGAATAAAAGGTTTCAAATTCAATAATCACACTCTCTTCAAATACAAAAAACAATTACAATTAACTTGAGCACATAATTTGTATGCAAAGCTATGGGGATCTGAAACATCATATAAAAAGTTATTTTAAAGATGATTCTGTTTTGTTTGTTTTTTTAATTTTTGTTTTTGTTTTTGTTTTGGTGTGTGTGTGTGTGTGTGTGTGTGTGTGTGTTGTTTTGTTCCAAGGGTGTGGCTATTTCTTGATCACCTGAACTCAGCAAAGAAGCTGTTATTTTCATAAAATTTCAGTGGCTGACCCACATTAAATACAGATAAATGTTAAAAAAATTTAAAAAGTCTAATGACAAAAAAAAAAATGTTGCTGCTTTCTTCCTCGACATTTTTTTTAAGTATTTTTTTCTTTTAGTTTTGAAAAACAGTAAAAAATACTGGAAGAATTTACAACCAACTGCATGAGTGTCTGGAAAGCTGAGAGCCTGCAGCAGGGCTGGGAGGAGCAAACAGGAAGGGGTCTTTCCCTTAGTTACTTGAGGCTAACTATAACTAAAAAGAGACAAAAATCAATAATTGTTTGTAAACCAGAAAATGATACAGATTATCAAGTTAGTATCAGTAATAAAAAATTCATATAATCAAGAAAATAGAGAAATCATGAACAGGATTAGAAAAAAATAGGTGTAAATTTTATTTTAAAAAATTTATTGGTGATACATAAAAAATAAAGATGAATTTTGTTTTGATTTTAAATTGAAGGCAGAGAGATATGCAAGTCATATAGTACTTAAAAAACCTTACGTAAATTACAAAAGTATAATCAATTTATTTATTTTACTCTCTATCTTCCTTGGCATTTTCCCTGAGGTCACACTTGTAGATTGTAAATAACTAACCAAGAAAATAGTCACTGATGTTATACTCTTTCTCAGAAAACACAAATCAATTTCAGAGCAAAGAAGTGACACAACACCTATTCATTTTTTCTTTGGAAAAATGTCCCTTTTTGAATCAGATAGAAGAGGATATTTGCCAAACTTTATCTATATATTACTAGAAAAAATTATGAGTTAGCTTCATTTAGAAATAAACTGAAATAAAATAGCACCATTGCACAGTATCTTTCAGGGTTAGACTTGAAAAATTTTTTAAAAAATGGAAAAAAAAAAAAAAACTCTTTCCAAAGAGCAGACTGCTTGACAGCACACTTCATCCTTAATTTCACGTGGGAAAAGAATATACCTTGGTAAGAAGGTACATAAACTAAGAGGAAGAAGTCAAGATTTTGTCAAGTGTGTTGAAGAAACTTTTGAAGACTATAAAATTTGAGGGGTACAGTAATCAGGATGGATTTCTGAGAGAGATGATGCAGTGTTAATATCATGGGATTTCATACTATCACGTACCAAAGCATATACATCATGGACATTCTAGAAGACAACCAAGTTGACGACTTGGCCCATTGTTTGTATCCAGCCTCGGATGATGCCCAGGATAAATGAGGACTGAGTACCATAGTGGTTTCCATCACCGCATTTTATCTATCAAATGCTTCGTCCAAATGTCCAGCCAGCCAGGAGGAGGGGTCTATCTCTAGGTTCTTGTTACAGCATCATTCTTTTCATCATTCTCTCATAATAAATTAACAAGTGGACCTCTTTTAACACAGAAATAATTTTAACCAGAAAAACTCAAACATATTTTATTTACATTTTCCTTTTACAGACAATAAATGCTAAGCAAGCAGCACTAGTAAAGTGCCAATAGATCATTCCTAAAATTGAATCAGACCGCACTTAAAAAAATAAAGATAGTATTATGGGTCTAAGACCATGGTATCCACTAAATTATCATCTACAAAAGAAACAAAAAGCTGCCGGCCTGGTAGAATTCTAGAACATGTGATGGTGTTGCTAATACTACTTAAATTTCACAACATTATATCAGGTTGTGCTACGAAGAGATAAGACTACATAGATCCAGGAGCCAGAGTGTCAAAGTTGAAGAGTCTTCACTCACAATCACTCCCATTAACCCACTTGGCAATTATATTTTCTTAAACCATGTGTCTGCATCCTCCAGTTTTAGAAATCCTAATTATTTAAGCAGACACTCTGCCAACAGGATGCTTAACAAGATTACAAGTAAAATTTAAACTACACTTAGGACTTTAAATTCTATGTACTAAGAAAACAGAAAGTAAGAGGAGAAATTACAATACTAGATAGGTCAATTCACGCTCCTTGATGAATTGATTCCATGTTTTAATGAAGATAAAAATCAGATGATTCAATTTGAAAACTGATGATCCAATTCTCTACTTTTTAGTACTCACTTGCCCTACAGGAATTGTAAACAGACCAGTACAGTAGTTGTTCCTTGAGAAAATTATGGTGAGGAGGCTCAACTGATAGGGGGATGAGTATGAGTTTCACTCAATCAGCTAAGTTATAGAGACCAAAAAAATACATTTAGGGGATCTAAAATGAACAGCAGAAGAGACACAAGATGACCATTAATTTGACATTCAATCTTACAGCTGACAAAACTGTAATTAATTGCACTGTTTTCCCTTCTTATAAGTTTTCTTCAGGAATAGAGTCTCACCAGTACCATAAACTAAGTACAGAACATAGACTGGAAAGTGAATTTTTGTGGTGTCACTATAGGGAACTGTGCTTTATGGCACCATTGGGACTGAAGGATTCATTTCCCAGACAATTGCTGAAAGTGGTCTTTTCAAAATATTTTCATCAGTATGAGAGAGTTTTTGTGGCGATGACCATTCAAGGCTTCCTACACTCAAGACTCTTTGAGACTCATGTAAATCACACTCCATGTCTCATGTAGAAATAAATATGAGAGTGAAAGACAGCTCCAAATTTCACTTTGAGTAAGCAGAAGCCTCCTTTGAGATTAGACTGCAACCCAAGATTCTGTGTGCCCAAACATGCTTCCTTCCCTTTATTTCCATTGTGCTGATCTGAAGCACACTCACTTATGGACTTCCAAGATGCCTAGTCATGGTCTTAATCTACCTCCTGGGGACCTCTAATTAGAACTCAAACATCCTTTATCTACTTCCAGACTTTCTGTTTTCCAGAAGTTCTTTGAAGTCTTTTGTCACTGGAGATCACCTCCTCTTTTCATTGTGGATATTTATCTCATTTTATGTTTCTCTTTGATTGTTACTTTAATTAATTGTGGGTAAAATAGACTTGTATATTTGAAGATCCAGATCTCTATGTAAAATATTTAGCTTAGTTTATGGGCTCATAATACACAGTCAAAAATGTTCAATGCATTTTAATATAAATTTAGATCCATTCTAATTCTGCACTACATAGTTATTATTGTTTTTCAAGAAGGACAGAAATTTTGGAAGACAACATAGCACCAAGAAAAAAAAAACACTATTTTTTATATATAGTTGTGCTTTAAAGAGAATAATAACATCACCATAAATTGATATTATAATATAAAACAAAAAGCTTTATTACCAAGTTCTGTTCATTTTTGACAAAATACATTTGAAACAAAAATACCAAATCCATGAATCTCCTAAAAATACTATAAAATACAGTGAATAGCATTTCTACACAAATCATGTAATTTTAATGATATTATGTAGATTTTCTAGACATAGATGTAGAAACTAAATACACTAATATTCTCTTTCAAGGCACATTTATTTTGAAGCATAGTTTCATAAATCTACAAATACAATTAAATTTTACTTATTATACACAGATCAGTACCTCAAATGAGCAAATTCTTAAATATTATTTATTTTGAATATTTCTATTTCCTACACAATAAGGTCAGCTTTAATGTATTTTCTTATCACTGACACAGAATTTTAAAATTTTAAATAAACTTCTCCTCTAGGCTAAAAAATCACCATATAACTATGGTACTAATACAATTAGTGATGATGTTACAAGAAAAATTCTTTGTACTTCTAAGGGAGTTGTTTGAAATGAAACACTAGATCAACACATGATTCTTCAAAAAAATTATAATAATGCATGCACAGCAATAAATTTGGAATAAAGAAGGTATAGACATTTATTAGCTATAGGACTTTGAGAACATATGCTTTGGACCTAAGAGACAATTATTTTGCTTTGTAATTACAGCACTTTTCATAGCTGTGTGAGAATTTTTGGGTCCATGTTTTTGTTTTGTGATCTCACATGCTTCACTTATTCAGATGTATTTATGTAATATATGCTTATATGAGTAATTTGCAATTATATGCCTCTTTCTAATTATAGAATATTGTTTTATAAAATCTTAGTAATCACATGCTTTCTAAATTAGAGCGAAATTACCATGCAAGGTAGAAAATGCACAGTGACTAAAAGAAGTCCTCATTCCAGAGTCTAGCCTTAGAGTTTTCACAGAGTTGATGATCAATAAATTTTTATGGCTCATCAAGTTAAGATCTGTTGAATCTTATCTTGACATGCAAGATGATCAATGTGAAGCATAATGTTTAAGACTGTATGTTCCTTGAATTTTATGTGAATTACTCAAGGAAAGAAGATAAAGTGACCAGATAAGAGTTCAGCATTTATAGATCTATATCTAAAAAAAAATCTTCCAGGGTATATTCTCAATTGAAAACTGATGTTTCAAGCCTATGTTCTATACTGCATGTTTTCACTTAAGTTTTGTCTGTGGTAAAACATCAAAATGTCATATGAAAAGTAGGCACTTTGCCTATTACTTACCATTTAACACAACTCACATTTTGAGACTGTACATACTAATTGAATGAACAAGTGTATGACAATGTCATATTTCAGGGAAAATGCCCTGTATGGTATAATAATTGTTAATACTCCTGTCTTATCCAGTACAGTAATCCAGTAGGTAATATCTCCTACTAAGAATATAATATTGTCCATAAGATTAATTTTCTATATTTTAAATGTAGTCTCCAAGGCAAATTTTTATTTAATATGACCAATTTTTACATTTAAGAAAAGAGAGCTATGTTAGGGCAGTTATGTAATCCCAAACACTCATAGGAAAAAAAAAAAAAGTTGAATTTCTAAAGGGTTTCCTTGTTCCCTGCAGAGAGTTCATGTCCTTCTCCTTCCTTCCTTCCTTTCTTCCTTCCTTCCTTCCTTCCTTCCTTCCTTCCTTCCCTTCATCCTTTCTTCTTTCCTTCCTTTATTTCTTCTTTTCTTTCTTCCCTCCTTCCTTCCTTCCTTCCCTCCTTTCTTCCTTCCTTACAGCTCTGCCTCACACAAAAACACAGTATCTCTGTCTCACTCCTCCCAGCCAAAACTCCCCTGCCTTCCCTGGCTTCCTTCCTTAGAGTCTCCTGCACTGAATGGGGAAGACAAGTCCCATGTTGGGAAGATTACTCTACATCTCCCTCTTTGCTCTCTGAATGATCCCACTTCCTGTGATTGTTGGTTTTAAAATTTCAGACTAATATTGATCTTAAGGGATTTAGAAACAAAAGACTAGAATTGACCCCCCCCCCAAATACCCACCTAAATCACCAATTGCTGTTAAAATGCTTCTGACACTCTTCATGTGCTAAACTCATTATGAAAGAGACAATAAAATTGTGTAATTAGTAAGATACATATGTATGTTTGGTACTATTCACTTGTGTTCAACATACAAACATAGGCACATACCTGCAGGTATTGCTGAGTGGTTTTTAACTAATGTAATGTCTAATTTTTTAGGAAGACTGGGTCTGCACAGAACCCTATGTAGAAATGCCAGGGAAGGGCTTGTTTTGCTTCAGAGTCTGTTACTTTTTGGAGCACCATCATGGAGTGGAGGAAAGAGTGGTTTGTGATTAGCACAGTGCTGACTTTGTAAGATGTCACTCTTAGCAGCAGACATCACCATGGACATGTGTTTATCATGTTGTCATGGCTACCCACAACCCCAAAAAGAGTGAACATGGTGGCCCCTTCTCTCCTGCCTTTGCTGGAACCAGGACACTGACTACAGTTCTGCATGTCGGTGCCCCCTGCTGTCTCTTTCATCTAGTACCATTGGGCCCCTTTGAGGAGCTACATCTCTGTGTGGAATGGTACTCTTGTTCTCAGTGGAAAACTGTAATCCTTTTTCCTATTTCTCTCACTTCCCAAGCTGTATTTTTTAGAATGTGGGATTCCAAAAATACACCTATATAATTTTCCCAAAAAATTCCATAAAGGAAATCCCCAGGTGGAAACTAATATCATAATAAATAGCTATTGCTTTGGCTTAGCCAAAAATTATCTTTCCTACTTTCAGAAGACATACCACAGATTTTGCTTGTGGAACATTACCTGCCCTGCTTTTCCAGGGTCAGTCATGGTGCCTGCTTCTTCATGTCCTCTTCCTGTCCTACTCCTGGCTGCATCCTGATTCAGGGGTGTGTGCACAGTGCCACAGCTGACCAGTCAGAGCCACTGACCTCTCACTAACTAAGGGCACAGAACCCCAGCTTAGGTGCCCATGATGGAGTCAGAGAGTTGAGTCTTTTCATCAGTAACATTAAGGTTCCAGAGCCTTCCTTCCTTTGTCTCCAGTCTTCCCACAACCCAAAGTTGTAACATTCCAGTAAGTTATTAGTTTTGCTTGTTTTATTTATTTATGTATCCTTGGAGCCAAGCATAACCTGGACTAATGACCATATATATGTACGTATGTATGTAGGCATATGTGTGCATGTGCATGTATGTATATGCATGTGTGTATATAGACCTATATGATAAATACATATCAATTTGTATACTTTATATTTATGCTAATTATATCATTTATTTACACATTTATATATAAGATATATCTGAATATATTTAATATCTATTTTGTATATTTATCTGCATAAAGTGTATCTTTTCATCAGTGGCCCACATCATGCTGCTTCAGCAAGCTGTCTCTTGCTTTGAGGCTTGTACCTTCTTCCTTCATATATATTTGCATGTGTTCTGGAACTGACATATCTTACAAACAAACTCATTACATTTGATTCCCTGTGTTTTAGTATGGGACTTCACAGGGACTCAAAAACATCCATCACACCATAGAGCTTTGGCATAAATTAAGTTTCAGGCCAAGAGACAGTGAATTTTCCTGAACCCTTAGGGCCTTATCATGCAGATTTTGTGTATGTGTATGTGCATGGTGGTTCACATATGAGTCAGAGTTCTCCAAAGTATCAGAATCGATGTGAGGATAGGCGAGAAAGAGGAGGGTGAAGGAGGAGAAGGACTAGGGGAGTTGAGAAGGAAAAAGAGACAGCACAAAGCACTGGTTCACATAAATATGCAGTCTGAGAAGAGCCACAGTCAAGCTGGAGGCTGGATGACAGGTGGTGTGACTCAGAGGCCTGAGAGCTGCAGAGCCAAAAGTGAAGACCCCAGTCCAGACCTTCAGCCTGCGCACTCAAGGAAGGCACAGAGGGATGCAAAACTGCAGCATTCTGGGTCCAAGTTGAACTTCAGTGTCTTATCAACCCAACAGTTTATGATCAGAGTAGAAAATAAATTGCTAGGGCTGGGGTTGTTGCTCAAGTGGTAGTGCACTTGCCTAGCATGCATGGGGTGTTGGGTTTGATTCTCAGCACCATATAAAAATAAAAGAAAGATGTTTCCACCAAAAACTGAAAAATAGATATTAAAAAATTCTCTCTCTCTCTCTCTCTCTCTCTCTCTCTCTCTCAAAAATGAATGAATGAAAAAATACATAGATATATAGGTAGATAAATAAACAAATAAATTAATTGCTAAACAAAGAAAGTAGGAACACAATAGCAACAAGAGAAGTAGCTGAAACAGACCAGAATTAAACTTCTCTTTCTGGAATATTCCAGAGGTGGGCACATTTTCCAGGGTGTCAGTAGCTGCCCTCCAAGAAATGTGCCAAACCACTAGATTCCTCTTGCTGCTCTCTGCTGCTCTCTGGCCCTCTACAAAGATTCCTGCCAGTGCATGAATGTGGCTCACCCTGCTCACCCACATCACCACTCCCAGGAGGAAAAAGAGGGGAGGTACAGAGGCCACTCAAAAGCACATTCTTGCCAGTACTTGCCCCACAGTGATGGCTTGTCCCATGGCCTCAGTGGGGTGTGTGAAGCAATTCTAACTGGCAACCATGTGACCCCCCCAAAGTAGGAAATTTCCATCACCAAAAGGAGGAAAAAGCCAACATTCACTGGAGATCAGTGACTGTTCACTGCTCCCTGGGCCATTAAGAGAGGGCTGGAACACTCCACAGTATTTTTCTTTGGGGACTACATGTGCACACCCCAGCACCACCTGAAGCTATGCCAGAGATGCCTGAAAACCTGGACATCCCCTAGACATTCTTTTAAACAGACACCAACAGTGAAATTGAGGGGAAATCATCTCCCTCTCAGCTGTGGGTTAGACACCAAACTCTGACTTTTAGCATCTCTTTAAGGTTGTTCCTTTTATTTTTCCACTTAATCAATAATACTTCTTGTTTTGTTTGTATAAAATTATATGCTTTTTGAAGTGTACACAGTAGAAGAAATCCTTCCTCACCCAATTTTGATTTTAAAGAACTAAACTTTGAAAAAAAAAAAACTAAACTTCATGCTATGCATAAAAACCTCTGTGTGTGTGTACACGTGTACACCTTCATGGATGTGCTGTGCCATACCCAGTGTTTCAGTGGGCTTTTGCATCACTGTGACCAAAATATGCAATGAGAACAACTTAAAGGAGGGGAAGTTTACTGGGGGCTCATGGTTTCAGAGGTCCTGGTCCACAGATGGAAGACTTCATTTCTCCAGGCCTGAAGTGAGGCCAGAGGATATCTTGGCGGAAGGATCCAGAAGAAATCTTCTCACTTTATGATGGGGTCAGGAAACACAGAGACAGAGAGGGAGGGGAAGAGGCTGCAAGAAGACCCAGCTCCTTCAGCCATGCCCTGCCTGCCAACAGCTACCGTCCAGCCTGTCCATTCTAACTGGGATGGACTGATTATGTTCCAGCTATAACCGTCCAATCACTTCACCTCTTAATATTTCTGCTTTAACTCAGGAGCTTTGGGGAGACACCTCACATCCAAACCATAACACCCATAATCATATCAATCAGGGAAGAGGGGGGAGAGAAAAGGGTGTGGCTGCCTTGTGATCTTTCTCCCTTGGCCCCTCCAAACCTTGGATCTGTGTTTCCTAGAGTGCCTGGAACAGAGGTATCCTCATGCCAAAGAATGCTGTGCCCAGCATCTAGCTTTATAGCTGCCCCTGGAGGCTTTAATTCCATTGGGAACTTTTTCAGAAACTTTACATTTAAAGCCAATTTCTAAGTTCTATTTTATTATTATTATTTTTTTTATCAATTTGTGTAGTGGTGCTAGGGACAGAAGCAAGGGCCTTGTGAATACTGGACTAGTGTCCTACCTGAGCTAAGTCCCTGCTCTCAAATGTCTCTGTTTACTCTTCACAGGGAGAGCCTCCACTTTCACTCTTGGTGAAACGTGGTGCAAATCAAAGAAATCTCATGTACAAAGTCCTTGTGGGGCAGACACAGGTCCTGGTGCCCTGGAGAGCAGCCTGGAGTTCCAGTCACTGAGCTCCCTGTCACCTGTGGCAAAAGTACCTATGTCTTTTTGCAGAGTCCCTGGTCACTTTTTGAATACTGTCTGAAAATCACACTCCAGTTTGGCCTGAGACTCTGGGGTAGGATAAGGAGAAAAAACCACCAAAAAATTGTGCAGGTCCTCTCTGTCCTGTCAGTGTGTCTGCCTCTTACTCCATTGGCCCCAGATAGCAGAAGAGCTCAGCCACCCTGGGCAGTCTCCATGCAGGGTACTGGCATTAAGAGACTGACCTAATGTGTGGAGTTGCAAGCAGAGCTGCTGGCTCCTTGTGGTCCCAGCTGTCCCCTACGCATATCTCTTTGGTCTGGAAAGCAGATGCCATGTCGGGATATAGTGGGATTGTCACCTCTTATTAAACAAGAGACACTGGAGCTTCAGGGTATCCCTCATAGATGGAGCCATCTGCTGCTTTCTCTGCCTGGACATGGGACTTGGTCTTTTGCTCTTGGCCCTCACCAGGGGTCTCTCTGAATACCCTAAAGTGGCCACCTTTCCTCTGCCATTCTCATTTCCCTGGCCTGCTTGGTTTCTACCCACAGGCCTCATAAACACCTGACATTATGTATATGCATCTTTCATCTCTCTCCTTTACTATGATGCAACCCCATGGCAGCAGAGACTTGGATTGATTTTACTTGTTGCTGTCTGCCTGGAGCCCAGGGAAGTTTCTGGCATGCAGTAGGTGGACAATATAAATAAATGAGCTGCTTAATAAATTATGAGATTGTTGTGAAAAAGAGAAGAAGATGTATCTGTCAAGGATTTCACAGGGTACCAGGCCAGTGGCAGGTCCTCCATACAAATTAGCTATTTGTATTGCTGTAATCAGACTCTCAGGGAAAGACTGAGCTGGTAACACCACTCAAACCTTAGCTCTGTAGGATGCCTCCCAAGTTACAGAAGAGATGCACACACCACCCAAGGCATTTGCCATAGGTGTAGTCTTAATATTTCTAAGATCAGCACATGGAGTGGAAAACTGAACACAGTTTGAATTACAAAATGCTGTGGTTTCAATGTGTCCCCCAAGTTTCAGGTATAGAAAACTTGGTGACCATTTTCACAGTGTTCAGAGGTGTGACCTTTGAGAAATAGAGCCCTCATGCATGGATTAATCCATTCCTGAATTAATGGATTAAACTATTACCGAATTAATGGTTTAATAGGTTAGCCTTGGAGTGAGCTCTCTCTAGCACGTGTCTTGCCTGGAAAGCCATGTGTCATGTTGTGTTGCAGCCAGAGATGCACCAGATACCACACCTTGGAATTTCTGGCCCCTGGAACTCTGAGATAAATCAACTACTGTTTTTTATTAAGTGCTCAGTCTGTGTTATTCAGTTACAGCCAAAGAAAATCAAATCAGTCATGCCTGAAGACTCTTTAAGAAAAACTTACTGTGAAGACTCACCTGCTGGTTTTCTTTAATACCTGCCCAGGTGTTCCTCCATACTAAGAGACTGGTTGTTCTTCTGTTGAGTAACAGATGGAGCAGTGGGCCTGTGTTAGGGACATGGATGTACCAAAACTGGTTACAATAGTTGAAGCCATTATCATGGTTATTGTGGTCTGTTTAAGTATCAGAATGTTTCTCAGTTGGGCAAAATGTGGTCTGGGACCCATCATGTGAGATGAGAAGTCTGTTTTCTAAGGCACCTTGGTTGGTGTGCTCTCATAGATGTCAGATCCAGTGGCCATGGTTGCTTCACTTGTGCTCATTCTGCCTGGTGTATCTCTCTCCACCTTCCCTATTATTTCCATTTTTTGCCACATATGTGGTTAAAGTGCTTGTATTTCTGGAGTCATTGAAGTGATATGAGACTGTCCTGCTAAGATTGTTCCCCAGCTAGAAGAATCTATAATGCCTTCCTATCTAACATTCCTCTTTTTCACTGGGTCTGTAAGGAAAGCAAAGGCGGCTTGTCTCTAGCACACAGTTAAAAAACTCCAGAACTAAAATCCAGCAGTGTGGCCCTCTGGTCAAGTGACTTTTCTGACCCTTACTCAGCTGCCTTCCAAGTCTCCAAAATCACACTACTATTCTCCTGTCTTCTTTTCCTGATCCTAAAGCCAGAGAAGAGGACTGTGTCCTTCAGTCCCCCTACTCTGAGTGTAGGACATAAGCATCCTCTGAGGAAGGCAGTGCTGTCCTCCACTCTGGCCCTGCCTCAATCTCTACCCCAGTGCTTCCCCAAGAGTGGTTAGATTTCCTCATGGCCTGCAGGAACTGCCCCACTGCTCTGTCAAGGAACCAGTGTCCCCCTTTCCCATCCTCCACCAGCCACCATCATGCTTGGTAGGGAACATCACCCTGGAAGCCCCTGTCATGGGAATAAGAACAACAAAGGCCATGGGAGTCTCCTATTTTCTTTTGGAGTGGGGTTGAACAGGGGCAGCTTCCTCAGAGACCAGGAAACACATCCAGACAGACAGCACAAGTAGGTTAGGAGTAGGACTCTGAGTCTCCAGCCATGTAAACACAAGTGCATTTTTGAAATAATAAGCATTCACGTGGTAGATGGTAGATGATTGTGGTAGATTAGACTTTGGTAGATTAGATTGTGGCTAGGAATGGCCTCATATCACACAGTTGCCCAGAGGAGGCTTCTCACAGGGCAAGACATAGTACACAACAACAGTTTGTTGCTGGAGAGCCAGTAGAGTTTTAGAAAATGTCTGACCACTGATGAATTGGATTCTGCTTTTTTGTTTAGACTGGGGCCATTGGACCACTTTCCCAGTCCTTCAAGCACAAATCCACCAAGGCCACCACCATTTACCTCACTCCCCCCATTCAAAACTGCCATGTGCCACCTATACATGTATGCATGTGTGTGCAAACATACACACAATCACACACAACAAACACAAGCACTTTCTTTCCTTCTCCTCTGGTTTTGGCCTCTTCAATCTTCTCAAACATTATGACCATGTAGGAAATGACACTGACTAAAAAGTAGACACTGAGAAGTGAGAGCCAGTTGCAACAGGGCTGCCCATGGATTTCCCCCAGGTCCTTTGATGGTGCTAGGTGTTAGTTACCCAGCATCCTCTGCCCCCTCCTGAGTTCTCTTTTCTGGGGATCCCATTGGAGACAAGACCTCCACATTTCATTTACAGCTTCCCTGCCTCATCATGAAAGTCATTCAAGTAGGGAAGTGGGGAGAAGGACAAGGGAACCTTAGAAATTTTTTATCTGTTTGAGTCTTTGCCTTCAAAGGCCTGAGGTGACTGTTCTCACCACCTTGAGGTTTAAAGTAAAATCAGTGTATTTCAGCAGGTCCCTCCCCAGGGTGACTGACAATGACATTTTGTGTGTTGAATGAATCTAGCTCCAGGGGTTACTTCTCCAGCCATGGCATTGGGAAATCTTGATGATAAAGAGCAGGGACACAGACAGCTGTAGAAATCCCCTGTGCATGGTTCAATAAGAGCATCATGATGCAGTTTGTCTTAGGAGCATTTCTAAGTGTGAGGAGCTGAGGCTCCACCATAATTTACTGACACCATAGGGGACAAGTGTAACTTCCTGTCTTTCAAAATGACATGATTTAGGCACCCTTGCTTATTTCCTCCCTTTTTAGTTTTTTACTGGATTAGTGCACCAAACCAAAAGTTCACCATATATTCTCCTTGGTACCCTGCTGTCTCTGATCCAATGCTTGGAGCCTGAGGTGTTCATGATCTATGTACCAAGGTGCTGTTCTAACAGAGATAAATTAGGTCGCAAAATCTGAAAGTCATCACGTCTATGCATATGTTACCATTTTGAGAAAAATCTACAAGAGGATGAAAAGCAAGATTAAACGACATCTGTTTGGGTTTAAATGACATTCTCTGTGTAGTTCAAAGTGGCTTCCGTGTGTGTGTGTGTGTGTGTGTAGAAACCTGTCCAGCTGTTTTTTATCTTAAATATTTAGTCTTTATCAAAGAAGTGTTTCCATTGTCTAGCCACTGTTATTTCTAAAAGTTAAAGTATTTAGGAAAAGGGGCTAAGGAAAAAAATACTGTTTTCCTCTAAATTTTATCCCAAGAGTCCTTTCTGGCCTCACAGAAATCTGATACAGAAGTTTCATTGAATTCTAAACAGAAAGGATTTTTTCAACTGTGTGTCATTAGAGATAAATTAGGTCCTCCCATCTTTTTTTTAAAGTAACTGGTTACAGTTGATGTTGATAATCAACTAAAAGAAAAAAAAAATCCCAAAAGACATACATGATATAATAAACAAACATTTACATGAACATGTGTGCCATTGCATGGGAATGGGTTGCTGTTGAAAACTGCCATCTATCAGTAAATAATCTCATTTAACAGGGGCAGGGGTATGAATACCCCACACAGTGTTTCTTTTGGACATCTGACACCTCTATCTATTAAGAAATCACATCTAATTACAAAATCCTCTGATTTTTTTTTTTTTTTTGAAAAATACATCACCTTCTCTCTGGAGGTGTACTAGTTGGTTCTTTAGACTAACAGTCAAAACCAAAAAGAAAAGAATGAATCAAAGAAATGTGACAAAACAACCAGACCCTTCTAAGCCCTTGCTCAGATGCTTCCTTGGAGATGTCATTTGGTGCAGTTTCCAGCTGTGTTTGGCAAAGCCACCAAAATATTTACATGCATGCGTGCCTGCTTACCTACATGCACACACACCCACCTGCATACACGCACATGCACAACTCACACAAACAAAAGCATCGACTTTTGTTCTTACCAAATGTCAACCAGAAGCAGGCAATGGGAAAGTGGATGTTGTCATCAAATAAATAAGTGTTCATTGTGGTGCCTGCAATCGGTTCTCTGTTGGACACAAGAAGGGGGTTCACTTTGTTTTTCAGACTAGGACATTCTAGAGCTCTTGGTGCTTGGTTCATGTGCTGCCCCTGCTAGGAGGCCAAAAGAAATGGTTCCACTCCTTCTCAGTTTTGATGGCCATAAAACTCTGTGTTTTAAAATAAGTGACTATTAAGCCCTGGGTTTTAATGCAAAGTCCATTGCATTTTTAATTCACGGGGTGCTTATGTGCTAATTGTGTCTTTCATGTGTTTAGAAGGCTCTGTGTAGAAAGTGCTGGACTTGGCCATCCTACCTGCCTCACATCCATGACAGAGGAATACGGCTGCCTTTGGTTCATTCTCCTGTTCACAGGCTGAGGTTGTGCTGTGGCTAACATCACAATAGTACAGTCAGGATTGAATGATAAAGGTCATGGATGTGGTTCACAGTGTGCAAGAAGGGTTCAAGAAATATTTGTAATTGCTGTGTTTGGATCTTGAGTGTATATCCAAGGCCCATGTGTTGACAGTTTTATCATTGTGTAGGGGATCTGGGAGTGGGGGGTAGAGCCGGTGAAAGCTGGGGGCTGATAAGAGGCTTTAGGTCAATGGGGCATGCCCCCAAAGAATACTGTGGGGCCCTGCTATCTTTCTCCTTTGTGGTTAATCAGGAGGTAAAAGGATCTTCTCTGCCATGTTCCTGTCATGATGTGCTGCCCCCTTCTAGGGATTTAAAAGCAAGAGGTCCAACCAACAGTGATAGACCCAACCTGATCTTTCATTAAAATTGGGAGCTATCTTTTCACAAAGCCATGAAAAGATAATTTCGGCTTTACTATAAATTACTGCAAATTCTGAACCTGCTTAGAATGCCTGCCCGTGCCTTTAACTCACCCGTGCCTGGCTGTCTGACCAGATAGCAGCCCTCTCTGAAACTTTAGTGACACCTCACAAATCTTGGCCTTCCCTGGCCAGACAATGACCCTCTCTGAGGCTCTAATGGCCCTCATAAATTCTGGTGATGGGGCCAGCAAAAAAATGTTAACTACCATTAGTGTGATGCTTGTCAGAGTTTTGTTTTCTGTAACCCCCCTTTGTGTAACTTTCTGGGCTATAAAGCTGGGCAGCAAAAAACCTGGGGGGCTGTCTTGTTCCCGCCATTTGGGGAGGGAGAAACAGCCTGGCCGGTCGAAATAATAAGCTTGCTTTAATTTGATTTTAATTGGAGTCAGTGGTCTTTTCTTGCGTCCTGGTCTAACAAACAGATGATTAAAACCTGCAAAATTCTATGCTAAACTAAACCTTTCTTCTTTGTAAGTTGATTATCTTGTAAGGGTCCGGCGAACGTCGGAAGAAGAGACCACCAAGAGACCGACTCACGCAACTGCAAAAGGGGGTTTATTGAAGAATCCAGCGCGCTGGGGCTTTGTGCTCACTCAACAAGGGAGAGCAGCCCAGAACCCTGAGCAGGGGTTGAGCACTACTTAAGTACACTTTTTGGGGAGGGCGGGGACTTTACATACATCACACTCTCCTTTAACAAATCACCATACACCACGGGAAAATCAAACAACAATTTTTAAACATGATTAGTACATTCATTGGCAGGAACAGGTCAGGCGGGAGTGATAGGTCAGTCTTAAGGAGGGGGGTACAATCAAACTGATTGGTTTGGGCCCTGAATGCCTACGTGCCAAACTGCACAGGGTCCAGGTTATTTAACAACTAAGTGGTCAGGGGGAATATCTACTGGGCAGTCCCGGGAATTGTTCTAACAGATACAGGAATTTCAGGTTCTGGGTGTAGCATAGGAACTTAACAATAACAATACCTGGTCGTTTACATTTTAACTCAGGCTTTGCAGCTTAGAAACTTTACCCTTTCAATCTCAGGTATTTTGTTACAGGAATGGACCATTGGCTAACACAGTTAATATGATTCTTCAGAGACTGGCCTAAATCTGATGCTCCTCAACTGATATTGCCCCATTTTATCCTGTGTGCTTAGGTCAGAGGCCAGGTTTCTTTTCTGAACAGGGAATTGACTGTATCTAGTCTTTCCATCTTAAGATTTCTCACTTCAATTCCTCTCTTTCTCTTTTTTATCTTCCACTCCTGGAAAAGCCATGGTCTTTCCTTCCAGAATATATCTCCTCTAGAGAGAGCACATGGGTGATGCCAAGTGTCATCAAAGGCAGTGACCCTTACAGTGCTCACTCAGTGGAAAAGACTGCAATGACTTGGTCATGCTGTCCTCCTTGGCCCATGGTAAAACAGCAAGCAGAGTGGGAAGTGGATATATAACAAGTAGTCCTGTGTTCTTGGTCCTGGTCCTTCTGGCCTTGCCTGAGCCTGCACTCCATCACTGTGATCTCTCAGTGGCCCTTTACATGCCTGCCCTTGGGGGTGATTAAAATACTGCCTTTCCTGAGCCTCCTAGCCATGGCCTCTCCTCCTTGTCTTCCTTTCCCAGGTTCATCTTGCAGTCACTCCTGTTCAGGATTCTCCATGCCTCCTGTAACAGCTGGGTTAGTGACAGTCAAGAGGAGTCCACTCTTCTTAATGAAGAAAGAGAAGATATCAGGATGTTACTGTCTATGGAGGAAGAAAAAATTTAAATTGCTTTCTAAAACACAGATAAAATTTACAGAGCTTACTCTGTGCCAGACATGGGGCTCAATGCTTTGTCCACACATATCTCTCAGTCTTCCTAAAAATTCCGTGAGGTGGGTCCTATTCTTCTCATTTATTAATAAGGAATCAGTGTAAAGAAGTTAACTTTTCTAAGCACATGTGGACTGGGTGCGTACCACAGCCTAATCATTTTTCTTGCCCCTTTGTCTCTCTATGAGTTTATTGGCACCAAAACAAGTATGCTAAATGCAGAGTAGGTTTCCTGCTAAACTCCCCCCAGAAGCCAATTGGGCCACACATTGCAAACTAATGTCTCTCAGGCCCAATGTGCAGCCCCATGAATACCAGTTGTACCTTGGTTTTACAAGGCTTCCAGTTATGTGGTGTCTCCCACTCATCCCCACAGCCTATTCTTTGATCGTCAAAACCACCATAAAAACAAAAACTGCATAAGTCCCACTTTGCAGATGTAAAATGAGCAGGGGGTTGCTGGAGCAATTAGCCAAGGCTGTGGGTGCATATGTGGCTGGATTGAAAAACAGACCCACAATCTCCCAGTTTCTGAAAGCCTGCAAGAGTCACTAACAGGCTTCAAAAAACTGGAAAGTCACATTATTTTTTCAGCACAAATAGCCATTGAAGATCTAAATCCTGAGCTTATAATGGAACAGTGAGAACTCCATCTTTTGTTTTTCTGCCCACATCTTGCCCAGGAGGTGACTTGAGGAGAGAGTCCTGCTTTTAATAAACACAGAATGATGGAAGTTGAAATTGCAATGCCTATGTATATATAATTAGAGTAACCACCCTTATTCTTGTATTTTAGTCACTATTTAGATTCAATATATCTCAGAGCATTTGAGAGCCTTACAATGACCATTAGAATCAACTGGGACAATTTAAAAGAATTAGTTCATTGGGACTTACATGCAAGACAAATTTATAAATTTTTCAACCCTATCATACCACTTGATTTTGATTATATTATAATTTTAATCTCTGGGTACATTGCAAACACTTTGGTTTTAACCAGATGTAATTCAACTTTGGTCACTATTGGTGGTTATGGAACAATCCAACAAACTACAATGAGAAGTGACTTTTGGACATATGTGAAGTCTGGCCTTTGGCCAATGGAATGCATGATTCACAGTGCCAAACTTAGGCGCCCCTTCCTCAGAATGTACAATGTGAATCAAGTGGGTGAATTGTGAGAATGGCCTTAGGACTGAGCCTAAGCAACTCCATTTTAAAAACTCCAGTTTGAAACCTGCAGTCTCACCAGGCACACGCACAAATCCCTCCAGTATGACCTCAGACAATTACTTCCCTTACTCTGATAAACAGGGTGAAGCCTCTGGCAGGCTGCACTCTCCTGATAAGAGAATAAAGTGAGAAGATAAGGGTGGAGACCAGCAGACCAGATGTTTCTGACCCCAGGATAAATGATGTCCAGGAGAAATCTGGTGGTAGCTGATAAGGATTGCAAGGGGGATCATAAAGCCCCAAAATTTAGTGTTAAAAAAATAGAGCTAATGAACAGGGATTCAGCCAACTGAAACAAGAATGCACTTGAGCTGGAAAGGCTGGTGAGGTACTGGACTGACATCTCATTACTTATCATCATTCTTCTGACCCTCCGTGAGATGTTCATCACTCTCAAACTCTATAACCTCATCTGGATGGTGAGAGGATCAACTTCTTTCTATAACCCTCTCCTCAACAGGGCATCCACTCCATGCCAGGAAAAACCTGCCTTGTTTCTGGATCTGATCACTGTAGTTTGAGTGAATGTGCATCTGATGGACATCAAGCCTAAAGTTTGAGACTTTTGAACTTAGCATGCAGAGGGAATGTTTGTCACTAGTCTGTCATGATTGAGTGTGTTTTTCAGTTCTTAGAATAAAACTGCAAAATAATCTAGATTTTTTTTCTGTGATTAATTAATCTAAATTGTTTGCTGTGAATTGATTATGTCTATTGCTGTGCCAAACAATAAGAATTGCTGTTTTCTTTATTAAGAAATTTTAGAGTGAAATTATATTGTGTAATTTGAGTGAATAAAGCATTGAAGGGGGCAGAAGTGTATGGACATTCTTTATTTCTCTCCCAACTGCATAAATCACAATTTTTTTTATTGATTGTTCAAAACATTACAGAGCTCATGATATATCATCTTTCATACATTTGACTCTATTTATGAATTCCCATTTTTTCCCCAAATACAAATTGCAGAATCACATTGGTTACACACTCACATTTTTACATAATGGCATATTAGTGACTGTTGTGTTCTGCTACCATTCCTATTCCCTATAATCCCCCCTCCCCTCCCCTCCCCTCCCATCTTCCCTCTCTACCTCCTCTGCTGTTGTTTAATTCTCTCCCTTTTTTTCCTCCTCCTTTCCCCTCACAACCTCTTATAATATTGTGTAACATTGAAGGTCTCCTACTTTTTCCATATGCTTTCCCTTCTCTCTCCCTTTCTCTCCCCCCTCTTGTCTTTGTTTAATGTTAGTCTTTTCCTCATGCTCATCCTTCCTGTTCTGTTCTTAGTTGCTCTCTTAATATCAAAGAAGACATTTGGCATTTGTTTTTTAAGGATTGGCTAGCTTCGCTTAGCATTGTCTGCTCTAATGCCATCCATTTCTCTGCAAATTCTATGATTTTGTCATTTTTAGTGCTGCATAATATTCCATTGTGTATAGATGCCACATTTTTTTTATCCATTCATCTATTGAAGGGCATCTAGGTTGGGTCCACAGTCTAGCTATTGTGAATTGTGCCGCTATAATTATTGATGTGGCAGTATCCCTATAGTACGCTCTTTTAAGATCCTCAGGGAATAGTCCGAGAAGGGCGATAGCTGGGTCAAATGGTGGATCCATTCCCAGCTTTCCCAGGAATCTCCATACTGCTTTCCAAATTGGCCTCACCAATTTGCAGTCCCACCAGCAGTGTACAAGTGTACCCTTTTCCCCACATCCTCGCCAACACTTATTGTTGTTTGACTTCATAATGGCTGCCAATCTTACTGGAGTGAGAAAGTATCTTAGGGTGGTTTTGATTTGCATTTCTCTGACTGCTAGAGATGGTGAGCATTTTTTCATGTACTTGTTGATTGATTGTATGTCCTCCTCTGATAAGTGTCTGTTCAGGTCCTTGGACCATTTGTTGATTGGGTTATTTGTTATCTTATTGTTTAATTTTTTGAGTTCTTTGTATATTCTGGATATTAGGGCTCTATCTGAAGTGTGAGGAGTAAAGATTTGTTCCCAGGATGTAGGCTCCCTATTTACCTCTCTTATTGTTTCTTTTGCTGAGAAAAAACTTTTTAGTTTAAGTAAGTCCCATTTGTTTATTCTTGTAATTAACTCTTGGGCTATGGGCATCCTAATAAGGAATTTGGAGCCCGACCCCACAGTATGTAGATCATAGCCAACTTTTTCTTCTATCAGACACAGTGTCTCCGAATAGATATCTAGCTCCTTGATCCATTTTGAGTTAACTTTTGTGCATGGTGAGAGAAAGGGATTCAGTTTCATTTTGTTGCATATGGATTTCCAGTTTTCCCAGCACCATTTGTTGAAGATGCTATTCTTCCTCCATTCCATGTTTTTTGCCCCTTTATCAAATATAAGATAGTTGTAACTTTGTGGATTAGTCTTTGTGTCCTCTATTCTGTACCATTGGTCCACCTGCCTGTTTTGGTACCAGTACCACGCTGTTTTTGTTACTATTGCTTTGTAGTACAGTTTTAACTCTGGTATTGCTATACCTCCAGATTCACACTTCCTGCTTAAAATTGCTTTTGCTATTCTGGGTCTTTTGTTTTTCCATATGAATTTCATGATTGCTTTATCTATTTCTACAAGAAATGCTGTTGGGATTTTGATTGGCATAGCATTAAACCTGTAGAGAACTTTGGGTAATATCGCCATTTTGATGATGTTAGTTCTGCCTATCCATGAACAGGGTACATTTTTCCATCTTCTGAGATCTTTTTCTATTTCTCTCTTTAGGGTTCTGTAGTTTTCATTGTGTAAAACTTTCACCTCTTTTGTTAGGTTGATTCCCAAGTATCTTATTTTCTTTGAGGATATTGTGAATGGGGTGGTTTTCCTCATTTCCATTTCAGAAGTTTTGTTGCTGATATACAGGAGTGCCTTTGATTTATGCATGTTGATTTTATATCCTGCCACTTTGCTGAATTCATTTATTAACTCTAGCAGTTTCTTTGTAGACCCTTTTGGGTCTGTTAAATATATTATCATGTCATCCGCAAATAGTGATAATTTAAGTTCTTCTTTTCCTATTTTTATGCCTTTAATTTCTTTCGTCTGTCTAATTGCTCTGGCTAGTACTTCAAGAACTAAATTGAATAGAAGTAGTGATAGAGGGCATCCCTGTCTTGTTCCAGACATAAATCACAATTTTACCCCTCATGACAGGTTGTCATTATTTTTAAAGTATCAAATTAAAGGATTTTTATCACTAAAGATTATTTTTGTCTCCAACTCTAAATATTGACTTTATTTTTGGTAGTATATCTGTTCTTTGACTGTTATTAGGTTACAGATGATTGCTGGGAAATATTTCCTAAACTTGTACATGATGGGTTGTGGGGAATATTTGCCTATGTGTTTGCTCTCAAAGCAGAAAAATTAAAATGCAGAACTTACGATATAAGAAACTTTAGACAGACAGATATCACACTGGCCAAATATACTGTCTTTGTTTCCAGGCACCCACTTGAAGGATTTTTAGTGTTTTATAAGTAATATAGTTAGTTTTTGAAAAGTCTCAGTGTTTGAATAATTCTCTTTGTTATTCTGTACATCACTGGAGTAACTACATTTTTGTTTTGGTGAGAATCATGTCTGGTTTGGATGTTATAAATAAACTAAAATAATACAGAGACTTTATAAACTTTATGTAAGATATAAGGATATGAATCCAATTTATAGGAATATAATTCTAATAAAAACTGAGATCAAATAATTTTGATGTTTATTGTAATGCTTCTAACATTTTCTTTAAGTAATTCATATTTTTTAATATATCACTTAATTCAAGGACTTATCACAATTATTTATAGTATGTATCATAAACTGAATAAAATAATAAACTAAATGTAATAGCTTCTATTTGAATGACAGACAGCAATTTTTTTTCATTGCAGAATAGCAATGTGACTGTGCAGAAACATGTATTTTAGTCTTGGCCTTATTCTGTTATGGATTTAGACATAATGATGTGAATTGATATACACAATTGTTTGTTGAAAATCTCAAATTTACAAGTAGTTAGTCCATATTATTTGCCCTGGTACTCACAGTCAGCTATGACACACAGAAACTTACAAATTACCCACTAGGGCTTGGTTTGTTGCTCAGTGCTATAGTGCTTACCTAGCATGTTTGAGACACTGCATTTGATCTTCAGTACAACATAAAAATAAAACAATGATACTGTGTGTTCACTTACAACTAAAACATAAATGTTAAAAACAATTATCCAATAGAAGCATGTGAACTCATGGCAGAATTTAAAGGATCATCAGGGAGACTCCCATGACAGTGTACTTGTTGCTTGAAGTCTTCAATTTTATGACAGTTTTAGTGTTGGCCAGTAAAGCAGTGACAGTACCAGTCAGACCATGTCTTCGCAAAATAGGATGCAGCATAATTGCAAAAGAGTGAGGAGGGATGGAAAAGGGAGGAACTGAGCGATAAGACTGACCAAATGATGTCTGTACATGTATGAATAACCCCCATTATATCCACCTGCATGTATATCTATATAGCACCAATTTGATAAAAATAACAAATAAATGGAAGGAAGACAAATAAAGGACAGGGAGTAGAGGGAAGGAGGGGGAAAAAAAGCAAAGTAAAAGTACTGGGAATGAAAGGAAAATGATAGCAAAATATATCCCAGGCATGCATGCATGGACCCTACTATTATATGTAACATGCTCTAATAAAACATTTTGAAATTAGAAAAAAATACATATGCACTGCCAATTAACTGAAACATTCTCAACCAAAAAAAAAATGTAATTGGTGTGTTTAGTTCCATAAAAGTTATGAAATAATTTTTAATAAATTCTGATTTTATTAAGAATAAATTTTGGGGGTTGGGAGTCAGGGAACAGATTAGTGGAGAAGCAGCAAGCAGCACTCAGAGAGAAGAAGAACCCCATATTTTATTTTACTCTAGAGGGTCCCAAAAGTAAATAAAACTCAAATTTGTGATCACCCATTTACACTTTCTCACAACATTTTCTGGCTATCAAGTATCATAAAGTTACTTGCTTACCCAATATATGATTTTTCACAGAGTTACTAATGGAAAGCTTGTTTAGAGGAGAATCAGAGTGTGATTTGGGGAAGAACTGGCCATTCTTAAAAGGCCTTTGATAAACATCTGGCCTTGGGATCCATGTTTGCACAGGTTCACTTACACTTCAAAGGAGAGTAGTCAGACTCCCTGGAGAAGTTATCTATAATCCAAATGGAAGGGACCCACAGTCAATCAGGCTTCCTGGGGAAAGACTGAAAGGTGGGAATGGAATTGACCCCTTTTCTAGGAGTAGGTTTCTTACCATAGTATTTTTACAATTTCATTTTCCAACCAAGTCTATTTTTGCCATCACAATGTAACAAGAATCTTAGTGGTCTAAACACACTTTTCAATATTTTTTTGTAATACTTTAACACTGGAAAAAAAGAGCCATTGAAACATAAAAGAAAACAGGTAATGAAGTGCACTTGGGCTCCATCCCCTCAGGCTCTGGACCCTCCCTAAGCATTCTTGCTTATTTCCTGCAAGGTTCACAGAAAACATGTGAGGTCATTGTGTTAAAATGATGAGAGTCACAGCCTCAAGAAAATGTACTTCTGTACAGTGATACTGTATAAATAGTAAAAGAGAGAGCTGGGCTCACAGCTAGTTTCCCCTCAGCTTTCAGGGCCAGGAGAAGCCAAGCCCTCATTTCTAGCTTTTTTTTTTTCTTTTCTTCTTCTTTTTTTAGGATTCTCAATACAGCTTTCCAGAGTTGTGCTAATTTGCATTTCCACCAACAACATATAAGTGTGCCCACCCCAATCCTCACCAGCATCTAGTATTATATGTATTCTTTGTTTGCCATTATAACTGAACTAAGATGAAATTTCTGTGTAGCTTTAATTTTTATTAATCTGTTTACCTAAATGCTTTAATGTATTTCTTGACCATTTTTATTTATTCTTTTGAGAAATGACTTTATTTCGCCCATTTGCATTGAAATTTTTGTTACTGATGTGAAATGTTTTTAGTTCTTTTACACGGATATTAATATGTGGTTAGAAGAGAAGCTGAAAAAGATCTCCCATTCTGTGGACTTTATTCATACTTCTATTTCTTTTGATGTGCAATAGTTTCTTACTTTAAAGTCATGACACTTATTTATTCTTAATTTTATTGATGGAACTTTATGAGTATTTTCAAAAAAGTTCGAGCCTTTGACAATATATTGAAGAATCAGTTTTCTATGAGCCCAATCTGGCTTTTTCCACTGACAATCTTGTTCATTTTTACAAGACATTTATTTTAAATTGAATCACACAGAGTAAATAGCACCTTAGATTTTGCTTTTTAAATACTGTACAGCTTCTGCCAAAGAGTTCATTGTCCATGAGTATTAAAATGCATGAAAAGGATGAAAAAAAGAAGGCTGAATAAAAGAAAATAACTTCAAAATAGCCAAGCATTCCTTCCCCCCCTTTATTTTTTTATTTATGTATTTGTTTATTTGTTTGTTTATTTTCAGTAAAGGTGAGTGAGTCCGGGACCTCATATATCCTAGGTAGGTGCTACTTTACTGAGCAACATCCCAAGTTCTTTTTTGATTGGAGACATAATCTTGCTAAGTTTTCCGTGCTGGTCTCAAATTTGCAGTCTTACTGCCTCACCCTCCATACTTGGTGGATTACAGGCATTTGTTACCATGCCTGCAACCTCTCCTGTTAACATTATGCAATGAATACCTGTCACTTCCTCAGCATCTTTAGGCAGCTAGAACAGTGTAGGTAGTTTTGATTGGTGGCTCAGGGAAAACTGCCTTTGGATTCAATATGGCTGCAGATACCTAGTGCTATGGCAGGTGGTGGGTTTGGCAGACTCTTACCACCTCTGCCCAGCTTCAGTTTCAGTATAATCTAGGGTGGGATTTCAAGAATTAAAGTTTGGAGATTGAGATGCTCTGAATGTTAGCGACAAGTAAGGCCTCTACTCATCATCACCTCCTTTCCCCTCTTGCTCCCAGCTCCAGGCACCCAGAACCTCCTCCAAATCTCGCACCCCCATCAGACCCTTTCCCCATCTTTCAGATACCCTCCCCAGATCCACCTTTCTTTATATCTTGTTCCTCCTTCAGACTCTGCACCCACCAACCAGAACCTACCACTTTTTTAGACCCCACCTCTTCTGCTGATTCCCCCCACTCTTCTATATTCACCTTTTATTATGATCCTGTCAATGTTCCCATCCCTGTACTTCTCCCAGAACCTAGGCTTTCTCATGTTTCTATACCAACTCCAGAGAAGTTCCCTGTTTGAAGATCAAGCCCTTTTGAAGGTCCTTCCCTCCAGACCCCACAAAGATTGAGCCTATTTCTCTGTACCCTACACCCCTCCTCTGGTCATGTCCCTTCCCACAGACCCCAACTGTCTCATGCCTTGCCCTCCTCTAGTCTCTGCCTCTACTTCAGACCCCACTCTTTTCCAAGCAATGGTTATTCTAGAGACCTCTTCTCCAGATGCACCCCTCCTCCTCACTTCACCAGATCCTAGTCTCCTCCAGAATCTGCCCCTTTCCAGGCCCACCTCTCCTCCAGACCCAGCGTCCTCCTGACTCTGCCTTCCCTCCAGGACAGACCCTGCTCCAGGTACCATCCCTGCTGGGCCAGGTGGAGAAGATGCAGACTGTTTTGCTTCAATGCTTTAATTTGCAGTTTTTGCAGTGGTACACAAAATAATGCCTACTTAATGAACATCTATCCTGCATTGGATGAAGTATCTCAGGATTTCATATGCCTTAAACCAAATTTAAGAAAATCCCCTCTTTCTCTTTTTAAACTATTTTTTATTTATTTTTGTACCCATGATGGAACCCAGAAATGCTTATCCACAGAGCCCCTGACTCAATGCTTTTTACTTATTATTTATTTGTTTTTAAAATTTTGAAACAAGGTCTTGCAAATTTGATGAGGCTGGCTTTAAACTCCTGATTCTCCTGCCTCAGGCTTCAAGACTGATTACAGACATTAAAATAAAATCAGCTGTGGTAGTGACTCAGTAGTGAAGTGCTTGCCTAGAATGTGTGAGGCACTGGGTTCAATTCTCAGCATTGTAAAATAAACACATAAATAAAATAAAAGTAAATCAACAACTAAAATATACATATTTTACAAAAAAATAATATCAGAATTTGTCAAACATCAGGTAACACTCATCTCTGATCCCTGATGATCCTGTGGCCTTTTTCAGTGGGAGATCTCTTAGCATCAGTCCAGGTTTTCTATGCTAATTGGTCAGTTTATAGTTTCCTTATTTTAGAGTCATTTTGCAATGTCTGTATTTACTCAGAAATTCCATATGTCCAACAGGATTCTAGTTCAACATTTATTTTCTTCTCTTTCTAGGTTTCAATAGAATCCTGTGTACTTCTGCTGTTTTACATCAACAACATTTTAAAAACATACTTTTAATTTATTTTATTTTTGATTGAAATAAATTTTTGAAAATTCTTATGGTGACATTGACTTATTTTAATTAAGTTATGCTTATTAACTCATATTTGAGGGCTGGGCATGTAGCTCATGGCAAAGTACTTGCCTAACATGTGAGAGGTTCTGGGTTGAATCCCACCACCACACACCCACACAGAAGATGGCTTTGAAAGGATTCAAGCATCAGAGGTATCCACGGGTATGGTTAAAAGATCATGTACTTATACATATGCTCATAATCCACAATATGTCTTCCATATTTAGATGAAATTATTCTAAGCAAAATTTTCAAATCAGTTTTAGAAGATAAAAGCAGGATGATACTTTTTAATTTTTTTAATTTTTATTTATACGTTCTAATCAGTGATACATAACAACAGATTGCTCTTCAGTTCATTGTACACAAATGGAACATACTTTTTAACTTCTATGGTTGTACACAAGCTATGATCATGATGTTCATGCAATCATACATGTACCTTGGTTAATGATTTCCATCTCATTCCACCAACTTTCCTACCTAGGATTGTGATATTTTTTTATGACAACTATTATAATGCATTATACTTAACACCTCTATAGATAAAATTTTCTTAAAACTCAAACTATTACAATATGCAAAAGATAAGTCACTATCTGCATTTTGTAATTTTAATACATTATCTAAATAATCTGAAAATTATTTTTTTTTCTAATTTTCAAATTTAAAAGCATATTCTTACTTCTTATTAAAATCTACATTCATCAGAAAATTAATTATTTATTGCTTACAATAATGGGACAGGCTATCTGATAACCATTGAACTTTATTGATATCAGGAATTATTGTTGGAGAACTCTACTATGCTTCACTTCTGTTCAAAGTATCATTTAAAAATGTATCAATGTAATTTTGGTGTCAGAGTTTGAATTTCTTCTTTGAGATTGTGTGTTTATTAGTACTTAGGGTTATTTCTCATGAAAGTTCCATGATAACATTTTATCTTAATGTTGGTGCCTCCATGTGCTTAGAAGGTAGCTTTAGAGCAGTGTTGAATATACATACATTGTATTTTGTGGATTCATTAGAAAAGCACATACACTTTTGTATTATAGTTGTAGTTTGACATAATATCTTTATTTTATTTATTTATTTTTATTTGGTGCTGAGGATTGAATCCAGTGCCTCACAGATGCTAGATGAGTGTTCTACCACTAATCCAGAACCCCTGCCCCAATATACATTTTTTTATAATATTTAAAGATTCTCTTTTTTGTATTAGTGAAAGCAGCATTTAGACATGTTAAATGTGAGTTGAACAAAGTTCGGGTAGAGTTTAATAATTTTTTTGGAAGTTGACATAATGGCTTCTGCCATATTCTACTTCTTCCTTGGTTGTATGTGATCAGATATATCAGTTTCAGAATTTTTGGATTAGAACCTAGGCCTTAAACATTCTAGGCAAGCACTGAACTACATATATCACTAAACCTCTTATAAAGTGTATTTTGAGACATAATATTGCTAAATTACCCAAGTAGGTCTCAAATTTGTGATTCTCATTTCTTCACTTCGCAAGTATCTGGAATGGCAGGCAAGTGTCAAAGTTTCTGGTTTGTCCTGGAGAGTTTATGTCAGTACCATGTTTCTAGTGTATTAATAATTTTCTAAGCTACACTATGTCAATTTTTTTATTTCCCAAAATTCAATAAAGCTTTCTTGTTTGTTTTGATGATGTGCTATTAATGTAAACATACTTTACAACTGGAGTTCCTTATAGTCTAGCTATGCATTTCAATGTGAGGAAAGTATTTTGATTCTGATAATGTCAACTGTATTTCAGGTTAATCATGTTTTCCTAAAAGCAGCGATTATTATTTTTTTATTTGATTATACAAATAAGGACTTTTTTTTCTGCTGGTAGTCAAGCATTCTTAATGCATTCTTAAAATTTTTAACTGAGCTGCATCTGCAGCTCCCTAAATCCTTTAGTTATAATCAGCTCCTTGACTAGTTAGATTGATATAAAATCACCTCGAAGTTCAATTGACATTTGAACCATTCAAGAGTTACAGCATTCAGTAATTCCTTTTGATATTTAAAATATAAATTATTTTTTTATAAGACAGAAGCATCTAAGACCACTCCTGGACTGGGCTGACATTCATGCTACTCTCCTCCCACAACTTCCTTCAGAGCAGCAAGAGGAGATGAACATTTGTTTTCCATGAAACACTTCTGCTGGAAGGTGTCATTCATTGTGGTTGACAACCCTATTTATATTTTGTTTTCTTTGACAATTTGTCACAGTAGCAAATATTAGATTCTCTTACTACTAAAAGATAGGCATAAAAACAAAATAAAGACACATCTTTGGGATAAGTGATTCAGCCAAAAGCAGCCTATGTGCCATTGTAATATATATATATATATATATATATATATATATATATATATATATATATATATACATACATATAGATAGATAGATAGATATAGATATAGATATAGATAGATATAGATAGATATAGATATAGATATAGATATAGATATAGATATAGATATAGATATAGATATATAGATATATAGATATATAGATATATAGATAGATATAAATAGATATTCTGCCAGCCAGAAGACTGGAGAAGTGGTACCCTGAAAATGAAGACCTAGGCCTGTGCTCGTTTTTCTTAACTGCACACATTGTAATACATATATATATATATATATATATATATATATATATATATATATTATATATATGAATGTGTATATATATACACATTCATTTATATTTTAACAAAGTCACTCTTTTAAAAAAAGTTAAGCCATGAATTTAATTTAAATAGAGTGTTTTTTATTCCTTTGATCAAGTTCTTAGAAGGTACACATGTGATGTAGTGACAGGAAAAAAAATATATATATATGATATTTACAGTCTGAGAGTGAGAGATCCCCCCCCCATTTTAGAAAGTAAAACTGAGATTCTAAGACCTTAAAAAAGGTGTCCAGGTATGGATTAAAAAAAAAGCACTGAAATTTGAATGCAGGAAGCCCGACTTGCCACCAGTGAATCCACTCATGCCAACTTTACCAGGACCCTGGCCAGACATCTGTCTTGATGGCTGCTCTTCACAGATCTCCCCCTCCCTCTGAGATTGCCCTTGATGTTGGTTTTAACTTACTTCCACCTGGATACAAAGGAGTCACTCAAGAGGATGGGAGGGAAGAACAAACCATCCAGAATATTGTGGTAATTTCACGCTGTTGGCATTTGATGCTCTTTACAGAGAAGGAGTTGAAGGCCTTTACTGAGCTCCCCTGTCCCTCCACTGAGTCCTTGTCCTGAATGATCTCAATATCTGCACACAGTCTAGCAAGCCAGGGGGATACTATTCTCAATTTGTAGATGCAAAGACTGAGGCTCCATTGGGTGACTTTTTCCAAGATCACAAAACTAGAAAGATGACATTGGATCTCAAACTCAGGCGTGAGAGGCTCCCAAGGAGAAAGCTAAATTAAAAGTTTCAGGGAAGCCTAAGTTTGTGGAGAGGAGAAAGCATGTCCCAGAAAAGGGGCACCCTTTTCCCAAGGCCATCTGTGCCCAAATGACCAAAATGGAACCCAGGAAGACCCTTTCCCTTTCCAGGCCTGAGCCAGGCTGGCGCCCACCACCCACCTACTTATGGCTCTTCCAAAAATCCCTGGCCCTGTCACTCATCTATCTCCCTGCTGCAGGAAACCAGTGCCTTTCTGAACTTGCCAGCCAGAAGGCTGGGAGAGGGGTAACTTGAACAGGAAGACCTAGATCTGGGCTTCTTTTTCTTACCTCCAGAGGCCAACTATTGTCAACACTAAACTAAATTATTCCTTCTTTCCATGGCTACCTGTTAAGTCCATTTGCTGCACATGGTGCTTTGTGCTGTAGAAACACTAGTAAATAAGTTAGAGCTAGTCCATAAAAACATGTCACATGGCCCCAAATTTTTATTATAGAATCTCATTGTTGACTTAAAAATCTTTCATTTTGAAACAGTTTTAGACTCATAGGAAATTGCAGAAATAATCAAGTTGCCATTTACCTTTTTTCAGCAGCCCTGGTTTTTACAACTTTCATAACACCTCTACAAAACAAGGAAACTCAGCCTGGTGCAAGAGTATTCACAAAACTATACACTTATTCAGATTTTGCTAGTTTTCACATGCATGATTATTATTGTTATAATAATTATTTAGGGTTTTTTTGGGGGGGGAGTGTCATGAGTGTTGTTCTTGGTAAAATCACCATCAAAATCACAATATAGAATCATTCTATCATCACTAAGAAACTCCCCGTTGATTTTCTCACGTAGTCACTTCACCCATTGAGCCCCTCTCCCACTGTCCCTAACCCTCACACTTGGCAACAAATGATCTGTTCTCATCTCTACAATTTTGTCATTTAAAGATATTTTATTTTTTTCAAAATCACACAGTACATAACTTTTTGAGATTTTTTTCCACTTGGCATAATAATGCTGAATGTGTCGATAGTTATTCCTCTTTATGATATTTGTTTAATTCATTAGTCTGTTGAAGGACATTTGAATTGTCTCTGGTTTGAGGCTCTCATAATGTGCAGAAGGTAGCCATGGGACATTCAAATACAGGCTTTTGTATGAACATACACTTGGATTTCTCTAACATAAATATCCAGAGGTACAATTGCTTGATCTGATTATAAGTGCATATTTAACTTTATAAGACTCTGGCAATTTATTTTCCAGAGTAGCTGTTTCATTTTACATTTCCATCAGCAATGTATGAAAGATATTTTGCCATAGCTTCACATCCTTGCCAGTGTTAAGTATGTCAATGTTTTTTACTTCAGTCATACTACAAGGTGGTTAATTATATCATGTGGCTTTAATTTGCTTTTCCAAAAGTTTTGACCATCTTTTCTTGTGCTTACCTGTCATTAGTATATCTACTTCAGTGAAGTATCTATTCATGTTTTTTGCCCTTTTTCTAATGAAATTTTTGTTAACTTTTGAATTTTTGAAGTTTTTTATGCACCCTGGACCCAAATCCTTTGTTAGATTGTCTTGCAAATATTTTCTCACAGTCTATGGATATATTCTCATCTTCTTAACTAGTTCTTATATAAAACTTAAGTTTACAATTTTGATAAAGAGTAAAATCATCTTTTTTTTATGGAATGTGCTTTTGAGGTTATACGTAAGAACTCTTAGCATAACTCTAGGTCATGAAGATTTTCTCCTGTTTTTTTTGCAAAAGCTTTATAGATTTGTGGTTTACATTTATATTTATGAGCTACTATTAATTCATTTTTGTATAAAGTAGGAGACGTAATTGGTTGAAAGTCCATATTTTTGCATAGGGATGAGCAATTGTATTTGCACTTTTGTAAAAAAAAAAAAAAAAAAAAAAAAAACATTTGGACAGTTAATGTGGTGGTACACGCTTGTAAACCCAACAAATCAGAAAGATGAGGCAGAAGGACTGCACATTGAATCCAACCTCAGCAACATAGCAAGGCACTGAGAAACTTAGTGAAACTGTCTCAAAATAAAAAATAAAAAGGATTGGGAATGTACCTCAATGATAAAGTGCCCCAGGGTTCAAGCTGCAGTATAAAAAAAAATTAAAAAATTTTATTGGGCATGCTCATGTGGGTTTATATTTTAGTTTGATTTTTTTTGTTGTTGTAGATGGACACAATTTTATTTATTTTTATTTGTTGCTTAGGATTGAAACTAGTGCCTCATATGTGCTAGGCAAACACTCTGTCACTGAGTCATAACCCCAGCCCCTATTTTTCAGTTCTTAATTCTGTTCCATTAATCTATGTGCATATCCCCTGCCTATATTATACACAATCTCAGTAATTTTAAAAGTATGATAGGCCTTAAATTGAGAGGAAGCTGTTATAAACTCCCACTTTCTTCTTCTACAATATTGTTTTAGATGTTAATATTGTTAATATTGTTTTAGTTCCTTTACGTTTCCATTTAAACCTAAGAACTACTTTATTTATATATTCAAAAATCAAAACCATTGCTACGGATTTTTAAAAAAGCTGTGTTAAAATATGTAAGTCAATTTGGGAAGAACTAGCATCTTTACTATGTTGAGTTGAGTCTCACACTTCATGAATATAGTACATCTCTCTCTTTATTTAGGTCTTTTTTTTATTTCATTCATCAATTATTTATAGATGTCAGTGTATAGTTTCTGTATATATTTTGTTAAGTTTATGTCAGAGTAAATTTTTTTTGTGATTTTGATTAGCACTGTGGTATTCTTTTTTTTTCAATATTTTAGTTTCTTTAAAAATTTGTTTTTTAGATATACCTGACAGCAGAGTGTATTTTGACATACTTAGATGGAGTATAACTTATTCCAATTAGGGTATCATCTTCTTAACTGGCTCTTTAATAAAATTATTTTATTCTGGAAATAGGAAATACAGTAGAGTGAATCAGACATAACTTTCCTACATTCATATATTAATATACCACTAGTGAAACCAACCCCACATCATGGACAACAACAAGAATGGTTTTCATCTTGAATCTAATTTTTCCTTGCTAGTATTTGAAAAAGGAGATATTCATGCTGCCCTTGCATCTGTAACCTGGCTATTTTTTGTCAGTTCTAGGAGTTGTGTTTTTTAGATTACTTATTGCTTCTCCAGGAATTGCTAACTTTGCTACCAGCCTCACGTGCTGCTCTCTCCAGGGCCCAGGAAACCTGAATATCCTACACCTTCCCAGCCAGAACCCAAAGGTCAATGTTCCTATTGAGTTTAGCATGGAATCCACAGGCCTAGGTCTGGGCTCTTCTTTCCACCTGCAGTCAGATAGTGCAGAACTTTACATGGAGGTTTTTCCTTTTCCCCCAGAACACTGATGATCTCTTACTATGAGCAAGATGGCTGCTGAACACTGGAAAGACAAAGAAAACAGGAGAGGGCCAGCCTCCAAGAATGACTTCCTCCTCCTTATGGCTGCATATTGGTGTACAGCTGTCTTGAAACTTTTGTGATCAAGCACCTTGCAAAGTTTTAAACTTTGAACAGCCCTCAGGTTAGATCTAGAATGATTGAGATTGGTGAGAATAAACAATGAAACTAAAAAAAAATGAATAGTACAATGAACACGTGGATATTTAAAATATGCACAATGCTACATGCCACACCAGAATTAACATGTGTATCCTTTATCAAAGCCCCAAAAAGCTGGATATTATTTTTCTCTATTTAACATTGGGAAAGTTGAGGCACAGAGAAACTCAAGTTCATATAGTTAGAATGGGCAGAGCCAGAATTTACACAAGCCATGTGTCTCTCAAGGCTGTGTTAAGATGTGAATTATATTCTATTACTATATTATAAACATTACAGAAAAGGAAAAACTTTATAGCACAGTGAGTAATTCCACTTACTTGGAAACTGGCCATTTAGAAACTGGCCAATTCCAGGTTCACTGGATGACCTTGGGAAAGGATACTTATCTGTGTTTCAGTTTACTTGTCTATAATATACAGGTAGTAATAATATCTACCTCATAACCCTGTTGTAAAATTTAAACATAAAAATGGTACTTGATTCATAGTAGTTTTTCTTTTTTTATTAATACATGTCAAGTTCAAATAAAAATATAAAATTGATAAACATAGAGAGAAGTTCTTCACGTTTTTCTTTTCTGCATCTCAGGGGCTACTGTATTTTATTTAACTCTTTCTCTTTTGATAAACTATAGACTGTCCCATTCTGCTGTCAGGAAGAATTTGTGACTTCTCAGACAGAATTGTTAATGTGGCTCTAAGGTGTCTTCTGAGAAGTGAAACTGCTGGATCATAAAAAATTCTCATTTTAAATTTTAAAGTCTACTGCCCAAGCTGTCCTGTGCAGTGTCTGTATCAGTTTACATGGTCTGGGCATTTCCTTTTCTTCACACCCACAGCAACACTTTATATTGTTATACTTTGAGCTACCTGCCTCTGGGGAGGGGCAGAAGAAACAAGTAGAATACATGGTATCCAGAGGAGACATTTTCTTTATGATTAATGTTTCAATCTGTTTACAAAATAAATTCTCAATGACTTAGGTAATGAAAAATTAATCATAAGCATCTCTCTTCAACTGAATATCCCCTATGAATCTTAAATCTAATGGGAGTGATATACTCTGAGAATATACATACATAAAAATGATGATTGCAAATGGACAAAGGAGATGTGAAGGACACTTGTGGAAAGTGACAATGTGGTTGATGATGATGAGGTGAATGTGGTGATGATAGCAGCTGCCACTATGTGCCAGGCACCATGCCTTGCACTTTGCAAATATAAATTCACTTACTTCTTGCAATGACTTTACAGAGATGATATTATTATTTCTATTTTACAGATAATGCACAGAGCTTAAAAATTTGAAGCACAGAGCTTAAAAATTTCTCAGGGTCACAAGGTAAATTGAAGTGCTAGGATTTAGGCATAGGCAACCCAGCAACAGAGTCTATGTTCTTAAACAATTTTGCTACAACCACCCTCTTTCTGTTAGAGAGTTGTTGAGAGTGGCAAAGGGGTACCACGCCACATGAGAACCATCAGAGGACCATGTAATGTAAGACCAATCTGTGTCTGCAGATCTGATGAAAGGGCTTTAACATTTGAATTTTATTGAAGCTGAATTTATATACTGAATGATGACAAAATTCTTAAGCTCTGGCTCCCATCCTTCTACAGAGATAGAAATTGGAACTCAGGCAGTTAAGAGTTTCATCCACAGTTACAGTAAGTGTTGGAGCAAGGATGTAAATCCTATCATTCTGCCTCCTTGCCCAGTGTGGGAGGCAGGGTGGTTCCCCACAGACATGTGTGCCCAAGTCACTGAAACCTCTGAGTTACATTTCAAGGCAAAAGAGATTTTGCAGATATGATTAAAGTTAAAGGCCTTAGGATAGGGAAATTATCCTAGATTTTTTTACTGGTCCCAAAGGAATAGCAAAAGCAGAGAAGTTTCTCTGGCTGGAGTCAGAGAGATAAAGCAGCTGAGGTTAAAGAGATTCAAAGGGAGGGGCTTTCATCTTGATCTTGCTGGAGTGTCCACTGGGAAAGCATGAAAAAGAGTGCATACAGCCTCCAGGAACAGAGACCAGCCCCCAGCTGAAAATAAGGACCTCAGTCCTACAACCCTAAAGAACTGAATTCAGACTACAAATTAAATGAACTCAGAGGCAGAGTCCAGCCTAGAACCTCTAGAAAGGGATGCAACCCTGTCAGCAGCTTGAAGTCATCATTATGGAGAGCTAAGCAGAGGACCCAGCTGTGCCAGGCTATTCTAGGACTCCTTAGTGCTAGAAATGTGACATAATAAATGGATGTTGTTTTCAGCAGCTAAGATCTGTGGTAATATGTTACAGCAGCAATTGTAAACAGATACATTTGGTGTTGTTCTCCACCACACTCCAGGCAACTGGTGATTGACAGGGTTTGGTCTAAAAATATCTCTTCCCCTAACCTCCCAAACTGACTGATATTTCTGCTGTCAGAGGCACACCTTGAAATGAAGACATTTTTCTACAAAAAGTCTTTTTGCTAAGCTCAGACTCTGAGATGAAATAAATGATGCTTTAGTATGACCATACCACCAGAGGAGCTTGCCACCATGGAATGCAGACCAGGCATATTTTGATGCAGAATTCAGAAGTTCCAGGTAGAAAAGGTCTAACTCTGAAAAAGTAACACTGTAAGCAGAGGGCAAAGGTGGGAGAGTCCTGAATGGCACGCAGGGACTAAGGGCTCATTAGTGACAAAAAAAGAGCATCTGAAGGTGTCATTTCCACCCACAATAGGACTGGGAAGAATAAAGAAGTACTTCTGGGATAGTGGAGAAATATGAGAAAGAAGGAATGACCAATAGTTAGAAATTCTGCAGAGCTGGCAGAGCAAATTCAAATGTTTACAATGTGAAATCAATATGCACAATTTTTTTTTTCTTGCACAAATTAATGGATGCTTTCTATTTAAAAAAGTACCATAGCAATGAGCAACACCCCTCGCCCAGCACTTGCTTGCTATATGTGAGGCCATAGAATCAATCCCTCACATCAAAATAAATAAATAAATAAATAGAAGGATAGGTAAATATATAAATAATTTCCTTGGCCTAGCTTTCATTTTTTTGGTTACAACAACATTTCTGGACCATAAGACTGTGTCAGTGTAATGACCTTGTACTGTGTATTTGTGGCTTTAGTGCTGGGCACAGGGAAGGACCGTCATGAACTGAAGAACTACTCAGCTTCAGGGGGAAATGTAGACACAGTATTCTCAGATTCGATTTTCCAAGAGAGGCCAAAAGGCCAAATTTTCATGAGAACTCCTATTTTCTAAATATTGTCAACTACATAGCCAAGAAGCGACATTCATGGGTCAAATATGGAACCATGTTGGATCTAGAAATCATGAGGCTGGTGAGCATAAATGATAAGACTGAAATATTAAAGAGGATGATGATGGACATGTGGTTATGTAACGAACACTGAGTCCTCTTCTAATTGCCATGGTTGCTTCACCACAACAACACAAAGTTAAACATTATAATATCCTATTTAAACTGGAGAAATGGAGGCCCAAGTTTCTGCAACTAGGAAGGTGGCGTCAGGATTTTTAAATTCTCTGGTGCCCAAGTTTTTATTCTTCATCCCTATTGTGGATTGAGAAAGACCTTTGGATTCCATCCTCAGAACAAGGGTTATTATTTTAGGATTAGAGTGTGTTTTCCTTGGAAAGAATGTCCAGAGCCTTCATAAAGTACTTAAAAGGCTTACAGATGCCCCAGAGACTAATGGATAGAAACTGATGGCCAGGGGTTAAAGAAAACAAACTGCAAGTAAAGTTCTCAAATATTGTCAATGGAGAATGAGAAAGTGGTAAGTATGGGAAGATGTCTTAAGGTAATGGAGACCCAGGCATGTTTTTCTGTTGGAGAAGGAGAGGAAAGAAAGACAAAGACAAACAGAAACACACACACACAGACACACACACACACACAGACACACACATACTTGGAAGGATTCATGGTTCTATAGGGCAAGAACACTTTGGAAAAAGTCCATGCCTTATCTTCTGGCATGAGAATCCCAAGAATGCTGATGAGCCAAGCTAAAGCAAGAATTAACAGAAGGAAGATCAATTTCCCTCCTACCTTCTTGCTCCCTCAAAAGTGAAGCAAACCACCCTAAGATACCATCTCACTTCAGTAAGATTGGCAGCCATTATGAAGTCGAACAATAACAAGTGCTGGCGAGGATGTGGGGAAAAGGGTACCCTTGTACATTGCTGGTGGGCCTGCAAAATGGTGAGGCCAATATGGAAAGCAGTATGGAGATTCCTGGGAAAGCTGGGAATGGAACCACCATTTGACCCAGCTATTGCCCTTCTCGGACTATTCCCTGAAGACCTCAAAAGAGCGTACTACAGGGATACTGCCACATCGATGTTCATAGCAGTACAATTCACAATAGCTAGACTGTGGAACCAACCCCGATGCCCCTCAATAGATGAATGGATTAAAAAAATGTGGCATTTATACACAATGGAGTACTACGCAGCACTAAGAAATGACAAAATCATGGAATTTGCAGGGAATTGGATGGCATTAGAGCAGATTATGCTAAGTGAAGCTAGCCAATCCCTAAAAAACAAATGCCAAATGTCTTCTTTGATATAATGAGAGCAACCAAGAACAGAGCAGGGAGGAAGAGCAGGAGGAAAAGATTAACATTAAGCAGAGTCATGAAGTGGGAGGGAAAGGGAGAGAAAAGGGAAATTGCATGGAAATGGAAGGAGACCCTCATTGTTATACAAAATTACATATAAGAGTTTGTGAGGGGAATGGGAAAAAAATAAGGAGAGAAATGAATTACAGTAGATGGGGTAGAGAGAGAAGATGGGAGGGGAGGGGAGGGGGGATAGTAGAGGATAGGAAAGGTAGCAGAATACAACAGTTACTATTATGGTATTATGTAAAAATGTGGATGTGTAACCAATGTGATTCTGCAATCTTTGTAATGTTTTGAATAACCAATAAAAAAAATAAATAAAAATAAATAAATAAAATAAAGAGCTTTTCCTACCCACCCCCTTCTGTCCTGCTTTTCTGTGGGGCTCCTGTAAGTAGCCTCCTAATGCCATAGAACTGGGACCAGGGTGCCCTAGAGGAGCTACTGGTATGTGTTTCTTACCAGCTTCTACTTTCATCCAGGATGGGGGAATGGTAACCACCTTTTCTCATTCTCCAAGTTCCTTGGTATACTGCCTTCTGGGAGTATTTATTATTGATTTCACTTGATCTCAACCCTATACCAGGCCTATTTCCAATAGCCAAGAACTGTGTGAATATCAGTTGTTGGGATGGAAGTCTGATGTTCTCTCTAAAATCAGTCCAGGATGGCAAGAGCCACTCAGCTTATTTTTATCCAACTGCCATTTAGGGAGTACATGCCATGCTGTGCCAAACAGGGAGCCAGGGCTGAGATAGGTAGAGATAAACCAAACAGGGAACTTTCCCTGCCCTTGTGGAGCTTAAAGCTCAGGAAGGGAGACAGGTTTCAAAATACATAAACTATGATAACTACATAAATTTTAAAAGACAAGATACCATGAGCATATACCATAAGTAGGAAAAGCATTGGCTTTTCTAAGTATACAGTTTTGAGGTAAGATTAAATTACCCATGTGGAAAGGTAGAGGGGGGGTTACCAATGCTGGGACTTATAAATAAAGAGTGCTGTGAGGTCCCTTGAGAACACAGAATCATCACCTAACTATGAGGAGTCATCCTGGGAACAGGTGGATTAGTGGCAATGGTGACCTCTTAGTAGAATTAGAAAGTCTCAGGCACACATTCTTGAGGGTTTTACTATACCTCTTGCACACTGTTCCTAGGTTTGGTGGAGTTCACAGCTTAAGATTCTTTCCTTCTAAAAGTAGAAACTGGAAGCTCACTTTTCCCTCACTAGGAATGGAGAGTGAGATCAGGAGGAACATGGAGTCCTAAATTATATATGAATCATACAACAGCTCCATCCATTCTATCTGCCCGTCATTGTAGCTGGGATGCAGATGTTGCTCTTCGCAATGCAGCCTGTAAGCCCAATGACCTGGTGCTGTGGAGAATCTGAGAGTTACCCAAAATAACATGACATTCTCCCTTTCTTCTCAGAGCACCTACAGTGGATTCTGTTGTTTGCAACCAGGATCTCTGAAAATGCAGGATGGCTCATTAATCAAAGAGAAACAGAAAGTGAGGAAGGTGGCAGGAAGGGGAAATGGGTACCAGGGTGAAAGGCAGAGTGGCATGGGCAGGAGAAACTCATCATTCAAAAGATACACTTCCCCAAAGTCTAAGAATAAATACCCGTAGCCTGGGAGCAACTGATTCTGGGTATCCTTGGTATTTCTGAAACTATGGGAAGATTGATGTGCTACTTCATACAGAAGCATAGGACTGTGGGAACTTACAGGTGAGCCTAAAGAAACACAATATCTTGATCATGGAGTTTGGATATTATCTGAGTCTCCGAAACCCACTTAGTCATCATCCACAGTCATATATGAAAGAATAAACTACTATGAACAAAAGTCCAAGGCCCACCTGTTAGAGGTGCAGCCTTAGACATGAAGTCACTTCACTTCTTGAGTCCTCAGTTTTCTCATCTGTAACATGGGGGTAAGACATGGTTCTATGTATGAAATGGCACTTGCACAAACCTATTATAAATGTGATTAATGTGATAGAAGGTTCTTATCATTTTTATGGTACCCAAACAGATGTAAAAAAAAAGAAAATTAATATTTTCCAGTAAGATAAAAAATTTCATTTTTTAAGAAAGCAAATGAAATATAAGACTGATGATGGGTCAGTGGGTTCACCTAGGGCCTGCGGCTGCGGGTTTAAAATGGTCAAGATCAAGAAATAAACAGCTATCAGAAAAGAGGTTAAGAATAATGTCATTAGTCAGGACTTATGGTTGCAAGTGACACAGAACTCATGCCATAGTGGCTTCAGATTAAAACAAAGAAGAAGCACGTTCATCTCTTGTATAATCAAAAGCTCAATTGCCCAAGAACAACTAGATTCAAACACTCTAGTAATAAAACCCCAGCTCTGTCTCTGTCCATATTGTTCTGTTTTTATTGCTGGTCATTCTCAGACAAATTCTTTCTTCCTGCTGCCAAGAGAGCCATAGCAGCTCCAGCCCTGTGTCAGGCTAGGTTCTGATTTATTTGAAAGCCTATGGCTGAATCTCAGAAATTCTTGTAAAAGTCTTAGGGACCCAAATTAAATGATCTACACTTAAACTAATCACTTATGATCTAGGAAAACTGATGATCTAATTGACTAATTATGCACTCTATTTCCACATATGGAGCCAATCAATATCTCCTCCACAAGGACAGCAGGGTCCTTTACCCATATAGAAAAAGAGTGGCCAAAACAAACACTAATATCCACCACCAATTGTTACTAGTGTTGGGTATCTTCTATGCCTTGAAGAATCTGAGTTGGACCTACCTAGAAAAAAAATATCATTCTTAAAACCACTGTAAAATCTGCAAATTCCATTTCATTTTTTTTCCTGAGAGGAACCTTATTTCAGAGGCTTATATGAGTTATTGGTCATGAAGGTTGCTCAATTGTTGCTCTCTGAATAGACCTTTTAAATGTTATGACTCTTCTAACTTTCAACGGAGATCACACATATGTTCTTTAATTTGACATAAATTTAGAAACTCTCCTATGAGTCAGGGAAGTTAAATAGCTTGCTTCAAGTCACACAGCAAAGCCAGATTTTCTTCTCTCCAGCTTATAAACAGAGCTGTGGATCTACTCACCACGATCCCAGAGATACTAATGAGAGATAGCAAGGGGGAAGTCAGGAGAAGGTAGAGGAAATAATTCAGTATAGAAACAGAAAGGAATATGAGGGCAGAAGTAAAGCTACCAGTCCTGGTTTCCATACAGTTTAAAGTCCCTGAGGGAGCAGGACAAAAATGCAGCCCACACCCTGTGCTCACCAGTGCCCACACAGGTAAGCCTTCTGGGAGTTTCCACTGATTTTGGTGGTGACTGCCCTGCATTCTTCAAGTGAAGGTGGGAGCAAGCCAACCTGCCTCTTGAAAGATTACAGAATCCCAATTTTTATTATTAACATGCTGAATTATAAAGTGATAAGCTCTATGTGGTGGAAAATCAAGGGTCAGGACTCCACAGAAACAATTTATTCCTGGGGGATCCTCCAGGCCAGTGGTTGGTTCCCCACATTTGGAGGCACATTAGGAACATTATTAATGTTATCCAACTGATTTACAGAAAACATGAATGATTTGTATGCACTGTCAGGACACAACTAAGAATGTAGCCCCAGGGATGCCTTCCCAATGCCTCAAGGGGCCACCCACTCCAGGCTTCCTGCTATCACAGTGCCTCAGCTTCCTGGGTCTCTTTCTGAATAATGAAGTCAGCCTAAGGGAAAGGGGGAAGAGGAGGAGACTAGAAGGTGGGGACTTGATAGCAGAGACAGAGATTATTGGGGGAAGTTTTTTTTTTTTTTTTCAGTGAACTGCCTTTTCCAGGTGCTGGCCACAAAGAGCTCTGAGTGGCTCTTTATAGGGATGAGTAAGGATACCCTCTTCCAGTCTTTCACTTTACTCTACCCACATTGTGACTAGTTTTCTTTAAAAGCAATACCCTTACACTTAAATTTCTTTTAAAGAAAAACTTTATATCTCTACCTAAATAGAGAGCTACCAACATTTTTTTGAAAAAAAAAAAAGAAAACACTCAGCAAACTAAAATAGAATATTACCAATTCTACTTTTGGTAATTATTCTTTACTCTGGGCCCAGAGATGTACTTTCTATTAAATATTACAGTAGCAGAGTAGAGGGAAATAGCCAGAAAAGAGATGTTGCAAACATTAATACCAAACAGACACTCTTGTCATTCAAAGGACTGAAATGATAGCAAAAGCAGTAACGTTCTCACCAACTGACTTGCTCTTTCTTCATTCCTCACCCATGCTGGGAAACACCAGGGTTTATTTAACAAATATTTGTTGAATTTCCTCCTAAGTGTTTCTGACCCTTAGGTCCGGGGAAGTGTGATAATGTCCCCTTGGGATGTAACATGGTAGAGACAGACACTCAATGGAAAATAAAATTGTTTCAAATGGGTTTGAGCAGTATTTTTACAAAATCTACTGGTGATGACAGTAAGAGCCACTTGGCCTATGGAGAGGTGCAAGGGGGGATTTCACATGCCAGAGGCAAGATCCGGAGGCACCTTGATCCTCCAGAGAGGGAGACCATAGTTTTGTATAGAAGAGTCACATTCATGTTCAGATTCTCAAAGAGTGGAAAAGTGGCTAGTTGCTGTAATTTGATATCCCCTTTATCTAAAGGACACTACAGAGACCTGCTCTTTGCCCGTGATTCAATCAGATGACAGAGGAGATGTTTTAATAGTTTTCCAGTCCAATGGCCAAGAGAAACAAAATATATCATATACGTGGTTGTGTTTAAAGGCAACATGACAACACATGTCCAACAATTGCTAATTGCTGCTGGAGCAAAAGTGGTCCCCTTTGCAATTGTAGCTGGATTAATCTAATTAACTGCAAATGAATACACTATGCTTGTTTTAAAGTTCAGTCAAAACAGTCAGAAGGATATATCTTTATAATGTTTTCCCCTCTTCTGTTTTTCAATCCCTAAGTGCTGGTGATGTTACATGAGACTTTTTGTTTGCAGTTTGGACCAGATTGCTGCAGAGTCAAAGGTTTACATACCCTTAAGAATTCAGATTTTTAAAAATAAATACTTCAGCACTGCTGCTTTTGATTGCAGTTGATCCCTAGTCTCTAGGATAGAGATTGCACACTCCAACAAGACACACATCACCCATAAAGTTCCTGTTCCATGTCACACCTACCCACCCCTTCCCAAAAGCTCAAGGAATCAGTGTTCCAACTGATTATTCGGGTTTCCCTCAGACCCAGAATGTAGGTATAAGCCTCTCCAACACTTTCAGAACCTCAGGCTTGGTACTGGCCTACTTCATGTGAGTGATTCCCAGAGGAGTAGTGGTGGGAAGTGGAATAGATGAGGGGTTATTTTAGCTGTGTTTTTGGGCTTTTTGACTCATCTTTGATGGGAAGCTGGAGAAACTTGGGAAAGATAATGGATTACGCTCATCCCATTTAAACAGCTCATGTAGCCATGAGAAAAAATATTTAATCATTACAATGCTGGGTTTCAAAACTGTAAGCAGTTGGCTTCCTCATCTGTTATAGATTTAAAGTCTAAGGGTCATGATATTTTAGGCTCTTTGAGAGCAAAGATCCAGGGCTTTGGATTCAGGCAGCCTGGTTTCAAATCCCAGCAATACCATTTCCTGCAGGTTGAAAAATGTGTAAGTTACTTAATGTCTGAGCTTTGGCATCCTCTTCTGTGAAATTGGTATAATACCACTTGCCTTTCAGTCATTCTGAGGATGGCAGACTGTGCCAATGATGATGCCAAGGTGTGTACCTATTCAGGAATGTTAGGATTTCTCTCCCACCCTGTGCCTTTCCTGAAAGGTTGCTCTCTCTTCCTTCTCTGGATTCCTCCCAGCAATTGTAGCTCAAGCAATCTCTCTGGTGTCATCAAACACTGATCTTCAAAATTCTATCTTAGAACAGATGTTTTTCAGGGGCAACACTGGGTGATAGCTATTGATTCTAGCTGTGACCTAGGAGAGTGCTCTATTCCTGTTGAAGGTCAAATCCCAAGTGTGCTCCACACTATTGTAACTAGTGCTTGTGGGTAGTTCTTGGGAGAAATAAAACAAGGAAGAGAAGGAAGAGGAGAAGGAGATGACAACCTTCTGTGGTCATATCAATTTGGGAAATAGCTTTGTTTACCTTTCATTTTAGTTACAATCTGGCATCTGGGTCTCTTCTCAACATGCTTTCCTTTAAATCATCTCAATTCATCCTCCTAAAATGCTTATTCACTTTCACAGGTGTGAAAATGTGGTTCAGAGATGTTAACTGACTTGTCCAGTTGGTTCAGCTGAGCACTGTTGGAACCATTGGCACTCCCCAAGTCCAAGTATCTTTTCTGTGCATCTGGAAGAAACACTTTTGTGTATCTCTTTCTGGCTATTAAACAACAACAGAATCTATAAATCATGGCATAAGCTCCTAGGTTTACATTGCCCAACAATTGCATTTTCATGGCAATGAGAAAACAAGAGAAGAGACATAATTTACCTAAGAGTTCCAAGTTAGAAGGGACAGAGGCAAAATGGAAACCCAGCCTACAAAGCTCTACCAGGCTGCTTCACCTTATGCCCAGGGCTAACCTGTTTGGATCAAGGTCCCCAGTTATCTTATTTAATTTCATCTTCCCTCCCTTCAACACTAGAGTAATGCTGTACAAGAGATCTTTCTGTGATTATGGAAATGTTCTACAGTTGTGTATGATAACCACTACCTACATGTGGCTATTGATCACTTGAAATGTATCTAGTGCAAAGAGGAAACTGAATTTTTAATGCTACTTAGATGTAATGAATTTACATTTCTAAAGCCACATATGGCCAATGGTGACCATATTGGACAAGATGATTGTAAAGGCCAGGAATCATATTGAATCTGTAGAGCCAATGAGTGCAAACATCATATGGGCAGAAGATCCTCTTTTAATTACAACCAAGGGCAAATTACCTGGACATTATTAGGGGCGAAATTCAGATTGATTTAATGGCAGGGCACAACATGAGATGCCATTGCTCAATTTGCTTCTGCCCCCACCCCTGGCAATTTCCTACCTAATCTTCTAATCTAGGCTCAAGCCCAACCTCCTTCAGGGAGACCTGCAGCTTACCTTTCCCCCATCAAGCAGAGAAAAGTGTTTATTCTGTGGAATTCCCACATTTTTATAATTATCTCCAGATGTATGAAGATGAAGAGGGTTTCTGTTTGCTGAGACCCTCTGCTAGGCAAGTGTATGAGAGAGAAAATAGTTTTTCTGGTGAGACAGATGTTCAGAGAGGTTGGGAGATAGTGGTTAAGAAAAAAAAGAAGAAGTAATTACAGGAGAAGTGTATTAAGTGATTTAACCTTTTTCTCTATCTCCCCTACAAAACCTTCAGTTAAAAGGGACTGTTAAATCTATGGTAAGACATGGGTAAACCTCACTATGTTGAGAGACAAAAGTGAGTTACATGCTACCCAATAAAACCACTCAACATACTAGGAATCGATGGGAACTTTCCCAACCAGATAAGGGACATCTACAAAGATAAAAATGCAGAGCTAACACCACACTCAATGATGAAAGACTGAATGCTTTCCCCCTAAGATCAGGAGCAAAAAAATGATGCCTACTCTTTCCCCTTCTATTCTACATTGTGCTAGAAAATTCTTGCAAGAATTCTTAAGCAAAAATTAAAAAATAAAAGGCAATTAGTTTGTAAAGGAAGAAGTGAAACTATTTTTATTTGCAGTTTACATCATGTACAGTGAAGATTCTAAAGAATCCACCAAAAAGTCATTACAACTATGGCATAAGTCCAAACAAGGTTGGAAAATAGAATATCCCAAAGCCAACTGTATCTGTTCTAAATGTTGACAAGGGGAAAATGAAGAATGAAATCAAGAAAACAATTTTATTTATAATAGCATCAAAAGAATAAAATTTTTAGAAACAAATTTCACCAAATAAGTGTAAGACTTTTTTACTGGAAGACAATAAAACACTAATAAAATAAATTAGAGAAAAACTTAATCAGTGAAAAGACATCCCATGTTTATAGTCTGGAAGATTTAATATTTTTATGAGGATAACAATACTCCACAAATCTACATGTTAAGTGCAATCCCTGTCAAAATATCAACTAACTTTTTTGAAGAAACTAACAAAGTGATCCTAACATGAAAATTCAATAAACCCAACATAGTCAAAACAACCTTCAAAAAGAAGAAAAAAATTTGAGGACTCCAACTTCTTGATTTCAAAACTTGCTACAAAGTTACAGAAATCGAGACATTATGGAACTGGCATAAGCGTGGATACACAGATCATTGCACAGATTTGAAACCTTTAAATTTCTGATCAATTAATTTTCTAGATGGAAATCAAGACAATTCAATTGCACAGATGGTTGTGGGACAACTGTATAGCCACATGCAAACAAAACATAACAAACAAGCAGCAACAACAAAACTAAGGTAGACCATAAACAAAGATTAATTCAAAATGATTCAATATCTAAATGGAAGAGCTAAAACTATAAAACTCTTAATAGAAAACATGGGTATAAACTGCATGACGGAGGATCAGTTTATAATCTCTCAGATATAATAGCCAAAGTACAAGCAACAAAAGATAAAGCAGACACATTAGACATGGAAATGAAAAACATTTTGCTTCAAAGATGTCAAGAGAGTAAATACAACCCACAAAATGGGAGAAAATATTCACAACTCATATATCTGATGAGAGACCCAAATCTGGAATATACAAAGAGCTATCACAACTCAATAATAAAAAGGTAAGCAATCATTTAAAATAGACAAAAGATTTGAGTAGATATTTCTCCAAAGATAAACAAATGACCATTTTTAAATAAATGACATGAAAAGATGCTCAATCTCATTTGCTATCAGGGAAATGAAAATACAAACCACAGAGAGACATCACTTCCACATTACTAGGATAGCTATAATAAAAAGAGACAATAACAAGCCAGGATGTGAAAAAAAATCAAAACCCTCATGTATTTCTGTTAATAATGTAAAGCACATCCCTTCTGAAAAGAGATGGCTAATTTCTCAAAAAACTATGGGTAGAGTTACTACATGTCTCTGCAATTCTACTCCAAGGCACATAGAAGAGAAATGAAAATATATGTCCACACAAAAATTTGGATGTGAATGTTCATTGCAGTATTTTGCATAATAGCCAAAAAGTGGAAATCACTCAATTGTCCATCAACTGATGAAAAAATACATAAGCATGTGTTATACCAATACAGTGGAATATTATTTTTCATTAATGAAGAACTGATACTTGCTACCATGTGGATGAAATTTTAAATCATTATGCTCAGTGATAGAAGTCAGAAACAAAAGGTTAATGGTTTAATTTATAAATGAATTACACAGCTGGAGTTCCTTAGGTGGGATGGCCAGGATAGACCAACCTAGAGAGAGAAAGGATATGAGTGGTTGCCAATGTCTAGAGGGATTGTGGCTGACTGGAGGATGGAAGTTCTCCTTGGGATGGGTGATGAAAATGTTCTAAACTGATGATGGTGATAAATGTACAACTTTAAATATTTTGAAGCCATTAAATTTTATTTTTTTAAATAGGTGACTTGAAGAGTATACAAATTATATTTCAATAAAGCTGTTTCTAAAGAGCAAGATGCATATGGACACATACAACACATCAATGATATAAAAATACTAAAAATGCATTTGTGGATATGGCTCAGCTTGTAGAGTGCTTGCCTCACATGCACAAGGCCCTGGGTTCAATTCCCTTCACCATCAAAACAAAAAAACAAATAAAAAAATGAAAAATGCAAATAACATTATTGTTTAGGAACACACATGAATGTAGTAGAGGCACAGAAACCAGCATGTGAATAATAAGAAGACAAACTGGGAAGGCTGTGGCAAACCCAGGAGGGGATGGTTAGTGCATTAGGGAGACACTGAGTGGAGAAACACTTAACTCTTAAGCTTGATGTTGGAACATAGATGTTCTTACTATTATGTCCACACCTTGTTTATTAGCTTTTAATTCTTTGTAAAAACATTTTATGGCCATTTCCCAATATTTTAGAAGCTGGATATGTGGCTTTGATATAGTAAGGTTGAAGACTGGCCTCAGGGGCCACTGGACTGGGTGAGCACAGTGCTGGAAAAAAACAGCCATCCCTGCATGTTCCCTCATGAATCCAGCAATTTCTTGAACCATCTCCAGAACATCCTTCCTTCTGGCTGGTGGTGTACAGCAGTAGCTCAGCCATACAGCCTGAGACCCCTGGTTTGAATCTCCACTGTGAGCCTCCTTCTTAGCAGAATGGCCTTTTGCAAATTGCTTCACTTCTATGAGATTTGCTTTCTTATTAACTAAATGGGAATAATACCATCTACCCCTCAAAATTGGTGCTGACTGAATAGAAAAGATAACATCTCCTCTGGTGGCCTCACCTGCTGTTGATGCAGTTTCTGCGGAAGCTGGGCTCTCCCTGCTCATCTCAAGGAGGTAGGCTGTACTGGGTCCTATACTCCTTGGCATGCTATACCAGTGGCCATGAGTGAATACTGGCTGAGTGGTACTGCCTGTAGAGCCCCATTATCCTTTCTGTCTTCCTAACTGCTTTGAAAAGCAAAGGGATCAAAAGGCCCTCAAAGACAGCTCCCTTCACTACTAATAAAAACAAAAAAATATTTATGTATATAAATAATTTAGCTGTGTCCTTCTCTGACAATCATTTTTTTTAAATTCCCAGCTGGTCATCAGCTGATGGAGGCTAGCACCATTGCTGAGGAAGCCCCACCATCTTGGTTGATGTGCAGGAACCAATTCTTCACCAGCTTGATGGTAGCACTCTGGAGGGCCCTGGAGGGAGGGTGGGAAGTCCTATAGGAGAGATGTGAACCCTCGTCTTTGCCTGTCTCATCTTTTTTTTTCTAGCTCTCAGCTTTTTCTCCTCAGCCTACTAACATCTAGAAGAGAAAGAAAAGTGTCCAGGGGTTTTTCCTCACCCCATCTTTTCCCCAGGATCCCACTCCCAACCCCAACCCTGTTCTTTCCTTCCCACTGAAAATCCTCCCTTGATTTTCTTTCTTAATTTGATTCTCTGGCTCTAAAGATCAAAGGAGGAAATTCTTTCCAGTCTTTAAAAAATTATTCCCAGAGTCTCCCACTAGCAAATGCATACATAATGATCATAATTATTTTGAAAGAAATCTTTCTTGCTCCCTCACTCTCTTCTTTTCCACCTCTCCTGCAAGCTTGAGGAAGGGAGATTCTAGAGTGTCCTTGTGGTTGCAGGTGGACCAGCATACATCAAATTCTTCCAGTCCAAGTGGGAGACACACTCGCTCTCTCTCAAAGCGTGAAGAAATTGCAGATGGTACAGGCAGCTACCTGCTGGAAATAAACACAACTGAATCACCAAGTGGGAAAATCACTCCATTTCTAATTTGTTTTAATTTCATTGAGTCTCACGTTTGTGCTAGATAACTCCTCCTGGCTTTTCTTAACCTTCCTTTTATTGATATCTTCAATGGACCCCAGATGGGAGCCCAAAGCAGCTCGCTATCCTCTTATGGCAAGGTTACTCTGTGCTGCACATATATTTTTGCAGACTATGAAAGGGTCTTTTTGTCACAGCTGATTCCCTTCAAATAAACAAGTAATTAACAAAGGCTTAGAGAAGAGCCGAGATACTAGCTGCTGATCTAGCAACCTGGCTTCTGCCCAGCAGGCTGTGCAGGTCAGGTTCAGGCAAGAATCCTCTTTAAATCTTGCTGGTCCAGGTGGTCATTGGCTGTCACTGAGGCATCTTCAGATCACAGTTTTAAATTTTTGTCAGAGATGGTTGGCCTGGCTTCATAGCTCCATTGTAGCCCCTTCTGCTCTCTGGGATTTCATGACTAATGACCACTCTAGGGCACAAATCCAGAGAGTGGGTGGCTGCAGAAGACAATTTTTTTGGTAGCTATGCCTGATTACCCTCTGGACAACCTTTACTCCTTTCACATTTGGAGTTGTAGTGGAGTTACCCACCCACCCCAAATCTAGAACCTGTCCCTTTCTGAGCATTCTGTTACATCCACAACAATGGGTGGTTTGAGAGATGGGCAGTGAGATTTTATGAGAATGCCGGGACTGGCTCTTTTCCAATCATTTGAAATCAAGAAGATGAGATGCCCCTGCAGTAATTTCTGCCACCTTGGGGAGGTAGCAAACAGTGAAGGAATCAGGCTCAGAAACCAGAATAAAGAAAAGCAATCCTGATGGAATCATTTCCATCCCTTGATCCAGCTGTGTCTAAAGCTAGGCTAAACCTTTTTTTTTTTATTAATTTTTATTGTAGGTTGTTCAAAACATTACATAGTTCTTGATATATCATATTTCACACTTTGATTCAAGTGGGATATGAGCTCCCATTTTTACCCCATATACAGATTGCAGAATCACATCAGTTGCACAACCATTGATTTACATATTGCCATTCTGGTGACTGTTGTATTCTGCTGCCTTTCCTATCCTCTACTATCCCCCCTCCCCCCCCCTCCCCTCTTCTCTCTCTACCCCCTCTACTGTAATTCATTTCTCCCCCTTATATTTTTCCTCCTTTCCCCTCACTTCCTCTTGTATGTAATTTTGTATACCCCTGAGGGTCTCCTTCTATTTACATGCAATTTCCCTTCTCTCTTCCTTTCCCTCCCACCTCTCATCCCTGTTTAATGTTAATCTTCTTCTCATGCTCTTCGTCCCTACTCTGTTCTTAGTTACTCTCCTTATATCAAAGAAGACATTTGGCATTTGTTTTTAAGGGATTGGCCAACTTCACTTAGCATAATCTGCTCTAATGCCATCCATTTCCCTCCAAATTCTATGATTTTGTCATTTCTTAATGCAGAGTAATACTCCATTGTGTATAAATGCCACATTTTTTTTATCCATTCGTCTATTGAAGGGCATCTAGGTTGGTTCCACAGTCTTGCTATTGTGAATTGTGCTGCTATGAACATGGATGTAGCAGTGTCCCTATAGTGTGCTCTTTTTAGGTCTTTAGGGAATAGACCGAGTAGGGGAATAGCTGGATCAAATGGTGGTTCCATTCCGAGCTTTCCAAGAAATCTCCATACTGCTTTCCAAATTGGCCGCACCAATTTGCAGTCCCACCAGCAATGTACAAGAGTACCCTTTTCCCCACATCCTCGCCAGCACTTGTTGTTGTTTGACTTCCTAATGGCTGCCAATCTTACTGGAGTGAGATGGTATCTTAGGGTGGTTTTGATTTGCATTTCTCTGACTGCTAGAGATGGTGAGCATTTTTTCATATACTTGTTGATTGATTGTATGTCCTCCTCTGAGAAATTTCTGTTCCGGTCCTTGGCCCATTTGTTGATTGGGTTATTTGTTATCTCATTTTCTAATTTTTTTAGTTCTTTGTATATTCTGGATATTAGGGCTCTGTCTGAAGTGTGAGGAGTAAAGATTTGTTCCCATGACATAGGCTCCCTAATTACCTCTCTTATTGTTTCTTTTGCTGAGAAAAAACTTTTTTAGTTTGAGTAAGTCCCATTTGTTGATTCTAGTTATTAACTGTTGTGCTATGGGTGTCCTATTGAGGAATTTGGAGCCCGACCCCACAGTATGTAGATCATATAGGCTAAACCTTTGGACACCTTTAGACTTATCCACTGAGCCAATAAATTCCTTTTTTATGTAATCCAGCGAGGATCATTGTTTTGGTCACTGGCAACCACGGAAGTCTTAACTGTGCAGCAGAAAAGCAAGTGCCAGTTGAAATGGCTCAATGCAAATCTTTGGCCACTGAGAGACAAAGACTCAGAGGGTATGATCAACTGACATGGGAAAGTGGCATTACCACTCTTCATGAGCACAGTCATAGGAAGAGCTACAATTGTAAGGAGAAGCTCCAAATCTTAGATGATCATATCACAGGCACAGGCTAAGTGCCAGGCATGTGATGACTTACTCATGTAGACCCTGCAACAATCCTACAATGCAGATCTATTTTTACCAGCAAGAAATAGATGAGAAACCTGAGGCTCAAGGACCCTCTGTGCATTTCATCAGCAGTTGGGGCTGTGTCCCTGATACTGACTTGTCCCCAGTGTATGATCAACTGACATGGGAAAGTGGCATTACCACTCTTCATGAGCACAGTCATAGGAAGAGCTACAATTGTAAGGAGAAGCTCCAAATCTTAGATGATCATATCACAGGCACAGGCTAAGTGCCAGGCATGTGATGACTTACTCATGTAGACCCTGCAACAATCCTACAATGCAGATCTATTTTTACCAGCAAGAAATAGATGAGAAACCTGAGGCTCAAGGACCCTCTGTGCATTTCATCAGCAGTTGGGGCTGTGTCCCTGATACTGACTTGTCCCCAGTGTTCTTCTGTGTTAAACAAGTAGACTGCTTTCTTGTGAACACAAAGCTCTAATAAAGTGTGTGACTGTGAAGGGTGTGGCTCTCAGGTGGCACACAGGATGCTTATATCCCAGATGATGTGAAGGCTACCCATAGTAGCAACCTGGTACCAGCTTACTTGGCTGTCTGTGGGTTCTGCAGAATAATCAAGTTCTTTTTGTCCCTGCTCAGAATCAGGCAGAAAAGGCCCTGGAATGAGACCAGAATAGAGTAAGTACAAATTAGCTATGTGACTTTGGACAAATCATTTCATTTTTCTGACATCCTCTAGAATGTGGATACCTCAGCCCAAGCTTGCTCACCCACCATGTGGTTGGAGCATCCTATGGAAGATTATTTGAAAAACAAGAAGAGGCTGCGGGAAGGGGGGTGTCACTTGACTCCCCAGAGGTGAATTGGCAGGTGTGAACAGATGGGAGACAATGACCCACACCTCCTCCTCCCTGCCCAAGACTGGGATGAGGAAGGCCAAGTGGTGACCTGAGAAGAACATTTCTATCCCCAAAGCAGAGAGAGATAAGAACTGTGAAGCAGAGAAGCAAGTTCCAGGTACAGAACTTGAAAGTTTATTTTTACCCTGTTATCTCTATACTGAAATGTCAGGCTTGGAGCTGCCTCTCTCATGCTTTATCCCTGCTCCCCACAGTGTGGTGATGTAGGCTGGAAACAGGCTTCCTCTCCTCCTCTGCTTCCTCTGCCTTTCCATGAGAGTATCAGTGGTATGGTGATGGAAGGCTGGAAACATTGAAAGAGAGAATTGGGAGAAGATACCTTTTATTTGTTTTAGGGGAGTTGGTTTACTTCCTCCAAGGTGTCAAGGATGCACAGAGTCCATCTGCACTGTGAGGCACCTACTGCAAGGTTTGTCAAATGGGCTTTTTATGTTGCAAGACATGAATACCAAACTAAAAATGGTTTTTATAACAAAGAACAGTGAACAGGCCAAGGCTACTAAAATATCCAGGATTTCTCAGGCTGCAGGTAAGGTTTGATCCTTGGCCTCAGTAGAGTGACAAGGACTTTGAGGTCTCTGTCTTTCACCCTGCCTACTGTGTGACTGGCTTTATCCTCAGGAGTCACACTGTGCTTGTCCACACCCCCTAACACTTCTGGAATCTTCCCCTTGGTCACAAATAGCTGCAGTGATTCTAAATTTTACATTTTAATTCTGAAGGCTCCCAGGGAAAGACAGGAAGTGTTTTGCCAGCAGGCTGTTGGAAATCTCTTCTTGAGTTTCATTGCCTCTGATTGAGTTCTGTGCCATCTCTGAGGCAGTCACTTTGATGTGGGGGTAGGAAGTGAAAAACAGTTCTAAGTAGGAAGAGACAAACCATATTCCCCAAAACAGGGAAGAAATAATTTCATAGAGGAAATGTGGGGTGTTGAATCCAGAAGGTAGGAAACAAATGCCAAGCTACAAGCATTAGCCTGTCCTGTGGTTGATTCACATTTTACTTTCATCCTTTCAGGTCCAAGAAACCCTCCTAGACAGGAGGCACTGTTATTTCTTAACTAAAATATGCTAAAATTGACATCTTTTCTTTCCAAATGTCTGTTTATTTAGGGTTCTGAGTACTAAGAATCCCATGTCTGTCCCTTTCAAAATTTTACTGGTCTACAGAATCTCTCCCAGATTGACAGGTAGGTTCTGGCTGAAGTGAAACATATTTGCCTGTAGAAAGATTCCTGCATTCAAAATAAAATCCGCACTCTACCTGATGGCCAACCGACCACTTGCCCCCTTGCACATATTTAGCTACACTTGCTGCTTCTTATTCCTTAAATGAGCCAATTGCTGTGGAGCCTCAGAATCCTCCAAGTGTTCTTTCTGTCCAGAATTATCTGTACACTTTCAGGGCTCTGTTTAAATGTCATCACCTCCAATAGGCCTTAGATTAGCCAAGCAGGTAGGACACTTGAAATTCCCATGTGCATCAATGGTTTGAGTCTCTCTTTCCCTCCTCTAGATTACCAGCACTGTGAAGCAGGGATTATGCTTAGCTGCTACTATGAGTATGGCCTCCAAATCTGCTTCTATGTCTGATACATTGTAGGTTTTCATTACTTGTTGAATAAATGAGTGAAAATTCCTTTTGAATGGTCTCATGAACTTTTTAGGGTGAGTCCATTTCTGATGCTTTTCTTGCCTTTATTTGGGTGCCTGTGAAAATGCTGGGCATAAAAGAGATAAAATATTCAAATTTTTCAAATGAAGGTAAGCAAGCTCTTTGCTGTAGGGATTTGCTCTAGATTGTACCACATTGGCTTTTCCTGACTGCTTCTTTGAAGAATTCTCTTAACAAAGCCATTACTTGTGAGTATCTGAAGGCATGAAACTGCAGAAGGGAACATGGGACCATATTTCTATGCAGATTTTTGAGTACAGTGGCAGGACCACCATGCACCAGTAAAAGGCAGAAAATGACATGTTAGCATGACATTGTTTACACCTTCACTCAATGAGGCAACTGAGATTAATGCACTATAAGAATAAGGATATTTAACCACATCTATTGCAGACCCACAGGTCAAGGCCAAAGCCTCCATGTGCCAGTCACCTGGTGGAATCCCTAACCTCTCTGCAGACACAAACTCTCCATGAGACTTTATTGCTTGTGATCATCCTCAGGACAATTTGGTGAGGGTATGGCTGTCCCAGTGCTGCTCATGAAAACTCAAAAATATGCCACTTACCTACAGCCATCAGTCATCTCTATGCTCAATAGACAACACACAATCTGATGTGCATGGTCCTTCTCTGTCTCCACATCCAGGCCCATTCATCTCTGTGCTCTTTCAGGGCACCTTGAACTTTTCTATACACAAATCTCCATTATTAATTATAATATCTATATTTAGGCAATTATTTGATTAATATTCATCTTCTTCACTGGACTGCAGACTTCTTAAGGGAAGGGACAGCTCTTTTTAGCTGTTATTGGTGCTCCAGCCTGGCACCTAACACATAGATGGCCTTGTAAATGCTTTCAGCTCAGGATCAGAGGCTGAATTTTTTTCACTGTTAATCATACCTGACACCTAGTCACCACCTGGCCCTAGAGGACTGTCTGGCATTGAAGAGAGGGTAAACAGGTAAGAGGAGAGAAAGTAAATAAATGGACACTATGATTTTCTTTCCCAGAGAGGGAGCATGGAGGGAAGCCTTACCAAGCCCAACAGTTTCACGCAATTCCCTTCCTTCAGGCTCAGTAGGTCTGGTTCTCAGGCTCAGTAACCCAACATGGCAGCAAAGGGAGCAGTTTCAAGCACAATCTAAACTAGTTTTCTGAAGAGGCTGCATCTTTGAACTTCAGTGCAACAAGTTCTGGGTTAGATATTTAAAGATTAAGTGGGTCACAAATCATGGTCTTTATCACATACCCTTGAAAAATTCAGCAAGCAAACACGCAGGAATGGTATTGTACTTTGAGCGACAACGTGGCTCCAGTCTCTGCCTCCAGGTCAGGAAGATACTGAAAAGAAAGCGATTTTTCTTCTCCATAGCCACACCCTTCTTCTTGGGGGCATCTGAATCCTAGTGGGGTCTCCTTGCAACTGATGTTTCACCAACAAAGGGCTCAAGGGTTTTATGTGGATACTTGGGATACACAAAGGTGTAACAGATCTGTTATTCCATCACCAATCTAAAATCCAGCCCCCCAAATCATACAGAGAAACCACCAGCATCCAAACATGCCTGATGTCAGGGCCACCCCTACCAACAACTCAAGTGGCTCACCTTTGAACTATTCTCCTTTCAAAACCAGATGAAAAGGCAGAGGAATGCACAAGTCATCTCTGAGATGTAGGTTCTGGTTTGTGCCCCAGGATGAGTTCATTTCTTATTCTTAGAGACCAGACTCAAAGTAAACAAAAAGTTCCTATAAATAGAGCAGAAACACATTGGGCTCAGTGTCACTGAAAGGTCCCTTTCATGGGGACAGACTCACTATATGGATGTTCTCAGGTTACCCTGGTACTACATGTGGCAGGGTTGTACCTTTTCTAGTGTTGTCCAGGAGAGAGAAAAAAAGCAGGTGAGTCAGTCACTGGGATATGGTCCGATACTGTTGTCTTCATATTTATCTATATCTTCCTCCCTCCCTCCCTCCCTTCCTCCCTCCCTCCCTCTCTCTCTCCCTCTCTCTCTCCCTCTCTCTCTCTCTTCCCCCCCCTCTCTCCTACATGCTCATTCACACACTGAGAAGGGGCCAAGAGGAAGGTGGTCATGCTATCAACACCCTGGCCAGCCAACTTTGGCAGTTTACTCCTGGGAATGGGTCCTAGTTCGGATTGTATTGGATAGAATGTTCCAGCCTTTTAGATTAGATTGCAAAGTCCCTCCCGGAATGGCCCAAGTGCTAAGATTTCCTCATGGTTTTCCCTAATACCACCAAATGCGGAGTGGCTAGGGTTTCCATGGAAGACCCTGAGCTGCAAATTACAAGGAACTTCATCATGCATGGTAATCTTTATTGCAGGGAGCAACATGGACCAGAGCCCCAGCCCTAGCATGACTTTGGTATTAGCCACACTGAGGTGTGCTTGAGAGGTAAATGACTCCCCACCACCATGATAGCCAAGTCGGGGCTAGAAATGTCCAGAATAACTGAATAAACATAAAATCACAGAAAAAGAAAGCCATTACATAATGATAGCTCCAATGACTCTGCCAGAAAATTTCAACACACTATTCTAAGAGATTTGTAAAAAGTCATTAGGCTTTTCTCTAATCCTATGACATTGAACTTACTACTATTTCTTTTCTGCACATGAGGAAACTGAAGCACTGGGAGATAATTTACTTTGCACTAGGTCATGCAGCTGATCACTTAGGGTTGGAAGCTATGCAGCTTTGTCCCCAGAGTGTGGCTGGTGTCTCATGGTAAAAAAAAAGTACTTGAAGTATCCCTCTGCTGGCTGTCTCTGCTGGCAGCTCCTTCTCCCTTCCCTGCTGTCAGCTCTTTTCATTGTCAATTGAGGGGCTTCTGGTGCCTTATAATGTGGTGAAGCCCCTAGCAGCACCTCCACACCCATAGAAATCTTATAGGAAGAGCCATGCAACTGAGGCCAGGTAATTATATCAGATGTCAGGACTGTTTTGGGGGAGGCAAAGATGGAGACAATGTGGGCTTTCATTTCACTGGATTTGAACTGGAACTAGGCAGTTTTGGAAGTGCCCACCACCTTGTTCCCCCAGAGGGGGTCTGGCTACTGAACTGAGAATGAAATCCATATTAAGAATAACCAGAACTGCAAAGTGGGTCCTGGTGGCATTCAGAGGCCTGAATCCAGCTGGACCTGCTGCTGCAACCTCTGCTACCATGTTGCACTATTAGGAAATCTTTCCCTTTACTGCTTAAGTTGGTTAAAGTAGATCTTCTATCACTTATAATGGAAAGAACCCTACCTTAGAGAGATTGGTCCACAAAGAAAAATGGAATGGTTCAACTAATAACTCAGTGCCATCCATAAATGAAAGTCCACCTGCATGCCCCCACATGCTCCATTCCCAGTGACACAAATCCCAAAGTCCATTTCCTGGCTGAGCTCCCTCAGGTTGCACCAGGTAGAATTACCTACCACTGTTCTTGGTTGTTGCCATACAAACTTGTAGCCACTTTGCACTTTTTTAATCTGCCTTGAAATACACTGAAGTATATCTATAAATCAATCATTAACATTTATTGAATGCTTCTGATATGCTACATCCTCTTTAGGACATGGGGATTTGGGGGTAATAATTTCAATAACATTTCTGAGTCTTATTAAGTGTTGGGCACACTGCTTGGGACCTAGCAAGCATCAGTGGTTTCACTGCATATCACAAAAACCCCAACAGATAAGAAGGGTCATGCTTGAGGAAATGACAATGAGCCACTGAGATTTCAAAGCTGAAAAATCTGCAGGTGAGTTACCACATGAAGATGGAGATTCCTACAGACAAAGCTTTAGAACATGTTTCACTACTCAAATCCTACCAGCTTCACAAATTCCTATTCCACAAAGAGGATATAAAAGAATCAATAGTCATTAGAGGATTTTACAAACATTAGACCATTATTCACCTTCTGATGAACACACACATACACTAAAGTTGGGGATGCTTTACCTATTCCTGCACCTCTAGTTTAGCTTCTTTGAGAGGCTGTGGAGAGTTTGATCCTCTGAGGCTGGAGAGATGAAGGCACAGGGACAGTGTGCAATTACTACTGAGAGTACAGAAGGTCAGAGACCAGCTAGGAAGCTGCTATGGCTTGGGTCTGGAATATCTCCCCAGTGCCAATGTGTTAAATGCTTAGTCCCTGACTTTATGCTATTGGGTGGTGGTGGTGGAGCCTTTGAGAGGTGGGACCCAGCTGAGTCTAGGGTAGTCCATAATTCCAGCTACTTGGGAAGCTGAGGTAGAAGGATCAAAAGTTCAAGGCCAGACTTGGCAACTTAGCAAGACCTGATTCAAAATAAATATCAAAAAGCAATGGTGTATATCTAGGTGGTAGAACAAATTTGGGTTTAATCCATAGGAGAGAGAGAGAGAGAGAGAGAGAGAGAGAGAGAGAGAGAGAGAGAGAGATCATGCCAACTAAAGGTCATAGGTCACTGAGGGTGTCTCCCCAAAAGGATTGTAAGACCTCAGTCTGCCTCTGTTACACTTGGCCTTGAGGTGAATGGGCTTTTACAACACAAGCTCCTGTTTTGATGTGCTGCCTCACCATAGTCCCAAAAGCAATGGGGCTAAAAGTCATGGCCTCCATAAATTGTGAGCCAAAAGAATCCTTTCCTCTACAGGTGCTGTGGTGCATGTCTGTAATCCCATTGGCTTGGGAGGTTGAGGCAGGAGAATTGCAAGTTCAAAGCCAGCTGCAGCAAAAAGCAAAATACTAAGGAACTAAGTGATACCCTGTCTCTAAATAAAAAAAAAATGGGCTGGGGATGTGGCTCATTGACCCTGAGGTCAATCCCTGGCACCCCCCCCCCAAAAAAAAATAAAAACAGAAAAAAAGAAAAAAAAATCATTTTCTCTTTACAAATGTATTAACTTAGTTATTTGTTACAGTCAAGGAAAGCTGACTAACACAGAAATAAATGGGAATTTGTATGCCCAAAGCTTGTCCTGGCAGAGTATGTTTCCCTCAGATAGTCTTGTGTTGTGGAATATCTTAGACATGGTCTCCTGGTATCATCTAGAGGGAATGAATTTCCATCAGACACACAGGAAGGAGGACCACCAGAGTATGCAAAGCAGAAAGAGTCCTAAGGTGGCAAGAGTTGCAGCTGCCTCAGGTCTAGTGGCTCCTTCCATGCCATGCCCAATTATTATTTACTTATTTTTTACTTGCAGTTGGACACAATACCTTTAGTTAATTTACTTGTATGTGGTGCTAAGGATCAAGCCCAGGGCCTCACACATGCTAGGCAAGCACTTTAGTGCTGAGCCACAACCCCAGTCCCCCCATACCCAATTATTGACCCACATGGTACCTGAGTGTACCCAAGTAAGTATCTTCATTGCCACACTTATGAACCTACATCTTCCCACTATTTGCCCCTATGTGCCATGTTCAGGGAGATGACATCTATTTTCCTCTTCACAGAAAATCAGCAACCCTCTACAGTGGATCACAGGGAGGAAGAGAAAAAAAGGCTCTCTTCAAAAATGTCTGAAGCATAGCTTAATGTATTAGAACATTTTGACTTTAGAAAAGAGACTAAATGTGGGACTTAGAAATAAAAGAAGTGTTTAAAACTATGAGTGAGAAAAAATGTTCTGATGCCAGCCTGAAGTTCTTATCCAGTGTGAGGATAAGGACTCACCCCATTGAGACTTTAAAGAGACACCAGAGGCAAAACTAAAATTCCATTGTTTAAGTTTTCTACCTGGATGGCCAGATAGGCAAAGTGAACTGCTCAGGGCCCCAGTGGTAGTAAGGAAGGCAGCGCCATGTTTTTCCCCCACTGGACACTGCTTCCTCCCTGGAGGGAACCATTAGCATTCCTATTCCTCAAGGAAAGAGCTTTTTCCTATTCTTTTAAATGCCTTCTTGAGTTTCTTTCCTTTTCCTCAAAGTATCATAAATTTCCTTGGACTAGTGTTGACAAAAGTAGGCATAAAAAGAAACAGAGACAGTCATCCCAGGGTAACTTCAACCTAGAATATGATTCCAAGACCAACAAGTCCCTGAACACCATATATCAAGATTTCAATTTTCAGCTACCTGAGTATGTTATAATGATGTCAATTGTACCTCTGGTTAATATGACCACTGAACTCTCACCAAGCTCTAAGAGCTCTGCTAAGACTTTCTCATATTTCTTTATTCAATCCTAAGTCCAATAAATCCTCCTATTATTGCCATTTACTAAGGAGAGAACTATGGGTAAACCAATTAGTTTAAAGGCTGATCTTTCAACACAGACCCTAAAAGCTATAAGATCCAGGAACAACATATTTCAAATGCTGAACGATAATGGGTTCCAACAAAGACTCTTGTATCTAGCAAGATTAAGCTTCAGTTTAAAAAAAAAATAAAAACTTTCCACAAGAAAAAAAAGTTAAAAGAATTTGCAGATAATAATCTGGTGCTTCATCACATCCTTAGCAAATAATTTCATAAAGAGGAAATAAAAAATAACAATCAAAATCAACAATAGGTGTTAGGAATCAAAAAGAAAAACTAATCAAAGAGGAAAACCAAGTCAAGTTAAATAACAAAAAGAAACAAATATGGCTGGAAATACAAACCATATCACAATAGTAATCCTAAATGTTAATGACTTAAACTCACAAATCAAAAGACATATGCCAGTAGACTGAATTTTTAAAAACATGCTACAATATTCTGCCTACAAAAGACACATTTGATAGGAAAAGACATACACAGACTGAAGGTGAAGGGTTTGGAAAAATCATGCCACTCACCTCAGAAGCAAGCAGGAGTGTCCATACTCATATCAAATAAAGTAGACATCTATCCAAAGTTTATCAAAAGGGATAAAGAAGAACCCTACATACTGCTCAAGGGAACCATACACCAAAAAGATACAACAATCATTAATATATATGCCCCAAACGATGGTGCAGGTATGTTCATCTACCTTGAAATACACTGAGGTATATAAATCATTCATCAACATTTATCAAATGTTTCTGATGTGCTACATCTTCTTTAGAGCACAGAAATTTGGGGGAAATAATATCAATCAATATCTGAGTCTTACTAAGTGTTGGGCACTCTGCTTGTGATCTAGAAAGCATCAGTGATGTCATTGCATCTCCCAAAAACCCCAATAGATAAGAAGGGTCATGCCCGAGGAAGTAAAAATGGAGCACCGAGACTTCAAAGCTGCAAAAGTGCCAAGTGAGTTACCAAATAAAGATGAAAATTTCTACAGACAAAGCTTTAGAACTTGTCTCACTGCCCAAATCCTGCCAGCTTCACAAATCCCTAGTCCACAAAGAGGATATAAAAGAATCAATAGGAATTAGAGAATTTTACAAACATTAGACTGTTATTCATTTTCTGATGAACAGATGCATACACTAAAGTTGAGGATGTTTTACCTATTTCTGTATCTCTACTCTAGCTTCTTTGAGAGTTCATGGAGAATTTGATTCTCTGAGACTGGAGACATGGAGGCACTGGGACTGTGTAAAATTTCTCCTGAGACTACAGAAGTTTGGAGACATGAGTAAGCTGCTATGGCTTAGGTCTGGAATATCTACCCAGTACCCATGTGTTAAAGGCTTATTCTCTGGCTTGATGCTATTGGGTGGTGGTTGTGAAGCCTTTGAGAGGTGGGACCCAGATGAGTTTAGGGGACTCTGTAATCCCAGCTACTTGGGAGACTGAGGTAGGAAGATCACAAGTTCAAAACCAGCCTTGGGAACATAGCAAGACCTGATTCAAAATAAATGTCAAAAAGCACTGGTGTATATCTAGGTGGTAGAACACCCTTGGGATTTAATTCATAGTGAGAGAGAGAGAGAGAGAGAGAGAGAAAGAGAAAGACTGGGCCAAGAAGAGGTTGTAGGTAACTGAGGATTTTACCCAAAAAGGATTGTAGGACCTCAGTCTTTTTATTTCTGCCTCTGTTACACTTGGCCTTGAGGTAAATGGGCTTTCCTAACACAAGCTCCTGTCTTAATGTGCTCCCTCATTACAAGCCCAAATGCAATGTAGTCAACCAGTCATGCACTCCAAAACTGTGAGACAAAAGAATCCTTTTCTCTCCAGGAGGTGTGGTGCATTCTTATAATCCCAGCAGTTCAGGAGGCTGAGGCAGGATGATGGCAAGTTCAAAGCCAGCTGCCACAAAAAGTGAGGTACTAAGCAACTCAGTGAGACCCTGTCTTTAAATAAAATACCAAATAGGGCTAGGGATCTGGCTCTGTGGTTGAGTTACCCTGAGGTCAATCACTGGCATTTCCCCAAAAAACAAAAGCAGAATAAAAGAAGATAAAAAGCCCTTTTCTCTTTATAAATGTATTAACTTAGGTATTTGTTAGAGTCAAGGAAAAGTGACTAACACAGAAATGAATCTTATCCAGTGTGGGCATAAGGACTCACCCCATTGAAACTTTAAAGAGACACCAGAGGCAAAACTAAAGTTCCACTGTGTAAGCTCCCATACCCACAGGGCCACATAGGTAAGGAAAGCTGCTCAAGGCCCAAGAGGTAGTACCCCACTGGATGCTGCTTCCCCCATCAAGGCAACCATGAGCACTCCTATTTCTTAAGGAAAGAGCCCCTTCCTACTCCCTTCAATGCCTTCTTGATTTTCTTTCCTTTCCCTCAACTTATCATAAGTTGCCCTGGACTAGTGTTGGCAAAAGTAGACATAATCATAAATGGAGACAGTTATCCCAGAGTAACTTCAACCTAGAATATGATTCCAAAACCAACATGTCCCTGAACAACAAATATGGAAACTTTCATTTACAGCTACCTGAATATGTTATGAAGATGTCAATGATACCCCTTGTTAACATGACCACTGAACTCTCACCAAGCTCCAGGAGCCCTGACAAGGATGTTCACATATTTCCTTATCCAATTATCAAGGAGGGAACTAAGTCTTAGAGAAGTCAGCTGTGCAAGGTTTCAAAGCCAGCCAACAGAGCCAGGTCCAGGCCTGGAGGATGCATTGCACACCTGACCATGATGCAGTCCTCAGAACAGGGACCTGGCAACCCACAGCAGTACTCACCTTGAGGCACCAAGTCATCTTGGAGTTATATGCTACTCTTCCCTATTTACAATAAAGTCCCTCTCCTGGGTTTTGCTGGCTTTTAGTTAACAAATTTATTTGACCCATTCCAAGCATGCAGGGTTTTCTCTGTTTAGAATTTGGTCTGGAGTTTTTTGAGAGCAAAAGCACTCTGTATGAGGAGATGGGTAGTAAAAAGATATGATCTATAACTATGAAGGTGGTGATAGCATCAGGGGTCTTCTATATCTCAAAGAAGATAATTATATGACTACATAAACCCTAGTTTGAAGCACGCAAGCAGAATCAGTATTCAGAGACCATGACATGGCTCTCTAGATGTGAGCTCGATCTCATTATAGGACTGAATAAAGCCATGTGCCAAAGTTTGGTTGTTTTTTTTTTTGTGTGTGTGTGTGTCCTACTACTAGTGGAGATGTTTTAAAATTCTGTAGAAAACAGTATCTCAGTGAAAGTGTCAATGCACTTAATAAGAATGCAAGCAACATGGTACACACCTGTAATTCCTGAAGCTTGGGAGGCTGAGGCAGGAGGTTCATGAGTTCAAAGCCAGCCTCAGCAACAGCCAGGTCCTAAGCAACTCAGTGAAACCCTGTCTCTAAATAAAATATAAAATAGGGCTGGGATTGTGGGTCAGTGGCTGAGTGGCCCGAGTTCAATCCCTGATACTCCCCCCTACACACACACACACATACACACACACACAAACACAGGCTTGGGAGGTGGATTGCTTCTGCTTGAATTATTAGCAGTGTTTTCTCCTCAAGGACCTTCAGCTCTGATCTTTGGCTTCCTAGTCTGTTAAAAGCTGAGAATATCTTCCTCAGCATTTACGAAGTGAATAAGCTTTTCACAAATATTACAATTTACCTTCCCCTCTCAATAAAATTCTGATTCTATATTTCACCCATTTTAAAAAAGTTTACAAATGTGCCTCACACATTTCAGGCAAATGCACTACCACTGAACCACAGACCCAGCCCTTTTTGGCCAATTTTGAAGTTATAGGTGACTTTGTGAATTACCAGCTAGTGAAATAGGAATGAAAATGACTTTGTAATAGCCAGGCAGAAGCTTTGAGAATTGGTGTGTTCTGTGTCTTACCCCATGATCTGTTGCTTTAAGAGAATATTACCCACTAGGTAAATTATAAAGAAAAAAAATTTCTTACACTTTTGGAGACCAAAAAGAGCATGGCGTCAGTTTCTGGCTATACCCTTTGTGCTGCATTGTAACATGGAAGAAAGGCCAGTAGAGAAAGCAAGCCAAACTCATCTTTTCACCAAGAGTCCTCTAATAACAAACTCACTCCTGAAATAAAAGGCTTAATCCATTGGCAAAGGTCATGCCTTTTTGTCCTAATCATCCCTTAAAGATCCCACCTGTCAAAGGTGCCACCTCTGTTACAATGGCAATTATATTTTACCACGAGCTTTGGAGGGGACATTGAAACCACAGCAGTCTGCCTTTTCTTCCTCCAGGACTTCCCATCAGCCTGGGTCCCTGGGTGCATTTGATGAGCACAATTTCTCCTCTCGATTTATAGCGATGCAGCATGTGTGAGAAATATTCTTTGTGATTTGGAGTCTCTGAGGCTTGGAGGTTGCTTGTTACCACAGCATAACCTAGCCTATCCTAACAAATAGAGTTGATGAGGGGGTGGAACAGAAGATATAGAAAACCACACCCAACAAAATGACTCTATATGCTCATGTGACTGACTACAATAAAAAAGGTAGTCACCACCAAGTATTAGCAAGAATATGGAGAGACTAGAATCTCTATATATCATTTGTGAGAATGGTGTAGTCCCTCAGGAAAATAGTTCATTAGTTTCTTTAAAAGTTAAAATTAATTTTATTAAGCAACCTAATGATTTTACTCCTAAATATCTGTCTAAAGGAAACAAAAACACATGTTCACATAAATATTTGTAGGTGGACATTCATATCAACATTATTCACGATAACAAAAAAGATACAGTGATCAAAATGTCCATCATCTTGTCAATAAATACACAAAATGTGGTATATCCATACAGTGGAAAACTATTCAATAATAAAAAAGAATGAAATACTGATACATGCTACCACATGAATGAATCTCAAAAACACTGTACCAAAGGAAAGAAACCAGATACAAAAGAATATATATTATATGATTCAACTTATATGAAATTCCTAGAAAAAAACTAATTTGTAGGGACAAAAGGTAAATCAATGATTGCCTGGAGCTGAACATGGGTTAGAGGACTGACTAAAAACAGATTTGAAGGACTTTTGTAAGATGATGGAACATTCTAAAACTTATTTTAATAATGGCTGCCCAATACTATAAATTTTCTGGTAACTTTTGAATTGTATATATGTAATGAATCAGTTTTATGTTATGTAAATTGTATCCCAGTAAAGCTATTAAAAAAGAATACTTAAGCATAATATCTGGAACATAGCAAAAACTCACCAAGCTTTTATCAGTTCTAATCATTTCAGGAATGGCACAGGGACTGAGATCCTGCAAGGAATTGATTAGAAGTGAAGATCTATGTTCCATAAAGAAGGGAAGTTGTGCAATCAGGCATGGGCACACACCCACCTCTTTCCATCCCCCAATTTTTTATTGCCATTCTGCTAGTCACCATACACAAAAGGTCAATGGATATTGACACTGTCCTGCATGGAGTTTCACTAGAAGTCATGAATTAAAATCAGGGGTTCCTTAAGGTTCTCTGCGGAAGCCTTGGGATGCCTTGAGTGTGAGCCTTTTGAGATGTCACAGGTAGATTTAGTCTGGACTGACTGACGAGTGTTTCACACTGTACATCCTTCCCTTCTCCTCAACAGTTTAATATTTCCAATAAAATCCATTCATGTGCTCCCTTACATCTTCTTAATGCTCTGTAACACAGTCCTCCTTCTATAAATCCTGCAGAACCAGGAGAAGATGATAAATGACTGAGGGAATTGGGGTAAGATAGGGTTGAGCAGGGCAGGGCAGGGCAGAGTGACTCCTGGGCCAGAGTGTTTGAATCACTCTGAACATAAGGTCGTCTCTTGTTTATGGTCACAAAATGGTCATATTCTCAGGATGATAGATGCAATTCCAAGTAAGTGCCACTTAGGTGCCAGGGTCCTTCAAGTGAGACAAAACTGCTTCAGAAAAAGTGATAAAGTTTGGAGGGCATTCATTTTCATGACTGCCAAAGATGGAGTGCAGCTCTTGGACACTTTGGCTTTCTGGTTAACATTTAGCAGGAAGCAAAGTAGGAAAGAGATGATGCCCATAGTGGCACCATCTAAAGAGCTAGCATCCAAGAGGCAGAACCAGGTGCCCAGCAGAGAAGTGTGATATTGATCTCTATTTCCAAGCCCACTTTCCTAGCTACAGTATCCTCTCTGTGCCTTCTTCTTTCTGATCACTTATTGGAGAGGAGACAAAGTTTAAATGGTTTTGTAACTGAATAAAAATAAATGATAAAAAAAGAAAAAGTGAGCAATTGACTAAAAAATGGAGACAAATGTAATGGAAAGTAGAAACAGAAAATGAAAGATAAAAGCAGACATAAGTAAATTAGAAAGCAGAAAATAATAGAATTAATAATAAATCAAAGACCTAGGTCTTTTAAAAGACCACTAAAGGTAGGGCACAGTAGTGCACACCTCTAATCCAAGTGATTCAGGAGGCTGGGGCAGGATCAAAGCCAGTCTCAACAATTTAGTAAGGTCCTAAGCAATTTAATGAGGACCTAAGCAATTTAGCAAGGCCCTGTGTCAGAAAAAAAAAATAAAGAGTACTGGGGATGTGGTGCAGGTTTTGAGTACCCCTAAGCTTAATCCTTGGTACCAAAACAAAACAAAAAAATAAAAGAAGCAGGCCTCTAGCAAGTTTACATCTAAAAAAGAAAAATACAAATAAATAATGCTAGCATTAAGAAGTAATTAGAAACAAAGAGATGGAAGAAGATTAAAGTCAAAAACATCCAGTGGCTTGAGAGGCTGAGGCAGAAGGATTTTTAGTTCAAAGCCAGCCTCAGCAACTTAGCAAGGCCCTAAGTAACTTAGCAAGACCCTGTCTCTAAATAAAATATAAAAAAAGGGGTAGGGATGTGGTTTAGTGGTTAAGTGCCCCTGGGTTCAATTCCCAGTAGAGAAAAATAAAATAAAACAAAGTAAAAGCAAATAAAAGCATACTTGTTTAAATTTATGAAAATAAAATAAAGAAAAGCAACCTGTTCAAGAAGAGATAAAAAATCTGATTAGATTAAAAGCCATGGAAGAAACTGATAAAGAACTCCCCACAACTTCTATGATAGAGATTCAGATGTTTTGGGGATGGGTGGACAAATTCAGTCACACATTAAAGTAAGTGGCACTTTCTATATAGATTAATTGGCTTCAGAATATTAAAAATTTTAAAAGTGTCCCAATTAATTTTACTAAGGGTCCCAGTCCTGATAATCATCATATGAGGAGAGAGAAAAGGGAAAATAAAGGTGCTACTGGTCCAGCAGATTCAGGGATAGTGAGGCAGGTTCAATGGTTTCCCCACAATCTGCAAGAATTAATGGTTAAGAATCCAATGAGAATAGGTAGTCTTGGCCAAGGTGACCTAATCATCAAGGCAGTGGGGACTTGACAGTCTTCTGTCATTCAGCTGTCAGTTCAAAGTCAAGTGGTAGGCCTGGGTTGGACTCTTTGGAAACTCCTCTGAGATACCCAACAAAAGTGGAATGCAGGAAAGGCACACTGTCTCTCTTCCCTCTGAGAGTACCTATTTTCTTCTATGAGAGTGTTTTCTTTCCCTGTTTATCCTTTCAATAAACTTATGCCTGCTATTCTGAATAAAGTGTCTGAAATCATTCTGACTTAATTAATCCAACATGGGTTAGAATGCAGAAGGGGAATCCCTGGAAACAACACAAGCAACTTCTGGAAGAAGAGAAAACAAACACTGGAGACAGATAACAGATCAGACTCCCTTCTGATCTTCAGGAGAGCCATTGTCTATATTGTAGAGTAAGAAATCTGTCTATGTCAGTGCATGACATTGTCCAAGCACTCAGGGTTCAGGATATCTCCACCTCATAGATGAGGGCTCAGAGGGAGTTAAACTTCCTGTCCAAGGCTACGGGCCTTGAAAGTGGTAGACCTGAATATTAAGAAAAATCCAGACTCTTTTTGAATCAGTCTTGACCACCCAGATCACTGCTAGTCTCCCTCAAGTACAAGAATAAAGGAGGAAGTGTTAGACCAGGACAGAAGAAAAGACTGCTGACTCCAATTAAAATCAAATTCAACCAAGCTTATTATTTTGACCAGTCAGGCTGCCTCTCCCACCCAAAACCACAGCAACCAGATAGCAGTCGCAGCTTTTCTGCAGCCCTGCTTTATAGTCCAGAAAGTTGCACAAAGGGGGGTTACAGATAACAAAAACTCTGATGAGCATAACACAAATGGTAGTTTACATTTTAGCTAGCCCTGCCATCAGAATTTATAAAGGTAATTAGAGCCTCAGAAAGGCCATTTTCTGGCCAGGGAAAGCCAACATTGATGAGGCATCACTAAAGTTTCAGAGAGGGCTGCTATCTGGTAAGAGAGCCAGGCATTGGTGAGTTCAAGGTACAGGCAGGCATTCCAAGCTAGTTCAGAATTTTCAGTAATTTATAGTCAAACCAAAATTATTTATCATGGCTTTATGGCAAGATGGCTCCCAATTTTAAGAGAAAATCAGGTTGGGTCTATCATTCCCCCCTTTTCTTATGTGTCCCTTTCAAATCTGTAATAGGGTAGAGGAAGAGCACTGAGGGAATTTTAATCCTTCAGGTAATAGTCTCCAACTTTTAAAACTCACCAAAACTGGTCTCCCTGATCTGACCTGACTTAATTAATTACTTATATTGACAGTGTATTTATTTTTGGCTCCATTGTTGTAAGAAGAGGGGGTGTTACTCATTTTGGCTTTTTCTGAGCTGAGAGGGGGTGACATGAGGAGGCACAGTGTGAGGGAGGTGAGTTTCCTTTCAAAAGTCAGTTTGGTTTGAAGTCTGGCTGGGGAAGAAAAGGTTGTAAAGTCATCTGGGGATGGGTGTTTCTATGAGAGAAACAAAAACCTTGAGTACTGAATAAATGTTGCAGCAGCTGGAACATGTCACTGTATAGTAGTGACACTGAGTGAATAAATGTTGCAGCAGCTGGAACATGTCACTATATAGAAGTCCTCTCACCAGGAGGCTGGAGGGCTGAGAAGTTTATATATATATATATTTATCAGGAGAAGCTGTCTTCATAATAAGGCCAGAGTGGACAAGGTCTTTATATAGAAATGTAAATCTTTAAAATTTTTAAAATTATCAGGAATATAAACACAACATTTAACTTTTAGTGTTACAGATGTCCTTTTCCATAAGATACAGTTTAATAACTTAATGTCATGTGATCTTGTAAAATCATTTTACTAGTATGACCTCTGTGTTTAATAGAGAAACCTTTAATTCTGTTACTTAGGGCTGGATAATCATACTAGCAAACACCAAGCCTACCTGTGTAAGTTAGGCATATCTGTAGGCCTTAAATTAAAAACTACTCTGGCGGTTCCTCTTGATAGTCTCTTTTTATAGTTATCAGGCATTTTTGTTTGAGAATCCTTCTTTGTAGCCTCCAGTCTTACTTATTTTGGGGGGCTAACATAAGGTGTATACCTTAAATAATAATAATAATAATAATAATAATAATAATAATAATAATAATAACAACAACAACAACAAAAACAACAACAACAATAATTATTATTATTATTTAAAATGCTCAGGAATAGCTGTGTTTTGGTTTAACTGTCTTTGCTAAGTGTTTAAGGTGAAGCAATCAAACTTACTTTTGTTTCTATCTATTGTTAACAGTCAGCTGAGTTTTTATGGGAGTCATTTCTGGGGAAACTTGAGAGTAGCTTCTCAGTTCTGCTAGTTCCATTTGCATTGGGATGGGTGCAAGTCTTGCTTGACCATGTGGCTTCCCTTAGAAGCCTCAGGGATGTCTCCCTTCTCTGATGACCCTCCTCTTCATAGCAAATGCACAGATTTACTTTCTTTTCTCCAGTGGTCTCATTAATCTCCTTGATTGGGAGGTTATATGGGCCAGAGTTGCAAAGCTCTTTAGAGAAGTCCCCTGTTCCCTGGATTCAGACTGACTCAGAGGGCAAGAGCAAAAAATTGATTTTTATGGCCCTTTTAATTTAAATTTAATTTTAAAACTTAATCTTAAACATCCAGCAAATAAATTTTAACAGCCTTATATTAAGAGTACCGGGCTTTAATGTCTATAACTTTACAACTATTTATCTTTTTTTTATTAATTGGGATCTGTATTATCCTATCTGTCTTGTAGGTGATGGCTTATTATTTTAAATTAACCCAGGTTGTGGTCTTAAAGCAACACTTCTGTAAAATACTAACTGGGAATTTTTAGATCACTTATAAGGAAATTAAAAAATAAAATTAACAAGAGTAAACTCATTTAGTTTGTATAATAGCTACCCTGAATTTTGGCTGAGTTATACATTATATCCCCTGTTTGAGATCCTAGTGATCTTGACAGAAAAAAAAGAAAAAAAAAAAAAAAACATCTTTTGAACATAACTTTAAATGAACTAAAATCTGGCCCACTGCTTTCATAGAGTAAGATGGGACACAAAGCCTTATCTCAGGTAAGGCAGGGCTCTTTATAAATCTTAAGGGTTATAGTTCTAAAGCTGATCTTTGCTTTTTAAATATCATTTTACAAATTTTACATAAATTGTTTGAGGTCACAAGAACATTAGCTAACACCATATAATATCACATTTAAAACATGAATTAAAGAAAGCCTGAAAGATTTAACCTTTTGTGGAAAGGCAGCAAAATACTTTGTGCCTTACAATATTAACCTTTACATATTAGGCTCTCATTAACTTAAAAATACATTTAAATTGTTCCCCAGTGTAATAAGTTACATGAAACTTTACATATCTTATTGATAACAGGTAAATAAATCCCTAATATATTTTTTACCATACAATTTTAGAACACCAGCTTGATATAATGCTCTTTTAAAGCTTCTACCTTACAGACTTGTATACCTGGAAGATATGAGCACATTAATAGCATCGCAATTACACAGATGTTTTTATGTTAACCAAGTTTAGCTTTTAAATAAATAACAGTGCAATGCTCTAAAATAACAGTTCTTATTTAATCAGTTGTTTACTTTTTATGGTTGCTTGGTCTAGAAAAAAAATAAAACTTAATAAACATAATGTTATGGATAAATTTATGTTTTAAAACAAATTTTGTCTTTTTAAAACATGACTGATTGTAAAAACAAACTTATAAAGACCTTAGTAAATCAATCAGATATCTAACAAAAGTACTCATGAATGAGTAATCCCATATCAAAATTACTTTACTTATTTTATCAAAATATTAGACAAATGTATTGAAGAGTGTTAGCCATTTTTTTTTTCTTGTTGAAGGAAAAGTCTTAGAACTAAAACATATTAAACATTTTATAGACATTAATGTTTTATAAGTTTTTTTGAAAACCTAGAAAAACTTGTAAGCTTAAATTGAAAGACATTTATTTTTAGCTGTTTATCCAATTTAAATTGAACCATTTAAATCACGTGAATTAAGGATCTTTGGATTCATTTTTAAAAAAATGTTTTAGGAGCGCTCCTTATATACGTTAATTTGTATATCATATATATGATATACAGACATATGTGCATATAGACTTACAACACATAACGCAAGTATGCACACATAACACAATAGTAAAGGCCTTATAGCATTTTGCAGGTGAAATCTCCATTGCAATCTTTTAAAAACTCCACCTAGGTCTGTAGGATCAAAATCGTGAGCTCAAAAAAATACAAAAATCAAAGAAAAAACAAAGAGTCCTAGAAAAAAAATGACTGGCCAGAAATTAGCAAATACCATACAATTTACTTTTTTTTTTGCTTAGGACCCAAATCAGTCTCCTACTGAGCTTGCAGGCTTCTTTCATTTGCATTTCAATATAAGTCCTGGCTGAGGTAAGGAAGGAGCAGGAAAAACTGCTATTCTGAGCAAGAGCCTCATGCCTAAGGCATTTTAACCTTAAGTCATAATTTTCAGGTTTGGATGTTGAAAATTATGATACAATTTTAAGATACAATTCACAAAATTTCATATCTTTACATCTTGTTTTGCCAAAGAAAAAAAAAATTCTACACTAGAAAAAATTGCTCACACAAAACTGAAAATAGAATCTTACTTAATAATATAAAATCTACCATCAGAAGAAATCCCTTCAGGATCATTAAGCCATTCCTTTGTTCTGAAGTTTCTAAAGTAGTATTAAGTTACATTAAACCACCTGAAAAAGAAATTCAAAAGAGAACCACACACTACCATCTATATCCAAAAATAAGCTTTACAAAGTTCCAAGACTGTTGCTATTCAATGTCATTTCAAGTGAGACCAATATCCCAATTCAACACTTTCCTTTCCTAAATACTACACACTGAGGGGAACAAATTACTATCCTTGACCAAATTAATAATGCATTGGTACACTTAGTGAAATCTTCCCAGGCTATCTAATTCAAAAATTGATTTAAAAAAAAAAAAAAGCTGGATGATTGGGAGTTACTTGCCAACTTGGAAGTACAGTTATTTAGTTTTCCATCCTAAGTATTTAAGTGCTCTGGCATGAATTATCTGAAATCATGAACTAAACCCAACTTTAACTACAAGATTATGCAAAGTTTGAAAAACCCATTCAGAGACCAAATTGTAAAAATAAAACATCATCTTGTAGACACACATTCAGCCAAGATCATTCCGGAGAAACAATGTATAATATCAACACATTACTGTGTTCAATGTCCCCACCCCCTTTTTTTTAAAAGTAGACTGAGGTGGACTAATCCCTACAGTGCAGGGAAGGAAGAAGGGAGTTCCCCAAAGCAAAAGGACTTTGGCAGTTTCTGGGAGTCCCTCAGACCCTCCTTCTACTTACAGCTTTAGTTCTTCTGGTTTTGTACCACCCCAGGCACCAGGCACACTCCATATCTCCTAACTTTTCAGTAGTCAGCTCTCAAAAAGCTCATCTTACATCCTCAGCATTCAATTGTTTGGGGTGTGCTAGGTTTCCCCAACAAAGCAGAGTGGGGCTCCTGGGGTGTCAAAATTAGTATCTGAAAATTCAGTTCCTGTCCTCGAAGCCAATTAATGCCAATTTAATAATGGCAGGGATTTGAAAAAATTAAAAGGGAAATAAAGTTTTTTAAATCACAGCTAAAAGGGGTGTAAAAGGTGAGAAGAGAAAAGCTGGTGGCTCTATTGACTTTTGGTCCCTTACAGGGAAACAGGAGAAGCATACTAGGGACATTTTCAGGCTAAAATTTAGCTAAACTTATTTCCACACATCTAAGGCAGATTGGAACTTGGGTGGTACACTGTTGGTGGGCTACACCCTGGAGGATGGTTTTGGTCCAGGGCAAATTCAGCTTAACGGGCTTTTCTGGGTTTGCACAAGATGGCAGAGAATTTCTGTCGGGGGAGGGGTGACAATATGGCAGAGGCTCCTCCCTGTCCTGGCTGTCTACCTTGAGTTCTGGGAGGTGAGGGGCCAGGGAAATCTCCCTCTTCTTCACCAACTGTTCTGTGTGGTCCCAGGTGGCCCAATTCCCAAGGGCAGAGTGGGATGGCATGGGGACACAGATGGCCTGGCACGGGCGGGGTGCAGGGTGGGCCTCAAGATGGCTGGCTTGGCTCCCAGCTTGGCTTCCTGTTGCAAACTTCTCCCTCTTCCTCCCCCTCAGCCATACAGGGAAGCAGGAGAAGGAAGCATCAACCAGGGCATGGTGCATGTCAAGGTTTCCAGAACTTTTTATCATGCTTAGTGGGAGATTGCCCCATCTTTCCAGGGATACCCTTATCTCTGAACTCACTTGGCTTGGCTCGCCAATACTTTCACTCTTAGTGAATTGAATTCTTTGTGCCCCTCATGGGGCACAGATGTTGGGGGGTTTTATCCCTCCATTTCCTCCTGACCTGTGGGAGAGATGGGGAAAACATGATCTGACCAGGACAAGCCAAGAAAGCAAAGGTCAACTGGCTGCCCACACCCAGCCCTCCCTCGACTGAGGACAATAAGAATTGCCAGGGAGACCAGTCAAAGCAGGATCTTGTTTATTGAGGAAGTACACATGGCTAATATACTGCACAGGAGCAAATCAGAATAAAGGTCAGAGGGGTGAAGTGAGTTCATGTGTACACTCATCTCCTGGTCTGTAGGAGAAGGCATGAGCTGTCCACGAGGGTGGAAGAGTCCTGGACATATCCTGGAGGTGGTCTGTTTGTTTTCCATCACCATCCACAGCACCACCTCCTGGCTGATCTCCAGGTGCCATCCCAGGCACATGTGTGGCCCCAAGACCAGGAATCAGGCAGCAAGTAATGCCCTACACTCCTTTACTAGCAAAGCAGTAATATATCTGCTTTGCCTATTTCTCAAACCATTTCCTCCTCATTATTATTTTTTACAGAGAGAGAGAGAGAGAGAGAAAGAGAGAGAGAGAGAGAGAAAGAGAGAGAGAGAGAGAAAATTTTTTAATATTTATTTTGTAGTTTTCAACAGACACAACATCTTTGTTGTTTGTATGTGGTGCTGAGGATCGAACCCGGGCCACAGGCATGCCAGGCGAGTGCGCTACCGCTTCAGCCACATCCTCAGCCCCCCATTTCCTCCTTATTAAATTGGCATCAGGGAGAAGTATCAAAGTTTGGTAGCATATACACCATTTATGTAGGCATCAGTTTACAAATAATGTGGATAAAATCTGGAAGTTTGATCAAGGGATCATATGGTAACTTTATTAAGGATAAAAAACACAATGCTTTTTTCCCAGAAAGCTGTTTTGGCAACTAAGAAACAATTACAAAGACTTCCTGTACTCTGTAACCAATCAGTATTTATTACTGTTGGGTTTTGTTTGAGTGTGTGGCATCTATTAATTGCTAGAGGAATCTACTAATAATTTAATTTCATTTTCCATTTGACAAGTGCTGTTTAGCATCTTTCCAGATGCTTTCATGCTCTTTTTAGAGCTTATTTTGTGAAGGGTCTTTTCATGTCTTCTTCTCTTCTATTCTTGTCACTCACTGGAACTCTTGTGGCACAGCAACCCACCATTTCAACTAATTGGACATGTACATTAATTGAGGAATTATTATTGTTTATTTTGATTATTTCATTATTTAAACCTTTCTACAAGTTACCCAAACCAGTTATCAATTTTCAGTTTTTTGTTTATTAGTTCATAATTTTAAATATAAAATTACTACACAAAAGGAATAATATTATGAGGCAGTAGAATATAAGATTTATATGATATTTCAATATATCCCACAGAATATCTTTTGATATATTCAGTGACATAAATACTGACATCTATTTACAAATGCAACTTTAATATTTTTCTTTTTCTTATTTAAATAATACTACAATTCCATAATTTTAATGGCATGAATTATTAAGGCCAAATATTTTCCATGTATTTCCTGACCATTTAAATTTTACATTTTGATCTCTTGTGAAACATATCACTCAAAAAAATGAAGAAACTGTTGCTACTTAAGAAAACATACCCTTGAAAGAGTGAGCAGCATAGCCTGATGCTTTATTGAATCCATAGAAAAAAATCATTCTCCTTCTTTTGATAAATTGCAATGTGGCACACATCTGTAATCTTAGTTACTTGGGAGATGGAAGCAGGAGAATCAAAAGTTTGATCCCATTCTCTAACAACCTAGCAAGAGCCTAAGCAACTTACTGAGACCCCTGTTTCAAATAAATAAATAAATAAATAGATAAATAAATAATTGGGGCATGGCTTAATAGTTAATCACTACTTGGTGTAATTCATGGGAAATATATACCCAATCCACTAAAATGCTTTAAAATTTTCATACAGTACACAAATTATATGTTGACATCTTTAAAATCATGACACATAAAATTATTTTTATTTTAGAGAACTTCTCACAGCTGTTTATTAAATTACTGAAAACTCTTTAATATATGTTTTGTATAAGCATTTTATGGGGTACATTATGATAATTCAGTACATATATATAAGTAGTAGTAATCAGATTACAGAAATAAGAATTTTCATCTCTCTAAATGTTAATTATTTTTATGCATTGTAAATTTATTTACTTATTTGCTTATTTATTTATTTATTAATTCATTGGTACCAGGGTTAGAACTCTGTGGTACTTAGCCACTGAGCCACACTTTCAGGCCTCTTTTATTATTTTACTTAGAGACAGAATTGCTGAGGCTGGTTTTGAACTCAATATCTTTCTGCCTGAGTTCGTGAAGTCAATGGGATTATAAGCATGTGCCACCTATCAGTTGTAAATTTTATTTTGAAACACATTTTAGGTTATTTTCAACTATAGTTACCCAACTGTGCCATAGAAGTACCTGAAGTGATTTCTCCATTTTGGTCTTTGTGCTCCTCAATGAACTCTTTCAATCTGTCCATTTCTACTCTTCCCATTCTCTTGTGCATACTATTCCATTCTGTTGTTCTGCTATATTTACTTATTTCTTTCTACAAATGAATGAGGATCTTTGGTGTTTGTCCTTCTGCACTGGGCATAATACACATAACATAAAAAAATTTATGGTGTATTTCTTGTTATGGTAAGGTTCAGGAAACAGAAAATTTACCATTTGATCCTTTCTCCTTTTTTTTATACCAACATCATTGTTTTATATATGTATATATGAGTAAAATTTTGAAATATTATACATATATAAGTCGACACCAATTAAAATTGTGGTCCTATTCTTTTGGTTGAACATTTTGATGCTTTCTAAGAGTTTAGATAAAAGACAGTAAGCACATTTGTACTATTGTGAAAACATTCACTATTAATTCAATTGATTTTTCTTCTTTTCAAAATATCACTGACACCTTTTCTCAGCTCCTGGAAATTTGCCATTCTATTTTCTCTCTGTACGAGTTTCTACTATCAATTCCACCTTCTACATTAAAGTCTTACAGCATTGATTAATTCATACCTCATAAGTCACTTGCAATAATTTTTAAAAGGTTTGTGAATTACTACTGAAGCATTTCTTGTTGTTCCCATCTGAATAACATTCCATTGTATGCCAATGCCATGTTTTTCTTATAATTTCATGTGTTTTTGGACACTGAGATTTTTCCATCAGGGATTATTGTTTAAAATGCCACTATAAGAACTGGTAAACATATGAAAACTTAGTCCCTACATTAATATTTTTGAATTTAACTGAACTTATTTTTTAAATACATGACAGAAGAATGCATTACAATTCTTATTAGATATATAGAGCACAATTTTTTATATCTCTGTATGTATAAAAAATATATTCACACCAATTAATGTCTTCATACATGTACTTTAGATAATGATGTCCATCAAATTCCACCATCATTGATAACCACCTGACCCCTCTTTTTCCTTCCCATCCCTCTGCCCTGTATAGAGTTTCTCTATTTCTCCCATGCTCCCCATGAACACCCAACTATGAGTCAGTCACCTTCTAACAGAGAAAATATCTGACATTTGTCTTTTTGAGATTGGGCAATTTCACTTAATTTTATCTTCTCCAACTCCATCCATTTACCTGCAAATGTCATGATTTTATTCTCTTTTATTGCTGAGTAATATTCTATTATTATATATATATATATATATATATATATATATATATATATATATATATATATATAATATAAAAACGTGATACCTATCTCATTTTTTTTATATCCATTTCTCTACTGAAGGGCATCTAGGTTAGTTACACAGTTTAGGTATTGTGAATTGTGCTGCTATAAACATTGATGTGGCTGTGGCCATGTAATATGCTGTTTTCAAGTCCTTTGGTTATAAACAACAAAAAAGAGATAGCTGGGTCAAGTGGTGGTTCCATTATCAGTTTTCAAAGGAATCTCCACACTGCTTTCCATACCAGCTGCACCAACTTGCAGTACCACCAGCAATGTATGAGTGTAACTTTTTTCCTACATCCTCACCAAACTTATTGTCATTTGTCTTCATAATAGCTGCCATTCTGACTAGAATGAGATATCTTTGAGTAGTTTTGATTTGCATTTCTCTAATTGCTAAAAATAATGAATATTTTTTCATATATTTGTTGATTGACTTTATATCCTCTTCTGAGAAGTGTCTGTTAGGGTCCTTGGCCCATTTACTGATTCGGTTATTTGGTTTTGTTTTTGGTTCTTAGCTTTATGAGTTTTTTATATACCCGAGAGATTAATGCTTTATCTGATGTGTGAGGGGTAAAAATTTTCTTTCAAGAGGTAGACTCTTTATAACCTCACAGATTGTTTCTTTTGCTGAAAAGAAAATTTTTAGTTTGATTGTGTCCATTTATTGATTTTTGATTTTAATTCTTGTACCACAGGAGTCTTATTAAGGAAGTTGGAGCCTAATCCCACATGATGATTAGAGCCTATTTTTTCTTCTATTAGATGCAGAGTCTTAGTTTAATTCCTATGCCCTTGATCTGTATTGAGTTGAGTTTTGTGCATGGTGAGAGATAGAGGTTTAGTTTTATTTTGTCACATAGAGATTTCCAGTTTTCCCAGCACCATTTGTTGAAGAGGCTATCTTTTCTCCAGTGCATGTTTTTTGTTGCCTTTGAATAATATAAGATAATTGTAGTTTTGTGGGTTAGTCTCTGTGTCCTCTATTCAGTGCCATTGGTCTACTAGTCTGTTTTGGTGCCAATACCATGCTGTTTTTGTTACTATTGTTCTATCAAATAGTTTAAGGTCTGGTATAGTGATGCCACCTGCTTCAGTCTTCCTGCTAAAGACTGCTTTCGCTATTCTGGGTCTCTTATATTTCCAAATAATTTTCATGATTGCTTTTCCTATCTCATTGAGGAATGCCATTGGGATATTGATCAGAATTGCATTAAGTTTGTATAGTGCTTTTTGTAGTGTGGTCATTTTGATAATATAAATTCTGACTATCCAAAAGTAATGCAGATCTTTCCATCTTCTAAGGTCTTCTTCATTTTTTTTCTTTACGGTTTTGAGGTTTTCATAGTATAGATCTTTTATCTCTTTCATTATGTTGATTCTCTTGTATTTTATTTTTTATTTTTTTGAGGCTAATGTGAATGGAGTAGTTTTTCTCATTTCCCTCTTAGAGGATTTGTCACTGACATAAAGAAATGTCTTTGACTTATGGGTGTTGATTTTATATCCTGCTACTTTGCTAAATTTATTTTTCAGTTCCAGAATTTGTTCTAGTGAAGCTTCCTGGTTATTTTATGTACAGAATTATATCATTAGCAAAGAGTGCTAATTTAAGTTATTTTTTCCCCATACATATCTCTTTAATTTCTTTAGTCTGTCTAATTACTCTGGCCAGTGTTTCAAGAACTAAGTGGTAAAGAGGGCATACCTGTCTTGTTCCATTTTTTAGAGGGAATGCCTTCAAATTTTCTCCATTTAGAATGACATTGACCTGGGGTTTAGTATAGATAGCATTTATGATGTTAAGATATGTTACTGTTATTCCTAGTTTTCTAGTGTCTGGAACATTAAGGGGTGCTATATTTTGGCAAATACTTTTTCTGAATCTATTGAGATGATTATATGATTCTTATCTTTAAGTCTATTGATGTGATGAATTACATTTATTGCTTTCCATATGTTGAACCAACCTTGCATCCCATTTGAACATGGTGCACAATCTTTTTTAATATTTTTGTATTTGATTTGCCAGAATTTTATTGAGAATTTTTGCATCTATGTTCATTAGAAATATTAGTCTAAAGTTTTATTTATTTACTTTTTTTTTTGGTGTTTCTTTGACTAATTTTGGAATCAGGGTAATATTGGCCTCATAGAATGAGTTTGGAAGTGCTCCCTCTTTTTTTATTTCCTGGAATAAATTGAATAGTATTGATAGTAGTTCTCCTTTAAAGGTCTTGGCGAACTCGGCAGTGTATTCATCTGGCTCTGGGCTTTTCTTGGTTTGTTGGCTTTTGATAGCATCTTCTATTTCATTGTGTATATCTTCCTGATTCAATCTGGGTAAATCGTATGAGTTGAAAAATTTGTATATGCCTTCAATAACTTGTATTTTATTGAATTATAAGTTTCCAAAATAATTTTTAATTATTTTCTGTGTTTCTGTATTGTCTGCTTTGACATTACCTTTTTCATGACATATGCTGGTAATTTGAGTTTATTCTATCCTTCTCTCCTTTAGTGTAGCTAAGGGTCTGTCAATTTTATTTATATTTTCAAAGTACCAACTTTTTGTTTTGTCAATTTTTTCAATTGTTTCTTTTGTTTTGATTTCATTGATTTCAGCTCTAATTTTATTTTTTTCTTGCCTCCTACTGCTTTTGCTGTGGATTTGTTCTTCTCTTTCTAGAGCATTGAGATGTAATGTGAGGAAATTTATTAGATGACTTTTTCTTCTTTTAAAAAATGAACTCCAAGCAATGAACTTTCCTCTTAGTACTGCTTTTATAGTGTCCTAGATATTTTGATATGTTTTGTCTATTTTTTCATTTACCTCTAAGAATTTTTTAAATCTCCTCTTGATGTCTTCTGCAACCAATTTTTTATTAAATAGCATATTGTTTAGTCTCCAGGTATTGGATTATTATTTTTATTTTTTTATTTAATCATTGATTTTCAATTTCATTCCATTATGATCTGGTAAAGTGCATGTAGTGTCCCTACCTTTTTTGTATTTGGTATGAGTTGATTTGTGGCCTATTATATGGTTTACTTTAGAGAAGGATCTATGTGCTGCTGAGAAGAAAATATATTCACTTGAAGCAGGTTGAAATAGTCTATATATGTCAGTTAAGTCTAAGTTATTGATTATATTATTTTGAGTTCAATAGTTTTTTGTTCTAATTTTTTGGAAGATCTCTTCAGTGGTGAGAGAGGTGTGTTAAAATCATTCAGTTCTTTACAGCAGATCAGTAGTAGAACAGCTGTTGGCTCAGATGACAATAAATATTGAAATATTTAATTGGGTAAAAAGCAGCAAAATTAGATATTGAGAAGTAAATCTATCCCTGTTTGCAGGTAATATGATCCCATATTTAAAATATGCCAAATAATGTAGGTTAAAAATATCACTGCCACAGCCTATATAATGAATTCAACAAAATTACAGATTACAAAATAAATACTGAAAAGGTCATTTGATTTATATAACTGTAATGAAAAATTTAATGTAAAAATCTAAAAAAAAATTTATATTTGCATAAAAAATAAAATGGAAAGAAAAAATAACTAAAGACAAAAAAGCTTGTACATAAAAAATATAAAACATTCCTCAAAGAAAATAGTTAAAAATATATAAGATATTCCATGTTCACAGATGATGTAGTTATTTTGACAAGAGGTAAATGCTGAACAAAATAATCTACAGCTCTAAAATGATCTCTGTCAAAATCCCAACTACTTTTTTTTCTCCTTCCATTCAAGACCTCTTCCAGCCATAGTTGCCATCTTCATCTTTATCACCTGTCCACATCTTTGCAATGTAATCTCACAAATGCTGTATCATAAGCAGTCTGGAACCTCTGAATATTGGCTTTTCCACTCAGGATAATTTCTTTGACAGTTAAACAACTGTTGAATGTGTCAAGACTTCATTTCTTTTTATGACTGAGTAGTATTTTACCCTGTGGCTACAACACAGTTTAACTATACACCCAATAAAGTTTGTGTGTGTAATTTTCAGTTTAGAGCCATTAGGACTAAAGCTGCTAATAACATTAATGGACAAGATTTTGCAGATAAATCAGTTTGCATTTATATAGAATTAATGCCCAAGAATGCAATGGCTATGTTGTATGGTAAGTTTAGTTTTAGTTTTAAAAGGAACTACCTAACTTTTTTCCAGAGTGGCTATACCATTTGAAATTGCCATGTTTGAGTGATCCAGGTTCTTAGCATCTTCATCAGCATTTACATACAGTGAGAGGGGGAGGGAGAGGGAGAGGAATAGAGAAGCTAGAACAACATACATTGAAATGTGCAGTCTTGAAAAATAATTTTCATGCTGATAGCATCACAATACCTGATCTCAAATTTTATTACAGAGCTACAGGAACAAGGCCTGCATACTGGGCATCAAAACACACATGAAGACACATGGAATAGCAGAGAAAACACAGAGGCAAACCCATATGGAGTCTTCTTATCATTGACAAAAATGCCAAAAACATACACTGGATAAAAGATAGCCTTATAACAAATGGTGCTGGGAAAACTGAGTATTCATTTGTAGAAGAAAGAAACTAGTTCTTTATCTCTCAGGGTGCATCAAAGACAAGGGAATTAGACTGGAAACTTTACAACTTTACAACTTCTAGAAACTCAAGATTCCAATATCTTGAGGCAGGTACTGGCTTCCTTAATAAGACTCCTAAAACTCAAGACACAAACCAAGAATAAATAAGCAGGACAGCATCAGATTAAAAAACTTCTGCACATCAAAGCAAATAATAATGTGAGGAGAGAGCCTACAGAATAGGAGATCTCTGCAACCTGCTCCTCTGACAGGGGATTAATATCCAGACTATATAAAGAATAAACTTAACACCAGAGCAAAAAAAAAAAAAAAAAAAAAAACGGAACGCAATGAATAAGTAGGCAAATGAGATAAACACACATTTCTCTAAAGAAGAAATGCAAATGGCCTAGAGATACACGAAGAAAAAATATTTAACATCCTTAGCAATCAATGACATGCAACACAAAATTGCATTGAGATTTCATCTCACTCTGCTTAGATTGCCAGCATTGAGAATACAAACAACAGTAAGTACTGGAGAAGATGTAGGAATAAAGGTGCACTCATCCATTGTGGCTGTGACTGCAAATTAACAACCTCTCTGAAAAGCGATATGGAGATTGCTCAATGATCTATGAATGAAACCATCATATGACCCAGCTATCCCACTCCTCATTATTAATCTAAAGAACTAAAATCACTATACTATAGTGATACAGCTACATTGATGTTTATAGCATAAATATATAAAAAAGTTTTCATTTCTAGTAATTAGAGAAATACAAATCAAAACTACTCTAAGATTCCTTCCGTGTTTATAGCATAAATATATGAGAAATGCAAATCAAAACTACTCTAAGATTTCATCTTACTCCAGTCAGAATGTCAGCTATTAAGAATAAAAGCAACAATAAATGTTGGTGAGAATGTGGGGAAAAAGGCACACCCTTACATTGCTAATGAAACTGCAAATTGGTGCAACAAATCTGGAAAGCAGTATGGACACTCCTTAAAAAACATGGAATGGAACCACCATTTGATCCAGTTATCTCACTCCTCAGACTATACCCAAAGGACTTAAAAACAGCATACTACAGGGACATCAATATTTATAGCAGCACAATTCACAACAGCTAAATTGTGGAACCAACCTAGAAGTCCTCCAAAAGATAAATGGATAAAGAAACTGTGGTATATATACATGATGGAATACTACTCAGCATTAAAAGATAATAAAATCATGGCATTTGCAGGTATATGGATGAAGTTGGAGAAAATCATGCTAATTAAAGTAAACCATCCCCCCTCCAAAAAAAAAAAAAAGGCCAAATGTTTTCTCTGATAAGGGGATTCTGATCCATAATGGGGGGAGGCATGGGAGAAATGGAGGAACTATGGATAAGGCAAAATGAGGACAGGATATGGAGTAGAAAAACTGGTGGAATGAAATGGAATCCTTACCCTAGGTACATGAATGAAGACATGAATGGTGTGACTCTACTTTGTGTACAAACAGAGAAATAGAAAATTGTGGTCCATTTGTGTACTATGAATCCAAATGGATTCTGCTGTAATATATAATGAATTAGTACAAATAAATAAATATATAAATAAATAAACAGGAAAAAAATCATTTCCCACAGTTTGTGGTAGGGTGACTGAAAATAATTTTTCTATTTCCCCTTCCTCTACTGTAAATATATACTGCATTTATCTTGAGCAAAACATTAAATAAGTTACATTATTATTTAGGAAAGTATTGGCCTTGGCAATGAAAGAGCTTTATGGATTGAAACAAGGGTGATTCTATGGGTTTATGCAACAGGAATTCTTCCCCACCTCATCTACTTGAAAAAAAATAATCTTGAGTTTGCTTTCTACTATTTTATATCCACATTGTGGAGGACAAAAGTGATGCTAACTTCACTAGTATTTAAGATAAACACAGTACAGTTTACCTATTGGCATTCCTCAGTAGGTAAAATTAAGTAAAATTAAGAGATGCTTTGAAAAACTTTTAGCTGGTAGATGAAGGAAAAGTCATTAGTTGGTCACATTTATTCTTTAGAAATCTCTTCATTTTCATCCTGAAATTCAGGGACCTATCTGTATGGATTGCTCCTTCTGAAAAGGACAAGTTCAGAGAGTAGGTTTGTTTTTGTTTGGCTAGGCAAGTCTGAGAATGAATCTGCTTTACAGGAAACAAGGGCTACAAATGGCAGATTATTCTGTTTTATTGCACCCCACAGATGTCATTTGAAATGAAGTCATTTACTTCTTGTTTGTTAAACTAAAACTCATTGGAGTGGTAGATAGATTGTATTGTTAATGTTTGTTTCAGAAACTCTTGATAAGCTCCTTGTTACTGGATATGGCTTTAAACAGCCAGCCTCACTGTGAGCATGTTTCCTGGGGCCCTTGACCATTGTCTGCAGAGGAAAGGGTCCAGGATCAGCATTGCCTGTGAGTTTTAGGTTTTTCTCCTGTTTTTTTTTTTTTTTTTTCTGAGTCACTTTCCTAATTTTGGAACCTAAGAGAAATCACTTGGGCCAGGTGCTTCCGGCTGGACCTTCTGGCTGGCACAGCAGGGCTGGTGCAAAATGAATGAACAGTAAACCCCCATTTCCCACCTCTGGCATCAGAAGCTGGCAGCAGGGGTGGGGGAGTGCCAAGCATCTAATTGCACTTTGAAATTTTCTTCCCAAAGTTCAGCTGGTCTGTCCTCTCTCTGCAGAGCAATTGGGATGAAAGATGCATGAACATTTCAGCCATTTTGGATTTCTCTGCAAAAGATCATGCCATCTGTGGGAGCCAGGGAGAGGAGCAGGCACTCCCTTTGGCTCCACACCTCCTGCAGCTGATTAAGAGTGAATCACCTTTTTTCCATTGTGAAATTCAAGCTCCAGAAATACCAGAGAGAAAATGTATCCCTACAGCTGTGGCTGATTTTCCCTCCTTTGGCCTCCGACCTGTTTTTCTGCATGGATAAAAACAGAAATGTGAATGACTATTTGTTCTAAGAAAAGCCAAGCCCTTGCCTGGTTAAAGAGTAAGCAATAGAGGTATCTGGAAGGTTCTTTTGTTGACTCAGGGAAAAATCCCATGAGAAGAGTAGGGCCAGGGCTTCTTAGGTGACAACCTACCATGAATCTGGCTGACTTTTCTCAAATATAATAGGAAGAAATCTAAAGATGGTGAAGGTGCACCAAAGGGGCCTTCTCTCCCTCTTTGCTTCCAGTAAAAACAGTCCATTATGTGTGTTTTCCATTGTTAATCAAGAATATTGAGGAACCCAGGCCTTGTCTCCAGTGTCTTGGGACGTGGGGCGATGCCTGTGCCTGGGGCAGAGGGCAGGGACTGACCTCAGGGCACTTCATCTCTGAACCTGCTCCTGTCTTTGCCTGTGGAAAGGTGATGGTTTCAGTAGCCACTGTACCAGCTCAGGAAGAATTAAAGGAAATAATACATGGAATGTTCAGCACAGGGCTGGTGATCCATGAGAGAACACTAGTGGTACTCTCAGATACTTACCAGGTAGTGCCATTGTAAGTGAACCCTAGACTTCAATGTCATTCTTGTGGCAACACCTCTCTCTAATACAGTAGAAATGAAAATAATCCACTTTTATTTTCACCTGTTTGCACTTACCTTCTGTGTTAGGGACATGTCAGTATATGCTCCCATGGGTGCAGGATGTCACTGTTGAATCCTTCTAGTGCAGTCTAATCTCCTAGGAAACCTTCAGATGAGCTCCTGTGCCCCCCAGGACAGTGGAGACCCAGGCACATGGTGGCATCTCAACCAGTGCTTGTGGATGATTGAATAAGTCTTCAATTTGCATCTGCTTTTCCTCACGTGTCAACCTACCAGAATCTTCCAGGCAACAAAGACAGTATAAAAAAACCGCCTGTAGTTTTACATTTTGAAGATGGAGGACAGGGCCATTGAATATTAAAAATAATAAGAAATTTTAGAGAATGGGATCGATTCAGAAAGGGAGGTTCACACTGACTTATGATGACCTTTCTCATAAACAAAGCTACCTGAAACCTCAGTGGATCCTGTATGATCTTTACATCCTTTGAATCATGTGTGAGCTGTGTGTGGAAGCTAGAGTGTATTAGTTTCCTGGTATGTGTTTGTGTGTTGTTGGGCTGGGGAAAGGAGTACAGAGCAGAGAAGGCAGAGGACTTTGTATGAGCTCACTATGATCATTTCACCTGTGCACTCTTTCCTGTGACCTGTCCCAGTCCCTGAGAAGCTCCCTGTCTTCCAGGAGTAGCTGCTGGTTGTGAGACCCTGAGAGTGAGCACTTGCTGCTTCCAGTAACCACTGAGTCCAAAGTTCCCAGAATAGCAACAGGATTCATTATGTGCCCCAGCAAACATTTGTGGATCTAATATTTGTTTCTTTGTTGAAGAAACAGACCCATTACTTCAACTATTTTCTCAATACCTTCATATTGATGAATTCCACATTGAACTTTATTATGTATTACCATAAACTTCTCATGACTATGGTCCCATCTTTCATGGTCAATCCTACTGTACAGCAGCTGCTGTGGACTTAGAGAGGTGTTGAAGTGGTGTGTCTGGGTCAGGGTGCAATACTTGCATTGTGAAAGGCAGGCCAGCCCTAGAACACGTAGTAGGTCCTGTGCAGGGATGGTGGAGGGGCACTTTGGAGAAATGTCCCCTGAGAAGTCTATGAAGAGGTGCGTGGCTTCCCAGGCCTGCAGTGAGCCCAGATACTATCTTGAGAATAACAAGAGTGAATTACAAGTTACTTCTTGAAAGATACATTTAAGATTTTTTTTCTTTAGAGTGTAAAATTTGAATACAAGAGGTAGGGATTATCTACTCCTACTTACTAGTGTATGGTGAATTAAAGTTCCTAAGGATCTAAAGTCCATATTCTTTTCTTTCCTCTTTAATCTCCTGCTTATTTCCCTTGGCATTTCTAATATGATGGGAAAAGGCCACACACTTTGGTGAGTTGACAGGAGTGAGCTGAAAGAATGTAGAGACTATGTTTGCGATAGGTAATTTTGTGTGCTTAGGTTCAGTGATACTCAAATGGCTGGTGGAACACTCCCCATGGTGGGTTTCTGAAGAGGACAGCATTTGACCATAGACCTCATGAAATTGTTTTTGCTTTATTGATTTCACCAATACAGCAAAAAGGAGAAAGAAGCATAAATTCTCTCCCTCCCTTTCTCCATTTCTCTCTGTCCAACCACCTTCTTGAGCTGGGATGTGCATAGTATCCTGCCCTTGGACATTGGAGCTCCTAGTTTTTGGATCTTTTAACTCCAAGACTAACGTGGGTGACCCTTCCCTCTGCCCCCAGAACCCGCCCAGCTCCAACCATGTTCTCAGATTTGTGGACTCAGACTGAATTACACCACAGGCCTTCTTGGTTATGTAGCTTGTAGATGGCATCCTGTGGGACTTCTCAGCCACTATGTGAGCCAATTCCCATAATAAATCCCCTATCTATCTATGTCTATATTTACCTCCTCTTGTTCTGTTTCTCTGGAGAACCTTGACTAATATGCTATCGAGATAGGATATTGGATGCTGCTCTGAGTGTTGCCCTTGTAAACATTTATGGAGTCTGCTTTGCCATAATAATTTCCCCATAGTATGAGGATTATGCCAGCTCACATTTTATCCTAAAAGGCTACATGGTGTTTATGCTGCACAATCTATAGCAAATATTAATTTTGGAATAGTGCTTGTTTGTACCTCCTTAGCACAGATTTCCATTGGCAGTTTGAAGAGCAACAAAGAAACAGGTAGGAGTTATTTCATCCATTTGCAAAGAATAACACTTTTGCTAAGAGAGAATCTGAATGAAGTGCACATTTACAGACTAACAGGCTTGCTTTATGCAGGGGGTAAAATGCAGGAGAGATTACTCATGTGGACTTTGCAGCCAGAAAGATCAAATCCCACCACTGCTACTGGACATTTGAGTGACCACGGACAACTTGGGTAACCTCTTCAGACCCCAGTTTTGCCATATATGAGTGGGGAATATGTCTGTATAAGCCACTTTTTAAGTTTCCTCAAGGGCTTTGGAAACTCATAGAAATGATGACTGGCCCAGTTTTATACACACTATTGGTAATTTTAATTCTTGAATTTGTTGGTACCAAGGGCTCTGGTGTAGGGATACTTTGCTTGTGTTTTGAGGCAGATGGCACTTCCATATGAAGATGTTATCCATGAGAGTTCCCATCAAAAATACTCTCTGAGGGCTTGGTGTTGTGACTCAGTGGTAGAGTGCTTGCATAGCACATGTGAGGCATTGAGTTCGATCCTCAGCAACATGTTGAAAAAATAAATAAAATAAAGTTATTGTGTCCATCTGAATGTATTTTTTTTTAAAAGTACAGTCTCATACTTGCATCAAAAATAGACTACTACAGGCCAGTACTTGTTAACAATATTTGCTAGTTTGGTGAAGTCCATAATGAGTTTCTGATCACACTTCCATCTTGGTGGTTGAATCTACACTGTACGATTGAATGATTGAGTATCAGATTGGTGCATGTTTTCAATGGGGCTTCTGTGGGATTGTTACATTTGAAGTGCTTTGGAAGTGAAAATCTCTACAACACACATGAGGGGATTCTCAAAAAGAATATGCAGTAAATGGCTTCCTTTTAGCAAAAAATGGAATTACAGAGGTCAGTTTTAGCCTTCTTCCTGAAACACTAATAATGACAAAAACAACCTGAAGCAGATAAAAATATATAAAATGACCATTTGTGAGACATACACACACACAATCTACAAACGATGAAAAGATAGGATAATGAGGGTAGCCCTACACCCACTCTGGCTCACCACCTGAAGATTGCCAACTTTAGAGTCTAGCAGGGGACTGGAGAATGCCTGTATTGGGGAGACAGTGCTGAGAGTGAAAAAGATCAGAGCAATGGGAGTGTGGGGGTCCAAGGACCAGTCAGAGAGAGCTGTGCAGACAGAGCTCCAGGGTGGACTGAGGATACTAAGTGTTCAGCTGAGTATCCATTAATTCACACTGTGATAAAACTACCCAGACCTGGAGAAGAACCCCACAAAACATGAAGCAAGACAGCCAGGTGTACACACAGACTGGTAATAGCACCTGCTTCTGTCACCCGCATCTGCTACTGTGAGAGGTTTGGGGCACCAGGTAAGATCCTCAGAAATGTCACCCCTTGTCTGCAGGAAATAATGAATTCTAATCTGAGTGCTGTTCCTGTGCAGCCTAACAAATCTTTAAAACATCATTTCAAAGGGTCCAAATGCAGCCAGGTATAGGGGCACACACCTGTAATCCCATCAGCTGAGGCAGTAGGATCTAGGGTTCAAATCTGGCCTCAGCAAGTTAGAAAGGCCCTAGAAACTCAGTGAGACCCTGTCTGTAAGATATATACATATATATAAAAGTGCTGAGGATGTAGCTCAGTAGCTAAGTGCCCCTGGGTTCAATTCCTGGTACTAAAAATAAAACCACAAAGAGCAACCAAAAATACAGGGATCCAACTGCATCTAAGCAACTTAATTGAATCCCAGAACAAAGCTTGAGTATTTTTAGAAAATACAAAGGTCTACCAGTTAACAAGGTGAAATTCACAGTGTCTCACATCAAATTAGGAATGATTAGCTATGCAAAAAAACAGATCTTCAAGACCTGCATGAAACAATTAATCACCCATCAATTAAATCAACCAAGAATACACATAGCTATTGTCATTAGCAAAAGAAGATAGTAAGAGTTAATATAATTGTAATTTTTGTGCTTAAAAGATAAAGTTAATTTTTTTTTTATTTTTGCAAACAGCATTAATTAGGACTTTGAACCCATCCATTTAAAAAAATAGGACTTTTCAGAAATACTGGGAGGTTTGTGTTGCCTAGTGTGGCTTTAGGGATTAAGCTGAGCTATTGAGCTATGGCTCTCAGGTGCTCTGTACTACTCCCTGCTCCTGCCCCAAAGCCCAGGAGGCTGGTGTTCACTTCTTCCTGGGTATTTTGGCATTTCTTAAATTGCATCTCTCCAAAATGCTGTCCTGCTAATATGAAGTCAGCATCCTGCTGCAGAGAAATTACACTTCACTGGAAATCACACCTGAAACTATTGCTTCCAATCACTGCATCATATGAAACTCAAAGGAGATCCAGAGTAGAAGCAACTAACAGAGAAAAGGCATTTTATTTTAAAATTACAGGGCAGTTAATTACCCAGGAATTCCTGAGGGTCAAAACCAGGAGCAAATAGTGTCAGACAGCAGAGGTTGCAAGATAAAACATTTCTGTGACTTCTGTCACATTCCACAGGACACCCTGATGAGTGTTCACCCAAGTCCAGTCTCTGACCAGCATGAATGTTCTCTGTTACCTAGTAAGTTGCTGGTTTGTCTAGTAATCTTTATTGTTTTTCTTTATTGATAATATTATTGCTGATATTTCAGGACTGCATTGAATTAAATTCAGAGAAATCATAAAATGCAAAACTTGACTAACATTTTATTATAATGTTAAGACTTTTTCTACACCACAACAGGATAGACGTGTAGTACTTACTGTTTTGGGTAAATGTGTTTTCACTCAGCAAAAGAGGGTGTTAAATCAAATATAATTATTTGGAGGTAGTCTCTATTTCAAGCTACAATAAAAATTCTCTGAAAACAAGAAATAGGGTATGGTTTGTTTTACATTCTCTTTTCTCTTTGAACATTAAGTCCTGGCCTAATCCCTGATTATTTCTGAATTTAATGGATTCAATATATTTGTCTTGGAAATGGACACGGAGAGGTGAAAATGGCAACATGACTCCTATCAATTTATTTCAAAAATAGAGAGTGCGGCTGTCCTATTTGGGGATATTAACAGCACAAACATGAGATGTCTACTTTTGTCCACAATAAATTGACCCTTGGCTGATTAATATGAGAACAAACATGAAGACATGAATAAAAATAAAAAGGTTTTAGAGATCAATAGATCAGTATTACATGTAGTTTTTTCTTAAGCCTATTTCATACTCATAGCATTTTAGATATTTACCATGGACTGATAGATTCCCAAAGAAAATTCATGGCATATTAAAAACTGTCCTGTTTTATTTTGGAGGAAACAAGCAAAAATATCAAGGAAATGAATTACATTTTATTCTGTGTTTCAGAAAATTTCAGACGGCTTTCTCACTCCATATAAATGTGGTTACCTGCATCCTATAAGGACGCTCATTTACCAAGGGCCTGGCATGTTTGGGATTTGTTGTTGTGGTAATTAAAAATTATAGCCTGTGACTTTCTCCTCCTCTTTGAGTAAAACCAACTGAGCTGTCACCACCTTCCTGTCTTCTCTTTGTTTTTCTTTCCCTTTTGTAGGGACAAACGAGGCAAGGCACCGAAGATAGCAGAAAACAGTTTTATTTGGCTGCAGCCAGGTTGAGAGGGTACAGCCTTTGCTGTAATCAATCAATCCCCTGAACCCTGAGTTCAGGGAGTTTCAGAGTTTTATACCCATCATGTATGGGGAGGGGCTCAGAAGTTCACAGTCTGCAGAAGTTCACATAAAAGCTTTTTCTTTCACTGTTCTGGGCAAGTTAATTCTTTAAGGACAACACCTGAGAAGGGAAGAGTTTCTTCTCCCCTTTCTTTCCTCCTCCTGCCAGCTGTTACCATGGATCCCAATTGTAACTTATCTTAAAAATGTAGACATCTCTGTGAAGCCCAGCTCAAGGCCAGAGCCCTTGTTTGCACATATCTTCAAAGTACTATATTTGATAGGTTTGTGAAAACTAGTAAGGGGGTGTCCAGCATCTGGAGTGCTGGTATCTTATCAGCCAGTGGCCAAGTAAATAGGGTGACACAAGAATAGTAAATTTATCTACATTGGATTCTTTTTCTGACAGTCCTAAAATCAGCCATGGTGAAGAGGGCTTTTCTGTGGAGAAAGGGGGTGCCATTTCAATTTTCTCTTTTAATGATGCTCCCCTTAATTTAATCCTTTAAATTTAAGAGCATCGTTACAATTATCTTGACTTAAAGCCTTATATAATGCCAAAACCTTAGTTGTTGTCATCTTTTCAAAAGCAGCTTCTACAGTGGACCCAATGGTTTTAGTACACAGTGGAGCCAATCATGGGAGCAATGAAGAGGTTAACAGCAGAATAATCATCACACCAGTTAAGCTTTTAAATATACCAAGAGTTGAAAACCACCCCCCAAAAGCATGATTGGGACCCAAACTTTAATGCCCTTTTAGATATGAACTAACACATGCTAGTTCTCTTGTGTTGTTGGCTATATTCTTAACTGTTTGTCTATTGTCATCTATTTGGATGCAACAATCTGAGCTGTTGAACTCTCCACATATATTCTTTCCTCAGCCAGTAAGTAATCTAATTCCTCATATATGTGATTCATAACTCACTTGAATCAAATGTATGAAAGATGAAAAAAATAAAATTAAAAAAAAGTAATCTAATGCCAAGTGGTTTTGATAGTTAGCCACTTGCATCTGGTCTGTTGTGTCACTAGGAGGTCAAAGGCTGTGGCAGTCTGATTAATAATAATTTCTAATATAGCTTGTAAGTGAATAATTTGGTTTAATATGTAAATAAGAGTTCTATAACTCCAACTGCCATTTTGTGCTCAGGTAGCAGGAGCAAAAGTGGCAATAATCCTCTGGGGTGGCCAATTACCTTCATCCCAAGATTGGTGACCTCCTAAATCATGTTTCTTCTCAATGGACCTCCTTTTCCTTTCTAAACAGTCATCCAACCATTGCATTCCTCTTGCAAGACAGGTCTTAAATGTATGTTTTACCACTTTTAGATATAGTGGATTGTCTTGACAAATGGTTTACATGATCTCCATGGTTGGAATAGGAGTAGGACTGAAACCCTTAAGGTTATCAAAGGAAACCAAACTAAATAATAGACTACCATTTCGGTTAGCATAGGTTAAACAGCATAAGTTAACAAAGCCAAACTAATAACACCAAACAAATCCTAGAAAACTTATATAAGCAAGATAAAAAAAAAATAAGTGAAATTTTGTTACCCAGAGTCCAGTCAGTAGGAGTTACTGTTTTCAAACCAGTAGCAAAAAACAAACAGAGAACTGTGTATATATCTAGAAGCCAGGGGTGGCAATGCATTACTGTATAAGAACTATCTTAGAGGTTGAAAGAGTCCATTAGTCCTGGTGGGAAGTTTATCTTTCACGGGGCATTGATCAGCCAGTCCCTCCTGTGTGGCTAAACAGGGTCATAGTCTACTCAAGCTTCGCGTATACATAGACCAGTCAGCTTCCAGAGTCATTGAAGCAGGGCTGTTGTCCTTCTGATCTTCAAGCTTCTCTGGTGCTCTTTTCTTCAGGATGGTCAGCTTCAAAGGTGTAGCAGCATCTGGAGAACACTCCCAGTCTGCAGCTGTCAGTCTGGTGTAGTAAATCCAGGGACCTATCTCTGCAAACTTGACTGCTCGGTTGTGGTGGATAAAATAACAGTGAAAGGGCCCTTCCAAACAAGTTTAGGGGTTGAATATTTCATTCTTTGACTCAGACTCAATCTCCAGGCTTGAAGGAGTATGCACCTGTGTCAAATTTACTGACAATCTTTCTCTAACCCATTGGTTGAGAACCTATAAAGTTTTCCCTAAGACCTGAAGCTGTCATCTCAGGGTTAATTTTCTTATCTCTCATAAGTCTCCCTGTAGTTCCCTAATAAGAGGGGGTTCCCATATATTATCTCAAAAGAAAATAATCCACTCCTCGTAGTAGGATTGGATCTTATCCTCAACAGTGTAATAGGGAGAAATTCATCACAATGTAATTGATTCTCCTGACACAGCTTACCAAATTGAGCCTTAAAGTTTATCCTTTTAACTTTACCAGAAATCTGCAGCCTATAGGCAGAATGTAAATTTCATACTGTTTATACTCTTTGTCAGTATCATATCACCTCTCCACAAAAACTGGCTCATTGTCTGAGCCACTAATTATTGGGACACCAAATCTGGGAATAATTTTCCAGAGAAGCATCCTAGTATCTAACTAGCCTTTCAGGGCAGGTAGAAAAGGCTCCCACCCATCAGAGTGGGAACACACAAAATCCCAAATTTATTATAGCCCTGTGAGCTTGGTAGTTCAGTGAAGTTTACTTCCAAGTCTTCAAAAGGTGCTCCTCCTATAGTTTGAATTCCTGGTGGAAACTTTGGCCCCTGACAAAGATTGTTGTGAGCACAAACCTCACAGATCATCCAGGTGTTGCTTGTGAGCTGGGGGAGCTAGAAATGTTGACCCCCAACACACCAAGTGTGGTATGTCCAACATATTTTCCTGGGAAACTGTCTTGATAAAGGCTGGAGCTAGAATCTCTGGGATGGCTATTCCAGCCATCAGAAAATCTCCACCATCCACCTGGGAAAAAATTCCTTTTTCAGTCTTAAATCACTTACTTTCATATTGGGAGTATGTTGGCTCCCATTCTGTTAGATGGTCAGCCAGACAGAAGGGCAGCATTTAAATCTGGGACTGGATTTTCATCCTGTTTCTTGCAGACACATAACTTGGCCTCTCAGCATTCTGGTTGCCTTGAGAAACCACAGTGTTTTCCTTTCTATTACCTTGGCAATGTATAATCACAACTTTCCTGGGAGCCCACAGTGCATCCAAAATTTTAAGAATTTCTTGTCCATACATCATGTTCTCCCTTTTATTTGTTTCTCCTGAGTTAATTAGCCTACATAAGGCCCTATGAACATGAAGGGTAGAGAATGCATATTTTGAGTCTGTAAATATACACACAGACTCCTACTGTCAACTGAGGTGCTTGAGTCAAAGCAATAAATTTTACTTTTTGTGCTGAAGTTCCCTGAGGCAGAGGTTCTGCCTTGATGGCAGAGTTCAGAGTGACCACTGCATATCCAGCAAAACATACCTAATCTTTTATAAAACTGCTTCCATCTGTTAAGTACTCTGCATCAGTGTCCTTGAGAGGCTGGTCTGTTAGGTCTGGTCTGCTGGAGAACACTTCATCCATGTTCAACACATTAGTGATTAGGTTTTCCAGGTCCAATGGTCAGCAGAGTTGCTGGGTTTAGAGTTCTGATGACCTCAATGCAGATACAGGGGTTTTCATATAACATGCTCTGATATTTGATCATTTTTTAATTAGTCAACCAATAGTGTCCTTTATATTTTAATGATGCCAAAATTGAATGAGGAACTCTGACAACCAGTTATTGTCCCATGGCCAGTTTATCAACTTCCAACACCAGAAGAGCTGTGGCCACAAGGGCCCATAAACAAGGTGGCCAGCCCTGGCCTACAGAGTTCAGCTGTTTGGACAAATAGGCCACTGGATGGTGCTATGTCCCCAGCATCTGAGTCAAAACTCCTATAGGTTCTCCAGATCAATCATGAACATACAAAAAGAAAGGCTTGGTGAGGTTAGGAAGCCCTAATCCAGGTGCACTGTTGAGTGCTTATTTAATGTCCTCAAAGGTCTTTTGCTTAGTTGACCCCACATTAGAGGATCTCATTTTCCCCCCTTTGTGGCTTCATAGAGGGTTTTTTTTGTCATAACTAAAAGTTGGGGATCCATACATGTCGGAACCCAGTAGCCCCCCAGAATTCTCTAGTCTGATGGCAGGTTGAAGGAACTGGAATTGGGCAGATCTCCTGTTTCTTTTGAGGCCCAGTTGCTGTTGTATGTTCTATTGCTGAGACAGATAGATATGGGCTTGATAGATATGGGCTTTTAAGTCAGAGTCCAGTGCTGTCCCAAGGATGTTGAACTTGAACCCCTGAGAGGAACTGTTATTTAGGGAAGGGAGGCGTACATAGAACCTCTGGCACTTTAAGATGCAGAAATTTTTTTTGTTATCTCCAAGTGCAGGATCTTGGCTGCTAGGATTCTCCAACTCTTAAATCTAATGTAAATCTTAGCAGAGACTGATGACCTGGGACATCATTTGTATAAAAGGCACCTATGTAAATCTTGCCATGGGCCATCTGTCAAGGTTGGAGGGCAGTGGTGTGGTCCTTTGCAGGTCCTGGTGTGGTGGTCACATTTTGCCCACCTAGGTGTTGCTCTTTGATTGTGTGGCTTTCTCCTCTTGTAAGGTGGGAGCCTGCTCTAAATAAATATAGTAGCTGCCCCGCTTGTGTTCTTGATCAGTATGTCTGGGTGCATGGGTCTCTGTGGCCCTTTCTGCTGGTGGCTCACAGCGTGTGGCTTGAAGCCAGGGTGGCATGTCCTTTTGGAGTGAGCATCCTATGGCCCACTACTGGCTGTTAACATGAACATATTCCTGGTCAATTTGGAGGCTTGCAGCAGCTGAGCCTTCCTGAGGTGCTGGGTTAATGCATCAGATGCAGTTCTGTGTGTCTATCAGAACCCTGCCATATTCATCAATCATCGACTTCTGAGCAAGTGGGAAGAAACTGAAAGGAGGGGCTGGGGCCAAAACATTCATTCCTTCTCTGTTCAAGGCTTAGCATTTGAGCATGGCAGTGGGTACTTGTCTGCCAGGGCCATTGGAGGCTTCCCCTTTTGTGTGGCTATGCTTTATTTTCTTCCTTATAAATATTTGGACCATTGGCTTAGTTCTAGTGAAACCTCCCTTTGAGTGACCTCTGGGTTTGTGGTGAGGTCTGCTGTAAGAAGATCAATCCTCTTCTTCATCTTTTTGGCCTACCTATCTTTGAGTCTCTGGATCATTATTGATGAAAACTGTGGTGGCCAATTTAATCAGCTCACTGGAACATTTCTCAGTAAAGCCCTCTAGGATTGTAATTTTTGACAAGTGGCTCTCTGAGCCTGTCCACAAAGGTTGCATTGATCACCTGTCGCTTGCACCTGTGCATTTTTTCACTGACAAACTTGCATTGTGGCTGCAATATTTGTATGGTGCCTCTCTTCCCTCGGTCACCTCTGGGCACGGAGAGGGGCGGCAGTGGCAGTGGCCTGGTAATTTAGCTCTGAGTCAGTTTGGCACATCTTTTTTGATCATTGCTACCAGTTTCATAGGGCAGAGGGGCCTTAAGCAGATGTGGGGCCAAGAGAAATGTTCAGGGCTATCGAGAGTGTGAGAGGGAGAATCTGGAGCAGTGGGAGGCTTATCTCAGCTCTGTTTGTTTGCAGATGCACTTGACTTAGGCTAGGGCTCAGGGATGGCTCCCATTCCTTCTAACTCTTGGGGACAGACAGTGTGTTTTGTTCTCTTTTTTCTATTTTTTTTAGACTTCCTATGAGGGCTTCTTGACATTTCTTTATCTTTAGACCTTCTTGTTGTTGGGCCCATCCTAGGTCTGGATAATTGGCTGCATCAGATCAGTCATGGTCCAGGGTTTCTCCATGTAGGAGGGAGTATGATGTTTCTAGCTTATGAGCTCAATGGTGGAGAAAGGCTCTCACACAAAACTGCCTTATCTCCCTCAGACATTTCTCTTCTGGACAACATGGGTATGTCCTTTAGTCCCTTGCAGGGGCATCCGGAGAGTTTTCATCTGAGTTGTGGCTTAAGTCTTGGGACAAATCTCCCACCTTAATCTTGGGAGGTGAAAGAGTCTTTGGTCCTAGGAAGCCTTTGGCTCTGAGGCCATGACAGAGGAAAGAATAGCCAGTATTGGGGGCCATCATTTGTTGCCTCTGAGGAGAAGGGGGCTGAGGGGACATTCTGCTGTCCCAGTGGTCTTGGAAAAATTGGTCATGGGTCCTCTTCTGGCTCACGGGAAAAACTGTTCCCTTTCCTGTCATTCCAAGTCAGGTTTTCTGTTTAGCTGGGTCTTAGAGACCACTAAGTGGGTCTTAGAGACCACTATGCTCCTGGCTAACATTAGCTTGGAATGTCCATCTAGACAGGCTCTCAACCAAGGGGGCTGTTTCTGTACTATCTCTTGACAGAAATCAATGTAAGAGAAATGGTACAGGGACTCCAATAACAATCAAAAAGACCTCAGCAATGACTCTGTCATCTAAAGATCCTTCTCATGGCCAGCCTGCATCTTGGGTGAGCCACTCTAATTCACAGAGTATGCAACCTTTGTGGAGTGAGTCTCACCCCACAGTTACCAGGAAAACCTTCCTAAAGATTGCTGCTCACACACATTTCAGAAAGCTCAGTTTCCTTAGGTGCCTCCCATGTTCCACCCTGCATTGGTCTCGCACACTTAGAACAAAACACAGTTAGGACAAGACTCGCTTCGTCCATCTCCGGCTGCTCCCCTCATGGGGACTTAGGGCCCTCTTAGCCTTGCGGGTCGGTAACAACGCCCGACCTGGAACTTTCACCTAGATGTTGGTTGGTGCAATTCCTCCATAGACTGTATGAGTTGCCACAGAACCATGGATCAGGACTCTGCACTCACTTCGGCCCTCGGGTTGGGTCAGAACCCTTTCCTTTGTCCATCTCATTCACACACTTTCACACAGAGATGGCCAGTACAGAATTTATACCCCGCCAAATTCCAAACCAAACAGAAAAGGGAGTCACGGTTTCCCCTCTGCTCGCTGACCACAAACAGACGACTCCCCGGGTCCATTTCAGCTCCAACCACTTTGGAGGGTACTCAGGACCCAACAGAGGGTGATCAAGCCTCTCTTTCACCTGCTTAGGCCTCGAAGGAGAAGTCAGGTGGGCTACAAAACCAAATGGACCCGGGTCCTACCTGTTCAGATGGGCGGTGTTGAAAACCCTAATTCTGGTTCCTGCTGCCTGTGGGTTCTGTTGTGCTCCGGGTGGCAGCCCCAGGGCGCTGGGTGAGTTGATTCTCCTTCAGGCCAAGAGTGGCCTGGGCGCACCATCGCCCTGTCCCCCATCACCCTAGGAAAGCCGATCCCCAGAGACAAGAGAGGCAGAATAGCCTTCCTTACCTCCTCTGTCCCATCTGGGTCACCAAAAATGTTGTAGGGACAAACGAGGCAGGGCACAGAAGATAGCAGAAAACAGTTTTATATGGCTGCAGCCAGGTTCAGAGGGAACAGCCTTTGCTGTAATCAATCAATCCCCTGAACCCCAAGTTCAGGGAGTTTCAGAGTTTAATACCCAGTATGTAAGGGGAGGGGCTCAGAAGTTCACAGTCTGTAGAATTTCACATAAAAGCAGCTTTTTCTTTCTCTGTTCTGGAAAAGTTAACTCTTCAAGGACAACACCTCGGAAGGGAAGAGTTTCTTCTCCCCTTTCTTTCCTCCTCCTGCCAGCTGTTACCACGGAGCCAAATTGTAACTTATCTTAAAAATGTAGACATCTCTGTGAAGCCCAGCTCAAGGCCAGAGCCCTTGTTTGCACGTATCTTCAAAGTACTATACATGATAGGTTTGTGAAAACTAGTAAGGGGGTGTCCAGCGCCTGGAGTGCTGGTATCATCTCAGCCAGTGGCCAAGTAAACAGCGTGACATGAAAATAGGAAGTTTATCTACATTGGACTCTTTCTCTGACAGTCCTAAAATTATCCATGGTGAAGAGGGCTTTTCTGTGGAGAAAGGGGGTGCCACTTCATCTCCACTTTCCAGGTCCTGAGCCACTAGGAATCAAAGGAAAAGAGCATTTTCTTTCCCAGCAAAAGTTACTCAGTGCTAGAGATGGCTGTTGAGGGCTTTGTGAGCTAAAACATAGCACGCATCCTCTGGGAGGGAAGGCTTTAGCCTACATCTCCTCATTGCTAACTAAGGGCTCACATTAGAACCCCCAATCACCTTCCACAGGCCATCTTGGAAGATCTAACCCCAATAGTCCTGAAACCCAAATTCACAGTGCTGCTTGGTGGCATCACTGGAAACCTTCCTTGGTGATGCTCTTTTGCTAAAGGAACCAACTTTCATTTCCATGGAGGAAACTGAAAACATGTCAGGTACTCTGTTTAGGGTGTTCAGGGAGCTTTGTGAGAACAATGTTTGCTCCTGACCTTTGTCGTGCCCCCTGGATGGAGAAATGCCTTAGTTAATAGTGAACTGAAAATGATTAATCTTAAAAATGGGTTTATTTATTTTACAGTAGTTTTGAATTTACAGAAAAGTTGCTGAGGTGATTCAGAATGCTCTGGGACCCTAGAATCAGTCTCCTTTTATCCACAGCTACTGTTTCTATGGCACATTGTTCTCACTAATTAATTATTGCTGATATTTCAGTACTGCATTGAACTAAATTCAGAGAAATCATAAAATGCAAAACTTGACTAATGTTTTATTATAATATTAAGACTTATTCTACACCACCACAGGATTGATGTGTAGTACTTACTGTTGTCCATGCTTTACTCAGACTTCCTTGGTTTTACCCAAGGTCCGTTTTATGTCTGGGGGCTCAGGAAACCACACTGCATGTGTTTGACCTGTCTCTTGACACACTTCTTAGCTGGGACTGACTCTCACGTTTTCTATCAAGCTATATCCATTATTGAACTCCTGATTCTGAAAATTCTGAGGAATGCTAGTTAGATATTTTACAGAATCCCCTCTGTTTTGGGTCTGTTTGTTGTTGTTGTTTTTTTTAGGGATAGCCAGGAATAATTTTCTCTGTGTGTATATGTGTGTGTGTGTGTGTGTGTGTGTGTGTGTGTGCGTGTGTGTGTGTATGTGTCACAGGTGTCACAGTGTTCTCATCCAGGTTGGCTCCTGGTGCCATGTCAAGCTCCGTGTCTGTCTTTTGTCTGTTCACCACCTATCTTCCACCATGACCATTTTTCTTGCCTTTCCCAGTTTCTCTCAGCCATTCATTGACTATTTAATTTAAGAAACATTATATATATATATATATATATATATGGAATCACAAAATATAGGGTTACTTGGGTTTGGAGTTTTTACTCCACATAATTTCCTGGAGATTCCAAGCTGTATACATCAACATTCCAGGTCTTTTTAATCCCCAGGTGCATTCCATGGTATGAAAATACTACCATCTGTTTAACCATCCACCTGTTGGAAGACACCCAGACAAGTTTCCATTTTGGGCAAATAAGTTGCTATGACCATGAATTTATAATTGGTGAGTCTTTTCTTGGATGATTCTTTCTTTAAAAAGTTCCAAATTGAACAAAACTCCTTTCTATGATGGATGCTTGTCTTTTCTATTTTCAGGAAATGAATAATTTTATGATGAACATCATCTTCCTTAAAAGCTCCTGTCTCCTCCAAATCTTTCCATAGACATAATTCCTTATGTATGTTAAGTACCTGGTTTTGGGGATTTGGAATTTAACACCTACTTCCATTTTTTTCCCCTGAGAACTGTTTTTTATTTACTCCATCACAAGAACAGAACTGTCAAAGAAGATGAGGATCCTGTTCCTCACACAGCTATGGAGAGCTCAGAGAAGAAGGAAGGGGTTTGATACCCATGGCTCCCATCCCTTGATGTCTGCAACAGAGCTGCTGGGCCCATCAACCTCATCTGCTAGTGGGAAGTGGATCCTATGTGTGGGGGTAGAGAGAATGTTTGGGTGGGTGCCTGGTTGCCTTCACAGCTGGGGAATGAAGACTACATGCATCCAGTTTCAGGGCCCAGGGCAGTTCAAAACTGTAATCTCACATCTGTTTTTCTGAGTATTGAATTGTTTTTAAACTGTCTTAATTTTCATTGAAACAACACTCTCTTCCCTTTCCCAACTTTGGGCCTCCTGGAGCTGAACGTTCCCCACCCTGCCTTGCAGTTTGAAGTTGGAACATGGAGAGGGGTGTTCAGGGAGCCCCTTTTCTGTATTCAAAGCTTTAAGAGCCCAGTGGGTACCTGTAACTCTGTATTGCCCCACATTCTCAACCTGTAGCTTAGAGGAGAGTTACTCCCCCGGTCCCATTGTTAAGTCTAACAGACCAGACTTGGGGACAACCTAAAGAACTGAAATTAGGAGCAGCTTGGGGGACAACAGATCTGTACTAGAACAGGGACAAATAATGTGTCCAGGTGGGTGGGGCACCCAGGAGTGGTAGCCATAATGAGCATGTCTGACCCACACTCTGTGGCTTCACCATGTACACAGCTCTGGGGCAGGTGTGTTGGATATCAGGAAAATCCACTAGTGGCCCTCTAGAAAATCTGCAGGTTGGTTGAGAAGATAAGACTTCACTTTCAGAAGGTGCAGGCGGGACACAAGGCATGCCATCCACTCTGTTGTCATACACTGTGCCAGAGTAGCTTTGAGCCAGTGGGTTCACAGGCATGGTGGGATCTGCTGGCCCTATGGAAAGAGGCACTGCAGGTGGAAGGACAGCAAGGTGAGGAGGTGACTGCCCAGAGTCATGGTGGAGGGGCAGTGGAGGAGGCTCCATTGACTTGGCAGTGAGTTACAGATGGAGTGTTTTACAGATGCTCTGACAGGCACATCTCTGTGGAGAGAGGGACACAGAGAGCTGGAGTGTCAGATGCAGGCAGAGGCAGGGAGATGTTAGCCAATTGCTGGCCTCTGGCAATGCACAGCTTGACCCTTATAGACTGATCTCCCAAATGCCCACAAGTTGTCTCACTTAATGTAGAGGCACCACGATGTCCAGAATAACGTTGACTCCCCCAGTCACCTGGGAACTAGACAACCATCAAGACCCTGAGCAGAGCCCAGGATGAGCTCAGCTCCACAGTCAGAGATCGGGTCTGAGCCCCGAGTGCTGGCCCTCACTAGAATGGGGTGTCAGCAGCACCAAACCCTCTGTGCCTCAGTTTTCTGCTCTGTGAAAGAGGGTGGTTTTAGCTCCTAGAGCAGCAAGTTTTCCATAGAAAACCTAAAATTTTGCCCTTAAAATAATTGCAAACTTCTGAATAAAGTGTGTTGCAGATGCTCATAGATGCTAATGGGCTGTTCTTCCTGCAGAGACATTTAATAATTACCACAGGTGATGCCTAGTAAGGCCATCACATACACACACACACACACACACACACACACACACACACACACACACTTTCATCTCTGGCTTTTCAGGTAATGTGATTCCCACTGTCTATCCTTGGTTAATGTCTCCTATTAAGTTGGGTGGGACATTCTCAGAATGAGGTTTAAATCTTGCTGTTGCTGCAGGTGTGCCTGATTAAATACAGCTCCTGTGAGGCCCACAAACCTCAGAGATGCTGCTGCCATGAAGAAAACACACAAGAGAAATCCTAAGTGCTTTCATTACGGGGCACAAACAAAGTGCCAATGTGCACTCAGGCTGAAGAGGCTCTTGTATTCCCTGAAGTGGACAATCAGCCCATGATTTTCATGTAATGAGCATATGCTGGGGATTAATCAGTGTGATCAGTGCAAAGTTAATTGATTCATGCAATAGCATCTGTGCTGGGTGGAGGCTCATGCAGAGTGAGGCAGTGCTTGACTCAACCTGGCCACTCACAGTGAGTCAAGGCCAGGACAACCAAGCCTTTGGGGCTGGGATCATCTTATGCATGTAAGGCTGCTTCAAAGCATCTCTTACCTGGTTTAGCAGACCAGGACTGATCCCTGGCACCAGAGGCCCTGGGTTCCCAGGAGACTTGGCATCTCAGGTCCTGTGGTCAGTCATTTCCACAGAAGGTGGCTGAATATGGCTGCTTCTGCCGCAGCACCAGCCTGGGTCCTGCAGGTGCAGAGAAGCCCAGGAGGAGAGGATGGTGCACCAGGTGCTGTCACACCAGTGTCACAGGACCTCCAGGTGAATTAGTGGCAATAGGCACATCTCTGCAGCCAGTGATATCCAGCCCTCCTTCTGGTCATGTCCAGGCTCTGGGTCAGCTCTGCCAGGACAGGGAGCTGGACCCAGGGCTGAGTGCCGGGCATACCACCTCCTTAGAGCAGGGGCAGGTTACGAGTTCTGTCTCCATACATGCTACAGAGGATGTGTCTGTGTGTACTTGGGAGAATGACACCTGTGCCCCATGCAGTGATGTGAGTGGCCCTTGATGACAGTGGGATGAAGTATGATGAAGGTAACAGATGGGGTAATGAAATGAAGAGATGTGGTAGGTGACAGGGCTACCAGATACAGCAGGGGTAGGTCAGGCCCCCCTGGGAGGGTGTGGGGACAGTGTTCTCTGAAGAGGAAAGATGCCTGGGAGCCATCCAGGCAGATGCCAAGAGGGGGCCCTGAGGCAGGAGTGGGTGTGGCTGGCTTCAGGAATAGAGGCACCCAGGGTCACCCAACAGAGTGCTGACCATCTTGTCTTGTGCCAGCAGGGTCCCATGATGTGGCTTCACAGCAAATGTCTAAACCAGTGAGTGGCAGCAATGTAATTTGTACTCATTTATGATACGTAGCTCATTGTGGCTCCAGTTTTTACCTTCTTCATTAGCAAGCTCATCTGCTTCTCTGATAGAAGCCCCCTTCGTGTGCATGTGTCTCTTTGCCTGTGGAGATTACCAGGAGAGTGACTGTTGATGGGAAGTTGTTGTGATGGGGTGCAGATGGCAGGGCATGAGGCTGAGCGGTTCCCCAGGATATTGACACACCAGCCAGATAAACAGGTGTGAATTGTGTAAAATCTGCCAAATCTTTGATTTGAATATGTGCATTTTGTCTGCTTGCATGGCAGATAATTCTTGTATTAAATAGAGGCTCCAGGAAGCTAAGACACCCAGCATAATGGAATTCCTTGATCTGTGGTTTTGATGGGAGAATTAGATGAGCAGTAAATGTAATGCTCAGTGCTGGGCACAGGGTGAGGAGATGAATGGAGTGCTTCACCTGTGGATAAATCTTCCTTCATGGAGAAGGTATGTTTGCCAAGGTCTGTTGAGTATGAGCAAACAAGGACATACAGAGAGAGAGAGCGTGCACACAAGTGCGGACTGAGGTGGGGTGGGGGTGATTAAATTCATAATTTTTTGCTACCTGTTCAGGAATGCTGTGCATATTCCCACTCTCCTGCTGCTAGGTTCCTACCTCCTTGTCAATCACACTGGAGCCACTGACCTTCGATAACCCTCTTACCTGCACTGCTCATTAAACATGCTGGTTAAAGAAAGGCCTTCTGAAAGTCCACTGTGGAAGTCACGGCCGATGAGCATCAGTTCCTCACAATGTGGCATTGGGTCTCTCTCATCCAAGGGGATGCATCCTTCACTGTCCTGAATTTTTCTTGATGGTGTTTTCTTTATAGCTGGATTTGCCAGTCCTCAAACCAGTCCAGGTAACAAGCTTCCTGGAATCTTGATGGTTGTTACACAATGCTGACTAATTAGCCTGCACTAAATGGCAACAACAGCAAAACAATAGCCAAGTTCATTGCTTGTGCTAAATTAAATACCGTCTTAAGTGACAAAGCTTAAGAGATAACAGAAATATAGTGAATCAACATAGATTTTTCTTTCATGGGATGTGGAAATAATATCAGTGTTATTCCTCACTGCTTAGTGGGATCATCCTGAGATCTGTGTTGGAAAAAAAACTTTGAACCCAGTTCCTGGTGCCAATGGAGGGTTTAGTAGTGATTGATAGAAGGCACCATTACCCGTAGTGCAGTTTCCCATCTTGATTCTTAGATCGAGGTTGGTTAATACCATAGCTCCCAGAATCCTGTGGGGTTTTTCAGGTCAGCCTCTCATGCTCTACATTTGGCAGCATGGAGGACTCCTGCTACAAGGTCCAGGGACTGGGAAGCCCCCACAGCTGGCAAGTGGCTGGGAGCTTCCCCTCCTGCTGGCCCTGTGGGCAGAGGGGGAACATGGGCCCGCTACAACTTCACCCCACAGAACTTAGTCTGTAAGAAAAGGGGCTAGATCTCCCTGGTGAGTCTGCTCAGCTCTATCAGCTCAAACCTAGAGAACTAGTGTTTGGAATGTAGCTTCTAATTGGGCCAGCCCATGCAGAAATGGTTACTATGAGGTTTTTACATAAAAGCCACATTTTACAAAAGGTCTAAACATGTCTTGTAAGAGCTTTAGATTGAGATGACCTTGATTATAACCTGATTTTGATTGCTGAACATTATTAAATGACTATATTAATGTTCAGGTTTTCTGTCTGTGAAACTGGGTGGTCATTTCCAACTCATATGGCTGCATCCGTGTTACAAGTCCAATCCCCAGCACTGCACTCACAAGGCACACCCAGGAGCTTGACACCAACAGCTCTGATCCTCCTGTTCCACAGCGTCAGGTAGAGCTTGCCTTCCAGCTGCAGGAATTACAGGGCCTTCTGGGAGTCAGAGGCAACATGATGGCCCCCCTTTAAACCCTGATTCTCATGATCAAGTCAGAAAGATTGCAGATATGTTTCTCAGAGTAAAATGCAAGAGTTCATTATATGGAACAGGAGAAGGAAAAAGGGACACTCTCAAGGGGGACAATGGGTCCCCTCCAAGAGGAGAGGGATACCATGCTTCTCCTGCCCTCTAGCTTTACTGGGGGCCAGGGAAGTTTGCAGAGGGTCTTACTCAGGTTTAGCTCTTGACTTTTGACTGACAGCAGGATGACATCAGATTTTCAAGTCTCCACTGCTATAACAGGAAATTATCCTTATCTTCCTGAGTTCCAGTATCTGAGTGGTATAAAGGTCACAAAAGTTTCTGCCCTTCAGTTTAACTAGTATTCTCCATATTAGCATTTCAGAGCCTACATTTATTCTGCAGATAACAGGTAGCTTGCTGAGGAATGGGACACAGCCTGTGGACTTTGGCAGGCAGGTAAATTGCTTTTCAACAGTGAAAGCTTGTGGGGGTCAGCAGGGTGGGCCAGGTCGATTAAATCGTTCCCCATCCTAATGTTTCCACCACCCATGTGTCTTTCCTCTATCCCAGGGATGGCCTTTGTTTATCTGAGATAGCACTGCTAATACATCTACTCTTGGTGAACATGATCTCATTCTTTTCTCAGAAGTGCATACTCCAGCATTAAGTAGTCACAAGTCCAACTGGTCTGGGTTTTTATGTATGTGTGATTAACATTGCTTCTCCACTCCCTGAAGGAAGATGTTTCCTACAGGTTTAGAGGGCTCTCCTTATTTGTAACTCAATTTGAAATTACTACTGTGGTCTGTGGACTGGTGGCCTCTGTTTCTGCTAAGGGGCAAGAGACACTCCTAGTTTGCTTCTCTAACCTGAGGGCTGTGGCTCTGTCCTCTGATCTTTCTCCATTAATCTTGCTGATTGGAGCCAAGATGTCAGTCGGGTCTCTTCAGTGCCAAAGAGAATGAGGGGTAATTCTTTATATATATTTGTCAGTAGATGCAGAATACTCATTTTCTTTTTCTGTTTAAATATGCTTTCTGCAAATGATTTTTGCAATGGCTTCTACCTAAAGCCCTGTTATTTATATAATGGTGTTATCAAGGTACATTTATGTAGGTATCTGTCCCAGGTTCTTAAGTATGACCATGAGGTGACATTGGGCTTGCACCTGGAATGCTTATTCTTCAGCCTGAGGCTAGGGTTGTGCATATGACCCCTTTGCACTAATGACTTCCTCACACTCTTGGGGAAAATTCTCAAAGGCCACAATGTCCCTCCCATGTGACCTGCATTCTTCATCATGTAGATATGGCTAGAGAATACACTCTTTTTTTTCCTTTTCAAAATATAAATTCCCTTCATTAATATAAAATGATACTAATCATAGGAACTTTACCCAAAGTGCAGAAAACAACATGCAGCACAATAAAGGAAAATATCCAAATAAAGGTGAAACTTATGAATATATGATACTATTTTTTCTCTTTTTTTCTGCATATACTTATATTTTCTCTTGAACATATTTTATGTACCCTTTTGTATTCTGTTTTTTTCACCCAATTATAAACATAAATATTTAACATATTAGTCCAAATTCTTCATAAACATCATCTAATGCCTGCAAAATATTTACTTTTTATGTGTGGCTTTGATTTAATTAGTGCCCTATTTTGCAAATTCGTATATCACTGAATGTGCTTTTTGTAGTAATTATAGCAGAACTAGCTGTGATGGCTAGCCTGATGGATCAATCACCTGGGCCAGAGCTGGGATAAGTGTGGTACAGTCTTTATTTTTGGAAACCTCATAAGCATGGGAGGGAGGGTCTATCATCATCACCCCAAGACTCAGAACCTCACAGAGGCTAACCAGACTGTCCTGCTGGAGCACATTTCAAGGCCACTGTGACCATGGAAGGGGTCCAGGACTTGCTCTGTGTTTGAATTCACCCCTGGAAAAAGGAAGTAGAGTCCCCTTGTGCTACAGTGCCACCATCAGGACCCTCTCTGGGCAGTGCACACTGGTGAATGCAGCTCAGTGCTGACCCACTGGTCCCTGAGGACAAGGTTCCAAGCCCCCCTGACTTCTCTGCTGCCACCTGTGGTTTTGTGGTGCTCCATTATCACCTTCCCTGAGTGCTTCCACTTTCTCCTTCACCTCTGGGAACCCTAGGGCCATCGGTTGCTCTGCATCTATTCTTAGCCCTTTCAAGATCTGTTGAAGGGAGATCTTTGGTTGGTGGTGGAGTTTAGTTTAACTCTCTGGATTTCTTGATCTTGGCACAGAAATCCTGGGAGTAGATCTGTCTTATTAATCCTTTGTCACCCACCACTCACTCTGTGACTCACATCACATCAGAGTCCTCCTTGGCCCCATAACATCAAGGCCTTCATGCTCCCCTGTTCCTCTGGGGCAACTGAGGCTTGGAGATGTTAAGTAAGAAGCTATTGGTTACACAACCAGCGAGGGGCAGTGCTGGGTTCAAGCCCTGATACATCTGAACCCACAGCCAAGACTCTGGATCATATGTTATGTTGTTTGTTTATCTACTTCCTTGTTCACTTGGCTATTTCTGGGTCAGTTTGAAGTTCTGGATTCTTAGTATTTGAGCTATTATGCATGTTACTGTGGGGTTGATAGCTCCATTTTAAATTTATTTTTCAGTTGAAACTGACTTTGCAATGTGAGCTTTCATAAGAAACACAATAGTAAGAAAGAAAAGGGTGTGAAGAGAGCATGTTCTAGGAAAGCAGAGAAAAGCACAGGCTTGGGTATTGGATGGCTGCTGATGCCCCTCTCAGTGCTGCCTTTTGCTGGTTTGTTGCCACTTGTGATTTATTAAGATCCATAAGCTTTTGTTCTTTGTCTAATAGGTGCAATCTATTCACAAGATGGACATGAAAATTATAGAGAACAATGGGTAAAGACCCTGAGCTCCATGTTGGTGTGGGTGAGTGGCTGGGCACACAAATGTATGGTGATATTTCCAGAACATCCCTTTACTACCCAAGGATGTTTTTTTCTATGTGGGATCTAGTGGGTTTCCCAAAAGTGAGGGTCAGGAGATGCAAATGAATGAAAAGTGCATCACTGACAACTCAGGAGTGAGAACAAATGATGGCTCTAGGGACACAAGTAGGAAAGGAAACAAGGGAGGACACGCAAACATATCATCTGCACAAAGTCATTCACTGCATGAGCAGAGATGCCAAAACCAGTGGGTGGGTGGCCCAGATGTCTCACTCTGAAATGTGTAATAATGTAGGGAAGCTTGTCTTAGAGGTTTGGTGGACTCACCAATGCAGTGAGATGATGGTTTGTCCTACTGACCTGATCTAAGGACCTAGATTCAATCTCCAGAATTCCTACAGAATTCCAGCGAAGGATTCTCTTTTATAGCTTTACAAAGTCATTGTCCTACTCCTCACACTGACACAAGACCCACAGGAAAAGACTGTCATACCTCCAACATACACCCAGCATTTGAAAAAAGCCTACTACATGGTCAACACCCAAGAATATGTATCAAGTAGACTGCTGGGAAGTAGGAGACTGAGCTTAGTCTGAGTTCTCTGAGAATACGGGAGAGTTGGCCTAAGGATAAATAAAACCAAGTCCTGATTTTGACAACACTGTAAACATTTATGAACCCGATAATTTAACTTTCTTTAAAGAGCACAAATTTGTGATTTCTCTGACTCCCTTCCTCCAGTGTCTTCTCTCTCTTGTTTTCCTTCATGTCATGCTCAGCAATCATTACCTCCTGACCACACTGAATCTAGAACTCCAGTGTTCTTAGAATGTGGCTGCCTTAGTGGGGCTCCCTAGAAGCAGGGAAAAAACTGGGGTGCACATGTTAATCTGGGTGAAGGACAGAACCATCACACAGCAGACTCATGGAACAAGATGAGAAAGGGAGCCAGACAAACCCCTGGCCATCTCAGACCTGGGGCTTAGACCTATTGTAAATCAGACATGAAAAAGCTGAGCCCACAGTCCCTGAGTCTGGAAGCCATGGACTGTGACTCCCTTTCATCACTCTCCTAGAATTTGGTCCCCAACATGCCCAACCAGCCACACAGACAGAGCAATGTGAGTGGGCAGCTCTCAGGTGAAGTGTAGAGGTGGCAGGTACTGAGAGTTAGTAGGACTCTGAGAGGGTGGACGTGGGGCAGCAGAGAAAGATTGACAGCACTGTTCATGGGACTGGGACTATGAAATTGGGTTTTGGTTCCTGGTTCAGAGCAGAAAGCTCAAGAGTGCTTCCTTCGTTTCACAGAGCAAAGCCCTCAAACATACTCCAGAGATCTGGGGGAGGTCATGTCACCCTGGAATTCTCTAAAGGACACCTTCTGTAATCTGACCCAAGATAACCACAACCCAATGAAAATGGCTTTACTCACAAATCATGAACACATGTTATACATCTCATTCTTCATAGAATGAGAAACCAAGATCCAGACTAATCAAAGATAGCTCTAATTTTGCTAGCAATAGACAGAGAAAAATTGTGTTCTATCCATCAGGACACATGATAAAGTAATTAAATTATGGCCATAGAGCTGTCCTGATTGCATAATAACTCATTCCATCAGTTAATCATCACATGAAATATTGTAGTGATTTGTTCAGTTCCCATTCTTCGTAGCTCTCCATCTCTTTCTTTGGCCTTCTCTCTTTCTCTGTGTTCCTCTCTCCACCTAAATTGTATACCATCTCCTGCTGTTGAGCTGGCTTGCTGCAAGTGGTACAGGATACACGACTGGTCATGGACTTTTGAGCTGGTTGATTCCTGTCCTTTAGGAATGGGATCCCTTTTGTTACTTGGTGTGTCTTTGAGCATATAGGTTCTCTTGCTGTGGTGCGCACTGTTGTTGTTTGTTGGGCTACAATGGTAAATAGTTGGTGCCCTTAGATTGCTGGACCCCCTTATTTGAGCATATAGATTCTTTTGCTGTGGTGCACACTGTTGTTGTTTGTTGTTTGTTGGGCTACAATGGTAAATAATTGGTGCCCTTAGATTGCTGGACCCCCTTGTTTATATATCCTAGTAGAGCCAAGTGTTCCTGGTCCTGAGAAGTGCACTATGCTTAGAAACTCTGGAAGAAAAAAGAGCAGCTTATGAACCCAAAATACCCAGCCCCTTCAATTGCCAAACATATATCCTTTCTGTAGTTGCTGTGACCCATTCTGGCAAATCCTCAGAGCATACAAAATTGTGGATCCCTGCTATATAAATCCTTTGGATTGCTTAATGTTACAGCTGGGATGAGTCACCAGGGGTCTCTGTAATTCCACTATTTCTGCAAACTACCCAGACCTCCCACTAATCCAGTGCTCTGAGCATGGACTAAACATAACAGACAGGAGGATTTGAGCTCTAATCTGTTGCAGAAAACTGTCCCATTGATGTGGCTAGGGGCATGAAGTGAGAAATGAGGGAGAGTCTCAGAGAGTTGGGGCCAGTCCCTAAATCACATTGTTCATCCCAAGTACTTCTATTACATCAGGTCAGGATGTCTATTTTCCTTGATAGCCATGGATTTTAGAAGTTGATGTAATGGGGTGAGTTAAGCCACTACAGTGGCTTTGAACATGGTGACAGAAGACTCCAGGTGGCCCACACTACAGGTGAAGCTCAATGTAACTTCCAGAGTTACTGATAGATATTCACACACCTCCTGTGCCCAGACAAAACCTTGGGCCATGCTCGTGTCTGTAATTTGTGGCCTATTGTTAAAGCTGCAAGAGGGAATGAGAATGCTCATATTTTGATGGTTGAATATCATGTCCTTCAAGCTTGACCACCGAGGGCTTGTGGACCATGTTCGCAAAGGCAGAAGATAGCATTTTAACCAGTAGCTCTATTGTTCCATTGAATGAAGACTCCCAAATCTCTATCCCCTGATGGGAAGACCCCTTTGTGATTCCATTTGCAATCACTTTCTTCCTTCTTTTCTTTCCTTCGTTTTTGCTGATGTCTATTATTTACAACTTCTTCCTTTCTCTAATTTATGAATAGAGGTTTGAGTTATAATTAAAATTATTTTAGTCACTTACAACTATAAAGAGTGAGTACATTAAAAGGAGATAGATAACTTCCACTTGAGCATGATAGAGTAGATATACTTCCTTATTGCTCTTACTAAAATACCCTGGAAAGTTAGAAAAGTGAATGTAGAAAAATACAAAGAGAAGAAAACAGAAGATAAAGGAGACAAGCGAAGGATTGGAAGACCAAGGAATAGCATAAAGTGAGTTTCTGGGTTTTCTCTTTGCCTTCTGTATGTTGAATTGGGTGCTGGAGAGTCTGGCAGCATGGAAAGAAAACTCCCCATAGCCCACTCCATTCCACCAAAGAACAGGAAGAGGAGGCTTAACAAGACAAAACTTTTCAACTCTGGTCAGTATAGAGAAAACAATGGCCCTACCAGAAAAATCTGAGCAGGGATTCCATGGTGAAGTAGCCCAATTTTGTTGTCCATGGGAAAGTCAGAGAAGACTAGGAGGGAAACTAGGGCTTTCATTCTATTTAGTGGCAACAAGACACTGAAATCCCAGTGTCAATGGTGACCATCTGGGTGTCTGGACTTTCTCCCTGTCTGGAGGTAACAAGGCACTTTTCTCTTCCCAGTGAGTTGCTGCCAGACACAGCTCGTGGGGCGGGTGCAATATACCCCTGCTCAGAAATGACAACACCATCCCACAGCACAGCACCACTGGGGACTGATGAAGCTATAATGAGGTACCTCTGCCCCTCAGTTGAGGGTGTTTCTAGTGGAAGTGCAGTGGACAGCTTGAACTCCACCCAAGTCTATCAGTGATGAGCTTGCAATGAGAAGCTGGACTTCCTCCTCCATTGGGTGAAAATGGAATGTGCCTCTCATCTCCCAAAGGAGTGGTATCAATACAACCAATGAAAATAGAAGAAGTTGGTGCCTGCATCTTCATGACGGAGTGTTAACCCTCTGTTTTTTTCTAGAAGTCGCAAGGTTTCTATTCTAATTCTCAATTTCTGGTTCATTTAGACTTGATATTTGTGCAGGGTGAGAGACAGGGGTCTAGTTTCATTCTTCTACATATGCAATCCAGTTTTCCCAGCACCATTTATTCATGTGGCATGAAGTCTCACTGAAAGTGGAGTCCTCAGGTCATGAGGCCCAGAGACAGCCCAAACTCTGGAAGCACAGGCTGTACCTATAGCTTCAGGTGGGCACTGTACAGTGAGCCAGGAAGGATGGAGAGAGCAAACGTGTCACTGAGAGACTTTCATGGCTCCTTATCCTGAAGAGCAAATCATGTATGAATTTTTGCAGAAAACCCTTATGTGTATGGTCAATATTATGATGTGCTGAGGCATCAACAAGAATGAATGGGCATGTGAGAACAGAAAAGAATGGAGTCAGACTCCCTACATCACTTCATACACACACACACACACACACACACACTCAAAGTATATCACAGAACTCAATACAAAATTAAAATTACAGACTTCTAAAAAAATAGGAATACATTATTGTGGCCTTACATTTAGAAGTGGTTACTAATTTAAGGCACCAGCTAAGCAACAAAAGAAGTAATAAGTAAATTAAACTTTATTAAAAATTACAGCTTTTGAGTATCAAAGAATGCACTAAGAAATTTAATTGACAACTCACAGAATGGAAGAAAATATTTGCAAATCATAGATTATAACTCAGAAATAATTGTTACCTCAAATATAGAAAGAGCTGTTACAACTAAACAACAAAGAAAAATCCAATAAAAAGTATCTAAAGACTTGAAAATGCACTTCTCTAAAGATCATTATGCTTGAAAATCAATCATCATTTATCATTAAGAAATTGCAAATCAAAGTCATAACAAGAGACCACTTTATGGGTAGAAGGATGGCTACAATCAATAACATGGACAATAGCATATGTTCTCAGGGACAAGGATACACTTAACCTGGTGAATAAAGGTAAAAGATGTCCCTGCTTTCAAGCACAGTCTGGCAACTCCTTCCATGTTAGACATAGACTTACTAAATGACTCAGCAATACCACTCCTAGGTGTGCATCCAAGAGAAACAAAGTTATATGAGTGTTTACAGCAGAATTATTCAAATAGCCAAAAAGTACAAGTGACTAAGTCAACTAACAAAATAGATTAATAAATAAGGCATATCCATATAATAGAATGTTGTTCTGCAATAGAAAGGAATGGAGTACTGATGACATGCTATGACATAAATGAACCTCGAAAATATTATGCTAACTCAAGGAAGCCAGTCACAAAAATATTGGGTCTAACTAAGTTGCTTAAGGCACTGATTTTATCCTTGATGAAGGAAGGGTCATTTGTCACTTTGTTCCCTATGCAGACAGCCACACACCTCTTCAGGCACAGTTAGAAACATGCTTACTAAAAACTTCCTAGGAGAAGCGAGGTTTCACAGCATGCTTTGCATGAGTCCTCTCCCATGTTCTTTGATGCCACAATTCCTTTCAACACCAGTTTCTCTACTAGGTTCTCCAGACAGAAGGCAGCATCTTCTAGAATATTCCTTGTCATGCTATGCCATTACCCTGCCCAGTCTTCTCCATTCCTGCCTTCCTCTGGACCTCACCAGAGAGCCACTTTCAAGGTTGCTCAGAGCAGAGCGCACTACTCTCAGGCAGCATGCCCTGCAGCCTCAGAAGATGCTCTCCTTAAAGGCATGGGCTAATGAAAGAAAGGGGACTCAGAAAAAAGTGCATCATGTAATTTGTATCACAAAATTTTCCTATGGGTACATAAAATATATTCATATTTTGAATAGAGGTTTTCATGTTTGAAAGGAAATTGTCATTTCTTATTTCCAGGAATCTGTCACTATAAAACTCTAACAATAGGAGGCCATATTTGTCATATTTTTGACCTTCATAAAGTTGAATGTTTAAAAAAAAGTTGTACATTTTCCTCTGACCCAATATTAATATAGCTAATATCATAATGACTCATTCAATCAAAATTTCAGGAAAGGATTTATGAACAGCATGACATCACCAACCAAGACCTCCCAAATGAATCCTCAAATGGACACCTCACCAGGCTGGATATCCTGAGATGTGGCACCCTCTAAAACACCTATTGAAATTAGGCCACCTGCCATCCTCACTGAGAACCCACCTGTCTGTTTTCCTTTAGACCCGCAGCTCCCTCACTGGCACCCCTGAGTTACTTTCCATTTTAAATGTTTGATTGTGGTTAAAATATACATGACATGAAATTTGCCATGTTAACCATTTTTAAAAATATTTTTTAGTTGTAGATAGACATAATACCTTTATTTTTTATATGTGGTGCTTAGGCTTGAACCCAAGACCTCACATGTTCTAGTGAGTGCTCTATCACTGAGTTGCAAAACCAGCCCTTATTTTTAAAAAATACAATTCTTTTACTTGATATGAATACTCTATTTCTTTAATTATGACAGCTCAAATATCAAGAAGAGGATTCTTCTTAGTTGTGGGAATTTTGATTTTTATAATAACAGCCCAATTATTTAGGTAAAGTACATATAAGTATGTACTGTATATATTTATGAGATGCTCAATAAGTGTTTTCTGGAGGAGGTGGAGGAAGAAAAGGTCCTCTTCTCATGAACTGACTCCTTGGATCCACAGAAAACAATGAACCTTTGATTGGAGGGTAAGATGAGAAAGAAAATCCAGAGCCAGTTGCTTGGTTTTCACCAGGGAGATATGAATCAGGTTGGAATTACCTTGATCAACTTTGGTATCATTTCTACTAGATTCCATTTCTGAATATGTAGGCCCATCCATTTTATCCAAACGCAGCATAGTGGAACTTCTGAGTTTTGCTGATCCAGATGGTCTACCATATTTAGAATAACATCCATCTTGCCTTTGTAGATGAAGATGTGGATCAGAATATAGTTGGCCTGGTGAAGGGATCATTATCCTATGAGCCTGTTCCCATGGATGTTCCAGGGGCCCAGTGTCAGAAGATGCTCTCTGAGGATAAGTTGACCTATCACAGTTTGATTCTCTTTTTTCATTTCTATTGGATGGTCCAAAGGATTCTCTGGGCCCCTTGAGCCTCTTTCTCCTCCTACTGGCACCAAAGGTGAGAGTATGAGTGTATGAGTGTACCCTTCTTTTCCAAATGAGAAGGTCTTATTTCACATGAAGGTTGACCCAATGGTGAGGGACCATTTGGGGAATTCTCTTTGCCAAAGGCAGTATTTGAAACATCAAGCACAGAAGGATTTTTTCTACAAGCTTAAATTGTAACTCTATTTCAGTTAATTTTTGTCTATTGTGAGCATTTTTTTTCCTTAAATGATTGAGGTATGTTTCAGCACTCTAAGCTGCCAACTCACTACCATGAGCTTTTTTCTCATTGTAAATAATGTGCCCCTGATAAAACAAATGGTTCTCTCCAATTCTTCTTCAAGATCTTTAGTTCGGTTTCTATTTGTCTCCAGCCATTTAGTTGTATGGCTGATCTTTTTTTCCTCTTTTCAAAGTTTCTCTTATCACTCTACTTGATAATTTTCCTCTCCTATTAATTTTCTTTGGAGATTCATTACATTTTCTTGATATAATTCCATCATGACTTTAAGTTTCTGCTGAAGATTCTGATTCTCACTTTCAAACTGTGTGTATTCTGCTTGCAAAGATGCTTGTTCTGTCTTAAGATTTTTAATATGTTCTATCAGGTCTTCCTTTGTTTCAATTCCTTCAGATAATAAAGTAAAAATTTGATTTCTTTCTCCTTCTAAGGTTTTAAAAGAGGCCTTTAACTTAGCATCATAAACCAGTTTTTTCCAAGACCCTTTTGGCTGATCTTCTAAGTGAGCACCAATTTCTGATTCACTCTTCCATTACATTTCCAAGTAACCATCATCTGTTAGGACTTTTTCAAGCACAGGAGCCCAATCTTTTATCTGAAGCAAGTGTTCAGTCAGAGATTTAATGTGATTTTTTTTGTCTCTTAGAACTTGTTCTGCATGTGCTTTAGAGTGTTCAAATGTAATTTTCTGTTTAGTAAGGTCATTCACTTTTTCTTTCCATACTTCAACTTCTTGTAAAAGCTGTTTATGACTTGCCTGAAGTCATTCAAAGCCTCTTTTATTGCTACTGTAATTCTTTCTTTATTCATTTAAAATATTCTCAAGGTTGTTTTAGCTTCAGGTATTTGTGATTTAAGGGATTTTGATTCATCTTCTAGGGACTTAGTCCTTTTTGATATATCCACCATCAATTCATCCTGTTGAGAATGTTTAGTTTTCTCTTTTGTAGCTCTTTTTTCTAGAAAGAGTATTTCATCCTCAAGTTTAGATATGGAATCTCCAGGATTTCATATATTGCCTCCAAGTTTTCTGCTTTTACTGACTCCTTCACCAAAATGACAACCTTTAAAGGTCACTCTAAGCCTTCATACACTTTTTGAACATGGCTAACATTTTCAAGTAGTTGACATTTTTCTTGAATTAGTCCAAAAAGTTTTAGAGCAAGTTTTTTTTCTCTTCTCATGTAATGCCTGCTTCTCACAGACTGATAACTGCTCCACAAAAACAAGAGAACAACAAAAAATCCAATAGCTATACATATCACCAACTCCCATGGACAGCCATAAGGACTAGGGTGTGTTTCTATGTCTTCAGTCAAGATAGATCACAACCCTACTTACTTCTTCCAGGACCACCCCCAAGTATGGCTGAGAGACAGCTGTTGCCCCTCCATCATGCTAAGGCTACTTTGGCTATTCCCTCCACAACCACACCATGCCCAGTCATGCCAAAACAGGCTGTGAACACTCAGGCCTTTGGTCAGGAAAAAAACCTGCACCATGCAATGGAGCAGACCATTTTGAACCAGTGAGTGGTGGGGAGGGGCTGTGGGCATGTGCATATGCAGCCCTGGTCATGGGATCTCAGGAGCCTAGCACATTTACACTGCCTGTCAGGGAAGTCTTGGTCCTGCCACTATGCTATAAATTCTGAACCAGTGAAGGTTCAAGTCTGTCCTAATAAATCCAGGGAGAAGTCCTCTCCAGGTCACCCACCTATTGATTTGGTTTAGGCAAGGCTATGGCAGAACTTATTATGTGCCATTCTATATAGTAATAATATCACCCAGTTTGATGTAACTAAAATTCTACAGCTCTGTAAACTTTTTAAAGAGCTAGTACACCATATATTTATATTAGTACCACTTGCCATTTTGTCTTAATGACTCATTCCTTTCCCTCCCATCCCATCCCCTCTCTTTTTCCTTTCTTCCTTTCTTCTTTCTCCCTTTTCTTTCAGTGTTGAGGGTTAAACTTCAGGGCCTTGTACATGCTGGGCAAGCTCTCTACCACTGAGCTACATCTTCAGCCCTTTTGACACTTTCTATAAAAGTCATCTGAATTATTTAAAAAAAAAAACTCTTGTGTTAGACATTTGAAAAATAATTTGAGAAGAGTTGCAAATATGGGCATAAGTCAGTTTTGATAAGTTATTTTTAAATAGTATACAATATGTAATGATTCTAAAAAGAAGCTGAGTTAGTTTTCATTTCAGTTTTTGTAGACAAATATTTATTTAAGAATCTTTGAAATCTTTTTTCAGATGTTCTTTTCACTTCTCATAGGATATAAACACTTCTAAGCAAGCTGGTCATTATAAATATATGGCAAAGAGAAGGATAAGATAAGTGAGATTCTGCTTCAAACAAAACAGAATAAAATGTTGTGTGGAATTCTCACACAGACAGGAGACACCAGGGTATTCAACAGGAAGCAGTGTGTATGTGCATCTAGCCTCAGTGGATTCTTATCTGAAGACTGAACATTTAGTGTAGAAGAGTGATCTCTTAAATATTCTAGTTAGTTTCCTTTTAAATACTAGTCTTTTTTATCATATGAGGTAAAACACATTCCTGATTGGACATTCTATTTCTATACTACAAAGTAGCAATAATGTTCAAGATTGATTTCTGGAGGGCTCACAATGATAGAGATAGCATCATGTTCTTTTTCTTTTCTTCTGAGATATCTCTACCATAAAATGTAGCTCAGTGATAAAGCATCCCTGACTTCTATTCCCAGTACCAAACCAAAGCAAACCAAATAAATGGCAGATGCACTTCATTTAGGGAAGAGAATTTAGCATTATAATGAGTTATAGTGAGAAAAGTTTACCCTAGGTCACTTAGAAGAGCAGCTGTGTATCTTTGACTGGTTTAAGGTCTTTTCTAAAGAGCAATTTCTGAAACAAAGAAACACCTTGAAGTGAAGTTAGCTGTGAGCAGCTCTCTGCCTGCAATCACAAGTGCTTCTAAGTTCCTGCCTGCCAGCTGAACACTTTGTAGGAAATTTCCTACTGGGGAGAAAAGTCTGAACAGGGAGAAAACTTGAAAACTTGAATTCTTGGGTGACTCCCTTCTTCTTTGGCTATTCTAATCAACTTTCTGTCAGTACCTCCAGTATCTAAGATGCAGAGAGGTTGAATGGGCTCCAAATCTGAATATTTGAGACCTTATCCTAGCCCTCACCTCACTCCACATTCCTTGGTTGTTTTCTGAAGCACCTCAATGCCCAGGTTTTGGAGGATTTCACTTCCTTCCACCTGTATGGCCTCCAGTTCACTGAGGGCTTTGATTGTAGTACCTAAAATTGGGAAGGAGTTTCTCCAGGGAGGAGATTCATCCTTCATAGCAGGCTGTCTTGATCTTGAACCTACATAAGGCAGTCCCCTTAGGGCTACCCAGTAGACCACATTTGGGCTATTACTTATGGGGTTGAGTGTTAGCAATTGTTGCCAGAAAGACATTTTTCACTTGTTCCCAGGATCTCCCTCCCTGAGGTAGTACTTACTCTTTGATGGAGGATGAAGTCTATCTAGGTGCCAGCCACTCACTTCTCTCACTTTCTTTGCCCACTGGTATCAGAATCAGCTTTCTCTCACAAAGCCCATTGCCCAAGGCCCAGATAACCCAGAAGGCTTTAAAGGCTAGTTCTGTAGGAGTGGGTGAAGCCACTCTGCATTCTGCAAAGAGACACCTTTTTTTCTGAGAGGCTGTAGTGATAGGAATCACCTGCATGTTTTCTTCTAGGCCATCTTGACAGTGGGGTTGTGATGGATGCAGTCAGGAATTCCTTTAAATCAGCTGTCAATTGTGGCTAGAGATGGACTCAGAAGCCTTTAGTCCTGGGCTAGAGAGGAGAAAGCATATTGGTTCCTTCTATACAATTTCAGCACAACTTTTCATTTCTCTGGCTGTACTCAATGTAACAATGCACCATATGTGCATTCATATATATATATATATATATATATATATATATATATATATATATATATATATACACACACACACACACACCTAGGTTAATGATGTCCACCTCATCCCACCATCTTTACTCTCTGCATTCTCCTTTTCATCCCTCCCTCCCCTTTTCCCCATCAATGTTGCTCCATTTTCCCACCCCCCCCCCATTATGGATCAGCATTCAGTTATCAGAGAGAACACTCAGCCTTTGGTTTTGTTGTTGTTTGGAATTGGCTTACTTCACTTAGCATAATATTCTCCATCTCCAACCATTTACCTACAAATGCAATAATTTTATTCTCTTTTAAGGCTGAGTAATATTCCAGTGTGTATATATACTACAGTTTCATTATCAACTCATCTATTGAAGGGCATCTACAATGTTTCCACAGCTTAGCCATTGTAAATTGAGCTTCTATAAACATTGGCTGCATTACTAAGCCATAATCCCAGCCCACATTAATCATTTTTAAGTGCACATAGAATTCAGAAGTGCTCAGTACATTCACTATCACCACCACCCCTTGCTAGACTTCATCTTCATAACAGAAACTCTGCACCCATGAAATATTGCTACCTCATTGCCCACCATCCAGTCCCCTGCTTTCTGTTTCTGTGGGTTTGATGTCTCTATATACATCCTCTAAGCAGAATTACATGGTAAGTGTCCTTTTGTGATTGTGTGACTACACTTAATTTAATGTGGGATGAATTATATTCCATTGTGTGGATGGACAACATGTTTATCCCTTCATCCATCAATAGATACTTACATTGCTTCCACTATCCAGTTTTGGGGAACTCCTACTTGGCATTTATGGAAGCTTGAGCAGTACAGGAGGTGGGGAATCTACAGGAAATGGGCTGTGGTTGGGATCTCATGGGTCCATGACTTCCACCTTAATTTAATCTGTAGGCAAGAGGAGACATGAGCTGATCCAGGTGAGGGAACCTGCAATTAGCACAGATGCTACAGGTAAGGCCAGAAAAACCTCTTGACTCTAGAGAAAGGGAGGAAATTATGAAATTATGAAACTCAAAGACAGACTTGACACCTAAGGAAAAGTGAACTGGCACCACACAAAGAACACTAAGAAGAAATGAATGTGAGTAAAGGATGAGTAAAGCCCAGGTACACACTTCTTCCCAACATCAGAGGTTATACTTGCCATCCTTTGTTGATCAGTTGGTAAGCAGAAGGCTTAGTGTCTACTAGGTTTAAGCACTCCAGTTTCAAGGTCACTGTTACCCACACCATTTAACAGAGGGATACCATTTACAGACTTTCCTTTTAAGGACTTAGAAGTTTCCTGAGTACAAGAGCTAAGTCTAATCTTTCAATGTTCAAAGGTTCCTCATGCATAGTCAGCACTGGGCCTTTCTGCAGTGTCAGACTGAAGGCAGGGTTCAGGCCCAAGAAGCAAAATTTTGGAATCCATCAGTTGAAAGATGCAAGGCACTGGTAATATTGGTCATCTTTATTCAAAGGTGGCAATAGCCCCTAAGAAGCACTCAGGGATATTTCCATATTTCTTTTTAATATAAAGGCCAAACAATGAAGGCACATTGCTGATAAGTTGGTGCATCCCCACTAGCAAAAGTTTATGACCTTGATTATGATGTTGTAACCCCTTTCTCCACAGAAAAGCCTTAACAGGTCTTCACCAGAAATTTTTACCATGGCTGATTTTAGGACTGCGAGCAAAAGAGTTCAATGTAGATAAACTTTCTATTTTTGGGTCACCCTGTTTACTTGTCCACTGGCCAAGTAGATACCAGCACTTCAAGTGCTGGACACCCCCTTACTAGTTTTTCACAAACATATCCAATATAGTAGTTTGTAGAAATGTGCAAAAAAAGTCTCTGGCCTTGAGCTGGGATTCACAGAGATGATAAGAGAAAGTATCAATTGGGCTCTATAGTAACAGCTGGCAGGGGAGGAAAGAAAGGGGAGAAGAAGAATCTCTCCACTTTTCAGAAGCTGTCCTTGAAGGGTTAACTTGCCCAAAACACTGAGAGAAAAATCTGCTTTTATGTGAACTTCTTTGACTTCGAACTTCTAAGCCTCTCCCTTTACATGCTGGGTATAAAACTTTGAAACTACCTGAACTCAGGGTTCAGGGGATTGATTGATTACAGAAAAGCTATGCCCTCTGAACCTGGCTGCAGCCAAATAAAACTGCTTCCTGATAGCTTCAGGGCCTTGCTTCATCTGTTCCTACAATAATCCAGGCAGTCCTCTCTGTTTTGCTTTTGTTAATGAAACTCTTGTAGATAACTATAATAAGTCATATGCTGGGTTATCTCTCACTGACCTTAGAGTTATAGTTAATTCTACCTATAACCAGAGACTGCCCCATGGGAAATGCAAAAAACCCTTGCTACCAATGTACCCAACAATGCTTTTTGGAACGTCCCCCTCTGATAATGATAACATCCCATGGAATCATTGTGTTACTGCCATACCTTCTCTGGGGAAGAACAACATCTATGTGCCTGGGCAGGTGCAGCCCCCTGGAATTGTGCCCCAAAACCACATGGGCTAATGCAGTAACTGCTGTACAGAACAAGCCGTTACCAACAGGTATTCAGGAAATCAGTATGGCAAGAAGGATATCACATCAATATTGCTAGCTGCTAGACCCATCAAATGGGCAGCAGCTGGCTGAATAAATGAGTCTATATTGAGCCCATAACCTGACCATGGATTTTGAAAATTGCCTTGGTAAGCTTATGCACAGTCATAAAATAGTTAGCATCCCAAACACTCTTAATATACTATATATTATATATACATGGATTTATCTTTGTGCCAAGTTATGCTTATACCCACTATGCACAAGCTTGTGTTACACCACCCTTTGCCATTCTAATAATGAATGATACTGATGGCATAAATATCACTAAGACAGATATTCCTTATGCAGTCAATATATCCTGCTGGCTAACAAATTGTCTAACCCATGTTATGAAAGCTAAATGTATATTTATTCTCAGAGTGTCCCCATCATTCTGGCTTCCAGTGAACATTCTGGAGAGTGGAGGAGTTCATGGGACATGGAGATGAAGAATATTCTGAGTGAGATAATACACTGGACATGGTATGCAATTAGCCTTATCATCACTGGGATTATTGCCCTGGCAGCCACCATTGCCACCACAACCACTACTGCTGCTTCACTCACTCAGAGCATATAGACTGCTCAGATGGTAAACAATTTGTCTACTACCATGGCAGAAGCCTATGCCATTCAAAATGACTGAATATCCTGTCCCAAGCTGCTATCTTAGTCATTCAGCAAGAAGTAGACCTCTACCAGTAAAAACTAGATATTCTGTTTATGTTGCAAAGGCTTACTTGTGACCCTAAATTTTAGAGTATTTGTCATCCAATATGCTGTATCTGAAAATGTAACCTTATACTTCTCCAATTTTTCTTTTTATATTAAGGCTGCTTGAGATGCTAACTATTTTATGACTATGCATAACCTTACCAAGGCAATTGTCAAAATCAATGAGACAAAGGTGTCTGTCTTGGAAACCTTTTTTTTTCCTTCCATGAATTGACTGAACATTGGAAAAACCTGATAGCTGAATTAACTAATCCTTATAAAGCTATTACCCTGGCCCTACCATTCATAACAGTGATAATATTTACTTTTGTTGTGAGATGGTTATGTAACCATGTGAAGACCACCCTATGAAAAACAGCAATGGTGGCTGAAATCTTTGCAGCAGAGTCAGAGTGGGGAGATGTGGGAAAAAGTGCATGGATTACTTCATACGTGGCATATCTTAACAGTGTCTGAGTGGTAGGCCACTTTCCTCATGCTAGGTGTGTGAGTGACAGGCCACTCCCCTCATGCTAGGCTTGGCTTATGTGAGGCACAACCCCAGGCCATAAGTTACAGTTCGTGTGCTTGCTCCATGGCCCACTTATTGATGGATTGCTGCAAGGAAGTTAGCAGACATTGCATTGGTGGCTGCCAGTAATCTGCTTAGCTACTGCCTGTGTTTAAATACATGGTAACTGTGCAATAAAATCAGACCTGTTTTCTCTTTGGTCTCTGGAGATCTTGATTAGTGACTCTGAAGCCACACTCTCCTCGACCCTATTCTGTAGACCTCCTTGTTGGACGAGGCCACACATAACAAAGAGAGTTAAACATTATTTTCAAAATCACATACTAATACATGGCTAGAATAAAACTTGCTTCTTGGTCTGTCATCAAAATAAAAAGAGCTACTTCTACTTGAAGCTATCTTGCTAAACTCTTGGTAGTCTCCCTAAAGATTAGGCAGTCTTTGAAAACAGAGAGTCTGACATAGTAAAAACAAACATAAAATTTTTTAAAAAATCAAAAAAAAAATTGCTGAGGGACCTGCCATTCTCCAGCATCTACTGTGGAAGCTTGAGGGCATGGAGAAACCTCTTCAAAGATGGTTTCAGAGAACAACATCTGTTTTATTTTACAGTAAAAATAGTTTTTATAGTGGATATGTGCCAATTTACATATAACAGTCATGATAGACCAGAGTTGATATATAACATACCATCTTATGGGAATCCAGACACCAAGAGTCTAGAAATAGACATGTAGGCTGAACTTGCACCTACAGAGGAAATACTCCTTGTCAAAGAGGCAACGAAAGTGAACTTGCCAATATTGTGACTGCATTTGTCCCAAAACATAACATTCTATGTTAGGATTTCCCTGCTGCACAATGAGCAAGACCCCCAGGTAGGTCCAAGATCAGGGCCTGAAACAGATCCCATTCTAAGTCTTGAACAACCTGAGTTATTAAAACAATTTTTTGTTCAACTTTTGCATACAGTTAATAAGACTTTTGATAACAAACAAGGTTAACAAGAGTAGTATACTTAATATGCCATATGTTAACAGACCATAGGGATTAAACCATGAAATTAACTTTTGTCATTGGTAAAGTAAGTGTATAGCCCACCCTTAAAAGAAAGTGAAAACCATAGGCATCTTAGTTTGAATAGAATTAGTTTTTACAATTTGGTCAGTCAGATTAAAGAGAGTTTGTTAGAATTGATTGTTCCAAGGTACATGAATATAATTTGACAAAATAGTATAATTTTATAGAGAATCATTTTGGAAATATTGAATCCAATAAATGTGCATAAAACACACATCACAAAGAAGTCTTTAAGTTTGATGTAGAGCTATGATTTTTTAATTTATATATAACAGTAGAAAGCGTTATAATTCTTACTACACATAGATAACACAATTTTTCATATCTCTGGTTGTATACAAAGTATAATAACACCAATTTTTGTCTTCATATTTGTGCTTTGGATATTAATTATCATCACATTCCATCATCATTTATAGTCCCATGCCCCCTCCATTATCCTCCAACCCCTCTGCCCTATCTAGAGTCCAACTATTCCTCTCCTGCTCCCTCTCCCTAACCCACTATGAATCAGCCTCCTTATATCAAAGAAAACCTTCAGCATTTGGTTATTTCGGATTGGCTAACTTCACTTAGCATTATCTTCTTTCACTCCATCAATTTACCTGAAAATGCTGATTTTATTCTCTTTTATTGTTGAGTAAAATTCCACTGTGTATATATGCCATTTCTTATCCATTCATCTATTGAAGGGCATCTGGGTTGGTTCCACAATTTAGCTATTGTGAATTGTGCTGCTATAAACATTGATGTGGCTGTGTCCCTGTAGTAGGCTGTGCTAAAATCCTTTGGGTATATATCGAGGAGAATATAGCTGGGTCAAATGGTGGATCACTTCCCAGTTTTTCAAGAAATCTCCATACTGCTTTCCATACTGACTTCCAGATTGGCTACTCCAATTTTAAGTCCCATCAGCAGTATATGAGTGTAACTTTTCCCCCAGTTTCATGTTACACTTATTGTGGTTTGTCTTTATAATAGCTGCCATTTTCACTGAAGTGAGATGAAATCTTAGAATGGTTTTGACTTGCATTTCTCTAATTGCTAGTGATGATGAACTTTCTTTTAATGTATTGATTGATTGATTGTACATAATATTCTGAGAAGTGTCTCTCCTGGTCCTTCACCAATTTATTGATTGTGTTATTTGATTTTTTTGGTGTTTAGATTTTTTGTTCTTTATTTATCCTAGAGGAGAGTGCTATATCTGATATGAGAGGGGTAAAGACTTTCTCCCAAGATGTGGACTCTCTATTCACCTCACAGATTGTTTCTTTTGTTAAGAATAATTTTTTTTTAATTTGAGTTCATCCCATTTATTGGTTCTTGATTTTAATTCTTGTGCCACAGGTGTATTATTAAGGAAATTGAGGCCTAATCCCACATATGAAGATTAGGGCCTACTTTTTCTTCTATTAGTTGCAGGATCTCTGGTTTTATTTCTGAGTTCTTGATCAGTTTTGAGTTGAGTTTTGTGCATGGTGAGAGACAGGGGTTTAATTTTATTTTGTTCCATATGGATTTCCAGTTTTCGCTTTTCCAGAAAAGGCTATCTTTTCTCCAATGCATGTTTTTGGCACCTTTGTCTAATATAAGATAATTGTAATTTTGTGGGTTAGACTCTGTGTCCTCTATTCTGTACCATTGGTCTACCAGTCTGTTTTGGTGCCAATACCATGCTGCTTTTGTTACTATTGCTCTGTAGTATAGTTGAAGGTCTGGTATAGTGATGCCACCTGCTTCACTTTTTCTGCTGAGGATTGATTTAGTTATTCTGGCTCTTTTATTTTTCCAGATGAGTTTAATGATTACTTTTTAATATTTCTATGAAGAATACCATTGGAATTTTGACTGTAATTTAATTAAATATGTATATTGCTTTTGGAAGTATGGTCATTTTAATAATAATTATTCTGCCCATCCAAGAGCAAGATAGAACTTTCAATTTTCTAAGGTCTTCTTTGACTTCCTTCTGTAATGTTCATTACATAGATCAGGGTTCTGTAATTTTTATTACATAGATCTCTCACCTTCTTTTAAGTTTATTCCCAAGTATTTTGTGTTTTATGAGCCTATTGTAAATGGGGTAGTTTTCCTCATTTCAGATTCCTGAGGATTTATCACTGGTATACAGAAATGCCTTTGATATATGGGTGTTGATTTTATATCATGCTACTTTGCTGAATTTATTTGCTAGTTCTAGAAATTTTCTGGTGAAACTTTTAGAGTATTCTATGTATAGAATCATATCATCAGCAAATAGTGCCAATTGGATTTCTTTTTTTCCTTTCTTTCATCTGAATCATTGCTCTGGCCAGTGCTTTAAGAACTATGTTAAATAGAAATGGTGAAAAAGGAAACCCCTGTCTTGTTCCAGTTTTTAGAGGGAATGCCTTTATTTTTTTTCCATTTAGAATGATATTGGCCTGGGGCTTAGCATAGATAGTCTTTATGATCTTGAGATATATTTCTGTTATCCCTAGTTGTTCTAGTGTTTTGACTGTAAAGGGGTATTGTAATTTGTCAAATGCCCTTTCTGCATCTATTGAGATGTTTATATGATTTTTATCTTTAAGCCTATTGATGTAATGAATTACATTTATTGATTTGTATCTGTTGAACCAACTTTGCATATCTGTGATAAATCCCACTTGATTATGGTGCACAATCTTTTTGATATGTTTTTATTTGATTTGCCAGAATTTTATTGAGAATTTTTGCATCTATGTTCATTAGAGATATTGGTCTGAAGTTTTTTTCTTTTTTTTTTAATGTGCCTTGGCCTAGTTTTGAAATAAGGATGATATTGACCTCATAGAATGAGTTTGAAAGTTCTGCCTCTTTTTCTATTTCCTGAAATAAATCGAAGAGTATTGGTACTAGTTTTTCTTTAAAGGTCTTTTAAAACTTGGCTGTGTATCCAATTGGTCCTGGGCTTTTCTTGGTTGGTAAACTTTTGATGGCATCTTCTATTTTTCACTCAAAACTGATCTGTTTAAATTGTTTATATCATCCTGATTAAATTTGGACAAATTATATGACTCTAGAAATTTTTGATCCCTTCAATATTTTCTATTTTATTGGAGTACAAGTTTTCAAAATAGTTTTTAATTACCTTCTGTATTTCCATAGTGTCTGTTGTAATATTTCAATTTCATCACATATTTTAGTGATTTTGGTATTCTCTCTTCTTCTCTTCATTACCATGACTAAAGGTGTGCCAATTTTATTTATTTTTTTCAAAGAACTTTTTGTTTTTCCAATTTTTTCAATTATTTCTTTTGTTTCAATTTCATTTATTTCAGCTTTGATTTTAATTATTTTCTGCCTTCTGCTGATTTTGGTGTTGATTTGCTCTTGTTTTTCTAGGGCTTTGATATGTAATGTTAAATCATTTAATTGTTGACATTTTTTTAAGGAATAAACTCCATGCAATGAACTTGCCTCTTAGAATTGCTTTCATAGTACCTCAGAAATTTAGATATATTGTGTCTGTATTCTTATTTACCTCTAATTTTTTTTTAAAAAAAATTTCTCCTTGATTTCTTTGGCAACCCATTGTCCATTCATCAGAATATTATTTACTCTCAAGGTGTTGGAATGGATTTTTTAATTTTATCATTGATTTCTAATTTCATTCCATTATGATTTGATATAAAGCAGGGTAGTATCTCTACTTTTTTATATTTACTAAGGGTTGCTTTGTGGCATAGTGTATGGTCTATTTTAGAGAAGGATCCATGTGCTGCTGAGAAGAAAGTATATTCTCTCATGGAAGGATAAATTATTCTATATGTGTCAGTTAAGTCTAAGTTATTTATAATATAATTGAGTTCTATAGTTTCTTTGCTCAGCTTCTGTTTGGAATGTCTGTCTAGTGAAGAAAGAGATGTGTCAAAGTCACCCAAAATTTTTGTGTTGTGGTCTATTTGACTCTTGAACTTGAGAAGAGTTTGTTTGATGAATGTAGATGCTTCATAGTTTGGGGTATATATATTTATAATTGTTAAGTCTTATTGGTGTATGGTTCCCTTGAGTAGAAGGTAGTGTCTTTCTTTATTCTTTTTGTTTGACTTTAGTTTGAAGTCTACTTTATTTGATATGAATATGGAAAATTATGCTTGCTTCCACAGTCCATGTGAGTGGTACGATTTCCCCCGACTCTTCACCTTCAGTCTGTGGATATCTTTTTCTCTGAGATGAGTCTCTTGGAGGCAACAGATTGTTGGTATTTTTTTCTCAATCCAATCTGCTAGTCTATGTCTTTTGATTGGTGAGTTTAGGCCATTAACATTCAGGATTACTATTGAGACATTATTTGTGTTCCCAGCCATTTTTGTTTTTTTTTTAATATTTAATGTGACTTGGTTTCTCCTCTCATTAGATTTTTCTTTGGTGTAATACCTCCCTCTGCTGATTTTCATCATTGTTTTTTATTTCCTCTTCTTGAAATATTTTGCTGAGGATGTTCCATAGTCCACGCTTTCTAACTGTAAATTCTTTTAACTTTTGTTTATCATGGAAGGTTTTAAATTCATCATCAAATCTAAAGCTTAGTTTTGCTGGATATAAGATTCTTCATTGACATTTAATTTCTTTCAGAGCTTGGTATATGTTGATCCACAGTCTCCTGTTTTTGAGGGCTTGGGTTGAAAAATATGCTGAAATATGAATTGATCTCCCCCTATATGTGATCTGATTTCTCTCTATTGTGACTTTAAAAATTATATTTTTATTTGGTATGATGGGCATTTTCATTATATTTTACCTTGGTGTAGATCTGTAGTAATTTTGTACATTTGGTGTCCTGGAAGCCTCTGGTATTTGGTTTTCCAATTCATTATTCATGTTTGAAAACTTATCTGATATTATCTCTTTGAAGAGATTGTGCATTCCTTTGGTTTAAAACTCTGTGCCTTCCTCTATTCCAATAACTCTTAAATTTGGTCTTTTGATGCTTTCCCATTATTCTTCGATGTTCTGTTCATGATGTCTAACTATCTTCACTGTGTGATCAAATTTATTCTCTAGATTGTATACTTTGTCTTCATTATCTGACATTCTTTCTTCCAAGTGATATTGTCTATTGGTTATGCTCTCTGTTGAAATTTTTATTTGTTTTATTATATCCTTCATTTCAAAGATTTCTGACTGTTTTTTCCAGAGTCTCTATCTCTCTTTTAAAGTAATCTTGTGCTACCTGCATTTTCTCTCTTATCTTATTGTTGAAGTGATCAGTTTCAGCCTGTATTTGCTCCTTTAGGTAATTTATAAATTCACATATCATTTTAATTATGAAATTTGAACTCCTTCTCTGACATTTCATCAACTTCACTGTCCATGTGTTCTGTTATTCTAGTGTCCTTGTTTGTTTGGGGCAGTTTCCTCCATTATTTTTTCAAGTTGTGTTTGTGTCTTCCTTTATTGCAGTGTGGATCTGAGCTATTACCTTTTTTTTCCTATATTCTTGTTGTACTTGTGCAAATTGTCTGTACCTTGACTCCATGTTGGGCTTCCAGACTCTACTCATGTCTCTCAATGAATGCTTCTGCATACTAAATCTGGGTCCTGTATAAGGTGGTGTGGGTAAATGTGGGCAGCCAGTCTGAATGTTTCACAATCTCCTCCCTGGAGCAGAGAGGCTCTCACCATCACTACATTATGAAGTGACCTGGACATTTCCCCAGTCCTGGAGGTTGAGGATGCATCTTCAGATGAGGACATGTCACCACATGCATTGAGCTATGCTCACCTGTTTTTTGTGATATTACCTCTTTGCACTGTTTGGGATAGAATATTCCATGTAAACGCCCTTTGTGTGTCCATTTCTCTTGCTCTGGTTTTGGGCATGGCCTTCTTAGATGTCAGTCAACCTGCTGACAGCAGACTTCAGAAAGATAGACTCAATCCCTGAAACCAGATTCCTTGCCTCATTTGAATGGCTTCTCTTCAAAAAAAATGTTCAGTATGTACCCACTCTCTCTCTCTCTGCAGACACTTAAGGTCAGAGGAGGCATCACAGGACCTCCCCCCACCAAAAAAAAGATATCTCTGTCCCTTGTGTGGTTATTTCATGCAGCCCAGTTGCCCTGGAGTTTCCCTTGGTATTTTTATCAGGAGAAACATGACAGGTGAATCCGAGCCACTGGGCTTGATCTCTCTTGGCAGTCAGGTGGCTGTGGGTGGTCTGGGCTGAAATTTGGCTCCCAAAGTACTCTGCTGGTCAGAAGGGGTGGTCATGCACAAGAGGCTAGGCTCTGGTGGGTATCTGCCCCACTAGGGTAGGGTGGAATGGGACTGCTGTGAGCCTGGGACCAACAGGCCAGTGTTGATTTGTTCTTCTTGAAGGTTATTTTGTTGCAGGAGAACCAAGATGGGAGCATGTAATTTTTTATTGATTCTTTTTGAATCTCAAAAGCAGTGCTTATTTGTTGTGTTATGTTGTTATGAGCACAAAGTAAATAAAAATAAAGAGCTATCTCTCACCATAAACCAAACATAACTCAAAATGAAACAAGGACCTAGGAATTAAACCAGAGACTCTGTGTCTAACAAAAGAATAATTAGATTCTGATCTTCTTCATGTGGGATTAGGCCACAATTTTCTTATATCCCAAGAATTTAAACCAAGAATCAATAAATGGGATGGAATCAAACTAAAAAGTCTCTTTTTGTCAAAAGAAATAATCTGTAAAGTGAACAGAAAGCCTATACCTTTTTATCCCTCACACATCAGACAGAGCATCAATCTCTAGAGTATATAAAGAAATAAAAAATGCTGAGCACCAAAAATCAAATAAACCAATCAACACATGGGCTAAGTACTGGAACAGATACATATAAGAAAATGATATACAATCAATCAACAAATATATAAAAAATGCTCATCATCTCTAGCAATTCGAGAAATTCAACTCAAAGCTACTCTAAGATATCATTTCACTTTAGTTATATGGCAACTATTATGAAGAAAAACAACAATAAGTGTTGATGAGGATGTGGGGGGGAAAGGTACACTCATCCATTCCTAGTAGGACTGCAAATTGGTGCAGCCAATATGGCAAATAGTATGGAGATTCCTTGGGAAGATGGGAATGAATACACCATTTGACCTAACTCTCCCTCTCCTCAGTCTATACCCAAAGGACTTAAAAATAGCATACTACAGGGACACAGCCACATCAGTGTTTATACCAGCACAATTCAAAATAGCTAAACTGTGGAGCCAACCTAGATGCCCATCAGTGGAAGAAGGGATAAAAAACGTGGCATATATACACAATGGAATTTTACTCAGCAATAAAAGTCAATAAAATCATGGCATTGGCAGGTAAATAGATAGCCTTGGAGAAGATAATGCTAAGTGAAGTTAGCCAATCCCCAATAAACAAATGGTGAATGTTTTCTCTGATATAATGAGGCTGATTCATAGTGGGGTAGGGAGGGGGAGCATGGGAGAAACAGATTAATTCAAAATAGGGCAGATGAGTGAGAGGGAAGAGGAGGGGACAGGGAATTAGCAAGGATAATGGAATGTGATAGACATCATTATCCAAAATACATGTATGAAGGCACAAATTGTTTTTCATCATACTATATGTAAGAACAGAGATATGAAAAATTGCGGTATATATATGTTATAAGAATTGTAATGCATTCTGCTGTCATCTTTTATTTTAAATCAATTTAAAAAAACAAAAACAACAACAACAACAACAATTACAATAAGAGCTCTGTCTGGAAAGGGAATGGAGAAGTTTCAGGATACTTTGGAGAAACCAATTGGAGGAGCAATATCTTCAAACAGTTGAGAATTATTGCTAAAAATTTGAGGAAATAGTCCATCCCTTTCTACACCTATAAGGAAAGGAGCATGAGCCATGAAGGTTCACAAAGAAATAGTCTGTGTACTATTAATGATTAAAGTAGTTAAAGAACAAATTAAGAATATAGAAGCCTGGGAGACATTTTGATGTGAGTTTCTCCCATGTGTTCAGATTGTTTGATCAACCCTTTGACATCACCACAGGTTTTTGGATGTTGTGGTTCATTGTCATTGATGATGCTTTCTCATCTTGAGAGTCAGTTGCTGCATCCAGGGAATCAGCCATCAAGTGTTGAACAAGTCTTGCTGGGATCCAGATTGGTCTACATATTCTGGAAAAACACAAAAAAAGCTTTCACTAGGGCTAATAAAGGGGCTGATGGTTACCATTGTTGTTTCTGAGGATATTTCCAGACCACTTATGGAAAATTGAGGGGCTTTTTAATGGCTAATATTTCTGCATCGGGTTATGGTTAACATCATTAAATTTCAAAGAATATAAGGTAAATAAAGCCATATTGGTTAACATATGAGGAATTGCATCAGTTAGCAAGGGATTCCATCTCTAATTTTTGTGATTTGAGCCATAAAATTTTGATGGGCTATCTCAGCAATGGCTTGTCCTTGGGGGTTATAAGGAATTCCATGAAAATAGTTAATGTTCCATTGTGCACAGAATACAGCAAACATTTTGAAAGTATAAGCTGAACCATTGTGTGTTGTGACATTATGTGGAAAACATTTTGTCACAATGCATTTGAGCATATGTTGAATGACATGGTAATTTTTCCCCCAGCCATAGGAGTAGCTGTAAGTAATCCAGAAGATGTGACAATTGTGACTTATAAATAGTTTAATTTACCAAGCAATGTAAGCATGTGACAAAAATCTGCCATAAAGACAATGCCTCTAAACCCCATGAAATGACTCCTTGAGGTTGTAAGGTTCTCCCCCACCCCCCAAAACAAAGAAGCATGACTTTTAAAAGTTTTCACCATCTGTTTAGTTTGTAGGATACTGAGTGTAGAAAACAACTGTTTGAGGGAGTGGAGTGAATGATGGAATTGAGCATGTAATTCTTGCTGATTCCCAATCAGTGCCATATGCATTTCACATGGCTTGATCTGTTAAATTATTAAACTTTGAAAGAAATCCAGGTAAAACAGTATGTGATGAATCCAGCCTAATTCCATCTTAAGATTGGGAACAATCTGTCACAAGGTCATGAAAAATTCATTTGTGTTTTAATTTAAAGTACTAATATTTCTATTTGGCCTGATCACACTTTGGTGTTTTTAACTTGCCTGGAATTCCTGCCCAAGCTTTGAACTTACTTATGCCTGGCTCTCTCTGACCATATAATAACCCTTCCTAAAAATCTCAGCTGCTCCTCATTGATTCTGATGGTGGAATCTGAGTTTACTCCCTACCTTGAGATCATTAACTTGCTATCTGCCTTTGTATTATGCCTCCCAGGACACTATCAGCTGTAAGCTGCCAAGACATTTACCTTTGTAACTTTTTATGTTATAAGAACTTCCCTGCTCTTAGACCAGGCACTGTACTCTGGCCCTACTCTTGGGTGAGGCAGTCACTGATCAGCTCTCTTGTGAAAACAATATAAACTTGCTTTAATTTGGTTTAAAATTAAAGTCAGTGGTCTTTGCTTTGCATTCTGGGTTCAACATATGAGTTCTGATATGAGTGATGAACAGAGAGTTAGTATATTTTTGGAGCACTTTTTGAGAAGAATGAAGAAGTATATTCAAAGCTGATTTTGCTTTTCCTTTAATAAAGGAACAGGGAAACCTGGCTATAAGTTGGGTACAATAAACATTATCAGTAATACATGTAGCTTGTGACTTAGCTTCAGTGGCCCAAGTGGTTGACTGTATCTCTAATAATTGGCATGAGGCAGGTAGCTCCTTGTAAGTTCGGGTTTTGTATTCATCCCTGGTAAGATTATAAATAAGAATTAATAGGCCAGCAGAATAACTGGCATCAGTAAAGATAAGGTTAGCTCCAGGAATTTGTTCATCACGAATTATCTTTAAAAAGTAAACTGTTTTATCAATTAAATCTTGGATAGATTTGCAATGAGGTAAATGATTAACCAATAGAAAAGTCATAATTGAATCCTGAAATAGGATATTATTTTTCAAATGGAGGTTTACTTCCTGTTTAATTAATGGCAAACAAATTTATCAGGTTTTATGCCCAAATAATTGAAGAGTCCTAGTATGTAGTTGTAATACCATTACACAAAACATACTAATTTGGGGGTAATTTTAGAAGAAAAAACAGCAGAAAGATGCACTGATTCTAGAAGGCTACTTTATTCCTGGAAAAGAAGACCAGTGGGAATAGTTGAGGGGTCTAAACTATAGTAATAATGCCCTTATCAGGATTCTATTGGCTAAAATGCAAATCACCAAGCTGAGTATTAACCTTTAATAAGAATTTGTAAGCTTCAGGAATTAATCTTCTTAAAGACAAGGGGTATGGATCATTCTCCAAAAATTAGAACATGGGGAGATCCAACATGGCAGTGGGCGTGTAGAGATCAAGTCTCTGATGTCTTCAGCTGCACGGGCATAGGGAGTCTTAAACTGTCTAAATGCTGTTTGCTCAGGATCACTAGGCAATGCTGAGCTGACGTGGATCTGGGGCGAACAGTCTGGGCCTCTCAGAACACACATCGAGCCCAGATCAGCTGAATTCAAGCTCTGGTTTGCCTGCATCTGGCAGACAGACTGCTGTGACGCAGCACTAAAGAATCCTGCTGAAACAACTGGTCAGCACTTCTGAACCTGCAGAGGTTAATACCAATGGAGCCTTCATAAGCAGTGGCCACAGGATTGAGACAGGGCTTGGGATCGCCAGTCAGGACACACCCGTTGCATTGGTCACCTGGCAAAGGCAACGAACTGTCGCCATTTGCATGGGATACCACCATGGCAGAGAACTGATGTCACCAGAATGCGGCGGAGAAGATAACTTCTTTGAAACCAGTGGTGACAGGTGTGTAACCCCCAGCCTTCCCTCTCCAGACAGCGGGGAAACATTAAAGGCCCCTCCCAGCTCTCCCATAAGGGCCCCTCCCAGCTCTCCCATGAGCATGATAGTCAGACTGAGGGAATCAGGAGTGGCGTGGGACCTGTGGCAGGAAACTCCCGGCTACTGCTCCCACCAGTGCTGACAACTGAGGTCTCTTGCACCATCTACCAGGGGCGTGGCTACTGGAGGGCATGCAAAATACACTGAGGGTTCTCAGCACCAAGCTCCACAAACTTAGGGTCTGAGGGAATGGCAAACAACAAACTTAGGGTCTGAGGGAATGGCAAACAGGGAGAGTGTGCCTAGTCTTTCAAGAAAATAGGGCTCCCGGGAGCAGCAGACCTGGCCTGTAGACAGTATTCTGGTGTTAATTGGACTTGTTGGAAGATGGAATCTAGGTCTTCTGCAGAGGGGTGGGCTAAAATAATGTCATCCATATAATGTACAATCATGAGGTCTGGTACCTTGAAGAAAGGCTTCAAGGCCTGGAATGCATAATATTGACAAATAATAGAACTAGTTTTCATGCCTTATGTTAAGGCAAACATTGCCATCTCTGACATGGTACAGCTTGATTTAATATATGCAGAAGGAGTCGACTCCTCTAGATGGCACTGTTGCAACATCTGTGAAAAAGAAGGATATAAGAGCTTATAGCCAAAGAGGAGATTCCTTGCTCTCTCTACATTCTTTCTCCTGTTCTTTCTCCATTTCTGCTTAAATCTCAACATCTCACATCAGATACCCCTTTTATTCTATATTTGTGTTACCCTCCTCTTGCTCACTATCTTTTGTTCTTGTTAGCTTTCCCTGTTTTCCTTCTGATCTTCTCTTGTGGTAGCTGTCTCTCCCAAACAACAGTGGGCCAGATAGAGGGTGATAAATCTTGTGAAGAAGAATTGACCATATTTTCTCAGCTGCAGAGTCAGATGTTTAGTAGAGCTCACCCAAGATTCAGTTAGGTACCTAGTCAAGAAGCAGTTAACAATGGGTGCAGGAGTGAGTTGGGGCCAGGTAGCACAACTGTCCTCTCTCTCTCTCTCTCTCTCTCTCTCTCTCTCTCTCTCTCTATATATATATATATATATATATATATATATATATATATATTTTATTTCCATGAGCCACTAACTTTTGAGGTGGTTTATTACCTAATAGAAACTAACTGATATAAATCTGGCTTGCAGGTATGTCTGAGGGGGTTTAAAAATAAAAGACACTTGGTTGAAACTTAGAAGCCCTAAAATCCAATTCTGTCTTGAGCTGGCTGATCTTGCACAAAACACCTTCACAGTGCTTTAGATTTGAGGTTCAAGTTTCAATCTTTATTCTACCATTCCTCCCAATAAATAGTAACAAATATTGGTTACTTTTGGAAATTTAACATTTGCTGATTTTTCAAAAAATCTGTTTATAGACCAAGTATTCCAAATTATAGAAAGTTGAGTTCATGTGTTCTTACCTTAAGTCATTCCTTAAAATATAATTTTAAGCTAAATCTTTATTGAGAATTTTCTATGACTTTCATTTTCTTTAGATTTTGTCACTGTATATATGTTTGTACAATTCAAACATGTAAAATTTATTAAAATAAGCTCCCTTGTGGATCAAAGATTTATTGAACACTGTACTTCATCATTATCCCAAAAAGAAACACAAAACAGAGATTTAGTAATGCAAAGAAAATGAAAGAAAGAAAAAAAGAAAGAACCATTTCAAAAAAGTATCTCTTCAAAATTCATCAGTTTTTAATAATTAATTATATTATTAATGAGCATTGCTTCTAAACAATTCTAAATTCTGAAAAATTATAATTGACTCATATAATCAAAGCTAGTAAACACACACATTTGGGCTTTTACAAGGGAGTTCACATGATAGAGATTATTTTTAGTGTGGGCAGTGATTCTTAATATATGGTGATTAGGGTGCTCTTTGGGTATCTAAAAAAAAACTACAAACATGCTATTTAGAAACATGTTATTTACAAAAATCACACATACACACATATTCACCTAGCAATGTTTTTTTTTTATACTTTGCCTGGTCAACACCATGTAATCACCATTCCTATAAACGAGGATTTTTGACACTATTAATCTGTGTATCAACAGAACAGACAGTAGAAGTCCACTTCCCATGGCTGCATCTCACACAAAGAAAAAGGGCAAGAGAATAAACTAATTTCATACACATAGGAATCAAGAAGTCCTGTTGCCTCTGTTTACTGATGACATGAAAATTTTACATCAGAAAATTTATAGTGATGATAAAAAATCTACTAAAATAGATGATACAAGAAAACAATACATAAATAAATTGCATTCCTACAATGCAATGGCAAACCCTCTTCAAAACAATTGAGAAAAATGTCTCATTAAAAAAACCCTAAAGAAAATACTTGGGAAAATATCTAATCTAGGAGATGAAAAACCTCAACAATGAAAATTATAAAATGGCAAAAAAAAAAAACAAATCACAGACAACCTTAAGAAGTGAAAATATTTCTAATATTCTTGAAAAAGCAAAAATTAATATTATCTAAATGATCATACTACCTTAACCAGTGAACAGACTCAGTACAATCCCAGTTGAAATATCAATGACATCTTTCACAACACAGACATTCTTCATAACACACAGACAAAACACATTTCTCAAATTCATTTTGACACAGAACATCCAAATATATCCTGAACCAAAAGAGTGATGCTGAGAGCTTCACAGTACCAGATATCCAATTATATCACAGAGCTTTACGAAAAAACAGCATTATATTGGCACCAAAACAGACCTGAAGATGAGTGGAATAGAAAACACAGACAAACCCACATAGATAAAGTGACCTGATATGCGACAAAGGGGCCAAAAATATGTTGAAGAAAACAGAGACACTTTAACAAGTGGTGCTATGAATACTGGATATTCATATGTGAAAAACATAAAACTTGATCCCTATCACCCTGCATAAAAGCCAACTCCAAGTGGAATAAAGACCTAGGAATTAAACCAGAAACTCTCCAGTTGCTTAAAGAAAATGTGGCCCAACACTCCAAGATAATGACAAAATCATCAACTTAACAAGACTTCTAAAGCACAAGAAATAAAACTAACAGTCAATAAATGAGATGAAATCAAATTTCAAAACTTCTGCACAACAAAGGAAACAAGAATGTGACCAAACAGCTTATCAATGTGAGAAAATATTTTTCATCTGATCCTCAGGAAATTAATATACAGAATACTAAAAAAACCTAAAAAATATTAAACCCCAATTACTAATTTAAACGGGCAAAAAATCTAAAAAAGACATTGCTTAAAAAAAAAACAAGTGGTATGTGTGTGTGTGTGTGTGTGTGTGTGTGTGTGTGTTTGTGTGTGTGTAAATATATATATACACACAACACTTTAGGAATCAGGGAAACGACAATCAAAACTACAAGGAAGAGAAAGTCTGTTATAATGTTCTTGCTCTTTCCCTATACTTCAATAAAACTATTAGATTCAAAAAGAACTACATGGAGATTTTATCTCACTCCACTCAAAATATCAATTATCAAGAATAATGTGCAGGGATCCACATATCAGACAGAACATTTGGGGGGAAAGGAAGAATAAAGTTTAATGGATTAGACATACAAGGATGAAGAAAAAGGTGGGGATGGGAATAGGAAAAATAGTAGAATGAAACAGACATAACTTTCCTATGTACTTATATGAATTACACAACCTGTGTAACTCCACAGTATGTATAGCACAAGAATGGAAAGTTATAGTACATGTATATATAATATGCCAAAATACACTTTACTGAACATACACCTGAAAATAATTTAAAAAAAAAGAATAATTCATGGGGAAATGTACAGTAATGCAGTGTTGATAGGACTTCAAATTAGTACAGCCATTCTTGAAAACAGTATGAATAGCCCTTTCAAATCTTGGAATAGAATTACAATCTGACTCAGTTCTCTCGTTCCTTGGTATATACCCAAGTATCTTAAATCAGCATATAGAAACACAGGCACATCAGTGATTATAGTAACACAATTCATAATAACCTAATTAGAGAACCAGCCATCAAACCCATCAACAGACTAATGGATAAAGAATACATGGCGTACATAGACAATGAAGTTTTACTTAGTCATTAAGAAAAATTAAATAATGGCACTAGGTAGAAAATTGATGAAATGAGATCACAATTCAAAGTGAAATAAGCCATACTCAGAAAGCCAAGGGTCGAATGTTTCCCCTAATACGTGAATACTCGACCACATAATGGAAAAGAGGGCATCCATCAAAAATACCAGAGATATCTGTGGAAGGGATTATAGGGAAGGCATGGAGGATGAACAGAGGGATGAACAGTAGAATGAAACAAACTAAACTCTCTCTGTACATCTATGAATAAAGCATGGTGAATTTCAATGTTGTGTATGTCTATAATGCAGTAATTTAAAAATCTATAAATAAATAGATGATAAACCAACAGAAGCCAGACTCATTGTTCTCTTTCACTCTTCCTCTAATTTTTCTTTTACTTTTATTTCTTCTCTTCCACCTCATAAATAATGCATACTCTGTTGTCTATAGATCAGTCCTATTTTGAAATTGCAAATATTTGTCTCCCTGATATATTCTTCTTTACTCTTAATTACCTCTATTTTTAACTTCTCTTACCACTGGTTAGTTTGTATAATGTCAGACCCCACTACTAATGCAATAGAAGCAGTTAAAACACTGGAAGTCATAGATAATAGCAATTGTTTGAGTTTATGATGGACATAATTCATGATTAACTACTATTTTTACTGATAGAAATTGCTGACCCTACAATTTCTGTTTATTGTGTCAATCAACATTGTAGATGTCATAATAGGAACTAAGTACTTAATTTAATCCTATATGTTATATGCATTGGTTTTTGCAGTTATTTGACTTCCCTTAATCTCTGAGGCACTGGAAACCAACAGGATTACTAAAAGCTGGTAGAGTAGAAACCCCACTGCTTCAGATCCATTTGAATACATGGATTGATACATAAATAATATGAAAAAAAAACAAGAGAAGGAAACATTCAAAAAAAAAACAGAATGATTCAATAGTAGACTTTACTGATACCGCAGTGCAGGAAATGTCAAGGAGTAAATTTAGAAAGTTCAAAGATAAGTAGACATAAGAGGTAAAAAATGAGGTAAGGTTTAGAATCAGAGAGGAAATATTAGAAGAGAAAAATCATGTCAAGAAGGAGTTATAGATTTTGAAGAAGAACAATTTGGAAACTCTTGAAATTGAAGAATCATTTAACCAAATTAAAATTTTAATGGAAAGTATTACCAGCAGACTACATCATTTGAAAAATAGATATTGACAAAACAAGGACAATATACATAATATTGGCAAAGAAATTTGATCATGGAGAAAAGATGTTAAGAGAATAGGAGCAGAATTTCATGAAATATGGGAGAGTATTAACAGGTAAAATCTAGGATATATAGGGGCTCTGAAGAATAAATTAAAATAATGCAAAATATTTCCAATGAAACAATAAGAGAAAAATTATCAAACATTATAAATTAAATGGAAAATTCTTTTGATTTCAGATTTGGTTTATAATCTAACACCTTAAAATATAAAAATCTTAAGTGTGCTCATCAGATTCCTTTATTTCAGGGCTCAGAAAAAATATTATTTGACTAAACTTTTTTGAGAAAATTGAATTATAAATTTGGAGATTGCATGACTTTAATTGGATACATTCAGCTATTCAGCATTGAAAAATTATTTAAATAATACATATTTTACAAGAACATTGCACCTTGAAAACCCAAAAGGTTTAGTATATTTGAACAATACCACAAATATCATAAATGTTATTATTTATAGTTACTCAATGAGCCATAAGATAAAAGCGGCCAAAGTGTATTTAAGCTTTCCTGTAAAATGAATGTTATGCTACAATGCAGCTCACATTTAAGAAATCATACTTGAATGAAAGTCACATTATAATATGAATAGCCTAGATTGACTTTTTATTAAAATAAAATGTTTTACTTGAGTGATGTCTGAAATTTTTTAGAATATAAAGCCCCAGACCTCACTTCCTCACAAATATTCACACACAATGATTATGGTGCAATGATCCACTAAGAATATTGCAGAAGCCAGTTATGAAACTGGGGTATTCCAGGAATACACAGTTTTATTTAAAGAGGTAAAAGAGCCATTTCCATTCACCTGCTATCAACACCATGCCCAACCCAGCAAGACAAACATAATTCATGACTACTTTCTTAGGAGCAAGTGTGGATATGCTTCCAATATTCTAGATGTTGTTTAGAAAGAGACAGGTGTCTGAGAAAATGATTTGTCTCACTTGTCTCAAGGCTCATATGAGAACATTTCTTACTTTCAATACCTGAGTTGGGCGGAGAACCAGAGAGAGCTCAAAAGGATTGTCTAAGCATCAGACTCTACAGTATAGCAATGAAATACCAGGGGGATGAAGAGAGTACAAGACTTTCCTAAAAAAAAAAAAACAGCAAACCTGTCTAATTCAGAAATCATTTTTCAAGTCCAGAAAAGAACCACTCCCATAAAAGATCCAAGGGGCTTCCAAAATTTCTGACTAATTTGTGAAACTTGTCCCCCATGCAAAACTGATTCACAAAGTCTGGAAGAGGTAGCTGGTTTTTCAAATGCAAAAACAAAACAAAAAATTATAACAGAAATAACAAAACACATGAAGAAACACAGAAACACAAATAAATAAAATAAATGAGATAACTCTACAAAGACCAGTCCTCAGACTTTGAAATCTATGAATAATTTCATGAAATGAAAAATAGTCCTAGTGAAAGTACCTACATATGTTATGAGAGAACAGCAGAAAACTACACAAAAGGGCTTGGATTGTGGCTCATTGGTAGAACACTCACCTAGCACACACAAAGCCCTGGGTTCAATCCTCAACACCACATAAAAATAAATAAAATAAAATAAAGGTACTGTTTCCAATTACAACTAAAAAATAAATATTAAAAATGACACAAAATTAAGAAAATGCATATAAAATGTAAAAATGCCAACACGACAGTATAAAAAGCTAAATAAAACAATAATTGAAATAAAACATTCACTAGAAGTGCTCAGTAATAGACTTGATCAAGCACAAGAGTGACTCATTGAACTCAAATACAGGCTTTTGAAATTATTGATTGAAACAAAAAGAAAATTAAAAATATAAAATTTTAAATCTGAAGAAACTCTAAGGTACTTATAACACAACATCACCAGGGCAATATGTGTTTTGCATGTATCTCTAAAGAAGAGAAAGAGAAGGGGGAGTAGAACTCAATTGAAAAAATAAAAGACATTTTTTTTTTCAATTCTGAGAAAGAAAATGGATACCCAAATTCAAGAAGCTCAAAGAAAAATAATTAAGATGAATCCACAAAGGACCCAAAGTGAGGCAAATTGTAACTATCAAAATTTTAAAATAAAGATTTTTTGATGGGTTAGGGCTGTGGCTCAGCAGTAGCAAGTGTGAGGCAATGGGTTTGATTCCCAGCACCTCATATGAATAAATAAATAAAAGTCTGTTCAATTCTCAGCACCATAAATACATAAATAAATAAAGTCTATCAGCAACTAGAAAATAAATAAATAAATAAGTAAATAAAATTAAAATAAAGAATTTTGAACACAAGAAGTGAAGAGTGATTTATCTCCTAACATAGAGCTTTCAGAAAAACATCAGCAGATTTTTTGGAAGAAACCTTTAGGTCAGATATGATATATTAATTTTTCAAAGAAAAAGGATGCCCACACACAAACTAAAAACAATTTGACAGCTGAGAAGAGAGCACCAGCAATAGTTTCCTTTAAAAATTAAGAAAAAATAACAACGTTTTTGGCCAAAAAAAAAAAAAAAAAAACTGAGTGAGTTAATTACCACCAGACTACCTTTTGGGGAATTGCTACAGGGAGTCTTTCAAGTGGAAACAAAAGAATGCTATAACAAAAAAGCAAATGACCATATAAACATTCTGTGAAAGGAAAATATGCAAAACGTGATTCTTTTTATTTATCATAAAACATTATTTTATTTCTCATCACTGAGAGCATAAAATATGTTAATTTGAATATAAAATCCATATACAATTATTTCTCTTTTTTTTAAATTTGTTTTTTTACATAAACATGACCCTAGGATGTATTTTAACATATTATGTGTATTTGGAGTGCAAACCATTCCAATTTTTATCCCATTCTTGTGCAGGTATACTGGTCATGTGTTCATATGCACATTGAAAAATCATGTGCAATTCATTCTGCTGTCTTTGTTATTCCCACCCCTCCCTTCATTCCCTTTTGTCCAATTCAGTGAACTCCTATACTTCCCCTCCCTTGTTATGGGTTAGCATCCACATCTCAGAGAGAACATTTGGCCTTTGGTTTTTTTTGAGACTGGTTAATGTCACTTAGCATGACAGCTTCAATCCCGTCAATTAACAAGCAAATGCCATATGTTCATTCTCCTTGAGGCTGAGTAATATTCAGTTGTGTATATATAGACCATACTTTCTTCATTGATTCATCTGTTGAAGGGTACCTAGGTTGTTCCAACAATGTGAATTGTTAACATTACTCTATTACACACTTAAAATGGCTAAGATGTTATTTTAAAGGAATTACTATTTGATTTTTCTTAAGTATGATTTAAGAAAATTTATTCCTAACTGAAAATTATAGATTTAAAATGCCAGCATATTTTAATACAAAACAACTCTTTATATACCTAACTTAAGAATGTTCAAATGGCATTACAAAATGGGATACTTAATAGAGCTTGGGACTATAAAATAAAAATATGCAATAAGCTTGTCACTCTTGTAAGTTGTTTATTTTAAATTATAATTTGAATAAAATTAATCTGTCAGTATATAACAAAATGGCTAAGATGGTAAAATCCATTATGTTTTTATTACTTGCAGTAAACATGAGGGAATTAATGTTGCCCCTTAACCAATATGCTTGAAGGACTTATATATTAGATAATGGGAAGGGAGGGACCTATGAGAACAGAAGCAGATTTGCAGTGAGGCAGCTGCAAGCTGACAAAAATTGAAGAGGATTAATGGTTATCACCAAAGCTAGGAAGAGGAAAGGATGGATTTTATCCAGAGTCTCAGAAGGAGCACAGCCTTGCTCACACCTTGATTTCAGATTCTGACTGCTAGAATTTTGAGAGAATAAATGTCTGTTGTTAGCCACACAGTTTGAGGTATTTTGTTATCTAACTTCCAGGAAACTTACATAGCCCCATTCAGGGCTGTTCTGTCACATAACTCTTAACCACACGTGGGCAGAAATAATGAATAAACCATAAAGAGATTACAAATTGAAAAAATATTTTTGGTGGTTAAAAAAAAAACATTTACCTACTATTACCACTACTACTAGAAACACTTTTAGTTATTGCCAGGAGTTACCATGTAATATGGATAGAATAAGTATGTAATTAGTTATTGTGAAAATTTGGTCTCATAGGGTGTGGATTTAGGTATTTTCATTGTTATTTTGGACTCATGTGCAAAAATGAAAAGAGGTCAAATATTTGAAAATACATAGAGATATGAATTTGAATTCTAATTTTGGTACCTTGCTATTTTAAAAAAATATTTATTGTTTTAGGTGTAGATGGACACAACACAATGCCTTTATTCTTATGTGGTGCTGAGGATCGAACTCGGGTCCCGCTCATGCTAGGCAAGTGCTCTACCACTGAGCCACAATCCCAGCCCCAACCTTGCCATTTTTTTTAACCAAACAGGTAGTTGTTAAATTAATTTAGAAATCATAGTTTTCTTTATTTCTATTGGTTTATGGTGTATTGAGAGAAATACATCCATTTTATCTTGCCAATTTAGAATTTAGTGTAAGGAAATCTGAAAGAACTCCCTAGATACTTCTGTTCTAGAACATCCAAACATTGCTTTATGTTGCGTACATGTTTGTGTGTGTGTGTGTGTGTGTATATATGTGTGTGTGTGTGTGTGTGTGTGTATATATATATATATATATATATATATATATTAACATATATGATTAAATGTATTTAATGTGTACATACTTCAAAGTGATCTTTAAAAATTTCATATTATTCATTGTAGCTAAGCAAAAAGTATTTTTTATTATTTTTCACAAAAATCCACTTTTTCTTATAGATACACATCTGAAAATAAAATAGAAGTAGATATAAATATGCAATTTTGTTTTAAAATGCCATTTTTAGAAAAAAATCTAAATTAGACTGATCTCTTATTAATATTGAATTAGCATAATATTAATACAAATGTTTTTAAAATTATACAAAGTTTATTAAAGTTTTCACTGTGGTGAGACAGGAATAATATTTCTGCAAAATAGTTGAAACTCTAATGTTATATTTATTGTTGGAAAATTATATATTAATTACATTTCTAATGATGGCAGATGAAAAACTACATAAAAATTACTATCAGCCTTAATTAAATGTGCATTCATTCTGTATTTTATTGAGATGGTTATGCAGTTCTACTAAAGATACAGGTGATAATGTCATGTAGAAGAATTTACCTACAGCTTGTTCTTCTGCTGCAAGGTGCTTAATGTCATGCCTGTAAGAACTTGAACACACAATGTGTTCTACTGTTTAACTTACAATGCATATACTCATCCATAAGATGTCACACATTTTTTTCTGTAACTTCTAGCAAGATTTCTAGAAATGAAGTTAGTAGTATAAAAATTTCAAGTTCTACAATTAATTTATCAGATTCATTTTCAAAGAATTAGAAATTTTCTAGTTATCAATTTTTATTCTCATATAATAGACCTGCTACCTTGTGTCCACACTATAATTCTTTATTATAGTATCATGATACAGTTAAATATTTTGTAGAACTACTCACTTTTATTTTCCAGGTATCTCTATTATGATTAGTTATACTTGATGCATACTTGTCCATCCTATACAAATGTTTTTGTTAAATTTAAACTATTAAATATTATCCTTTATAGCTTAACTTTATAACTTAGTTTTTAATTTAAAATATCCTGAGTGTTTATTTTTTTTCTCAAAAACAATAACAGTGCTATTTATTTCACTGAAGTGTTGTAGCTTTTTTTCAAATACCTTAGATCACTTTTTCAAATTATACTCAGAAATACTGATGCAGATATTAAAAAGAAATTTTATTTTTACCTTATATCTGACTGCTGATACTGAGAATTTTCAGTATATTATTTCCTTAACAAAGATGTGCAACATGATATTTCTTTTATTTTTAGTATTTATTTTCAGTGCATAAAAGCATGTTAAGTTCTAAATTGCAAGAAGGAGAAAATCACTGACAGATCCGTCATTAAGTTTCAATAACAAAGAGAAGATGATGCCGCTATAATATAATTCATCTTAATTCTGCCAGTCTCTTTAGCAGTTAAAATTGGGAATACAATCACCTATAATGAAGAATCACTGGAAGGACTAAATTAGAAAACTTCTATAATATGTTTAGCTTATCAACTAACAAAAAGAATTCATTATATTTATGTTAGTTTCTATTTTGTTTGTATTTTTATGCTAAATGTACATCTGAAGTAATGTGACAAGAGTGAATATTTTTAGAAATAAATTTCTGATGTAAGTAAAAATAATAGGAAAAGCTACAGAAGATAAATGTCATGAAGAAAATTTGGGGGGCTCTTAGTAATAACATTTCAAATAGCTGCAGTTGAATGTGTTCCAAGAATGTCACCCAAAAGTGTATGAACAATGCATAGAATTTTTGAAACATCTGTGTGGAAAAGGAACCATTCATCACCAACTGAATTATGACAAACCAAACCCAGAATGATTAGCTATCACAATTTAGATCACAGAGAATTAATGATACTGTCAGGGATTAAATCTCTCTGATACTTCAGCACTGTTGTGATATGACGACAAAGGACCACCAGATGGATGACAGTGACAAGAGTCGCTGCTATTTTTGTTGGGCACTGTCTACATGGAAGCTTGTCTCCACATCATTTATTTAAAACTATTGGAAAATACTATAAACAAGCTGCTATATTTATTGCTACCTTTTAGATAGAGAAATAGGAACAGAAAAAAAAATAAGTAAATTTCCTCAGTTCCCAAATAGCAAATGGTTCAAATCTTTATTACTTGTCATAACAGAACACACATCTTGGAGTCCTTTGTAGAGGACAAGGTAACCATTTCCTCCCTTGTCATATAAAAAGAAATAATATCAAATTGCCTTTTCAATCTCCAATCAAACGTGTTAATAAATAAATGGATAAACATATAGATAGACGCTTATATCAATCAGAGAAAGAGAGAGAAAAATAAACATTTTCCAAAGTCCTTGTTATTATTTTCATACTTCATTATTTGCCACTCACTCCCCAGCCTCAGTAAGCCTCCAGATTAGGATTCTTAAGCCATATTTATGATTAAATGTTTCATATTATCAAAGAATGGTGGCCAAACCATGCCCACTATACACTAGATATAACTAATTGACAACTAGTTATTAACACACAGAAATATAAATAACTAAAGTAATATACCAATTTTTCAGTAATATAAAATTATCAAAATAAATCCCATAAATCATAATTATTATGATTAGGACAAAATAACCTTATCCTTTTGTTTGTTCTACCTAATAAAAAAACAACCTTTAATGTGTTATCTTATAAAATACACAGTCATTTCATGAAATTGTTATCAACTAATTGGTTCTTTTTTTTTTCATTTATTTTTATTCACTTATTTTCTAACACTGGAGATTGAACCCAGGGGTACACTATCACTGAGCTAGATCCCTAACATTTTATTTCAGTGAAGCAGATGAAACCATTTTTGAGAAAGAATCTCACAGAGTTGCTGAAGCTGCCCTTGAAATTGCAATCCTCCTGTTTAATTTTCATTATGTTCTATCTTTTCAAATTAATGTTATTCTCTGGTATGTATATAACTCTGTATTACAACAAGTACTGTGATTAAGACCTTTAAAAATTTCAACATTGAAATATAGAGATATTACCTTGCATTACATGTATTCTAATAAAATGAAAAAAAAAATCACAACAATGTAAATAACATAAAAAGAGTTGAAAACATTTGTCTCAAACTTTAAAGATCATGTAACATACTGGAGAATACATTATAAATTTTCTAAAAAATTTATTTAGGTAGCTATAGCATATGAGAAAAGAAGATGGTGACAGTTTATACTTTGCAAAGAGTGAAAAAAACTAAGATAAAATGAATTAAAAAAAAACCTGGAAACATAGCTGTTATTTTGGACTTCTCAAATATATTTAATATTGATGATCTTCCCACATAATTAATGTTAGTCTCACTGTGTACTGATATTATCTGATCAATATATGATATTAAAAGATCAATTACAAAATAAAGAATGTACCAGCAGATAATACTTTTTCAATTTTCATTTTTCTGTTTATTATCAGAAATGTCATTTTTCTGTTTATAAACTTTTTAATATCAGATACTTCATTTTTAAGTTCAAATTTTATAGCAAAACTATAACAGAGTTCCCATACAAATACAAATATATTTACCTAATATAAAAATAGTCTTTCTGTCCTTCTCTCCTCTCTCTCTCTCTCTCTCTCTCTCTATATATATATATATATATATATATATATACACACACACACACACACACACACACACACACATACACACACACACACAGAGTCATACTCGTTTATGCACACAAACACACACACACAGAAATATTCAGAAAATTCTGCTTTAGCTGGAAAACATTATTAATAAGAATTAAAGGGTTTTTGTATAAGATGTATTGAATATTATAATTTGTGTTAGGAAATAAAGGAAAAAATGCCAAGATATGATTATTTAAAAATTTGATCTCAATGGTGAACATAGATTATTATATGTTTAATGGAATTATTTTACTTTTCTTCATTTTGTTGTCACCTATGTAGAATATTTTTGTTTATGTGGTTCATAAATACATAACTTAAGAAAACGCGCTGATGAAATAAAAATAGATTATGCATGTCAAAATATTTTTACATATTAAATGTAAATCTTGAGGAGTCTATGATGCAAGTTAAGCAGAATGGCTCAATAAATCAATACATTAAATCTACTAGAAATCCTTACAATGACAGCAAAAAAGTAAAGAATAACAAAAAGAATTTTATTTAAATAATGCAGCAATAGTAATGTGTGATTTTTCTTAACTTTAGCACCAAATAAAAGCCAAATATTGTTAGACCTTACATGGATATATATATACTGCCTAGATAATAATGTATGTGCTCATTTTCTTGATGACTAGGTTGATTATTTGTCTTAAGTGCTAGAAAATAGACATTTTAATTATTAGTAATATCTTAATTTATATCAAAATTATCGATATTATTTTTGAATATCTCAAATTATTCTTTATTCATGGCTCACATGGCCATTTTATTTATTCTTGCATCTCGTTATATAAATTTAATGGTATCTATGAAATTCTCTATTTTTATAATATAGTCTATGGCTGGGGATATAGCTCAGTTGGTAGGGTGCTTTTCTCACATGCACAAGGCCCTAGATTCAATCTCCTTGGGATATAAAGGTAAATTTGAGGTATTATTAACAAATATGGTAAAGTATAAATGACAAATCAATTTTATAGTAACACAGTAAACACTTAAAATTAAATATACTGGAATGAACTATGTAAATTATTGAGAAAGTCAAAGATATTGTTGGTTAAAAATCTAGTAAAGTTCCAGACAGAAACTGTCAGTGTGTGTTTGAGAAACAGTTGTAAAAACTTCTTATTTACATTACAGTATTGAGGACAGTGAGGTAACGGTTTGCCTAGATAGATATTTTCATACTTGGAAAGCCATAATATTAGGGAAATATTGGGATACATGTGGTAGGCAAGACACAAAAACCATTTTTGAAGAGTGTGATGGTTGGAATGTAGTTAGTTCAGTTATTATAGAAAAAAGTATGGAGAGTCCTCCAAAAACTAAAAATAGAGCTACCACATAATCTTGAAATTCCACTATTGGGTGTATACAAAAAGGAATGAAATGGGCATGACAAAGAAACACCTGCACTACCCTACTGATTGCAGCACTCTTCATACTAGGCAGGAAATTAAAACAAGAGATGTGCCCATAAACTGACAAATGGATAAAGAAAATTCGATATATACAAAGAAATATTATGTGACCACAAAATTAAAAGAAGTCCTGTCATACACAACAACAGAGATGAACATGGAGGACATTAAGTTAAATAGAATAATCCAGGCATAGAAAAACAAATATTACCTGATTCCACTTATATGTAAATTCTACAACAGTCAATCTCATAGAAGTTTAGAGAATAGTTGTTACCAGAAGCTAGGAAGAGTGTAAAGGGTGGGAGGATGGAGAGAGATTGGTCAACCAGAACGCCATTAGAGTTATGATGAATAAGTTCTGGTGTTCCATGGCAGAGGCGGGTAAATGTAGCATTGAATAACTGAAACTAGCTAGGAGGGAGGATTTTAAAAATATATTTACAATAAAGAAATGATAAAAGTTGAGGTAGATATTATCCAGGAATCAAGTAATTACATTGTATATAGCAATATGTACTTATGAGGTGTTAAAACAAATCTTTGAGAGAAGAAATATTGCCTGGGAGGTCAGAGTAAATGAGAAGAAAAGCCAGGCACTGTGGAGCACACCTGTAATGTCAATGAGTTTGGAGACTGAGATAGGAGGATGCCCTCTAGGGAAGAATACAGGTGATTTGGATAAGGGAGTGGTGAGTGAAGAGAGTGTAGGAGCATAAGAGTGTAGGAAGAATAGTGGAATGAATTAGACATTATTACCCTATATACATAAATTATTACATGACCAGTGTGAATTTACATCACGTACAACCAAAAGAATGAGAATTTATACTCCATTTATGTATGATATCTCAAAATACATTCTATTGTCAATTCTAACTCATATGAACAAATAAAACAATCAAGTATGCATCCCTTTTCTTCATTTATACCACCGTCATTCTAAACCAAACCTCTAGCCGGGGCTTAGAGGCCCGGGTATGCATCACAGAACTACTGTGGGAAACTGAAATTTACACATTTAGTTTCCTAATGAAAGCCCTCATTTGCATTATGAGGTATTCTAAATGGCAAAAACTATGAAATGAACTTATACAAATATAATCAACACTGAGAAATGTATTCTACATAACTGAAAATCAAAAGTGACAGCATTTCAGAGCATACACACACACACACACACACACACACACACACACACACACACACCCACGTATATATTTAGGTATAGGTGGACCGAATACCCTTACTTTATCTTTATGTGGTGCTGAGGTTTGAACCCAGTGTCCCACACATGCCAGGCAAGCGCTCTCCCACTGAGCCACAACCCCAGCCCAGGAATTCAGGGTTTAATATTTCAATTAAAATATGTAAGCTTGGTTACATCTAGGCATATTTATTAAGCTGCTACACTTAAAAATTAGAAATGATACTCCTCATATAGTTCTCAATCCCACCATGAAATCCCAACAATAAAAAAATTAATTATAATAGTGCTGGTTAATGTTAATATTCTTAATGGCCTACTTTGATGTTAACTTGTAAAACCCCTAAATAAAACCTAGTTATGACATATGACCTTCTGGTAAAAATAAAAATTAACCCTAACTTTGCTACCAGCTTCTTTTATCAGAATGGTGATCACAATAAATTTCCACCTATAGAACATGAACAGAGGCTCAAACATATGGACTGATGGAGTGTAAAAATAGAAAATGTTTTTCTTACTAAAACTGATTGTATGAACAAAAAAATTGTCATGAAATATGTGTGTTACTATAAGAACATGTACTTACAAAATGGATGTCTCAACAGAGCAAAATGTCACCAGAAGACAAATGTCTTAAAAACCTGACCATTTCAACTACAGTTTATCCCCAATTTTAAGACAAAAACAACTGATAATTAAATTTCTATGAGGCATGAGTAAGACACACTGGACAAAATATACCTCAAAGTACTTCAGAAAGAATATGCCCTTTGCACAGCAAAACGGGAAATGCCAATGGATGAGTAATTGTCCTTACTGGGAAATAGTGAACTAAAAAGCAAAGTAAATGAGGACTTACAAAAATGGTTTCCATAAAAATGATTGGTTTAAAATATGAAAGCCATTGATATATAAACAATGAATCATTACAAATCAGCTAATTGCAATAAAATGTAAGGTACAAGAAAAACACATAATTTAGGTGTACAGAATGTAGAGAATAGACTTACACTGAAAACTTGCAATTTACTCTTTTTGGGGAAAAAAACAAAAGAAAACACTGGCAGATAAAGTTCAGAACACAGCCTTTAAAATGACACATGTGTACTCCCCTTTAAACCAGGTGTTCTGCTCTCTCCCTACAACATTACCCCATTCAGGCCAGCCCCCAACCAAAGCTTCTCTTCACACTTACTCCCCTGACAAGGTCCCACTACTGAAGCCAGGTATGGCCCTACTACCTCCACCAAACAAACTCAGCTGCCTCCAGGAGCACCCAGGAACAGTACCAAAATGCCTCTGCCCCGCTGCCCTAGAATCCCTGCCACACCCACTCAGCTCCTGCCAAGAGCACCCTGAAACAGCACACTAACTCCAATGCCCAATTCCCCACCCCAACAGGCATTAGCACTAGTGTCCCCTCCAGGCACTCTCTCACAGCAGGCACCCACTACCCCACCTACCTGCCAGTCCTTCTACACCTCTCCAGCCAGGGTTGCACCCCCAGAGGCCTCACTACGTGTTTCTGCTCCAGTTATCACCTTGCAGCCACAGGCATTGACTGTCCCCTCCCCACACACTATCCCACATAGCCTCTTGTCCCAGGACACTTCTCCCATAAGGGTCCAACCCCCACAGGCCTCAGAAAGTGGCCCCTCTCAAGGAACCACCTAAGAGGGGCAGGCACAGCATGCCCCCTCCATAAACACTACCCCACCCAGCTCCTAACCCATCCATCTCTAGTCCCCAATGCCTCTCCAGCCAGAGCTGCACACCCCACACAGGCCTCAGCATGAGAACCCCCCTCAAGTAACTGCCTCTCAGAGACAGGCACAGTGTGCCCATCACCACACATTACCCCATCGAACTCCGTCACCACCCAGCTCTTGTCCCCTAAAACCTCTCCACCCTGGGCCATATGCCACACATGCCTGGGGACACTGGGGTCCTCCCTACCTGAGACTGTCCTCACAAGTCCACAATGACCAATAGGAGGTGATAGTGAGGGCCTTGCTCCCCCTGTGGGAGGACCAACATCCTCACCAGGAATCATGAAGGAGAAAGGACGGCAAGGACACCTTCCCAGAGGGTGACATAATCTGGAGGCAAGACCGGAGAAGCTCAAGCAGCCATCAGTAGAAAGGATCTCTGTGATTTGAAGGCCCTAGATTGTGGAACAATCTGCAGGACACTTTTAGGCTGCCCAGAAATCCACTTACAGACACAGTTTGGGATAAGTCCCTGCATGTATCAGTGAATGTGTGCAAACTTCATGCACATGTGTGTCGAGGGCGAGGTTGTGTGCAGGGATGTTCCCAGGCCCTACATCACAGATATAGAAACAGTGCACCTCTCCCAAGGTACTACCCAGCTCTTGTCCCCTAAGACCTCTCCAGCCAGGGTTGTGCCCTACAAGCCTAAGGACGACCGCCCCCTCCAGGCACCCCCTAGCAAGAACAGGCACAGTGCACCTCTCCCCACATGCTCCTACCCCACCAAGCTCCACCCCATTCAGCTCTGGTCTCCCAATGCCTCTCCAGCCAGGACTGCAACCCACAGGCCTCAGCACAAGCACCCACTTTAGGCATTTTCTTGCAGTGACAGGCACAGCGAGTACCCTCCCCATGTACTACCCCATCCCACCCCTAGTGCCGTGACACCTCTCCAGTGAGGGCCTTGCACCCACAGGCCTCAGCAAGAGTGCCCTTCAGGCATCTCTTACAGGTACAAACACAGTGTGCCCCCTCTCCACCAACTACCCCACCCAGCTCCATTCCCCTGAACCCTCTTCAGCCAGGGTGGTGCCCCCAAAGGCCTCAGCATGAACATCCTCTCCAGGCACCACTTTACAGAAACTGGCACAGTGTGCCCCCTCCTCACACATACCACATCTAGCACCTACCCCATCCAATCTGGTCCCCCAACAACTATCCATCCAGGGCCATATGCCACACATTGCTGAGGACACTGGAGGTCTTCCTACCTAGGCTCTGCTCCTGGGTTCAGCAGGAAGGATCTCAGGTACTTGAGCAACATGCTTCTCCACTGTCAACTGGCCACTTCTGGATGCCTGGAAACTCAGGGCATAGAAGCAGTTTGCAGTATGCCCGCCCAAGCTTGTGTGCCTCATGCATGCGCCTGTGTGTTGAGGGTGGGCCTTTGCCCAGGAATGTTACTTTGTAATGCCTAGCAGCAACAGGCACAGTGTGCCTCCTTTCCAGGAACTACCCCACCCAGCTCAGGTCTCCTAAGATCTCCAGCCAGGACCCTTCCACCACAAGGCTCAGCATACTCACCCCTTCAGTCAATGCCTCCCAGGGACAAAAACAGAGCATCACCTCCCCTGCACTATCTCACCCAGCTCCTATCCCACAGAGCTCCTACCTCACTCACCTCCTACCCCACCCACCTCCTACCCTACCCTACTCCTGGTTCCCTCAGAACTCTCCAGCAAGGGTCCCATCCCGAAAAGGACTCAGCTGGGTCCACCCATCCATGAACCGCCTTAGAGGGAGAGACACACTGTGCCTCCTCCCCATGCATTATTTACCCAGCTCTGGTCCCAGGATGCTACTCCAGCCAGTGATGCACCCCACAAACTGCTGGACACACTGGTGCCCTTCCTACCTTAGCCTCTCCACTGTCCAACAGGAGCACAGTGGTGAGCGTCAGGCTGCCTTTGTGGGAGGCCCAATGTCCAACAGGAGCACAGTGGTGAGCGTCAGGCTGCCTTTGTGGGAGGCCCCACATCCTCACCAGGAACCACAAAGTGGAAAAGACAGAAGGGACATCATCCCAGAAGGCAACAGAGCTTCTTGGCCAGAAGCAGAGCAGGCCAGACAGCCTTCTGAGGGTAGGTGCTCACCTACTTGAAGACATGTGCTTCTCCACCATCTGCCTGAAACTTCTAAGCCGCAGGAAACCCACTGCACAGAAGTAGTTTGCTGTGCATCTGTGCATGTGTGCGTGCGCGTGTACGCGTCATGCGTGCACTGAGTTGAAGTGGGGCTGTGCCCAACAATATTGGGGTGAGGCCATGTGCTGGGAAGGGAGAGTGAGCAGGAAGCAGGGTTCCCTGGAGAATGGGGAAGATGGCTTGTGTTGCAGGAGGAGGCGCAGAATGGCGGTTTCTTGTCTGGGCCAGAGTGTGGGAGGCAGCATTGGAATGTTGTGTAGTCCCCCCCTCCCCTGCGGTAGCGCTTGGGGTTGGGGTTGATGCACAACTTTTGCTGTTTGGAACCAAAAGAGTTCTCGCAGCGTTCCTGGATTCAACTCATGGGAGGATTGGAGTTTTGGCCAATGCGGTGTTCAGCACTAAATAACTCTGGCCAAAATTGGAAACCTGCCAGTGGCAATCCAGGGATCTGGTAGTGGTGATTTAATTGCTTGGCTGCACAAGACTGCTGACGTCTCCTGTCATTTACAATAATACAAATGAACTTGGAAGATATTTTGCTAAATGAAAGAAGCCAGATGCAAAGTGATAACTACAAATTGATTCCCCTTACACTATATTTTTACAATAGTTAAATTCATAAGAAATGAAGGGTAGAATGGAAGCTGTCAGCAGTTGAGGAAGAGACAAATGAATTGTTTTTAAGAGTACAAAGCATCACCAAAGGTTTGTTAAATAGTTAATGTCATAGTAAGTTTTCTTTGCACCAGGGGGTGGTACAGGTAGAATGATCAGCACAAAAGGGCACAAAGAAACTTTCAAGGGGTGATGGATATTCTTTACCCCAATTGTGATGCTGTTTCACTTGTTACTCTTACGTGCATATGTTTGAGCTCACCAAATCATTTTAACTGACCATGTGAAATTCTTTTGTATATCAATTGTGATAGTAAAAGCAAATGTGACTCCATTTTGTTTTGTGACTCCATTTTGTTTTGTGACTCCATTCTGTAAAACAACCATGCCAAGTAGAAGGGTCATGACTGTGGCAAGGTGTTCTTTTCCTTTTGCTATAGAAACCTTTAAGTATACAACGCCCCCTTTCTCAGCTCCTCCTTGGGCCACTTACTCCCATTGGGCACACCAGGGAACCTCCGTTTCCCCACAGCCTGGCCCCTGAAGCACTCTGTTAGGCTTTGGATCTGACAAACCTGATCAGCAAGGGAAGCACCTTGAGTGGAGTTTCAGCTGAAGTGCTGCTGTGAGGAAACACCCAGCAGCCATTTACTTTTTGGTAAGGTTCTTGTGCATAAAATAACTCTTGCCCATTTTCCCACATGGGCTCTGGTGTCTTTCTTTTCTTCTTTTAGAAATTCTTTTTGCTGAGATAAACCCTCTTCTCTGATGAGAGTTGTGTCTTTCTTAGTTTGCATTACTTATTCTCTTAGTTTCTGAGGTAATTTTAATTATCCTCAAATTGTATGTAGTTGGTTTTGTCAGAATTTTTGCATTATTGCATGTAGATGTTGAGTTGAATAGAGGATATTTTACCTTTTCCTAAGTTGTAAATATTATATTGAGTTTTGTTCAAATACCTGAATCACCACCTATCCAATTCTCATTGACCATTTATGTTGTCTTTTTAAATTCTTTGACCTCTGCCACCACTACAAACCAAATGCCAGAGCAAAGAAGAATGGACAGGCCACAAGGATTGCCCATTAAGGAAGCTCCCATTTCTGCCCTTGGAACAGCCCTAAAACAGGAGAAAGAAGGGTGACAGGTGTGGGGACTTTGATCTTGGGTGACCAGGACACCCAGCAGTGGATTGTCACTGATGAGGAGGTGAGGAGGGTGCACATATAAGGGAGATGCCCAGTTATTAAAGGCCAGAAGGACAAGAGACAAGGCCATCTGTGTTCTGCATGTAACATGCCTGTGTAAACAGAGAAGATGAGGTTCTCAGCCATTGCTGAGGCCCAGTCACAGTGCTGAGGCCAGGGTATTGTCCTGGGCTGCACCTGCTCCAGTGCCCAAAACCGATGATGCTGCAGCAGTGCTGAGTGGGGCTGTCTTCTCTGTGGCTCTGCCAACCACTGTGATGGCCAGGGGGATAGGTGCTTCAGGTGCAGGTGTCTCTGAGAGCACTAACTCCCTCCCTGCTGTTGCTCTTTGTAGGACCCTTGGCAGCAGGTGGGTAGCTGCCCTTGCTTTTGTTTTCCAGGTGGCAAGCCCAGCAGGTGACTACTGTTCGGTAAAATTAGCCTGGTGGACCAGCATCCAGGGGCACTGTTGGTCCTTCTTGGGCTCAGGAGGACATAGCCCCTCCCCCTTTTCCCTTTGGTGCAGGATGCTGTGGGGTAAGAATGGGGGGTATTCATCTGCTCCTTCTGCATCATTTATGAAGTGCTTTAGCTGGTCTGAGGGCTGGGAGTTTGTAAGTCTGTAAATTTAAGAATGCCAGAGGCTCCTCTGTGTGACACTAGGGCCTCTTGGTATAAAAGCTCTTGTAAAAGCCACCAGCACCCTCAGCTTTATGCCCAGCAATGGGGGAAGAGGAGAAACTCTGGGGCTTGAGCAGGAATGGGGGTTCTAACAGACTCAGAGGCCAGGGCTAGGTCCAACATGCAATGATCTCCCCCAGCAGTGCCATTAGACAGTCACCTTAGCAGGATGCCACAAGCTGGAAGAAGAAGAGGCCCAGAGCACATTATCATGAACCATCTTGGAAAGTTTGGGGACAAGTTCTTAACTAATTATTACTCCACTTGAATAACAAGCACTTGCTATGTATCCTCAAGCTGCTCTGTCATAAGGACATGGCTCTTCCTGCAGGATGCCTGGTGGTAATGGGGCCCATGAGGGGAGGAAGCAGCAAGAATGTTATTTTTATCTCCTGTTATTGGAGGGGACACTGTAACTGGAACACTGGGGTGGCTTTCAACAATTTGGATAAAGAATGACTGGGTCACCTTCAGCTCTTCTCTTCCATAATGACTCACTGCTAGAACACAGAGTGGCTGAAGCCTGGTCTGTTTAACCTCCCCAAGGACTTGCCCTAAGTCTGTCATAGCAGGGTGCTTTAATGTCACTTCACCCTCACCAGGCAGGGAAATCAAGATGGTGGTGTCAGGAGGTGCTGGGCTCAGGACAGGGGTAGGGGAGCCCTGTGCACATGTCCCCACACGCCCAGCATCATTTTGGATCTGCAGAAGGACATATTTTTTCTGACCTAGAAAACTGTTACTTGCATTCACAGCTGGCTGTGGGGCCTGGGGCTTCTGGTCCACTGGTCAGCTGGTCAGTCCACCAGGATCAGCAAGTTTTCTCCATGAGCTTGTGAAGTTGGTGGCTAAGAGCTGTGGCAGCTGCCATGGGGATAGAACGGGTCAGCTCATTCCTGCACTCTTTAATAAAATTGCAAGTGCCCACCTCATTGGTCATATTCATCAGGCTTGCTTAATTGAAGTTGCCCACCCCACATATCCAATCCAGAGCTCAAAACTGTGAGGATGGCCTCTGAAGCCTGGATCTCTTTCTGTGAGTCTGGGTCTTGGGTTGTGCACAGTGCTCCCAGGGATGCTCCGGGCAGGAAACACCATGTGGAAGTTGTGCTGGGAAGGCAGGGCTGTGGCACAGGGAACTCATGCTTCAGAATATTGCTCTGTGATTTCTAAGCTTAGGGATTTGGAGACGGACATGTCTGATGATCTTGAATATTTTTCATAGTTACCACAGGTCTTGCAATGTCACATTAAGGTGTCAATGTGGGTAAAACCCCAAATGCTACCTTGTATTAGTGCCAAGTAACAGAATATTCAATTAAGACTTGAAATAAGAGGTGTTAATATCAGATATTCCAGTTTTAGGGCTGTCTCAGGAGTTCTTCCGAGTAGGCAATGGTGGCCTCAGGAGGTGCCGGCCTCAGGGCAGGGGAAGGGGAACCCTGTGCACATGTCCCCACGTGCCCGACATCATCTTGGGTCTGCAGAAGGACAGATTTTTCTGACCTAGAAAACTATTACTTGCATCCACAGCTGGCCCTTACTTAGTGCAGCTTCCTCCTTAGCATATTGGTTGGTTCTTAGTCTGGGCCCCTCAAGATCACATGATGGTTGCTAGAGCTCCTAGCATCATATGTTAACCCATGCTCATTTGAAGGCCAGAAGAATAAACTCAGGTTTGTATGCTTTTGTGTGATTTAGATAGTTACGAATTTATTTTCTTGGATAACATAAAATTCAGAAATAAGAATTTCAGTATGATGCAGCTGGACAATACCTTTGTCCTTCTATTGTGTCATGATTGGCCTGTGACTCTTATTGCCTTCCTTTATTTTAGAGAAGAGAAGGAATGAGGCAGAGGGCAAAGGTGAAAAAAAGATGCCAAATGATTCTGTTTCTATTACCCTGCTTAGACACAATGCCCAGTGGCCTCTGTCTACTTCTCATTCTCAGGGACATTAGAACATGTCTATCCTTAACTGCAAGGAAGGCTAGGAGGCATTTGTGCCACTCCATCTTGAGCAAAACTCAGGTGTTTTTATTGGGGAAGATGGGAAGAGCAGCTACTTTGACAGTGACCAGCTGCATCTGCCAGTATCCCTAACACATAGATGAGGGCACTGAGCTGGGGGAACTTTAGCTATTTTTCCAAAGCCACATGGGGGGCTGGATCTGATTTTATTTGGCCTTTATGATGGACTCCTCCCAACTAATAGGCAGAGTTTCAGGGCTGATGACACTGCAGACACTAATAAGATTCACAAAATTTTGGTTACAGGAGACTCCCCTGTAAAAGCCAAGTAAGCAGTTCCAGGTGGTTAGAACAAGGCAGGGCATGGCAGAGCCCTCCGAGGTAGAGGAGGGCCTGGGGACAAGTTCCCCGGCAACACAAGTCTGCAGGCTTGGGTTTCCCCCTGTGGAGGGTGAACCAACTGGCTTTTCATGGATTTTCCAGAGAGGGTCAAAGGGGACACAAAGATAAAGTCTAAGGCCTCTGCAGTCAACACAAAAGTGTAGTCGAGTCACCATCATGAGTCAGTGGAACTCACTTCTGAGTCCCTGTGAAGAAGCTTGGCACAGGGGAAAGAAAAAGCATCCTCTACCTCTGTTCTTGGTGGGCCTTGCTCATGCTTAACAGGGATTCCAGTACCCCCAGCATGTCTGCTCTGGAGAGAGAAGGCTGGGAGGTTTGTACATGGCTGGGGTGTGAGGGACACATCTGATATCTTCTGACTGGGGTGGACACCATCATGGAGGGGCCTGGTGGTGCCACCTCAGCTTGTGGTGACCATGGGCCAGTGTCCAGAATGTACCAGCACAGCATGGTCATGGCAGCCTGCCTGCTTAACATCTCTCAGCACACACAATATGGGACATTCTTTCACACAATCTCCTGTAAACACAGAATTCCACAAACCCCATTAGTTTAATTGTCCTGACTTTGAAAGCCATTACAGTGGACACAGGGCAAGACAAAGTTGATTAAGAACACATTTGGTGACCCAAGAAGGGGTGTCCAAGTAAACATCATAAATGGGATCAGTAGGCAGGCAGCTGCCAGCCCTTCAGGAGGAACAGTGTCTTGGCCCCACAGAGAGAGAGAGTGTGTGAGTTCACATCCAAGACTTGTTATTTGTCACATGCTTAGATGGCCTCTGTGTGAGTCTGCAAGCAGTGCTCTGTATCGATCTTCACCACCTCTAATACCTCAGTCTGTTTAACAACCCCTGACTCAAGGTCCTCACCCTTTAGGGCGTAGAAGGTGGTCAGAAAGAAATAGTCACCAGAAAAGGAAATTAGAGGTTCTGTTGTCAGTGAGTGCCTGTCTCATTCTGCTCTCTTGAGACCAGAAGACTATTCTGGAAAACTCTATCCTCCTTCTTTGACTCTGAGCCATAGATCTGAAATGGAGGGAATCAGGAGATGTGCCCAGCCTGAGAGGCAGACTTGTGCTGTTGCCTGTCCTGTGCTATTGCTGGTCTGAGGCTCAGCTACTGATGCACTTTGTGAGTCCATTTCTGCCTAGCTACCCACAGTCATGCCTGAAGCCTCTATCTCCATCCTTCAGGCTGCTTTAAAAGAACTGCATGCTCTGGGTGGTTCAGAAGCAACAGAAATGTGTTTCTCAGAGCTTTGGAGGCTGGAAGTCCAATGTTGAGGCCATGGCAGATTTGGTTTCAAGTGAAAGCCAGGACAGCTCATGTATGGTGCTCTGTCTTTGTATCTTCACTCAGTGGGAGACTGGACAAGTTCTCTGGGGCCTCTATCATAATGGCACTACTCCCATTCATGAGGGCTTCACCCTCATGATTTAGGTCACCTCCCAGTGTTCCTCTTCCTGATACCACCATCTGAGGAATGAAGATTTCAAAAATCTTAATTTTTACATTCAGACCTACGTGGCCTCCAAAGGACAACGAGGTTCTTCTCTGTAGTGGGTAGCTGTGGTGGGTTTCTGTGTGGAGACAGGATAGCTGGCAGGAGAAACACAGAATGCCACTCACACAGGTCTCCTTGGCTCTGGAGATGTGCAGACAGGTGCATGGCCCTGTAGCAAGGCCTGAAATGCACCAGAACTGAGCCCTTGTACCAATCATCCAGGCCCCATAGCATTCTAAATACATGGCATCTTACACTGACTTTTACAATTTAGCATTTGTCTTCAACTCACACAACTTACTGCTTTTCCTTAACAAACATCTCAAGATGAATCACACATCACAGACATAAATGTATTAGCTTATACCTTTCTCTGTCTTTATAATTGGATATTTCAAGAAAAAAAATAAATGTGTCTTGAACCATGACCTTGCATACTTCAGCTGGCTTTCAGAACCAGCAGGGATGGTGGCAGCAATCAATGTAAGATGCCAACATGGCATTGGAGCATGGGCAGATGTGGGGGTTATCATATCACTCACTGTCCACAGTCAGTGCACAATGGCTGGAAGGCATGTGAATTGTCTGGGGGGCAGAAAGGCTGCAGATGAAAATGGGCCTGGTTTCCCAAATATGAAATAAGCTGAGGATGTTGCTTGGGAAACAGGATGGCTCACTCTGAAGTTTCTGTGATTGTGCCTTACAATGGTGTCACCATTCTCAGACTTCACTACTAGGATCTGGGTTGTTCTGGAGGCTTTAAAAAGTCCCAAACCTCTCTCAACACTCTCTCCTTGAGCTTCCAAGTTCACAGTAATTGGTGCAATACCCTTCTGAGGCCACATCATTTGTTGATTACTGAATGTTTTTCTTTAAAATATGCTGCTTAAATCGAGGTTTAAAAGGGGAACCACGTGGACACTAGGAATGCAAAAACAGTCATCATTTACTATCAGCAGAAGATAACTGTCACCAGTAAGCATCACACTGGGAAAGCCTGATGCCTCTGGGTCCATTGTGAGGGACACCGTTATGTGGGAGAAGGGCTGAAGATCCTCACAGTGAGCTGAGACTCCCCTTGAATTACCAGAAAATCTCCAAGAGATCTGCTCAGGGAAACTCCTCTCTGTACCACACAATGGTATTTTAATCCCAGTAAAATGACACTGAAATAATGTGACCTGTCAACTAAAATGTTTCTCCTGTCACCAGGTGGTGTGCTGCACAATTTGTGGCTGATGTCAGATCTCTGTCAAGTGGCCACCTCCAGTTTAGCTCAGATATTAAGCAGCAGCATTTTGCCCAACCTTCAATTTAGGGCATGGGTCATGATTGGTATAACCCATGATTGGGTTTTTCTTGTTCAGTTTACTGACTTTGCCTCAGAGACTTGTGTTTGAATGAGACTGAGTAAGCTGCCTCTCACATCTCTGTAGGGGTTTTAACCTCATGAGGTTAAGCATTTAAAGTTTCTCATTTTGAAAGATCCATGGTGTACAGAATTAGAGAGAGAATCACACAGAAGACAAATATGTCCTGAATAAAATCTGCCCAGAACCAGTGGCCAGGTCATGTACCAGGTTCACAACAGAGCCTGATGCCAACTTGTGATGTTGGCTCTGTGTTCAGGCATATGGGGAAGCTCTATGCATGGCTTATTCTACTTTTATGGAGGTGCTAGGGGTTCTGCCAGGCATAACTGCAAATCAGGCCCCCATGAATATTGAGTGTTTCCAGGGAAAAAGAGCAAACTCAGGATGGAGAGTGACTCAACTTATGGAGTTAAGTATGTGTAGTCCACAGCTCCTGCACATCTTGGAGGCAGGCACACTTGGAAGAGGAGGAAGGAGGGAGAGGAGAAGGGAGGAAGAGGAATAGGGAGAGAGAGAGAGAGAAAGAGAGAGAGAGAGAGAGAGAGAGAGAGAGAGAGAAAGAGAGAGGTGCTCCTTTTTTCCTGTTAAGCTGCAGAGGTTGTAGACTTTGTGTGGCTTTTGATGGACTCAGGCAGGTGTGTTTATGGCTCATGGCAAAGGGAGCTTTCCAGAGATGCCACAGGAATCTGTAACTGAAGTTAGTGCCCTTCAGGCCTTATTGCCAGCCACACCATCGATAGTTCTTCATAAACACTTGATTTTAAATAATCATCAATTCCTTGCAAGTTGCAAAGAAACACAGGGGTCCTGTGCATACTTGGCTCAATCTCCAAGAGCTGGTATCTGGAATGACCATGCAGAACACAACCAGGTGGTCAAAAATGGTGTCATCCCAGCAGCTCATTCCCTGTCACCAGTTGAATGTGCACGTGGTGACTCCATATATAGCTTCAAAATCCCATTGGTTAGTTCCTTGTGGCTTTTGCTAAGGAGGCCATACCAAGGTTTTGACCTTCCCATGTTCCTTCATGTCACCCCTTAGAGCCTCAGGTCCTCTCCACAGGCCCAGATTTCTGGTACTACGATCTGGTACCCCTCCAAGCTATTTCAGTAGGTACATATGTTACGTATTGGGGCCATGTAAAATTTGTCATTTCAGATGCCTCTCGCTGTTTAGCTCATTGTGTGAATCAGCAGCTACTTTGTCTGCCCAACAGTGTTTCTTGACTTGCAAGTTGTTCCCTAGCTTCTTAAATCCTTCACTTATTAGATGAAGTGCAGGTGGTTTCCTAGAGGTGCATTTTGAGAATGTTTGCTGAGCCTCCAGATCACATGATGTCTCTCTGCACATCACTTAAGAGAGAAATAGCATTGGCCCTCTGCAGGCAGGATGAGCCCATGGCCTGCAGCGATGATTGCAGCACTTGGGCTAAATGGGAATTTTAGCAGATAAAGACATGAAGAGTGACCATGTGGCAGACTAAAGTGACTTCTGTGCATGAGGGAGGAGTGGACATGAGGATACATATAGTCAAGATAAATAGGCTTGAGCCCTGTGTTTCCTAGACATGCCCAGAGATCACTTGCTTCCCCTGCCATTAGAACAGGCTGAAAAGCAGCTTAGGTTGTCCTCTGCCCTCACCCTGTGGAGTATCTCAAGTGGAAATTCATGTAATCACATTATTTGCCTGAAGTCTTTAATTCATAGGATGTATTGATGATCATTTAACAGGAAAATAAAATTAAAATTTTGTGAAAGATTGAAAGAATCTTGTGCTAATGAGAGACATCTCTCTATTCCTGTTTTGTTAGTGTGCATTTACCCAGTAGGCATTTTTTACAAGTAACTAACAAGGTAATAAAAAAGAAGCAAAACAAACAAGAAATGGTTGCCAGTACTCTAGTAAAATTGACAGAACAAGGCAAAATTTAGTTTTTTAAAAGTTGTGCTCAGGAAAAAATTCTGCAGTTATTTTCATTTCCTATGGATATTTTTTTTCATTTCAATCTGGCAAATGCACCACTTGCCAGGCTGCCCTTGATTCATATGACTTGTATTAACTGAGCTTCTCCATGAACTGGTGCCAAGCTGGTGCTGAGCACACCTGGGTGCATTAAATAGATCTTAAGGGTTTTGTCCCCAACGTCATGCATGCAGATGCAGACCATGGCCTGGGGAGGAAGCCTGAGAGGCTGAGACAGGTGTGAATTACTAATGTGAAAGGCCACCAGTCCTCACCAGTCACAGGCACCTTTCTAAGGGCTTTTCAAACACAAACACTTTTTAAATTCCCTTGCTAATTCTATGAGATGGTGACTTTCATTATCTTTGTCCATAGAACATGAATTAATGAGGAGGCACTCAAGCATGATGGGAACCTGCCTACACCACCTGGTTTTGTGCTGGGTGCTGGGGACACAGTGATGACAAGTAACTGCTGTGGGTTGAACAGTGACCCCTACCTTATCTATGCTTATTACCCTCCAAATCCTCCCTGTGACCCTGTGTGTGACAGGGAAATTGCTGTCCTGGGTCAAGAAGGCCTCTGTCTTCTCTGTCTTCCAAGAAGCCACATGTCCTGGTTATTTCAGTCAAAAGACATTTCTGCACATGGACTGCCTCTTTGGAACTTGCCAATGATGCTTAATGGGGCACTTAGAGAGCCGGTCAACTTGTAAGTATAAAGAAGCATTCACTAAAGAAGGATGAAGGTCCTGGGCTGTGCTTAGAGCTGGACATATGATTTTGCCCAGTGGGGTTTTATATAGTTTTCTTTTTTCTCTATAAAGGTGTTTTCTGTATTCAGGACACATTCTTTGTATAGGCTGTGTTCTGTTTCAGTTAAGGACAAGCCTGGGCCTCTGTCATGGGTGAAGCCATCCTGAGGATATGCCTCAGTGTCATAGCTTCACAGGTACATCTTGAGAGCTGAGCCTTCAACACAGGGACCTTGGGGAACAGGCAACACCCAAGCTCCTGCCCATGATAGGATGAGGACTGTTTCAGCTGAGTCTCAGCTTTGTTGATGGATTAATCTGGTTTTAGGACCATGGGTAATTTATGTGAGGTAGAAGTCTTTGTTTAAAATAATAGAAGTGGTCCTATATCTTAAACTAAGCTTTATGTCTATCAAAGGGAGCAAGCTTGTCTCCTTGGCTTCAGGAGTGAGCTGTGCTGGGTGTGATAAGCCAAGCCCTGGGCAGATGTGGGGCCAGAAGGTGTCCTTCTCTGTGCCTCTTATCCCTCCTTCCAGTGGTCAGGGCCAGACCACCACAGGTCTACCTCTCCATAGCAGATGGATGGAGATTTCCTGGAACATCTACCTTTGCCCCTGATACTGTGGCTCAGATCAGGCCTCACACTGGAAATCTGTGCTGTGGTGGCATTTTCCTGGTTGAGTGAAGATGATACCACACATGAAATGTTGCTTCCAGTCTTGAAGTAAAAAGCTGTCATCAGTGTGGGGACAGGAGCTGTTGAAAATTCAGATGCCCCAAATAGTGCTGAGGCTTCCCAGGATCATGGCTCCTCTCTGAAAGCTCAGCAAAATCTGAGTCAAATGACACCTCTCAGTCACTGGCCCTGCCTCTTCACATTAGTCCCATGATGCACTTTTCTTTTCTACCATGTGGCATGCCACTAATTTGGCATGGCATTTCTTATGCCATCACACTGTCCACACCTGTGAAGGGGTGTGATGGATAGAAGACTGCCCCATTTCTCTACTATGATGTCAGGCCCTTCTCCCATGGGGGACCCATGAGCACCCCTTCTTAAAATAGGCTCCATTTAGATAGAGAAGGGGATCCTTGAGTTTGTTCTGAATATGACCACCTTAAGGAAGAGCTGTGGGGGCTCTTTCAGGTGAAGCTTCTCACTACATGCCACAGTGGTTTGTATTGTTTCTGATGTGAATATCAAACAAAGTCAGATGCAGGGTGAAAGCCTCTGCACCCAGTTTCAGTCTGTGGCCTGCATGTTCATGCATGTGCACGAGTGTTGGGACACGTAAGCTTTGGCCTCTATACATGTGTGAGTGCCAGGCCAGGTGAGTCCTGGCCTCTGCACATGTGTGAGTTTCGAGCCAGTATAGTCCTAGCCTTTGCATGTGTGCATGTGTCAGGCCAGGTGAGTCCAGGCCTCTGCCTGGTTCCTGGCTTTGATGGTTGTGTGCACTTCAAATGTACCAGATTGATTCTGGGGTGGGGAAGAGAAAGCACTGATGATTACAGACCCCAGGCCTGGGCACACATCTGCAACCCCTTTAAGGGACACTTCCAACAGATCTCTGATTCAGAGTTAAATACCTACAACTGAGACAGGGAATGTGCTGCTGAGTGCAGGAGAGAGGGATGAACCCAGCTGGGGAGGCTGAGAAGGGACCATGGGAGGGAGGTGAGCACAGCTGGTTGTATGCTATGTCCACAATGAAGGGCCCATCTGCAGAGAGGGCTAGACAATTTCTGGAAGGTTCCCAGCACAGGTTCAGGTTCTGAGAGAGCATGAAGCAGTCCCTGAACCCAGGAAAAAGGTGAGATCAACAGGTGGCCACCTGGAAGGCAAATTCTTCCTCCACTAGGGTCTGCATGCTCTGGGGAATCCCTAGGTTAAGCAGCACTGTGTGCCATGGAAGTCGTGGTCTCATTTTACCTGGAAGCGTGACACCTCTGCTTTCCACTGGGACCAGGAAAACCCTCTCACTTCCTTTGCCCTGGCTGCCTTCTGTCCAGTCCCCTGGCTGTGCTCATTAAAGACACTCCTGGGTGTCACATAGGTAAACCTACCCCTGTGTGAGTTGGTGGGCACCAGTATGTATCTGCGGATCCTGGCATCAAGGTGGACATGAGGACTTCTGCTGCTCAGCGAACAACACTGTACCATCAGCTGTTTGGGGTGTGATCTATCACTTGCATTCAACTTTAGAAAGCTGAGGGAATTATCTTTTTGTAGCAGCCTTCGGATCATGGCTGTACAATGATTTTTGTTCCTGTATTGCTCTAGGAGAGAAAAACTTCTCAGCAGACATTTTTTAAAGTCTTTTAATCCATGAAAGCTAAATCAGCCAAAATAACCACTTTAGAACACTATGGCCACCATTAGGCCACTGTGTCCAGTATCTGTATCTAATAGCCACCATCCATTGCAAAGTAGATTGCAAATTAAAGCTGATGAATCAAAAATTTTTCAAATTTGTTTCTGCCAATGGCTCTAGATGTTCATGACCTCTTTTATTGCCTTCTCCTCCTTTGGGAGCTGAAAAGGAGGATGGATCTTCTTTTACCTTCAGAGTCCCTGTGGCCTTGGAATTAAATTATTTTATCCCCCTCCACACACAAGGATACATTTAGCCAGATCCCACAGAGCTGGTGCTGCTGGGGGAGGACTGTGCATGCTGTACCCAGCCCCAACTTCCAATTCTGCTGGAACCTCCACTCCTGCTCCAGCCCCAGAGCTTCTCCTCTTGCCTTGTTGCTGGCATGAAGTCGAGGGTGTTGGTGGTTATTATAAGATCTTTCAGACCATGAGGCCCTGGTGTCACTAAGAGGAGTCTCTGTGATTCTTAAATTTACATACTTGCAAACCCCCTGCCCTCTGGCCAGGTAAAGCACTTCATGAATGGCACAGAAGAAGCAGATGAATTTTCTGTATCCTTACCCCACAGCTTCCAGTCTTGCGCTCCTGCCCCAAGGGCAAAGGGGGGGCCATGTCCTGCTGAGTCCAAGAAGGACCATCACTTCCCCTGACTGCTGGTCCATCAGGCTAATTGTGCTGCACAGTTTTCACCAGCTGGGCTCCCCATCTGGAAAACAAAAGCAAGGTCAGCTACCCAGCTGCTGCCCAGGGTCCTACAAAGAGTGACAGCAGGGAGGGAGTTAGTGCTCTCAGAGACACCCGCACCTGAAGCACCTATCTCTGTGGCCATCACAGTGGTTGGTATGGCCACATAGAAGACAGCTTCACTCAGCACTACTGTAGCATTACGGTAGCTGGGCACTGGGGCTGGTGTAACCCAGGACAAAACCCTGGCCTCAGCTCTGCAACAGTTCCTCAGCCATGGCTGAGAACCTCATCTTCTCTGTTTCCACAGGCATGTAACATGCAGAACACAGGTGGATTTGTCTCTCTTGTCCCTCTGGCCTTTAATAACTGGGCATCTTCCTTATATGTGCACCTCCTCATTAGTGACATTCCACTGCTGCATGCCCTAATCACCAAAGATCAAAGTCCTCATATGTGTCACCCTTCCTTCTCCTGTTTGGGGCTGTTCCAAGGGCAGAAATTGGAGCTTCCTTAATGGGCAATCCTGGGGGCCTGTCCACTCTGCTCTGCTCTGCCATTTGGTTTGGGCAGGTGTTGGAGCTCATAATATTTAAAAAGACAACATAAATGGGAAATGAGAATTGGAAAGGTGGTGATGCAGTTATTTGAATAAAACAACATAAATTCACAGGTTCAAGGATGAAATTCTTGAGGGTTTCAAGATGGTGAGCACAACACAGCAGAACACTTGGGTGGCCCTCTTGGCATGGGATCTTGCGTACTTGTGAGGTTGGCACTGTCTGCCCAGAGTCAGAGGAAACAAAGCTGTTGGTTTTTCATGAGAATGCAGCCTTGGACACAGTTCACCTGTATTGGAAGAAGGCTATGTTTGAGAACTCTGTGGGCAAAGACCTGTAAGGAAGGTCACAAGCCTGGCACTCTTGCCTGAATCCTCCTGGAAAAGGTGAGGGAGGTGTCTTTGAGGATCCATAGATTCTGGATAAGAAGATAAGATAGATAAAAAGCTTGACTGTCATTCTGGATTTGGTCCTTAAATGGTGCTGCATGTGGGAGGAGGGGCTGACCTGTTTCTGGAGAGAGCAAATCAGACTTCACAGCTGCTGCTAAGAGCAGAACAATGTGGGTCCAGGCAGTCGGGTGGTGAGCTAGTGCTTTGCCATCAAGTGCTTAGGTCGTTAAGCAGTAAGGTTAAATCCACCCACCATCATTGCCATTCTGGCTGACCACATGCTTGAGACCCAGGGCCCTGATGCTGCAGAGTGTTGGACCAACTCCATGTGACGAAACTGCCCTCAACTTCACAGGAGGAGGCATGTCTCACTGCCACCCCTAGGTAGGCATTTTCAGCTTTGAACATGTAAACACACAAAATAAATTGTCATGGAAAATCTTCCCTGTCACTGTCAACCACATCATCCTGGCAGTTGGATCCTCTTCTCATTTTGAGTTTGAGGAGATTGATGCATGGACACTAAAACAAAAAGCAGAGACCATGTACCAAGTCAGCTGGGATTTGAGCCCATGAACGTCATACAGCCCACTCTTCTTGCACCATGTCATTCTGCCACCATTATCCCACATTGGTTTTAGGAAAGCCTACTTATTGTAGAATGTATCAAATGGTGGAGTGACTTTTGACAGTCTCACAAAGCTTTTCACATGATGTCTCTTTCTGCAGATTTGGGGGGCAAAGCCAACTTCCTTACATCCAGGGAGAGGATGCACATCATGCTAACTATGCTAACTTGGCAGGGGCCTCTTTCCTCCAGAGGCCAAGGAGAAATGATGGATAGCAACTTGAAAGTCAAAGTGATCTCTCCCCAAACCATGACCCATTTGGGGGATACAGGCAGCACCTTTGAGGAACACCTCCGTTTTTTACAGTGATTCTAATTTTGTGTTTGTTCCAAAGACATCTGATGTGCCATTATTCCTTCTCTTGACAACCCCTTGACTCACTACTGGGCATCTCCTCCAAGCCAGTTACCTGTGGGCAATAACTTATACCATGAGAAAATGTGAGACACCAAAAAGACCAGATCAAAAAACTACAAATAAGTAAAATAGATGGCTCTTGTTAGCATTAAAAAAAAACTGATGGATTTCTTTCACCATGAAAAAATGGAAATTCACGTGAATTACCCAGCAAGTTTTGAAATAGAGATAACAGTCATTATTTCAGAATATCAGGTTAAGAACATTCTTAGAAAATATTCAACCTTGTAAATTATGTTACATTTTTCTTCAAACTGGAGTGAACAACAGAGTGAAGTTTACTGCCTGACACTAAATTTGTTACTGCTCTGCTCTTCACAATCTCATATTTGTATTTTACCCATAATGTGCATTTATCTGGCTCAGGCTGATTGGTTTATGTGTGAGAAAGATATTTGCCTCATTGAGCACAGCAGGTCATTCCCATTGGGCAGAGTCCAGCCTCTATTGTGTTGCCCTCAGACTTGGACATGTGACCTGTTTCATCTGTTGAAGGAGAGTTTACAGACAAAGGATTCTTTGGGAGGCATGATGGGATTTCCACTTAAGCACCATGGTTTCTGTTGGAAACATGGTCTCACATCCCAGCTCTCCAAAAACAGGTTTGGGTGGAGGAAAGGTCTGTGTCTTTGGGTGGTGTGTGTTGAGTTCCTGTGGTAGATGTTGATTCAGGATTTGTCTGAACAAACATTTATTGAACATCTCTGTTCCAGGCATTGGGGATAGAATGTAAATGGAGCTTATAATTTTGAAGGGGGAGAGAGACAAAAGTAAATACAGTGTGGGTCAGGAGGAGTAAAGGGCAATTGGCAAAATGTGGGAGTACAGAGAGTGCCTTGTGGAGACAGGGTTGGGGGGGGAAACCTCCAGAATATCAAGAAGCTAATGTCCAAGCAAGATCCAGAAGGAGTGAGCATGTAGTCCATGGGGTAAGTGAGGAAAGAAAGGTTCTAGAGAGGGGAAAGGAAAGGTTCTAGAGAGAGAGAGAGAGAAGAGGAATGGAAAACGCCCTGAGGGGACATAACAAGCTGACTAAGAGGGTGCAGTCATGACTGAGGAGGCCACAAACACCAGGCAGGGGCTCCTGGTCAGCCATGCAGCCTCAGTGGCTTGGACCATGCTGGAAGGTCTGCAGGTGACACTGGTCATTCTGAGTATGCCTGCCCACCATGGGCCTCCCTTTCTTATAGCACCGGCCACTTCTGCTCAGGGTCAATTATGTGATTTATTAAGCTTAGGGGCTCTAGAGTTACAATCCTATGGTATTTTTGGTGAGGGTGTAACCTAGAGTGTTCGGCAGGTAGGACTGACAGCTACTGAAGTAATTATTTTATGGATGTGTGTGTGAGTACTTATTGATAAAAGTGTATATCAAGACCTCTGGAGAACTAATATAGACATTGAAGTCTGAGCACTTTGCAGCTGGATAGTGACCTCCAGACCCCGCCCCCATGATGGGGGACTTTGAGGAGTTCTGAAGTGACTTTCAGTCCTTTGGTTGGCTTGGCAGCAGAAAGGGCAAGCATCACTGAACCACTCTGAGGCAGAGCATGCCTCCCAGGTGAGGAATGTAGCACTCCTCCTGCCTGGCTACCCTTCCATTTTTTTTCCTGCATTGGGAGGCTCCAGTGCAGAAACCATGTCATATCTTTCCCAGTAGCTAGAAGACAACTCAGTTCAGAAGTCAAACCAACAGCCATTTGTGCCATGAAAAATAACAGTGATGGATTCTTTACACATGCAAATATATGCTGAGTAATATGTTGGAGTCCCAATTATAAGATGCTAGAAAATAATGAAATTAATATTTTAAATATTAATTTCATTTAAATATTAATGCCCTGTTTAAATGGCAGTTAAACTTGTGGCTGGATTGGGAATTAGCACATTGTTTTGTTCTGTGGGGTAAATAAACATCAGCCTGTGATGACATGCGGTATTTAGTGAGGACTAGAGGAAAATGAGATTTTCTTCACTACCTGTACCTTTTTTTTAAATTTTTTTATTTAATTTAATTTATTTATTTATTTATTTATTTATTTATTTATTTATTTATTTTTATTTATTTATATTCGAATCTGCACCGTTGATGCAGCTTTTAGTTTAGTCAGACATGAATGGCAGGATGATTTCTTTTTTAAATTTTTTTTTATTGGTTGTTCAAAACATTACAGAGCTCTTGACATATCATATTTCATACATTACATTCAAGTGGGTTATGAACTCCCATTTTTGCCCCAAATACAGATTGCAGAATCACATCAGTACACATCCACATTTTTACATAATGCCATATTAGTAACTGTTGTATTATGCTACATTTCCTATTCTCAACTATCCCCCCTCACCTCCCCTCCCATCTTCTCTCTCTACCCCATCTACTGTAATTCATTTCTCTCCTTGTTTTTTTCCCATTCCCCTCACAACCTCTTATATGTAATTTTGAATAACAATGAGGGTCTCCTTCTATTTCCATGGAATTTCCCTTTTCTCTCCCTTTCCCTCCCAACTCATGTCTCTGTTTAATGTTAATCTTTTCCTCCTGCTCTTCCTCCCTGCTCTTTTCTTAGTTGCTCTCATTATATAAAAGAAGATATTTGGCATTTATTTTTCAGGGATTGACTAGCTTCACTTAGCATAATCTGCTCTAGTGTCATCCATTTCCCTGCAAATTCCAAGATTTTGTCATTTTTTAGTGCTGCGTAATACTCCATTGTGTATAAATGCCACATTTTTTAATCCATTCATCTATTGAAGGGCATCTGGGTGGGTTCCACAGTCTAGCTATTGTGAATTGTGCTGCTATGAACATCGACGTTGCAGGATCTCTGTAGTACGCTTTTTTAAGGTCTTCAGGGAATAGTCCAAGAAGGGCAATAGCTGGGTCAAATGGTGGTTCCATTCCCAGCTTTCCCAGGAATCTCCATACAGCTTTCCAAATTGGCCGCACCAATTTGCAGTCACACAAGCAATGTACAAGAGTACCCTTTTCCCCACATCCTCGCCAGCACTTGTTGTTGTTTGACTTCAGAATGGCTGCCAATCTTACTGAAGTGAGATGGTATCTTAGGGTGGTTTTGATTTGCATTTCTCTGACTGCTAGAAATGGTGAGCATTTTTTCATGTACTTGTTGATTGATTGTATGTCCTTCTCTGAGAAGTGTCTGTTCAGGTCCTTGGCCCATTTCTTGATTGGGTTATTTGTTATCTTACTGTTTAATTTTTTGAGTTCTTTATATACTCTGGATATTAGGGCTCTATCTGAAGTGTGTGGAGTAAAAATTTGTTCCCATGATGTAGGTTCCCTATTTACCTCTCTTATTGTTTCTATTTCTGAGAAAAAAACTTTTAGTTTAAGTAAGTCCCATTGGTTGATTCTTGTTATTAACTCTTGTGCTATGGGTTTCCTATTAAGGAATTTGGAGCCCGACCCCACAATATGTAGATCAGAGCCAACTTTTTCTTCTATCAGACACAGAGTCTCTGATTTGATATCAAGCTCCTTGATCCATTTTGAATTAACTTTTGTGCATGGTGAAAGGAGGGGATTCAGTTTCATTTTGTTGCATATAGATTTACAGTTTTCCCAGCACCATTTCTTGAAGATGCTATCCTTCCTCCATTGCATGCTTTTAGCCCCTTTATCAAATATAAGATAGTTGTAACTTTGTGGATTAGTCTCTGTGTCCTCTATTCTGTACCATTGATCCAGCAGCCTGTTTTGGTACCAGTACCATGCTGTTTTTGTTACTATTGCTCTGTAATATAGTTTGAAATCTGGTATCGCAATACTGCCTGATTCACACTTCCTGATTAGAGTTGCTTTTGCTATTCTGGGTCTTTTATTTTTCCATATGAATATCATGATTGCTTTATCTATTTCTACAAAAAATGTCATTGGGATTTTGATTGGCATTGCATTAAACCTATAGAGAACTTTTGGTAATTTCGCCATTTTGATGATGTTAGTTCTGCCTATCCATGAACAGGGTATATTTTTCCATCTTCTAAGATCTTCTATTTCTCTCTTTAGGGTTCTGTAGTTTTCATTGTATAAATCTTTCACCTCTTTTGTTAGGTTGATTCCCAAGTATTTTCTTTCTTTTTTTTGAGGATATTGTGAATGGGGTGTTTTTCCTCATTTCTGTTTCAGAAGTTTTGTCGCTGATATACAGAAATGCCTTTGATTTATGTGTGTTGATTTTATATCCTGCCACATTGCTGAATTCATTTATTAGTTCTAGTAGTTTTTTTGTAGACCCTTTTGGGTCTTTTAGGTATAGAATCATGTCGTCCACAAATAGTAATAATTTAAGCTCTTCTTTTCCTATTTTTACCCCTTTAATTTCTTTCGTCTAATTGCTCTGGCCAGTGTTTCGAGAACTATATTGAATAGAAGTGGTGATAGAGGGCATCCCTGTCTTGTTCCAGATTTTAGAGGGAATGCCTTCAATTTTTCTCCATTCAGAATGATCCTAACCTGAGGCTTAGCATAGATAACTTTTACAATGTTGAGGTAAGTTCCTGTTATCCCTAGTTTTTCTAATGTTTTGAACATAAAGGGATGCTTTACATTGTCAAATGCTTTTTCTGCGTCTATCAAGATGATCATATGGTTCTTATCTTTAAAAGTCTATTGATGTGGTGAATAACATTTATCGATTTCCGTATATTGACCCATCCTTGCATCCCAGTGATGAATCCTACTTGATCATGGTGCACAATTTTTTTGATGTGTTTTTGTATCCGATTCACCAGAATTTTCTTGAGGATTTTTGCATCTAGGTTCATTAGAGATATTGGTCTGTAGTTTTCTTTCTTTGAGGTGTCTTTGTCTGGTTTCGGAATCAGGGTGATGTTGGCCTCATAGAATGAATTTGGAAGAGCTCCCTCTTTTTCTATTTCCTGAAATAACTTGAAAAGTATTGGTATTAATTCTTCTTTAAAGGTTTTGTAAAACTCCGCTCTATACCCATCTTGTCCTGGGCTTTTCTTGGTTGGTAGTCTTTTGATTGCTTCTTCTATTTCATCCATTGATATTGGTCAGTTCAAATTGTGTGTATCCTCCTGACTCAGTCTGGGCAAATCATATGACTTAAGAAATTTATTGATGTCTTCACTATCTTCTATTTTATTGGAATATAGGTTTTCAAAATAATTCCTAATTTTCTTCTGTATTTCTGTAGCATCTATTGTGATGTTGCCTTTTTTATCTCGTATGTTAGTAATTTGAATTCTCTCTTCTTCTCTTCGTTAGCATGGCTAAGTGTCTGTCAATCTTATTTTTTTTTTCGAAGATCCAACTTTTCATTTTGTCAATTTTTTCAATAGTTTCTTTTGTTTCCATTTCGTTGATTTCCACTCCGATTTTAATTATTTCTTTCCTTCTGCTACATTTGCTGTTGTTTTGCTCTTCCTTTTCTAGGGCTTTGAGGTGAAGTGTGAGCTCATTTATTTGTTTTTGTTTTTTTTTTTCTTTTTTTGAGGAATGACCTCCAGGCGATGAATTTCCCTCTTAAAACGGCTTTCATTGTGTCCCATAGATTCTGATATGTTGTGTCTGTATTTTCATTTATCTCTAAGAATTTTTTGATTTCCTCCTTTGTGTCTTCTGTAACTCATTGATCATTCAGTAACATATTGTTCCTTTTGCATGTGATGTAAGATTTTTCCTTCCTTCTTTAATCATTGATTTCCAGTTTTATTCCATTATAATTAGATAAAATGCATGGTATTATCTCCAACCCTTTATATTTACTGAGGGTTGCCCTATGGCATAATATATGGTCTATTTTTGAGAAGGATCCATGTACTGCTGAGAAAAAAAGTATATTCACTTGATGATGGTTGATATATTCTATATATGTCAGTTAAGTCTAGGTTATTGATTGTGATATTGAGTTCTATAGTTTCTTTATTCAACTTTTGTTTGGAGGATCTGTCCAATGGTGAGAGAGGTGTGTTGAAGTCACCCATAATTATTGTTCTGTGGTCTATTTGATTCTTGAACTTGAGGAGAATTTGTTTTAAGAATGCTGTGGCACCATTATTTGGTGCATTATTATTGATAATTTTTATGTCTTGTTGGTGAATGGTTCCTTTTAACAGTATATAATGTCCTTCCTTATCCCTTTTGATTAACTTAGTCTTGAAGTCGATTTAATTCGATATGAGGATGGCCACTCCTGCTTGCTTACGAGGACCGTGTGCGTGGTATATTTTTTCCCAACCTTTCACCTTCAGCCTGTGTATGTCTTTTCCAGTCAGATGTGTCTCCTGGAGGCAGCATATTGTTGGATTTATTTTTTTAATCCATGTTACCAGCCTATGTCACTTTATTGGAGAGTTTAAGCCATTAACGCTTAGAGTTACTATTGATATATGGTTTGTACTTCCAGCCATGTTTGATTCTTTATCTTTTTTTTTTTTTTTAATTTAGTTTGTTTCTCCATGATTAGCTTTCCCCCTGTCCTGTGTCTTTACTGAAGCACTTCCCACTGATGGTTTGGGTTATTGTTTTTCATTTCTTCCTCTTGTAGTGATTTGCTCAAGATGCTTTGCAATGCTGGTTTTCTGGCTGCAAATTCTTTTAACTTTTTTTATCATGAAAGATTTTTATTTTGTTGTTGTACCTGAAGCTTAATTTTGCTGGATACAAAATTCTTGGTTGGCATCCATTGTCTTTCAGTGTTTGAAATACATTGTTTCAGGAACTTCTCGCTTTCAGCATCTCTGATGAAAAATTCGTTGTTAACCTTATTGGTTTACCCCTCATTGTAATCTGCCTCCTTTCTCTTGTAGCTTTTAATATTTTCTCTTTGTTCTGTATATTGGATATCTTCATAACAATGTGTCTTGGCGTTGGTCTACTGTGATTTTGTATTCTCGGTGTCCTGTATGCATCTACAATTTGTATATCTATTTCCTTTTTTATTTCTGGAAAGTTTTCTATAATTATTTCATTCAGCAGGTTGCTCATTCCCTTCGTTTGAACCTCTATACCTTACTCTCTCCTGATTACTCTTAAGTTTGTTTTTTTTTTATGTTATCCCATATTTCCTGGATGTTTTTCTCGTGATTTTTTACCAGCCTTTCTGAGTTGGCTACACTCTTTTCAAGATGATATATTTTGTCTTCATTATCTGACGTTCTGGCTTCTACTTGCTCCACTCTGTTAGTGATACTCTCATTTGAGTTTTTAATTTGGTTTATATTTTCATTCATTTATAGAATTATTGTTTGATTTTTTTTATAATCTCTATCTCCTGATAAAGATGCTTAATTTCTTCTTTTATCTGTTTATGTAATTCATTTTAATGTGTTCTTTCACTGTTTGAATTTGCTGTCTCATATCCTCTTTAAGGTTCCACTCCATCTGTCTAAGGTATTCCTTGAGTTCTTTATGTGACCATTTTTTCTGATACCTCTAGGTCCTCCTGCATATTTAGGCTGTCCTGCATTGTTTGTACTCCTTTTCTTTCTTGCTTTTTTATGCTGCTCATGTTACTTCTTGTTCTGTTTGACTGCTGAGTTACTGTTTACTCCTATAAATTTATTTAATGCTTGGGAGGAAAGGTATTAGAAGGGAAGGGAAAAAGTCACTAAAGAGAATTAGAGTAAGCAGGTAAAATTCAAGGAAGGGGGAATAAGAAAATTGAAAAGAAATGAAAATACAAATGAAAAGAATAGAAAAGAAAAAAAGAAAAAAAATAAAAAAATAATAAAAAATAAAAATTAAAACTAAAAAAATAATTTAAAAAAGTTGAAAAAAATTTAAAAATTAACAAAAAATGAAAATAAAAAAAACAAAATTAAAAAAATTAATAAATGCAGTCTTAGAGTTTGATTAACTTCTCTTCCAGTAGGTGGAGCTGTGCCCACTGGGCCAAGCTTCTCATCTCAATACATGGGAACCAATCATTGTGCAGCAGCTCCTCCTCCCAGACTGGGCGGGTCTCCAATTCTGAGTGTCTAGATCCTTCTCTTGTGTCTAGTCATTTCCCCACTTTTGCTCAAGCCAGGCCCCGCTCACCAGTGACGCTTACCACAATACTGGCTACACGCCAGGTCTGTTGCTCCCAGGAGCCCTATTTTCATGATTGACTCTGCACAGTCTCCATGTTTGCCATTCCCTCAGACCCTAAGTTTGTAGAGCTTGGAGTTGAGAACCCTCTGCGAATTTTGCTTGGCCTCTGGTAGCCACGACCCCAGTAGCTGGTGCAAGAGACCTCAGTTGTCAGCACTGGTTGGAGCGGTAGCCAGGAGTTTTGCACCGTGGGTCCCACGCCACTCCTGATTCCCTTGGTCTGGCTATCGCACTCACGGGAGAGCTGTTAGGGGCCCTTAAAGTTTTCCCGCTGTGTGGAGAGGGAAGTCTAGGGGTTCACACACCTATTGCCACTGGTTTCAATGAAGTTATCTCCTCCGCTGCATTCTGGTGACGTCAGTTCTCTGCCATGGTGGTATCCCATGCAAATGGTGAAAGTTTGTTCCCTTTGCCGGGTGACCAATGCAATGGGTGGGTCCTGACTGGCTCTCCCAAGCCCCATTTAAATGCTATGGCCACTGCCTATGAAGGCTTGGTTGGCATTAACCTCCATGGGTTCAGAAGGGCCAACCAGTTGTTTCAGCGTGATCGTTTAGTGCTGAGTCACAGCAGTTTGTCTGTGAGAAGCAGGTGAACGGGAGCTTGAATTCAGCCAATCCGGGCTTGGTGTGTGCTCTGAGAGGCACAGACTGTTCGCCCCAGATCCACGTCAGCTCAGCATTGCCTAGTGATCCTGAGCAAACAGCATTTAGACAGCTTACAACTCCCTATGCCAACGCAGCTGAAGAGGTCAGAGACTTTATCTCTCCACGCCCGCCACCATGTTGGATCCCAGGATGATTTCCACTACCTGTACCTTTAAGTCATATGATCCTTGAGGCTGATTGTGGCAAATCTTTGACTGTAGGTGTCCTTTTACCAACAGGTAGGTTGTTGAAGCAACTGGGAACAGCTCTTTCTAGCTCAGAGGTAGTCTAATTCTAAGCCTTGAAAATTTGTCCTAGCTCAGAGGTAGAGTCTAATTCTAAGCCAGATGTAATTGTCACCAAATTGCAGAATAAAATTCAGGCTGATTAGCAGTGCAAAGCCATTATTTGGTTCAATGAAAAGTGCACCTTTTTCTTCATGAGCAGCATCGGCATAACAGAATAGTCTGTGGGTGCTTGCACATATCTCTACCAGGTGTTCTGTAGGCTGCCTTCAAGTGCAAGGACTTATTTTATCCTTGCCCCAAACTTATCACTTCGGCATGCTCATTATCTCCATTTTAGGGGTCAAGGGAACTGAAACTCAAGAGGCAGCTTCTCATTTCCAAAGCCATGCAGTCAAGCACAGATCTGAGATTCCATTTTGGGGATGCTGAGAAATGACTTTGAGAAATCCTGAGAAATGACTTTGCAAAGATCACTGGACTATTTACAACACTCCTCAAAAACTCCCCAAAGAAAATCAGTTGCCCTCAGTATTCAGCTCCTGCCACCTCTTTTTAGAGAGCCCCCTGCCGGACACTCTTGGTGGGTCTCCAGGGTACCCCACCCTATAGAGCAAGCAAGAGAAAACAGACCACAGTGCCCCTAGGCTCCTGCAGATGCAGAGTGCACCTGGGGACATAATAGCATTCTGAGGCCACAGTTCCACATCTGCAAAGCCGCCTTCTCCATTTTGTGGCCTTTCTGGCCCCCTTTCCATTATTTTCCTGGTCCTCCCCTTCTATATATTTCAAATGATCTAAGTCAGGGAACTTTTTGTCAAAAATGCAGAAATCAAAACAGAACTCATTTCAACATTTCAAATTTCAGGAAATTGCAACCCTTTTTGCAGATCCTCTAAAAAAGCCTTGGTCATACCGGAGCTCCTTTGATTTAAAAAAAAAGGACCATTTTCAATTTAGAAAAAAAAAAATATTCTGCAAACAAACAAAGCCACGTGGAGTTTCTAAATGAGTTCTGAATCTTAAATGTTCACACTTAAATCAGCAAATGCATTTAAATTGTGAAAGAAGTAATACAGGGGCTGGCTTGGGCCTCAGTGTGCATGCCTAGCATGTGTGAAGCACTGGGTTCGATTCTCAGCACTACATATAAATAAATAAAATAAAGGTCCATTGTAACTAAACAATATTTTAAAAAAAGGTATAGTACATATTTCACAAAGAACTCACAGGGTTTGGGACCACCATCCTCAGGACAGTAGAGGACACTTGGGTGGAATTCCTCAGGCACGTGATGAAGGCCCATTTAATCAACCCATCAGTGTGGCTCTGGGTGGGTAGTCTTCTTTTGGCCCATGGCCCATGTTTACTGCTCTAGGAAGGTGGGGCTTGAGCACAAACCTTGCTTTTCCTTGAGAATGGCAGCCCTTGTCCTCTGCCTCTGCTTTTGCTGGGTGGGATAGGATCATGATGTGCACATACACAGGAAATTTCCTAACACCTGAGACAGCCATGAGTTCCCTATGGGAATCTGAGATGGCCTGTATGTGCTTGTCACAGTCCCTGGAGGAGACACAATAATGAACACACTTTTTTGGAGGGCTGAGTGCAGAGATGCAGCTACAAGCATTGGTGTGAGGCCTTGAAGCCAGGGGTGTCTGAGTTGGGAACAACCATGGGGCTATCTGATATCACTCAAGTAACACGAAAAAGTGGGGATCAGAACCAACAGCAGACCTGCTAAGCAGAGTGTTGAAGGCCTGCTGGAATGCTGGTAGCTAGTTTGCAAAATTCCAGGGTTCTTTGATGGTAGCACATAACACACAACAGGGACATCCAGGACAATGGAAATAACTCTGAGATGTAGAACCCAAAGGGAGATAAGGTGACCAGCAGGGCAATATGGGGCTTCACCAAAGGGCTGGGTCATAGCAATTGGAGTACTAGGAGCAGCCTGTATATGCACAGTGGAGTGGCGTTGGCTGGATTTGAAGGACTCCCTGTGGATTGGTAGTTTGAACATCTTCATGGGCTCTTGAGCATGGATAAGGGATGTCCAGAGTGGCAGGGTCTCTGGCCCCAGTAGTCCCTTGATAGACCAGAAGAGAAGTGTCAAGGGGTGTGTGCATAACTGGAGTATGAAAAAGAGAAACTTTCCCTCCTCTAGCAAGGAGCTACAAAAATGGATTAGAAAAACCTCCAATCAACAAACAAATCTACTAAACAATT